>NC_062562.1:55026375-55674264 GCF_022837055.1 Prionailurus viverrinus
ACACAATACTACCTTTCAGGGTAGTTGTGTTTGCGAGTGAGCTAGAAGCATCTGCCACGGTCCACGTTAGGTAATCAGATGGGCTACCTTCTATCGGTTCCGCCTAGGTGTAGGTGAGGAAGCACCCGGGCATGAGTCAGACCCTGCTAGCTAGAGGAGCTTGGCAGTAAGTTCTCTTCAAGGAAGAGTTACAATCTTTGCTGTGGTTGGGTCGAAGAACAGTCTGGTTGTGGATTGGGCTACAGTTCACACTGATTTGATGACTTTACAGTATAGTTTCTGAGCACCTCATTGCATGCCAAAGAAGGTGACACTTGGCTGCTTTCAACGTTTAGGGACAAAGAAAACAGTCTTCCACATTATTTCCTTGTTTCTATTAGGGCATGTCTAATTTCTTTATGTTTCTTCCCTATGTTAATGCTTTCGTCACTGTGAATCATTAATTCCTTCAATAAATATTTACTGAGAACCTGCTATGTCCAGGCACTGTTCTCAGTCCTGGAATTAATAGTAGTGAACAGGACAGTCACGATCCCTGTTCTCGTGATGCTTACAATCTGTGGGGGAGGTGGGGGGGCAGACAATAACAACTTAAATAAATTCATGCAGCGATAAGAGTTACGAAAAGAAGTAGAACAGGCAATAGAACTGCCATGGGGGTGAGGAAGAAGCAGCTAAGTCAGAATTGGTAGTCAAGGAAGGCCTCTTTGAGGAGGTGATTGATAGTTTGAACGAATTACTGAATGTCCTGAAGGAGCCATTCATAGGAAGTTCTGAGGGAAGGCAGAGGAAGCTGTAAGTTTTAACAACTTAGGAGGAAATGAAATGAGCTTGGCCAGTTGGCTGGGCACAGTGAGTGGGGGGCGAGTGGTAGAAATTGAGGTGGGAGAAGTGGACAGGACTCTTAGTTTGGAGACCAAACTAAGTTTGTATTTTATTCTAAGCACTATGGGATGCCGCTGGCAGTTTTAAGCAGGTATTATTAAATCTCACTGGAAGGTCAAGTAGACCATGTGGTAATTCCTGCCTTTCTGAAATAACCACATTGGCCTCAAGGAGGCTCTAGGTTAGGTAACTCTAGATCTTGGAGAGTGCTAGAAAATAGCTCTCTGGATTCTCTGGGACCCAAAAAAACCATAAAGAATAAAGAAAAAAAATAACCTATGTTTCTACCATCCAGAAAGAAGCACCACTGAATAGTGGTATATTTTGTTCAAGTTTGTTTTTCTAAGTAGTGGAAACCACACAGTAAAAACATATTTGCATGCTTAACATTTTATTAGATGTCATTTTTCTTTGTCTTAAAAGGTGACTGAATTACCTTCCATTGTGTGACTGTACATAATTATTATGTCATGGTTGGGCATTCAGATTTTTAAAATTTGGGGGTATTACAGTAGCCACCCCCCCCCCCCCCCGCCCCACATCTGCAGGGTTATGTTTCAAAGTCTCCCCTCCCCCCACAACAGTGGATGCCTGAAGCACAGTACTGAACCCTGTATATGCTGGTTTTTTCCTAGACTCCATACCTATGATAAAGTTTAATTGATAAAACTAGGCACAGTAAGAGATTGGCAACACTAATAATGAATAGAAGTTCAAACAATATATTGTAATAAAAGTTAATGTTTGTTTATTTTGATAGAGGGAGAGTGCGAGCAGGGGAGGGCAGAGAGAGGGAGACACAGAATCCGAATCCAAAGCAGGCTCCAGAGCCTGACGTGGGGCTTGATCTCACAAACCTTGAGATCTTGACTTGAGCCAAAGTTAGATGCTTACTTAACCTACTGAGCCACCTAGGTGCCCCAGCCTTCTAATTCTTATGTGAGATGATAAAATGCCTAACTGATGAGGTAAATAACAGGCATTGTGAAGTAGCCTTAGGCCACTGTTGACCTTTAGGAGTTTGTCAGGAGGTTCGGTTGTTCCTCACTGCAGTTGAGCAGTGGGTTGAGTGGGAAACTAAAACCGTGGGTAAGGGGGGGATTACTGTATGAATGATGATACTGTGGGCATCTTTTTGATTCACAGTTTGTTTCCTTTCTTGCCCCCTTTTAACTCCTCTACCTCTCTCTTCAAAGCACAGAAACACAATTGTGTTTTTTAAGCAACCAAAAAAGTTTGGTGAGGAGGAAACAGTGCTTTTGAAGTATCCTCTCGCGTGCATTTTTAGATTAGTGAAAATGAAAGAGTTTCGCATCTGTTTGTTTTACATCTATTCATAGAGGGCTAAGAAGCGTTAAAGATCCAGGAATTCTGACACCCTACTCAAACTGTGAAGTCATAAACCCTCAAGCAGGTTTTGGCCGTGGAATAAGAAATGTCTCCAGATTCTAAATATTTTTGAAATTGTTTCCATTAAAATGTTCAAAACACAAGAATGCATAGAGTCCTTTTATAAAACATTCTAAAGAAACTGATCAGTGATTTTATCTAGCATTAGAACATATGTTCCATTATAAGAGAAATTTATGAAAATTATGACCATCATAGGGTTTTTCCCCCATGCAAAAGTATATTCTTGGGGAATATAAGTATGTATCCATAGAGTCAGTAAGACAAACCATAAATGGAACGAATCAATCTGATACTAGGTTAATATTGCTGCACCTCCATAAAGGCTAAAGTATTTTTGTTTTCCAAAATTAATTGAAGCAGAGTCATGCAAAGGCAAAGGAGGATTCTTTATTTCAGATTCAGGATTGATTATTTTTATGAACATGTTTGCAAAATAGAAGCCATCTTCCCCTGCCGTGTTACTATTTATTAAAAGTTGATTTACTGATACCTGTTAAGAAACAGACTGTATTTCTAGATACCCTGATTTAACGAAAGCCAGCAGCTTGTGCCTTTTTTAAATTTCCCTTTAACAAAAACCAACAATGATTATTTTAAGGAAGCAAAGGTATTTCTGAATTACTACTGTTATTCCAACCCTAAGTTTGCTGAGGTGGTTGGTAAATGAGTGCCTTTGGGTTAGATTGGAAAGGTTTCATAACTGTTGTGAGCAGGGTTTGGTTGTGAAAGGTGGTGGAAACATGGATTAGTAGCAGTAGGGTTGTGGTAAAACTTGGACATGCTTCTGAACTCCAAACATTTCACTTAGAAGTGAGTTACCCCTAAAATAAATAACTAGTCTTGGCAGGTAGTCAATAAGCAAGGTGCTCATAGCAGATTGATGTACTTTCCTTCCTGGATACTAGCTGCAGTTTGAGATTTGAAAGCTAGATTTTTGAGTCATGTGGCAGTGTCTGTCGTCCCAGGAGGAGTAGAATAAAATGCTGGTAAAAGGAGTGAGTTTTTACTGTGAGTGCAGGTGTAAGTTGGAGTAGAGACACAAGGCTGCAGGCTGGTTGCTGAACAGATGGGACGGTGACCCGGTGACGGAGATGTGGCCTGGAGAGAGGTGACAGAAAGGGGCTTTTCATCACGTGCCTGTGAAAACACACTGCCTCTGCCTTTCCCATGTCCCTTACCTCATGTTCCATGTGGTCGTCTAGATGTCTTGCAAGATGAGAAACCTCTAAAGAGGAGCCTTCTCTCCAAAGTCTCACGAGAAACGAGGAAGAGAGGTTGCAGTGATCCCGGGGGCCCCGCACACAGTCCAGCCAAAAGGAAGGCGGCCAAGGTGACTGTTAAATCTGAAAATGCCGAGGTGAAGGATGAAGCTCTCAGCGATGGGGAGGACTTCAGGTGAGATGGCTGAGAAGCTTCCTGCCAGGTCTTGATTGCTTCCATCAGGGAGGTGTCAGTAATAAAACCTCCCCTTTTTTGCTCGTCACTAGGATCCGTGCAAAAGACGGGATCTTTAAACTCTTCCAGCTAGAGCTCAGACCACTAGTAAGATTCTTCTTAGCGGTTACAGTTGGCCGTTGAACAGCCAGGCTTGAACTGCAGGGGCCTACTTATACGTGGGTTTTGTGTGTGTGTGTGTGTGTGTGTGTGTGTGTGTGTGTGTGTGTGTGTGTTTTATGATAAATACAGTAAGCTCTGTAAATGTAGTTTTTCTTCCTTGTGATATTTCAAATAACATTTTCTTTTCTCCAGCTGACCTTATGGTAAGAATACAGCATACAAGACATGTAACATGCAAAATATGTGTTAAACACTGTGTGTGTTATCTATCGGTAAGACTCCCAGTCAACAGAAGCCTAGTAGTAGTTAGTAGTATTTCGGGGAGTTAAAAGTTCTGTGCGGATTTTCAATTTTTCAAGGGTATATAGTTTACCTCTCAAACTTTTCAGATAACAGTGACAGTGTGCAGAAAGTGATTTATTTGTGGTTACGCAGCTAGATGGTGGCAAAAACCAGGTGAGACCCAGGTCTTCTGACTCGCGGTCCAGTGCTCTTTCTCCTGCATAAAGGTACTCCATTCTGAAAATACTGGCCTGCCATTCCAGCTCTCTCTTGTACTGTCCTCGAGCACACTCTCCTCCCACCCAGCTGGACTTCTTGTCCCTCCTGCTTTGCCACCTGAGTTGTGCTCATTCTTCCCTGTACCTGGAATGTTTTCTTCCACCTAGAAGATGTGGATCAGAATCCACTTTCTTGACAGTTTCATTGATTCTTCCCTCCTTTCCTCTGGTTTCTTGCAGCGTCTCTTACGAGTGTAGCTTGTCTGCCTCGTGTTGTGCTTATTTGTGCCCATGTCACGTACTGCACCTGCTCCCCTGGAAGCTCTCTGAGGCCTGGAACCACTCCTGGTTCGTTTTCGTGTGCCCTGTGGCATCTAGGAAAGGACCTTTTGTTTGGCAGAAACTGAGCAAGATTTTTGCAGTGAATGCACATTCTTAGTAATATGTGGTGGACAGGGATTACAAGCCCAGTGATCTTCCACCTCCCAGGAAAGTTGTGGGGAAGAGAGGAAGAGGAAAACCAGAGGCAGTAGTCCCTTCAAAAACAAATCTTCAATCTTAGTGTTGGCTTTTCCAGCAACCTCCAGTCCTGGCAGAGAACAGTCGCCCAGGAGAGGGCAACAGTAGACAAGAGCATGAGGAAGCAGGTCAATTTTGCACTCAGTTCATCTCCCTTTCCCTTAGGCTTTCCCTCAGTCTGTCTCTGAGCTTACTGTTTCCTGGCTGCCCATCCGCATTAGTTGGATTCTTTCTCCAGAGAAATCCACATACAGATAGACCAGGATACAGTCAGTTGAAGCTCTGGGACCTCCTTTCCCTTTCTGTTGAGAGTCCACTGCAGTCAAACCCATAGCACACGGACATTTCCATTACATTCACTCAGGAGAAATGTTTTTGTTTCTGTGGCATTGAGAGAGAGAAGCAGGCTAAAAAGGCAAAATGTGGAGTTTTAGAGCTGAAGACTGAGGATCGGTTATTTTATTTTATTTTTTAATTTTTTTTCAACGTTTTTTATTTATTTTTGGGACAGAGAGAGACAGAGCATGAACGGGGGAGGGGCAGAGAGAGAGGGAGACACAGAATCGGAAACAGGCTCCAGGCTCCGAGCCATCAGCCCAGAGCCCGACGCGGGGCTCGAACTCCCGGACCGTGAGATCGTGACCTGGCTGAAGTCGGACGCCCAACCGACTGCACCACCCAGGCGCCCCGCGGATCAGTTATTTTAAATGTCTGTGCTGAAATCCGAGATGATGTTGTCACCACTGTCAAACGTTACAAAAGCTGAAAAGTAACTCAGAGCTCTAAACACATTTTAGAATGTATATGAAGTTGCAAAGAGTAGGTTACATATTAACAACCATTTCTTCTTGGGCCAGTTAGTCAGCTGTGGCCACTTCCCCGTGTCCTTATCTACTGAACCAGCTAGCTGCCAAGCTTTTGTTGTTGTGTATGACAGACCTGCATACAGTCACATCCCTGCATACCCTGAAGTTAGAATTCCACCAGCTTCTGTCTCCTTACATCATAATTCTTAAAGTGGGGGGAAACAATCATCTGAGTTGGCTCCTGGTAGGACCAGCAAATGGGAATCCCCTCTTCTCCGTTGTGGTGCCCACCTGCACGTGTAGACACCCAGACACCACAGCTTTTACTTCTGGAACTCCCATTATTACTGTGGTTCCTTCTGATGTTCCCTGTACCCCCTGCAGGCTCAGCTGCGTTTTCCCTCACACAGCTCTAGGTTGTAGGGTCATTGCGTTCTTTCTGACAGCACATCCAGCGTCAGACTGATGATCAGAGCACATCTTGAGGAGCACTTGGGACCTACGCCGATGGAGGGTATGAGGCTCAGAGCTCACACGTCATCTTTACATAATTGCGACAGGTTCTCAGCAAATAGGAGTCCTTCTAGGGTATGGGAATCTTCTTCACCTTCCCTCCTGTGATCTTTACACAGGGACTTTGCAAGTGCCCCCAAGAAGGCACACCATCCAAAGAGAGAGGCTGCTGTGGACAAAGGCAGCTGTGAAGGAGACGAGGAGGAAGAAAGTGACGATGATTGGGAAGAGGTAGAAGGTAAAAACATCAGAGCTGTGTGATTGTGTTTTTCTGGTTGAATCGGCTTGGAGGCATGTCACTTAGCTACCCGTTGTTCCCTTTCGAAACTAAGATCTAATAAGGTTGCAGTAGGGGCTTGCTTTTGATGCAAGGAAAAATTCATGACCAGGTTACCGAAAAGGTATGGTCTTCCTCTGGTGGCTGTCAGGAGTAGATTGTGAAAGAGAGAGGCAACGTCATCTCGTAGAAAGCACACAGGCTTTGAGTCCTGGGTTCAGAGCCCAGCTTTGTCACTTATAGTGGAGTGAGCAAATCCACCTGTCAGAGCTGAGTTTTTTCACCGATGACATTCAGTAAGCATTGAATGCTCCCTGTGAGCTGTGCACAGGCTGGGATCCAGAACTGTGTTGGCGGAGGAAAGGTTTGCAAATGTAATGGGCCCAAAGCCTCATATATTCACAGTAAGTGGCAGCTAATATTATCATCCCTGATTCCTTCTGTGTAGCTTGACTCTATCTCAGCTCTTGATTTGGAAAATGATTTTTGAAAACCAACAAAAAAATTTTTTAATGTAGTACATAGACCCCACCTAGATTCCTAACTGTAACATTTGCCATATTGAATGTGTCTTTCTCTCTGCATATATACATTGTAGAACCATTTGAAAGTGAGTTGCAAGGGCCCCGGGGTGGCTCAGTCTCAGGATATGATCTCACAGTTCACCGGGTTAAGCCCCAAATCTGGCTCTGAGCTGACAGTGGGGAGCCTGCTTGGGATTCTCTGCCCCTCTCCTGCTTATATGCATGCACTGCTCTCTCTGTCTCGGAAAAATAAACATTTAAAAAGAAAATAAGTTGTAGACACCCTGGCACTTTACTTGTAAATACTTCATGCATTTCAAGAATAAGACATTCTCCTACATGATAAAATATTTTCACACCCAAGAAAATGAAAAGTCCCCATTTGTTACAAAAATATCCTTCCTAGGTATGTTTTTGTTTGTTGCTAATCCAGGATCTAAGGTGTGAGCCTTGTATTTGGTTATACCGCTTTAGTCTCCTTTAGTCTAGAATAGTATGTGTTACCCAGCCCTGTTTTTTCACTTGTGGAACACTGCTGTTTTTGAAGAGTCGTGGCCTCTTCCTTTGTGGGATGTCTCATAGTCTAGTTTTGTCTGACAGACAGTCACACATCTCAGGGTGGTGGTAATGGGTTTCAGTGTCTCTTGGTTTCTTATACATGTAAGGTTTACCTGAATTTAGGTTCAGGTCTTAGTACTGCATCCGTTAAGAGGCACCTAATATCAGGTTGTCCTACTAGTGGCGCAAAGTTCGATCGTGTAAGGTGGTCCTGCCAGGTTGCAACAATATAAAGGTACATTTTTTTTCCTCTTTAATTAGCCATCTTGGGTGGTACTAAAGAATTTCCTTTTAATGTTTCTTTTTGAGAGAGAGCACACACCTGTGTGTGAGGAAGGGGTGGAGAGAGAGGGAGACAGAGGATCTGAAGCAGACTCTGCATTGTCAACAGAGAGCCTGATGCGGGGCTCAAACTCACAAACAGTGAGATTGTGACCTGAGCTGAAGTCAGACACTTAACCCATTGAGCCCCCCAGGTGCCCCTACTTAATGGTTTTAGTATGTTTTGATCTTTACCAAGTCAGAGATTATTACACTGAGCATTGCAAAATGGAATATTCTGAATCTTTCATTTCATATTCATTGATCAGGTGACTTTGATCTGTAAAGAAGAACTTTCTCTTTTAAGAATTTATTTTGAGTATCGCTGTGGACTCAGATATTTTAAAAATTGAAATATGTTATCAGTTATTATCGTTATACTTTTTGATCTTCAGACTGTCCCAGATTTGGCTCGTGGGAGCCCCTTTAAGCCAGTTACCCTGCTGTGTCCTGTTGCTCTGGCCTTACTCATTTTTGAGAACATTTTTGTTTTCTGGCACGAGAAGATGTGCCAGGCCCACCCTATACTTTTCTTGCTCCAGACCTATAATCAGCTTTTGTTTCTGCAGGAAGTCCTGGCTCTTTTCAGTAGGGACCCGTATATACAAACCAGGTCTTGACATTAGGTGTGTTCATTACCAACGGGGTGTCAGTGCGTCTGGACCCACAGCCGCTTTAAAAGGGCCTTTGCTGATGACATTCACAGTTAGATCCAGTTCATTGAATTCAGTTTATGTCAGCTAGCGTTTACAAGTGATGCAGGGGATAAAGAGAAAAAAAGATGCATTCCTTGTCATTACAAGTTTGCGACTGGGGCTGTGAGACCCCCTCAGCCATTCCTCTATACAGAGCAAATTGTGATATGTGTTACTGTAGTAAAACAGAGAATAGAAAATTGTTCTTGTTTGGCGCTTTTTTTCCCTTGGATAAAGGCTAAGTCTCTACTAAAACGCATACTTGAGCATCAGCTCCTTGATACCAGAGATCTGTATTTAATTCAACTCAGTGTTTCTGTGCCCTAGTTTCCTGTGTCTCTGGGTTGCTGTTCAATCAAGTTCAATGAGCAATAAAATAAAACAGCACAGTGTGTGGCATTTTTGAGGTACTCAAAAACAGGATAGGAGTAGGGGACTCCTGCCTCGCATCTGTCCTGTTCTGTTCCTTACTCCCTCCATCTCAGCAGAACTCAATTTTGTTCGCGTGATCACTGTTGTAAGCATTATTATCACTGATTTTTGAATATTTTTGTTGATAGAACTTAGTGAGCCTGTGCCGAGTGATGCAGGAGAAAATGCAGCCTTCTCTAAATCTGTCCTGCCTGTGAAGCCAGTGGAGATAGAAATTGAAACACCCCAGCAGGCAAAAGCCAGAGAAAGAAGGTAAGATTAGGCATTTGCTTCTAGATTCCCATCGCATATAATCAGCAAGAGCTGCTATGTGACGAGAGCTTTTGAGAAACACGTAGGAGACCAGGGCTGAGTACCAAAGTGGTCAGGAGCCTTAGGTGGGAAAGCCCTGAGGTCACCTTTAGGACTTGAACAAGAATCTTGGTTTGTTCTCTGGCTGGGGCAGGGCGTGGAGAGAGAGGAAACTCTTAGGTATTGAACGTCTGTTGTGTCCAAGGGCTCTGCGGGTTGTCTGTTAACTTAAACTTTAAGGTAGTTTGTGAGTGAGGACCTGGACGCTCCAAGAAATTCAGTAACGTTTTAGGAGTCACTCAGACAGGAAGTGGATGAGCCAAGATCTAAATCCCTCTCCATCCAACTTGACCCTCATCTTGTCGCACCACATCACACTGCACGATTTGAGGCAGTGCCCCACTGTGGTAGGGAGCCCCCATTCCATCCCTAGGTCCCTGGGACCGCTGTGGCCCCTGGTGGCTTGGGAATGTGTAACACCACACCTGGTAGTTAATGGCCAATGGCTCCCGCTGTGTGACGGGCACATCATCAGGCACGAAGAAAGGAGATGATAGAAGTCATTCAAGAAGTGTTAAGTTGGCTTATGGATGCAGGGGACACCGGCATGAGAGACCTCTTACAGCAGAGCAGCACCAACAAATGAGTGTGCACCAATGTAGCACAAAAGTACCCATGCTAAGGGGGGGAATCTGCAATCGGGAGGTCAGACAGGCAGAGAGGACTGCTTGGAGAAGGTGCACTTCAAAGCACGTCCGTGCGGCGTGTCGGGTAGAGAAAGTCGAGGCATTTAGGCGAGAAGGACCAGAAAATCTGCAGAAGGTAGCCAGCTTGCAGATTCGCCTGCACAGCCTCGTGTGGGAAAACAAGGGGCGCCATTCATGAGACATCACAAGGGAAAGGAAGTGACTGGGGGCTGGGGTCAGGCGTCGCCCGTCTCCCACTTCATCCTCGGATTTTTCCATATGCATGGCAGTGAAAGGATAAAAATGGAGTTTGAGACATATCTTCGGAGGATGATGAACCGTTTCAGTAAAGAAGTCCGTGAGGACACACACAAGGTAAGGGCAGGGGTGAAAGGACAGTGTCCTCTCTGTCAAGGCAAGGTGGTGTGGTGCCAGAACTTTGGTCTCAGTGAAGCCTGGGAATAAGGAAAGGGATCGGCGTGGGTTGAGCGGCGGAGGAAGGCTTTATTGAAGAGAAAGGGCAGAGGACAGAGGCTGGGGGGACTGCCCAGGCCGAGCTGAGAGCACATGGCGGGACGACCAGTGTGTCTGCATCTTGGGGGGTGCGTGCATCGGAGGCCCGTGGAGAGCGAGGGAAGGGCACTTTGATGTCCCTCGGGTCGGCAGCGGCAGCCAGAGGAGGTAGAGACGGCAGAGGTGGAAGAGACCCGTGTGTCTGCAGCAGCCGCAGAAATATGGAGGTGAGGTGAATGCAGAGCAAGGACAGTGAAGAGATGAGACACCCCCCCACCCCCC
Source organism: Prionailurus viverrinus (assembly GCF_022837055.1). Lineage (NCBI taxonomy): Eukaryota > Metazoa > Chordata > Mammalia > Carnivora > Felidae > Prionailurus > Prionailurus viverrinus. The sequence continues at coordinate 55,037,148 of NC_062562.1, forward strand.
ACCCCAAAGCCTTGAGGAGTATATGAGATAGCTGTGCTGCTTGTACCTTTTGGTAGAGGTGAAAGCAGGGGAAGAGTTAATACAGCTCCCAGATCGTAAGCTTCAGTGAGGGGAGAAGGGTGAGCCACTGACTCAAATGGGGTGGTCATAAGTGGGTTTGAAGACGGTTTTGCAGGGAAAACGATGTAAAGCTGTGGGGCGATGGGGAGCAGTCCTGTGATCGTCTCATTAGGTTGGGGAGCAGTTGGAACTCAGGTGAAGGGCAGATGTGGGGTCTGCAGTGGGAGGGGCTGGGTTCTTCCAGGGCTGGGGGGCTAGCAGCGTGGTGAACCCGTGCCAACCCCCAGCTTGGACAGTTGCTGGCGCTTGTGCGGCCTCGACCTTCTCTCCCCCAACTCACTTTTCCTCCCGATCTTTTTGGAGCAAACCCCAGACGTTGTAGAACGTCATCCGTAAATCCTACAGCATATATCTAAAAGACAGTGCCTCTAAAAGAAAAAAAAAAAAAGTTTTTATTTTGCAATTTTGAGATTTGATTATTTCTGTGAGGGAATAAGTTGGGAGGGGACAGTGTGGCAAAGTCTTGGGAAATGGCTGACATGGAATTTTTCTTCCTCGTATGTAGAAATAACAACAAAGAACTTCTGCCCACAAAATGTCACTCAGTCTGGCGGCAGAAACCCCTCCGGTTTTCAGCCTACCATCTTCCCCTTTTTCCCAGGTTCACCTGTTGTGCCTGCTGGCAAATGGTTTCTATCGCAGTAACATCTGCAGCCAGCCAGATCTGCTTGCCATCGGCCTGTCCATCATCCCAGCTCGCTTTACCAAAGTGCCACCTCAGAACGTGGATGCCTGCTACCTGTCGAACCTGGTGAAATGGTACGGCCCTCCAGCCCGTCCTGCAGAGCCCCAGTGTAGGACTTATGTCTCTCAGAGTCTGGGGGCAGGTCAGTTCCACACACCTTCCCCGAAAGGATCCTATATGGCAGGCCTTGGGCACAGCATTGAAGACAGAGAAGTGTCAGGCATGATCTCTGCCCTCGAAGAGCTCCCAGGCTGGCAGGGAAGACCGGTGCACTCAGTTCATCAGGGTAGCGTGCTGGTAGGAGTGCTCAGGAGGGGATGTGCTGGGGCCTGTGGGTGTACGGAGCATCTAGGGGTCTGGGAAGGCAACCAGGGATGTGAAGTGTGACAGGGTCCTCAGTGGTGAGCAGGGGTCAAGCCGCTCAGACTGGGAACAGCAGGGCATAGGCAGCCGAGGCTCATGTTCCCTTACGAGACCGTCCCTTCTGATTTTCTTGGCTATAAAAGAATAGCGAGCATTCCTCTTTGCCATGACCTGTGACACAGGGAACGCCTGGTTTCTTTCCAGGTTCATTGGAACATTTACAGTTAATGCAGACCTTTCAACCAACGAGGAAGATGGCCTACAGACCACATTGGAAAGGAGATTTGCTATTTACTCTGCGCGGGATGATGAAGAGTTGGTCCACGTAAGTGGTCTTCCTGGCAGCACTGTTCTTTAGGACTGTTAGCAAAAGACCATGGCAGTCGTGTGCCAGATACCGTTCCAGTGTTTTCCATGTTCTTACTCAGTCCTTGTAAAATAAAAAAAATAGGTTCTGAAGCTCAGAGAGGCCAAAAAACTTTCTCAGGGTCATTCCGTTGGGAAGCCCTGGAGTCCGGATCGAGACCAATGACTATTGCTTGCCGTCCTGGAGTACAGAGCACTTCAGTTTTGGTCAGGCGCCCTCGACTTGTTTCCATTAAATATCCAGAAATTACGTCCAGACATCCCAGGGAAATGGTTTTTCAAACATTGGCTGCCGAAATCCTTCAGGAAGTGTTTTCCTCCCTTCCAGTTTGAGCAGCGACACTGGCCGGCTGCTGTGCGGCGAGGAGAATTCTGTCCACCAAGATGTTGTTGTGTCTGAAAAACAGAGGTAGAAATGCAGTTTTACCCCTGAAAGATTCCTGTTAATCATGTATGCTTGTATCTGAGCTCCAGCTTTTCTCTTTGTTCAGGGCAAGAGACCAGACTTCTTGGATCTCTTAAGAGCCCAAATGACAGGCATCTTTACCCGTCTTCTGATCTGGCTTGAAAAAGTCTCAGATATCTGACACGGCCAGGAATGATGCCAAAATGCCACCTCCCAGGGACAAGCATTAATATTTGAGTTCTGTCCTCCCTGTCTTTGTTCCTGTGTGTATTTGCAAAGTATTTTCCCACCCCAAAATGATACCGTGTGCCCATTAAATAGTTACCTGGCATTCTGCTTCCTCCTCCTCCTCCCTCAAGCACCTGGCAGCCACTGGTCTGCCTTCCATCTCCACGGATTTACGTGTTCTGGATGTTTCATGTGGAAGCAATACAACCTGTGACCTTCTGTGACTGGATAGACCACATGTTGTTTATTCATCAGTTGGTGGGCATTTCGGTTGTTTCCATCTCTTGGCTGTTGTAAGGAGCACTGCCGTAAACGTGTGCATACGTGTACTTACTCGAGCTCTTGTTTTCACTTCTTCTGAGGAGTGGAGTTGCTGGGTCATTCCGTGTTTAACTTTTTGAGGAATCGTCAGACTTTTCCACAGCGGCTGCACCGTTGCACATTCCCACCAGCAGGGTGCAGGGACTCCACTTTCTCCACATCTTCGCCATCGCTTGTTGTTTTCCTTTAAAAAATTTTTTTTTTATTGTAGTCATCCGAAGGGGTGTGAAGTGGTATCTCGTTGTGGTTTTGACTTATGTTTCCCTGGTGACTCATGCTGGTTAGCGTCTCCATGTGGTTATTGGCCATTTGTATACCTTCTTCGGAGAAATACCCAAGTAAATCTGATGCCTGTTTTTTAATTGGGTTCTCTGTCTTTTTTTTGTTCAATCGTGAGAGTTCTGTATGTACTCTAGACACTAGGCACCTGCCACATATGCAGATATTCTCTCCTATTCTGTAGGTTGTCTTTTCCCTTTCTTGATAAAGTCTGTTGATGTGCAAAAGTTTTCATTTTGTCAAAGTTCAGTTTTTCTGTTTTTCCTTTGTTCCTTATACTTTTGGTGTCATATCTAAAAATCCATTGCCAAATCCAAGCTCACGTAGATTTCTTCCTCTATTTTCTGCTAGGAGTTTTATACTTGTAGACCTCTTACATATAGGTCTTTCATCCATTTTGAGTTATTGTTTATATATGATGTGAGGTGAGCGTTCACCTTCATCCTTTTGCATGTGGAGACACAGTCGTCCCAGCACCCTTTGTTGAGGAGACCACTCTCCCAGCTATCTGTTGTGTTATCTTCACTGTTGGCCGAAGAGACAAGATTTTCAGTGGGGATTGCATGGTCTTGGCACCCTCATCAAAAATCAATTGCCCGAGGATGTATGGGTTAATTCTAATTCCATTTATCCACCAGGACTCCTTGTCTCCTCTATTCTGACAGTTTCTCAGTCTTCTCTTGTCCTTGCTATCTTGATACTTTTGAAGAGTACTGCTTAGGAATTTATAGAGGGTCCCTCAATTTGGGTTTCTTTGATGTTTTCTCACCCTCTCTGCTTTTAACTTCAGAAGACACGTGCAAAAGTAATTTTTTTTTTTTTTTTGTCACAACATGGCTTTTCACGGAAAACTCACCCTCTTATTTCTGGCTTTCTCAGCTGGGCATTACAGTAATTCAGGAGAAGCGGGTCCCTGAGGTCCGCGTGGGAAGATCTTGCTCAGATACTTTGTCACTGTCGCTGTTTTGGAGGTTTATTCCCCCAACCAGGCTCCCATCCTTACAGGGTAACAGATTTTTAGAGGCGCAGCCTCCAGTTGAAAGACTCCTTGTGGGAAAAATGGAAAATGGAGTAGACTTTGGGGATCTGGTGATAATGATGTTTTCTGTTTTTTCTTCTTAGAGTGATGATGTCATTTAATTATTTTCTTTTAATCACATGCACGACATATGTTGAATACAGAACAATCAGAAGATAGATAAACTGGAAAAAATATCACCTGTAAACACCCATATCCCCAAAATGGGTCCTTTTCTAAACACGCTTATATGTTTATATTTCTATACTTTCTTTTTTTTACAAAAATTAACATTACACATAAAAAGCAAACCATTTTTCTACGAAGATAAATCTCTCCAGCATTATTATTATTATTATTATTATTATTATTATTTTACATTATTTTTCAGAGAGAGAGAGAGAGAGAGAGAGCGAGCACAAGTGGGAGAAAGGGCAGAGAGACAGGGAGACACAGAATCCAAAGCAAGCACCAGGCTCCTAGTTGTCAGCACAGAGCCCGACACCGGGCTTGAACTCACAAACCATGAGATCATGACCTGAGCCGAAGTCGAACACCTAACCGACCGAGCCACCCAGGTGCCCCTCTCCAGGATTATTTTTAATAGTGTGGAGGTTTCCAGACTCTCTTGCTTGGTTGTTTCTGACTTTTCCCTGTTATAAAAATCTACCCACAAGAAACAACATGGAATTAGTTAAATCCTCATTTTTTTTCCCTTAGAATAAATGTGTCATTGTTTTTCATTGTAGATATTTTTACTGATTCTCCGGGCCCTGCAGCTCCCCACCCGACTGGTATTGTCTCTGCAGCCGGTTCCTCTGAAGTTACCTACAGCAAAGGTGGGGTTCTCCCAGAGGGTAGTTGTGTCAATAAGGAGGGAGAAATTCTTGCACTTCACAAAAAAATTGGTCGTTGGACTTTTTTCAAGGGTTGGTATTCACAGGGCATGGGCCTCTTGGACCTGCCTTGCACGTCCCCTGTGTTGGGAAGACTGGACACCAATGGGCCTCCGGCAGCCTGAGCTTGATGGAGCTTGAGGTGTAGAGAGGGGCCTGAGAGAGATCTTGGCTCCTTGGTGGGTTAGTTTCTGCCGTGAGGTGCAGTAGAAAGGCCCCATCCTCCTCTCCCTCCTCCTCGCCAGTGTGGAGTGATAGTGGGTGAAGGACTGCATTCCGCCATCATCTAAGGAGGAGGCTCGGCGCTGTACTCACTGCACTGTTAGCACGGTCTGAAATGTAGTGTCAGAGGTGGATTATTTTTGTTTTTAAGTTTACTTATCTATTTATTTATTTATTTATTTTGAGAGAGGGAGAATGAGTGGGAGAGGGGCAGAGAAGGAGGGGGACAGAGGATCCGTAGTGGGCTCTGTGCTGACAGCACAGATGCAGGGTTCGAACTCGCAAACCATGAGATCATGACCTGAGCCAAAGTCGGCCGCTCAACCGACTGAGCCGCCCAGGCGGCCCTGAAATTCTGTATTCTTAATGCAACAACTTTATTAAGTCTGTCAGTATTTTGTTTGCAAGATACGTTATGTGCCAAAAAAAAAAAGGTACATTGTGTGCAAGGTGGGTATTATTGCCAAGGACACTGAGATTCAGAGGTTCATACGTACCTAATGATATGTTTATGGGTACATACGGAGACGTTTATAGGTGTTTACGTATAATAAGCCTATATGTAAAAAATATTTGAAAGCAAGTGAATAAACGTCTGCATACTTTACTGGCACCATAGAAGAAAGGAGAAACAGAGCTGGGATTGGAGCCCAGGTTTGTTTGTTTCCAGTGTTCTTTTCCCCGGGCCACACTCCAGAGTGGAAAGAGTCACACTGTGGCCTGTCTAAGGTGCCTTGGATTTCAGTGAATGCCGTCTTACAGTCCTAAAGTCGAGCCAGCCTGTCACTGTCTGAGCTGGGGACATCCTGTGTACATGGGTTCTGTAGCCGGTGACTTGGGCCTGGTAGATTATAGGATCTCCTATCATTAGCAAAAAAAAAAAAAGGAAAAAACAAAAATTCCTCTTCTGTTTAAGGGAAAGAAAGCTTCCAAGGAGAGATCTACAGAGGGTCCCGGAGGCTCCTTGGAAACTTCCAGCCCAGTTCCGGAAAACCAAGCTAAACCCAAGAGCGGCGAGGGGACCGGACAAGAGGGCACTCCTTCTGCGGGCACTGGCAGTCCGAGCACCAGAGGGAAGAGGAGCAAGGCAGCCGCGGTTGGGAAGAAACGGCGTGGGCCCTCCTCCAGTGAGGAAGAGGAGCGCAAGGCGGGGGGGCAGGAGGAGGGCGCCCGGAGACGTCAGCAGGGCCGGGAGCGGCAGGTGGCCTCCAGGGTGTCGTACAAAGAGGAGAGTGGGAGTGAGAGGGGCAGCAGTGGCTCTGACTTTGAGCCGTCCAGTGGGGAAGCCCGTCATTCATCCGATGAGGATTCTGAGCCTGGCCTTCCCAGGCAGAGGAGGGCCCCGGGCCCCCAGAGGACAAAGGCAGGGTCTAAGAGTGACTCCAGGACCCACCGTGGAAGGCACCCTAGGCGCTCTGGCTTTCCGGCAGCGTCCACGAGCTCTTCGAGCAGTAAGAGCAAGCAAGGCAAGAAAATCTCCAGTGATGGTGAGGGGGCACAGAGAGGGACAGCGGCCGGCAGAGACCAGTGGCTGGAGGTGTTCTGTGAGCAGGAGGAAAAGTGGGTGTGTGTGGACTGTGTGCACGGTGTGGTGGGCCAGGCCGTGGCCTGTTACAAGTACGCCACCAAGCCCATGACCTACGTGGTGGGCATCGACGGTGACGGCTGGGTCCGGGATGTCACCCAGAGGTACGACCCAGCCTGGATGACCACAACCCGCAAGTGCCGAGTTGATGCCAAGTGGTGGGCTGAAACTTTGAGACCGTATCAGAGCCCGTTGGTGGAGAGGGAGAAGAAGGAGGACTCAGAGGTAAGGCTGGCGGGGAGGGAGGAGAAGGGGACTCAGAGGGAAGGCCTCAGCTGCCACAGGTTCGAGGCCCATCTTGGTGCACCTTATATGTGCCCAGCCCCATGTGGGGTTATCTTTGAGTGTGAGCTCCTATAATTATCACAACAGTACTATAGAGCTGGGATGATTATTGCCTTAATTTTACCAGCTGAAAATGTAGGACCTGAGAGATAAACTGCCTTCGTATTTGAACCCGTGTCTATCTGGGTTTGAAGGCATATACTGTGTGTTTTTAGTTATTGCCTAGTTGTAAATTTGGAGCTTGAAAATAATTTATGCAAGTCCTATAAATTGTACTCCGTGAAGAAAAACTCATGAATGTGATGATCCTCTGTGTCCCCGCCTGTGCCCCCCCCCCCCATGCACACTCAAAGGAGCACACACACACAAATGTCCCTCCTCAGATCTAGAACACTCCTCTCCTGGGAAGGGAGGGACTCCGGAAGGCACTCTGGGAAGCAGACTGCTAAGACATAGTACAGTGTGTGTGTCCTAGGACCCCCCACTGACCCAAGCCCCTTATGCATGAGTTATGTTGGGTAGAGCTCAGCCTTTGCCCAGATTTGCCAACGAATTAGTCCTACCTTGTCAGGACCAGTGAAGCGTGGGTTTATGTGCCACTCCCCCTAGCCATGCAGTTCACTCTGCTGAGAGTTCAGTCCGGCGGCGTTCGGGCTCATTTTACTCAGAAGTGATGGGGAGGTGGGAATTGTGCAGGTGGCGTCCTGATTAAAGTGTTTGCGGTGGAGGCTGACCGTGCTCCTACTCCCGACCACTCCGCCTTGCCAGTCCTTGCCAGTCTACGAGGGCCGTTTAGAAAGATGCCAGGGAAGGTGCAGGGGCCTTTGGGGAATAGGGTGTGAACTACAGCAGGGGAATCGCCTACTGAGAAATCCAGAGCCTTGAAGAAGGGCTAGGAGAACAAGTACTAGTTATAGCAGACTAAGCCGAGTCACACAGCGTGAATGGCCCCTTTGAGTGTTCCGGGAGAGCAGGGTCAAGTACACGCGCGCTGCAGGCTAGTGGTGTCACTTCTGCGTGAGGCCGCCTGAAGAAACCCCGTGTGTCTTCCCCGAGGAACAGAGTAGGCGCTGCTCTGCGAGGGCTGCCAGGGGTCTGAGCGCTGAGAGTGAATAGGTTAGGTGACCCTTCCGAGCTGCCACGAGCCACAGAATTACATGCTTCTGCAGCTTTTGATTTATGTAAAATCTACTACCTGGGGACGTTACTGTTACTGGTGCTTGTTAAACCTCTGCTCCACTGTTTCCGAACAAGGGGGTCTAAGGATCGCCCACTTCAGACCTCCCCTCCTCTTCCAGACATGCTCAGTGTTGTCTCTCTGGCCTTTGCAGTTTCAGGAAAAGCACCTGGGCCAGCCTTTGCCAACGGTCATTGGCACGTATAAGAACCACCCTCTGTACGCCCTGAAGAGGCATCTCCTGAAATACGAGGCCATCTACCCCGAGACAGCCGCCATTCTGGGGTATTGTCGAGGAGAGGCTGTCTACTCCAGGTGCGTGAGGCAGCCCGGTGGCTTTGTCTTCCCGATGGCCCCGGACTGGCGGCCTTCTGGGGCAGGGGGCTGCTAATGTCGGCCCTTTAGTCAGAAGGGTTGAGCTTTCTGGTGTGTGTGCACGCCGTCCCACGTGGGACGTGGGTAGAGGGATTGTAGCTTAAAGATGAGAACAACAAGGATTAAAAGACCAGCAGGTGAAGAAAGGTTATGGGGAGAAATATAAAGTACAACAAGGTCTGTATAAGAATAAAAAAACATACCCATAAAATAGAAGGAAGAAAAGATTTGATCATGACAAAGTGAGTGGATATTTTAATGGGGACAAAGCTTCTCTCCGGGAAGATGAAAACGTTCTGGAGATGGATGGTGGGGACAGTTACTCGACAGTGTGAATGCAGTTGATGCCACTGAACTGCACACTTAATCACGGTGAAGATGATGCATTTTATGTATATTTTCTCCACACCCAAAAAAAAAAAAAATTGCCAGAGAATGGGGGAAGGGAATAAGAGAAAATGAATGTAAAATGCACACAAAATGAAAACAAATCACTTTAATGTCAATTTAATGTGTGGAACAGAGAAATGTAGAAGCAGCACTTTTAAGAAATAGCAGATGGGAGAAATAATAACTAACAGAAGTGACTTTTTTAAAACATGGTAATGCAAGACCAAAGGTAGAGTAGAGGAAAGAGAAAACCAGGAAACCGGGAAATCACACGGGTGGGTGGAGTGAGTCCTGTGCGCAGGAGTCGGCCCTGCAGGGAGACGGCCACAGCCCCTGTTCAGGGTCTGTGGTGGGACTTCGTCTTCCAGCCTGCTCAGGGCCTCAGCTACGACGACGAGAGGCCCCCGGGGCCTGGCCTCCCTAACCCAGGCAGTAAGGCACAGGCTTCCTGACGCGGTTGTGGGAGAGGAGGTCTGGTTGGAAGAAAGTGCCAGCATGATCCACAGGAACCACCATGTCCACCATAGGAAGAAAGCATTAGAGGTGGACGGTTTTTCTGGTAGTAAAAGACACCAAGCAAAGTGTGCCATTTAACCCTTTGAGAGCATACAGTCCGGTGCTGTTAAGTACATTGACATATAATACACACATAATGTATGTAATGTACATATATGTACGTATAATGTACATTTAAATGTACAACCATCCCCCCCCCCCCACATCTCCAAAACTTTTTCATCTTCCCAAACTGAGACTCTGTCCCCGTTGAACACTAACTCCCCGCCCCCCTTCCCACAGCCGCTGGCACCCACCCGCCTACTTTCTGTCTCTGTGCCTTTGACTCCTTTCAGGACCTCACATGAGTGGGACCATGCAGTATTTGTCCTTGTGTGCCTGACGCCCGGGGGTGGACACTTGTTGCTTTCCTTCCTGGCTTTTGTGAACCGTGCCGCTGTGGACAGGGGTTGTGCAGCTGTCTCTTTGAGACGCTGCTTCCGGCTCCTTGGGGTGTATGCCCAGAAGTGGTGTTACGGGATCATGTGGGACTTGGGTGTTTCACTTAGTGAAGAACCGACACGCTGTTTTCCACAAAGCCTGCATTGTTTTACAGTCTCCCCAGCAGAGGACAAGATCCCAATATTTCCGCACTGTTGCCGGCACTTGTGTTCTGGTTTTTGTAGTCATAGCTGCCCTCCTGGGTGTGAAATAGGGAGCCGAGATTTATTCCGACAGGGCTGTGTCCACTTCCCTGCTGTGCTCCTTGGGAACATCCAGATAGTGCCCGCCTGCCCCGCCTAAGACCGTGACCACGACATAATTACTCCTTTGGGCAATCGGAGATGTGCTGCCTTCAGCAGGAGTGTGGGTAGCGCTCCCGGCTCGGACAGGGATGCTGTGGACAGAGGAGCGCTGCCCCCGCGCTGTGGGCCTGGAACGTGTCTGGTCCTCCAGCAACCTGGCAAAGCAGAGAGGACAGAGCTCATTACCCCTGATCGACAGAGGAGGACGCTGAGGATCAGGAAGGGAAAGTGGCTTGTCCGGGGTCACTCCGTTAGGCAGTGGCACAGAGGAGGCGGTGCGCCCCTTGTGCCCCATCCTGTGCCGAGGGTCAGCCTCAGACGGGGCAGTCGGTGAAGGGCCTGATTTCTGCACTGGAAGGGCACTCAGTGCCCTTGCTCACTGGAGCCGCGCTCTGGGCAGAGCTCAGGGCTGGCAGCTGAGGAAGAGACAGCCGTGCCCTGTCAAAGAGGGCGCAGTGAGGACGGCAGTTGAAACTTGTTGGAAAGTCGCCTTGCAAGGCTTGGCTGTAGCTCTTAGCCCTGGAAGGAGAGTGAAACCAGAGGCTGTCTCTAATCAGGCTGCTGGGAATTAATGACTCTCTCATGTGCATGGATCTTACTTCCGTGGTAATTCATTAGCTTAGTATAGTTTCCGTGTAGTCTTCCTTGGGGTTCACTGCCCCTTCTTTGGACACTCGTCCCTGCCCCCATCTCTGTGTTTAGCAGCAGACCAGGCCTTCGGCAACCACGCACTCGTTCAGGTATCTTGTCCTCTACAAGCTGCAAAGGGACTCTCACTGTGGGAGAAGGGGGGAGGCCTTGGCATGAAGCCTAACACAGACAGATAACTCCATCAGGTCAGGACCTGTAAGTGGATGCATCCCCCCAGAAGATAGGAAGTCCAGGTTAGCTGTTTGCCTAACGCAGGTCCCCCAGTTCCCTCAGCAGCAGGGCCTTAAGAAGAGAACTGAGGGCTGAGAGCATCCTTCTGAGAGGCTGTGTGAGGCCTTGCCTCTGTGCACACAGCGTGTCTTCGGTGCGTGTGAACTGAGTTTGTCCTGTGTCTCCCCCTGTTGGTTCCTGCAGGGATTGCGTGCATACCCTGCACTCCCGGGACACGTGGCTGAAACAAGCGAGAGTGGTGAGGCTGGGAGAAGTGCCCTACAAGGTAACCACTGGGGGGCGCGCGGAGGGCAGAGGCGTGGGCACTAAGGGCTGCTGAGTGCGCGCCCAGGAGAGGGACCCAAGTCTGACTTCCCTGGCTTGAGAAAGATTGGAGGAAGGGAAAAGCATTCAAATATGGCTTACTTGAATGAGGAATTTGCCAGGTATGGATCATTCAGAGCATGCAAGAAGTTTCATGTTTTTGAAGGGTTGGAAAACAGAGGCTGCAGGTGACCCTTTACAGAAAACCCTTCCCTGGAGCAGCTCATGTGCCCAGGCGCCAGTCCTTAGCCCCTTACGCTGCGCCCGTACCACTCCTCCTTGTAGAAGTTATGCAGCCTTGTAGCCAGTCCTCCCGAGTGAAAAATTTGGCCACTAGACCTCCTTGGGGAGTGTGCCGGGGGTCCCAAACTCCGCGCCTTGCACGGCACGTGACATAGGCAGTTTCCGGGTGTGAATCCTGGCACTGTCACTCACCTGGCCATGGGGCCTTAGTGACTTCATTTCTGAGTCCAGTTACCCCGTGAGTGGTGAAAGCGCAGAGCATGGCATGGCCAGGAAAGGCCGGGTCTGGCCCTCAGGAGCTGCCGCTGCAGGTGGACACTCTACCTCCTGGGCTGCTCCTCTGTAAAACGCAGTGACAGAGCCTACCTGCTGGCTTTGTCGGCAGAGCTGAATAAGCTAACACAGAAGCACGGGGACGAGTGCCCGGGACGGGGAGCGCTCTGCAGGCGTTGGCTAGTGGTAGCGGCCTGAGGGGTCCTGGTGGTACTAGGACCTGTAAAGGGGGTAAAAAAACACACCCGTCTCGGGTTTGTTGGGGCGGTTAAATGAGGCTGCGGCTGTAAAGCACTCAGCACAGTGGCCCGTATACAGTCAGTGCTTAGGAAGTGGGTGTCTGTGTCGTAAACTGGCTGTTCCCTCTGGCGTAGATGGTGAAGGGCTATTCCAACCGGGCCCGGAAAGCCCGCCTCGCCGAGCCCCAGCTGCAGGACCAAAATGACCTGGGTCTGTTTGGCAGGTGGCAGACGGAGGAGTACCAGCCCCCTGTGGCTGTGGACGGCAAGGTAAGGGCGGTGCTCAGTGGGGTCAGGACCCAGGCCACTCCATTCTGCAGCTGGCTTGACCTGGTGTTCCCCCCCCCCCCCCCCCGCAGGTCCCCCGGAATGAATTTGGGAACGTGTACCTCTTCCTGCCCAGCATGATGCCTGTCGGCTGTGTCCAGCTGAACCTGCCCAACCTGCACCGCATAGCCCGCAAGCTGGACATTGACTGTGTCCAGGCCATCACTGGCTTCGACTTCCATAAAGGCTACTCCCATCCCATGTGCGTGCGGGGCCTTCCATGGAGGCCAGGAGGGGCAGGGCGTCCTGGAGAAGGGGCAGGAAGTCCGTGTGAGGGTGGAGGCCATTTTCCGGGTTTTACTCTGGATTTGCACAGTCAGCCTTAGCACTTTACCTTTTACTTTCACACTTCTACTCTGGCTTCCAACCACAGGCAGCAAAACTACTGAAACCAGCATGCCGATGATGCTGGATGAAAACAGTTTCCTGGGGGTGGTGACAGCATGCTTCCTGCTTGGTGGCCTCTGTCCTCCCATGGGGTGGGGGTGGGAGCCCTCTTCCCAGGTTTCTCAGGCAGGCCTGGGGAAGAACATGCGGTGTTAGGGTCCACAGGCCTTCCTTTGCACGGACGGTGCTGCGGCTGGGATTGTGGGCGGCTGATGCAGGGAATCCTTCAGGGCTCTGAGTGTCTAGGAGCCACCTGCTGGCCTCCACGAGGGGGGAGGAGGAGAGGCCAGAGCAGGCGGCAGGCTCGTAAGACGATCCGCATTGCATCCCCACAGAACTGACGGCTACATTGTCTGTGAGGAATACAAAGACGTGCTCCTGGCTGCCTGGGAAAATGAGCAGGCACTCATCGAAAAGAAGGAGAAGGAGGTGAGCAGCCTGGCCAAGGTGGGCCTGGGTGGGGGGCCTGAGGTGCGAAAGCAGAATCGCAGGGGGACGCAAGCCCCAGGTGGGGCAGGGGCCTCACTTGCACCGTGAACGAAAGGAGACTATGTGTGCTTGAAAGCTCTTTCCAGCTCTTGCACTTTGTGGAAGGCACCCTAGGGAGCCAGCCCCAGTGAACAGGGTCCTGTCTGCACCTCACAATCCACCATCCTTGTCCACAGTCTGCCTGGATCCCAGCTCTGGGGACCCTGCACCTGCTGGCCACACCTGCTGCCTCTGTTGAAAGGAATCGCTCGTGGTCCAGGTCTGCATGGCCTCCTCCTGGAGGATGTTAGGGTCGCTAACAGTTCACAAGAGGCTTCTGTTTTGCTGCCTTTTATGTGCCTCATTTTATAAATCACACTGATTTTTTTTTTTAATGTTTATTTTTAAGAGCGCGCGTGCGTGTCGGGGAGGGTCAGAGGGGGAGACAGAGGATCCGAAGTTGGCTCTGCACTGGCAGCACAGAACCCGATGTGGGGCTTGAACTCACGCACCATGAGATCATGACCTGAGCTGAAGTTGGATGCTTAACTGAGCCACCCAGGCGCCCCAGTCACATCGATTTTGAAACAGACTTGCACAACTGAGAAACTCACTTAAGCTCAAAATCTTATTTCAGATCTTTATATGTTCACAGGTTCCATCTTGACATTTTTCCTGAAAATGGCAGTACTTAACGTTTTGTGCCCTCCGTTTTATTCTGCCTGCAGAAAAGGGAGAAGCGGGCCCTCGGGAACTGGAAGCTGCTGGTCAAAGGACTGCTCATCAGGGAGAGGCTGAAGATTCGCTACGGGGACAAGGTCAGTGTGGCTCCTTTGGAAAGAAGACAAGCCCAAGTGGGACTCTGAACCATGGGCCCAGATTCTGCCCAGAGATGGCTTATGTTTTGACACCATGGTCCTGTGTCTCTGAGGCCCCGTGTCCTTATTTTGTTGGGAAAGGTGTCCCTAAAATGAGCCTCAGCTGGCTCTTCGAGACCCCAGTCCTACCCCGACACCACCTATTCTGTTTCTGCACGAGCCAGTGCCCACTCTGGGTCTGATCTCATGCTAAACCCATCCAGGGAGGGACAGGCACCCTGCATTTCTGTGTTTGACATGTCACCCTTAGCCTTGCAGTGTGCCCTGTGCCTGTGACCATCCTCCAGGCCCCGGGGTTGCTCATTTAATTCACATCCTCGAGCACCTGCCCCGGCTGGGCCGGCCTCTGGGCGCAGGTGCAAAGTTGACACGCAACCCTCAAGGGCCTCCCCAGGGAGGCCCCTCCCCACAGTTATGTGGTGTGTTCAGTCTGGGTCAGACACAGAAATGTGCTCTGGGAACAGCTGTAACCACACCTATTTACTTCCCCATCTCCAACCCCACATGCTGCCAATTTGCCTTCAAAAAATATTTTGTTGTCACGCTTCTCCCTCACATCCCTTCGGTGACCTTTCACCAGGCTTTATGTTGACCCCGTCCACCTGTGTGCTTTCGCCTTCTGCCTCCCAGCCCTCCCTGCCCAGCTCCCCGGCCTGGCGGTCAGGGGGTGCCGTCTCGGAGCATTTGGCACTGAGAGTTGGTCCTTTGCAGTTGAAGACATTAATGCGCTTTTTCCCAAGTGAGGTAGAGTAGTAAGTGCAAAGCACCAGTCCGGTGATCTAGACTCGGCCGTACGCTCCTGGAGAGCAGTTTCCTGCATAAACATCTTTGCGATTCCCAGGACTGAGCCCAGAGTGAGTTCTCCAGTACTTGCATGGAGGAGTCCCCAGTCTGAGGAAGGCTCTTCCCCAGCCCCATGTGGTGCCTTTGTCATCCCAGAGCCACTGGCCCTGCGTAGGCTGCTGCTGGGGGCTCTACTGCCCCTGACAGGGCTCCCTGCCACCCGACTGCTGACCTGGGCCTGCCCTTCCCCTCCACTGTCCCTCCCTCTCCAGAGCGAGGCCGTCGCTGCCCAGGCACATGCGGGAGGTGGACTCTCTTCTGATGAAGAGGAGGGGACCAGCTCTCAAGCAGAAGCATCCAGGATCCTGGCTGCCTCCTGGCCCCAAAACCGAGAGGCTGAAGAGGAGCAGAAGCCACAGTGCCCTAAGAAGACCAAAAGGGAAAAGAAAGCGGCAGCCTCCCACCTGTTCCCATTTGAGAAGCTGTGATGGGGGTGGCCACCTGTCGTACCCTGTGCCCCACAGGCCCCACACCTGCCCTGGGAGCTGCCCGGGCCCCAGGGGTGGTGCTGTCTCCTCTGAGAAGGCAGAGAAGCAGCTGGGGGCAGGGGATAGACGGTCAGGCTCAGGTGGTCTGGTCTGGCCCCCGTCCTCATCAGATTCACCCCGGGTAGGGCTTCCCACGCTTTCTGCTCCCCCGCCCTATGCTTTGAGCTCCGGAGCACTTCCCTGGAGACTTGCCCACCTAGACGTTGCTCATCGCATCTTTGGAAACGCGAGTCAGTTCTTTTACAGAAACTACTGGGCAATTTAGGAAGACACCGGTCCTTTCTTCCAGGTGGATCCTTCATCTGTCAGACCCTCGTGCGTGCTTTTCCCTCTCTTGCAGACCTGGGGCCCTCTCTCTGCGGGCCACTCACTTTCCTTCAGGGTTACTACCACTGCCTAATGCCGCCCCTCCATGGTGTGGGAGAGAGCAGAAGCAAACGCCCTCATCTCAGATTATGGGATTGTCGGGATATGCTTTTCAAAGTAACAGTTCAGGGTGGCAGACGACTGGAACAAAGAGCTGAAATCAGGAAAGAAAAGAAAAACACTGAGAGTTAAATGTTAGTGAACGTGGATCAGTGTTAAACTAGATTTTATTCATTACGGGATAAATTTATAAAAGCTCTATGCATTGTAGATATTCAAGAGAAGTAACTTTTGTAACATTTTGAGGAAAAAATAAAGCATTTATCTAAAAAGACCGAGCTCTGCGTTTTCTTCCAGATTTCACGTCAGCTAAGAACACCTGCATGGCAGAGTGGTTTTTCCACATGTTGATACTCAAGGTCGGGTTTTGTTCTCAGGTTGACTGGGAACTAACTCATCGTTACACAAACTGACCTTTTTCTTTCTACTCTTAAGCCAGGAGAGATGTTACTTAACCTTTGATAGGAGCAAACTTCCAGCCAGTTCTATCCAAGGGAAACAAACAAAACACTTGGGGTGTGACTCATGCGGCAAGAGCCTGGCTGGAGGGCTGGTGTTGAGAAACAAACCGGAGTTGCCGTGGAAACCACAGAGCCTCACACTTCCCGCACGCTCTCCTAGAGGTAAGCGACTTGTTTTGTGGGGGTTGAATGGCAGTGGTCCCGCGGATGAGGAGAGTAGGTTTTGGGAAGTAACTCAGCTGCTTCACATCTTACAACAAAAAGGACACACACTGCCGGCCCCAGTGTGGACAGTCAGCAGCTGTCCATGGATCCAGAACAGGAGGCAGTGGGGCCCCCGGGGGGGCTCAGTCAGTTAAGCGTCCTACTCGTGATGTCAGCTCGAGTCACGATCTAACAGTCAGGAGGTCGAGCCCCGCGTCAGGCTCTGCACGGAGCTGCAACCCCTGCTTGGGGTTCTCCCCCCTTCTCTCTCTCTGTCCATCCGCGCGTGCACTCTCAAAATAAATAACATTAAAAAAAAAAAAAAAAGAACAGGCAAAAAGTGAAAAACTAACATGCCACACGTCAGGCATTTCATGGGCTTTATCTCATGTAGTCCTTTCCATGGTAAGGGAGAAAGGCATTGGGGCCATTTTATAGATGAGGAAGCTGAGACTCAGATCGTGGACGTGGCCCAGCGTCACACAGCCACAGCCAGGCAGTGGCACACTTGGGGCTGGAACCCGGGTCTGTGCCAACCTAACGTCCAGGGTGCCTGCTGCACTGTGCCACACCGTGGCTCCATCCACCTCTTCTGATGCATTCTGAAGCTGTGTGAAGTCTGAGTCATTTACCTTGAGTCAATCCAAAACAAAGCATGTGTTAAAAATGACGAGTTGCCCTTTTCAGAAAAATTGAAACCCATTTTAACCACTAAAAGCTACTTAGAACGGAGTTCTAAAAACTCACGGTCCTTCATCAGTTCTACAGCTTACACAGTTCAGTTTAAGATAGAAATTTCAAAAAAAAAGTAACAGCAAGGTCCTATAAAAGCTCTTTTGAAATTTATTTTGAATTTTTATCAAAAATACAAATACGATACAAATTTCATGATTTCCCAAAGACTTCAAACATTTCTTAACATTATTTTGCTCTTTAAGAACACTACTGAAATTCGCAGTAATTTAAAATCTGTAGTAGAAAAAATTACACAAACCAAATCCCACAGAGTTTGTATTCAGCCACCATCTAGTTGTATTGTTTTCCAAAAGCATCCTTCACGAGGAGACACTCGATGACAATTGCTCACGTGATAAGCAGTGGTGAATACTGTTTCGATTCTTAAATCCAGCTAAGTCCTCTTTGGGGCCAGCTGTTCTCTGCACGAAGAACCTGAAGTTACACCACAGATCTCCCAGGCCGATGAGAGACTGTTAGGTCTCCCATCACTCACTCAACTACCAACTAATTTGCTAAAGCGACCGCTCCCAGCAAGGCAGAACAGTTTCCAAGTAATAAACAGATAAAGGATATACGAAGGACCTTTTGAGACATCAAGGGGACAACACACTTTATGCTTCAGAGGGCGTGAGAGTAGCTGGGAAACAGCAGGAGCGCAATGAAGTGTGGGTACATTTTACTTAGAGAAGCTGTGGACGCGGGCACAACAGGAGTTACCCGGGGGCCAGCTGCTAGTGTGAACGCCTCCCACGGTGAAAGGCATGAGGCCCGGGCGCTGCACAAGCGTCAGGTCTCAGATTTCTGGTTTGGGGTGATGGGGGCACGAGGGAGCCCACTCAGGATGAGAAAGCGTCCAGCCTTTTCCTTGAACGGTTGACTGAAAACTCAAAACCATCTTCAAGTAAATCGGTAGTTTCTGATGCCAGAGGATAAACGGAAATGCCTCTCTCCACCTTCTCCAAATTCCCTCTCCTCCCAGAGTGGGATCCCTCCGCCAACGCTGGCTTCAAAAGCACCTTGGAGCCTCCCAGTGACCAGAGTTCTGACGGAGGTGACTCTTTTTTAAGCAGTAAGTCACACCCCCATTTACACCTCTCTGTGCCCTGAATTAACTTCAACTGACAGATTAAGAGGAGTTTTTCTCTTAACAGTCTGAAGTGCTCATCATTCAAGCAGTGTTTTGTGTTTTTAAATCTTAGTTGAAACAACACCCTCTTAGAGTAGGAAAATACACATGAAGCGTAGCAAAGAGAAACATAACAAATGAGAGCTTTGGAAATCCTACACACTAAGAAGTTTCTGCCAAACTATCAACTACGTGTAAATAAAGCCCAACAAATATCCCACGCTTCTTCACCGTGACCTCAGTGGCTTTTCTAAGTACCAAGTCAGGTGCCGCACCTGAACTGGGTTTGTGGTGCCCCGCGTGGGGGCCCGTGCCCGGTCTGTCCGGCACCGCAGCACGCTCAGAGGCCGCTGGTGACGGTGGCCACGCGGGATCACGGGGCAGGGGTGGCTGGGCAGAGCCCTGGCACTTGTCTCCAAGGGTGAGGGTGAGGGGCCGGTGAGTGTTAAGGCAGCAGGTCCGTGTGGAGTGTCACCAGCTCACTGTTGGCAGACATCAGCCAAACGGGACGCGTGAAGCAGCCACACGGTCCCGAGGGAAGGGAGGGAAGCAAGCAGAATGGATGCCTGTCGCCTGTCACACGGCCAGCTGGGAGCTGCCGCCTCCACTCACCAGAGCTGCCTGCTGGCGAGAAAGAGGGTGGGAAGACGTGAGCTGGTGGGCACCAAACCTGACGTCCACGCGCACCGCGAGGCGTGGCCCCTTGAGGAGTGGAGCAGGCGCAGAATCCAAAACCGATGCAGGCTCGTGCTGGGGCGAGGAGCGGGGTCACGGGGGCGGGGGGTGAGCTGGATCCTGAGGAGCACGCGGGTGTCGGGCGGGGGCCAGGGCCTGCCTCACTCCAGCTTTTTGGCCGGCACCCGGGTCCGAGCAATGACGATGGGCACCAGGGCCAGGCAGCCGAGGAAGAGGGCCCACAGGGGCCGGTAGAAGAGCCAGCCGGCAGCCACGGTCAGCAAGGTGAGCGAGGTGGCCACGCAGAAGGCGAAGGCTTTCAGGCCAATGTTGACCAGGTCTCGGAAGACGGGGAACCAGTCCACTGTGGGGAAGAGAAAGGTGGTGAGGCTTCCGGGGCCACGGTGCTCTGCGTCGCACGAGGTCAGCGGATCGTTCCCGTGTCTGTGGACCGGGAGGGGCCCATGTCGCCAGGTGAGGAGGAGGGAGGGAGGGGACACGGTGGCGCGAACAGGCTCCCATGAAAGTTGGAGGACCCAGAGGAGGAAGGCACACCACGCACCATGCGCCACCCCAGGGGAGCAGGCGGGTGGGAGTGCCTTGGTGCCATCAGTCTGGGAAGATATCTGCCTGTAATGGTGGCAAGTTACGCCTGCTTCACACCTCGACGAAAACTGTGGGCGGGACCTTCTGTGGGTGCCCAGGTGGGCTTCTCGGCCATTCGGGTCGTTACCTGTGTGCACAGCTCTGCGCTGAGGGAAATAAATCAGCTTAAGCTGGCTCCCACCTCAAGGATCTCACGGGCCACTGGCCCCATATGGTAAAGTCTAGGGTCCGGCTAATCCATCTGGAATTACCCTGTCCTTGGCCTGTCTGCCCCTTCAGGTAAGCATTCTATAGCTGATGGCAGTCCACAGGGGGAATCTTCACTCAGTTCCAGGAAGCCCCAGTGGTCTGGCGCTATGAACAGAGGACCCTGGCTCAGCTTGGTCTGTTGCCACACATACCCCGCCTTGGCCCTCACAGTAAGCAGGGTTCGTGTTTTTGTGCATCGACCACGTGTCAGGCACTATGTGGACCGTCTCCTCAAACCCTCGTGCCTGCCCTGGGAGGCTGTACTGTTTTACCCTCATTCTATCCACAAGGGCACCAAGGCCCAGGGAGTTCAACTTGCCTAATGTCTTACAGTTAGAAAGTGCCAGAGCCAGGAACCTTGTCTGTGCTGCCCACGGCATAGTCTCCAGGGCCTAGAGCGGTATCCTGCGCACAGCAGGCACTTAGTAAGTGCTTACTGACTGAATGCCGGAGTGAACGAATGCTGGCTTGTCGCTTCCCCGATCGGTCCCTGCTCTGATGTCTGTCCTCGGTCTGGAGCGTCAGCATCCCAGATGAAGAGCGAAGAGGAGGATCGTGGGCAGTCAGAGAATCAAAGGGCCCTCTGAGACAGATTCCCACCTCCTCATCTGGCAGTGGGGGACTGAGGCTCCGAGAGGGGAAATGGCCTAACCCAAGGTCGCGTTCAATGCAAAGGAAAGGTGGAGGATTTTGATCAAATTCTAATCTCTCCCAAATGGCGCACAAGATGCGTCTGGCTGGTTGAGCACAACTCAGCTGTCCGGAGAAAGCCTTGGAAGGGAGGAAGTGTCCTTTTCCCTCCTAGCCTGGGATGTACTGCAGCCAGACCTCCTACCCCACCCCCCCCCACACTGGAAAGGGTAAATGGGGGAGAGGGTTCTGTTGGGGCCTGGCGAGGCCTGGACAGAATTATCGGACTGGACACAGACACACTGGGGTAAAGGCTTGGACACAAGTCCCCTGAGATGCCCTGTCCGCCCAGATCAACAGTGTGGGGCTAGTGCTTACTCAGTCAGCTGGGGCCTCAGTCCTGTGCCAGGTTGGGTCACTTGGCAACTGCTGGGCTCACGGGTGCCGAGTGAGCGGCCCAGCACTCTGCCTCGCACTCCAACTTGCTGGCTGCCCCGAATCTAGCCCAGGTCTTAGGGTGAGGAAGCATAAAAGTTTTGGGGTGTTTCCTATTTGCCAAACGTTTCACAAAACTGCACATTAGGTGTGAGGTGACTGACGCTGAGGCAGGAAGGGGAATGGCCCGAGTACCCAGAGCTCTGACATGACAGACCTGGCTCACTGCAAAGCCTGGCCGCTCTCTCCGTCAGGGCTGCTCACTTGTGGAATGAAGGGCTGAAGGAATGAGCGGGTCAGCTGGGGACAGATGGGCTGGACCCTCAGATCACAGGAGCCACACCGAACCCTCCCACACACTCCCTCCCAGGAGTTGGCACCCCACCCCGCCCCTGCCCCCAAAAGCACCTGTCCATCGTCTCTGTCTTCCTCCGCCCATTCATCCCAGGGCTGTGCACTGGGACCCAGACATGGGCCAAATGCCCGGCCTCTGCCCCAAAGAGCACCGCAGCAGGCCGGAAAGGGTTAGAGATGGTGTGAGAAGTGCAAGGGAGGCATGTGGGCTGCATGAGGGTGAGCAAGATGCCCCCGCCTGTCCCTGCACACCTACCCAGCGTATACAGGATCCGCGTCATGAGGTTGAGACCCATAAACATGGCCATCCAGCCAGCGGCCCGCAGGCCCCATGTCTTCAGGGAGTTGCTCTTTTGTTCTCTACGAAACACCTCCTGCAGGGCAAGGCGGGGGAAGGGGCGTCACGTCTCATGTCTCTGAGGGGCCACCAGCCTCCCTAGCTGGCAGGGCAGGTGCCAGAGGGTCCAATCCAACCCAGGAGCTGTTTGGCCATTTCTGAGAAGACCAGGGGAGGTAAGGGCACGTCTCCTGCCCGGGCCTAGGTGTCTGCCCATCTCGCACAGCACAGGATGGGGCAGGAGACCTCTGTGGAAGGGAGGAGTCCTTAGCCCACCACCTCATCTGGAATGAACCCCAAACTCCTTCCTCCAGGGGTTCCTTTCTGGGGTCATTTACCACCATCCCCAATAGTGCATCCTGTGTGACGCTTCACCTTGGCCGCTCCTCACGTGGTTCCGGGCACCTCGCTCCGTTTCCCCCCTGCTTCGCAGTCTCCACAGCTGCCCCCCTCACTCTGCCTGCCCTCCGCACGCTGGAGTTTCACAGCGTGCCCTCCCCGCAGGTCCCAACCATTTTCTCTGCGCCTCCGTGCCAGAACGCCACCCTGCCCACCCCCGCCCCGTGGTTTCTAGCTGCAGCCCGGGGCCTCCTGCTGTTCACATGCCATCCGACACCCACACTGCAGCCTCCCCCCAGTCCCCGACCTGTTCCTCCTGTCTCCACCTCAGCAAATGCTACCACTGCCCACCGCCTGCACAAGCCCAAACCGGGCTGTCAGACTCAGCTTGCTGCTCCCCACAAGGACCACCTCCCATCCGGCCTGTCAGCAAGTCCTGTCATCCACATTTCCCCAGACCTCTCACCACAGTCACCCTCACCAGGACCGCTGCAATAGCCTCCTCCCCTCCGCCACCTCCTCCCCATGGCAACCTGCCGAGACCCTGGTGCCTGTCAGGGGTCCAGGTCAAGTGTCCTTCTGTCCCAGGGCCTTTGCACATGTGCTTGCTCTGCCTGGAGCATGCCCAGCCAGCTCCTACACATTCTGCCAGTGCCAGCCTTAATGTCATTTCTATAGAGAGCACCCCCATTGTCTATGACAATAACGATAAGGACAGCTAACATTTAGTGCTTACCATTTATCAGTTGCTGTCCTTGGTGCTTTACAAGTACTGCCTTACTTAAACCTCAAAAAAACTTCACAAAGTAGACACACTTATCTCCATTTTACAGATAAGGAAACCAAGGCTCTGAATAAATGAATAATCTTTACAATAACCAAATAAGATAAGGATCATCATTGTTATCATCCAAGAGGATAAACAACTGGTTCAAGGTCCTGTAGCCAGTGGAAGACAGAGCAGGGCTTGAGTTAGGGCCAGCTCGTGTCCACACTTGTCCACACTGAGCCCTCCTGCCGCCAGGGCTGGAATCTGGGCATCCTGACTCGCGAGGTCTGGGTTTCTCCTCAGGGCCCTGGCCACCTCGTTGGCTCCGGGCCTTCTCTCCCTGCTTCGCGGAGACCCCAGGCCCTGTGCTGGAGGCCCGGGGTGGTCAGCACTGCCTGAGCCTGCCTTCCTGGGAGTTAGCAGGCCATGAGCCCCACCCACTCCTCTCTGGGGGCAATGGCTCTGAGACCTGGGCCTCCACCTGCAGAAGACTGAAGTGCGGGATCGGGCTGGGGCTGCAGGAGAGAGAGAAGCCTGGGCAGGGCCTCCTAATTTTAGAGACTCCCTGAGAGCTGCCATGGAAAGGGTGACTCACGCCCGCCCAACTGGGAGGTGGCAGCCCCACCCTGAGGCTGGTCACCGGGCTCCTGGGTGGCAGCCTGCCCACACCCTGGTCCTGGCTGGACAGAGGACAAGGTGAGGCCCATCATCACCTGGGGCCAGGAGCCGAAGTGAGAAGGATGATAACAGTCAAATGGGCCACAGCTATGCCTGGACCCCTACCCACTGCCTTTCCTTCTCAAAGCTTTATGGACTGAAAAGTCCTGCAATCCTGCTCCAGGCACATACAGAATTTCCCACCAGTGATACACTGTGTTCATCAACAATGTAAAAACAATTTTTCTGTTGAAGAGAAGGGTTTCTGCCTGGAAAAGAGGGGCTAACTTTTAAGGCATGCAATCGAACTAATCAAAAGTTAGGGACTTAGGTGAGACATGACCCTCCCCATTGTACAGATGGGGACTCTGCAGCTCTATCATCCTGTTTTTCAGAGCATCTGCCTCCCCTACGCAGCTCTCAGCACATGGTGCCCTCACTCGCTCTTTCTTCTGATGGGTCCCTCCCCCCAGGAGGTGGGAAGCCTGAGGAGGAGGGGTCTGCTGTGCCCCCTGTTCTATCCTCGGTCGGCATCCTTTGGGCCTATGCCCAAAGTACGATCCTACACACAGTCCACTGCCCATACGGGGAGATTCCTGCTCCTTCCAATTCTTTTTCTTGCCTCATTGCACTGGCTACGCCCGGTAGTGTGGGAGCTTATTAAATAACCACGGGAGGGGAGAGGGGAGATGCCTGCCCCTCCATCCCACAGACAGGCAGCAGCAACTCACCTCTGCCGAGAAGTCCCCATGGTGCAGGAGAAGCAAGGTGTCCCCAGACTTGGTGGAGTATGGGAGTAGCTGGTCACCCCGCTGCCGGGCAATCACAGTGACCTGATGGGAGAACTCAGTGTTAGAGCTGAGGGGACTGGCGGGCCGGGTCCCAGCACCCCTCCGCACTGAACGCCAACTGGGGGAGACAGTGAGGAGACCCGTGCCAGCCCGGAGCCCCTCTCTCCACCTATCGGCCTGGGGCACACCTGCCCCCCAGAGGTCAGTGGAGCTGCTTCATTTCAAGCTCCCGGGAAGACCCTGGCAAAAAGAAGCATGTGTCAGTGTGGGGCAGGGGCTGGGGCCAGGGGTGGGACTGCATGTGACAGGGTCAGGAACCGGAGACCAAGTATTTACAGAGCAAAAACTGGGGGCTGGGGGCTGGGAGGCGGGGGTGGGGGAAAGAGCTGCATGTGATTGGAAGAACTTGGGCAGGCATGATTAGGAGGTCCCCCTACAACAGAAGTTCTTAGCCTGGGGCCCATGGATGTCCCCGGATGGCTGTGGAGCACACGGAGCTCTGAAACTGCTCCAAGGCACAGCCGTCTGTGTGCGGGTGTGAGCACATGCACACACTTCCTGCAGGAAGGGTCCAAAGTGTTCACGGCATTGTACGTGGTGCCTGTGCCCTGGAAGGCCAGGACGCCCTGCTTGGGTCTGCCCTGGGGAAGCCACTTACCACGTGAGCCGGGCCCAGGTCGGGGTCATCGCCGCTCAGCCCCGCGTAGGAAAAGGACACGCGCAAGTCTCCGACCTGGGGGTGGGAGAGACATGGGCTGACTGAGACCGGGAGCAGTCAGCCTGGGCCTGTGTCCCCAGCACCCAGAGCCGAAGCTCTTTTCCCACCTCCACACCTCAGCCCAGGGGCTCCCATCTCAAGGCTTCTCCCCTCCAATCTCATTTGGCCAAGTGGATGCAACTGAACCGAATCAGAGTCCCAAGCAGGAATGTGGCTCCTGTGTGTTGTCCGGGGGCTGGCACTGTCAGGGCCTCCACCTCTGCTGTGTGAACAGCCCAAGCCCCTGTGTACCTCCGGATACTTGGGGTTTTCGCTGTGGTAGAAATAGTCTCCCCGGCGAATGATGTCCACGTGCGGGTCCTCCAGCTTGGACAGGCTCAGTGGCTTGAAGTTGTCGACTTTGTCGATGAGGCCTGAGGAGAGTGCGGGAGTCACAAACGATGCTGTGCAAACAACACCCCCGAGCGGTACACCCTTCAGCCCGACCGCCTTCCGGGAACACCCTCCCCAATCCCTCCTTCCGTACCGCAGGCCCCTTTCAGTCTCCATCTCCTCCAGGAAAGCCTCCCCGTCCCCCTTCCAGCTGGTGGGAGTGGCTGCAGCTCTGGAAACAGCCCGAGCCCTGCACCTGTTCTGCCTCAGATCCCCCTACCTGTCCAAGCCTGGCTCGCCTGCTGTATGCATTGCACTAGAGGCACAGCAGCCACTGACTGGGCAACAGGGCAGATGGCAGACAAGCCAGGCCCCAGGGCACGGCCCATCCTCCCTCTCCCTGGCTATTTGGGGCCTATGTGTCTTCTCTCCCACTCTATTGGGGCAGGCCCAAGGACAGACCCAGGTGGCTGGTGGTGCCTCCTTGTCCCTGGAAAGCCTCTCCTTGGTGTCACCTGGGGGGCCTACAGTGAACCACCCTCTCCCTCACATAGGGCAGGATGCCGGCTGGGGCTCACAGACGGAGGCCTTGGGGGCAGCCTTATCTCTGTGGCTGGCTCTGGGGCTGCTTGAGGAAGGGCTCTCAGCTCTGTCTGGTCAGATCAGGCACCAGGGGTGCCTGGTACTTATTCTCTGGAAGAGACCGTGTTTCAAAGGAAACTGGCTCAGGTGGGGCCGCTCTGCACAAGTCCCCCACCTCCTGGGGGTCTGCATTCCCTCTGGCCCCCAGCCCAAAGTACGATGCCGGGAAAGTGCAGGCTGATCCCACATCCAGGGCAGTGGGGACCCCACCTCCTGGGAGGTGGCCAAGTAGAAGTACAAGGCCTCTGGGTGCTGTTGGCTCATCTGAAGGGGCCAGAAACTTACCCGCCGAGAGGAAGAATCTGCCAATTTGGACAAAGGGGGCTGTAGCCGTGAACGACTCCACTGCCATTGCGCTGTGAAGAGAAGGAGTTGTCGGCGGAGCGGGGCACTGGCTGGGGGCTGTGCCATCTCTTTGGGTTGCGCTGGGCAGGTTTTCCACCCCGGGGCTCCTGCAAGTCCCGACTAGCCCAGGTACTGCGGAGGTCTTGTCTTTACCGCCTGATCTACTCCTCGGACGCTCCTGTCCCCTCGCCTGGTGGAGCACCCTCCTCCTGTCTCCTGTCCCCCAGAGCTTCACATCTAGACCCCTACCAGCCTGGCCCACCCCAGCCACCAGTCATCACATGGACCCTCTGTGGTTCTCTACATCATCCCTGACCCTTCCCAGCCTTCCCAGCCCCAGGTGGCTCCCAAGCTCAACTGTGCATATTCAAGACCCTTCCAGGCACAGGCCTGCCTGTGGCTCCAGCCACGCTCCAGCGCCAAGCCCATCTCACCATCCCCGTGTCTCTGAGCTAACTGCCTTCCGCCCAAATCCTACAAAGGCCCAGATCAAATGCCACTGCCTCCTGAAAGCCCTTCCTGATTGCCCTCCCATCCCCATGGCTGTTAACAAATGCTTCCCGGATACCGTATGTGCAAGTGCCTCTCAGCACTCAGTCCAGGCCTTACATTCGTGACCTGTTGGACCTGTGGGGGTCAGGAATCGGGATTTCCCTCCGCGTTCCCGGTGCCCAGCGCAGGAACTGGCCTCAGAACTGTGTCCCAGACTTTCATCAACTCATGAGGCAGAAGCAACTCAACCCCATCACTCTGCTGAGGAAGCTGAGGCTGGGGACCCACCAGTGGCCGGCAAGGCTGTGCTCAGGGCCACCTCTCACCTGGGGTTTTTGTGGCCAATCTCTCGGTCGAAGTTTCTGCTGTTGACGATTTCTGACCTCCACTCGGTGTCTGTCACAGGGAGAGGGAACTCAGGAACCATGGTAAGAGTGGCCACATGTCTGAGGCTCTGTGTCCTTTTATCCAAGCCCTTGGCCACTCCAGGGCCAGAGGGACAGCTCCTGGAGCCTCAGTGGACACATGACAGAGCCAGACTCTGAGGACTGACACCCAGCAATCCCGACATCTGGTTCCACGCCTTCCCCACTGCCGTCAGCCTCGGCCAGGGGCAGAGACCACATGTGTGCAGGGATGGTGGGGGCCCGGTACTCACTGTAGGAGTACCTTGTCTCTGTCTTCACCTGCCCGTCCTCGGTGTACTCCCTGTGGGAAAAGCACAGGGCACTCCAGAGTTAGCCTGTCACCCCCAGGGCAGTCCCATGTCTAAGCTTCTCCAGCTGGACACAACTTGGGCCCATGAGGTCAAAATCTCCAAATGGAGCCGGTCTTGTCTATACCAGCCAGAGACAGGTGTTACTCCTGGCAGACAGCCAGCTCCATCCCTCAAAGGCCCACCCTGGAGAAAAGAGCTTTATCCTCCTAGGCTGAAATGTGGCTCCACTTGGCTCATGCCAAGGGCTGCAGCCCTGCCCTCTGGGCTCAGACACCTCGCTGCACCCTCTGCCCCAGGCCAGCCCCACGGAGGGCCCCTTGCAGCTGCCCTGGCTCCCCTAACCACCTCCCCATCCTCACTCACAGTCCACATTGCTTGGCTCCAAGTGACTCCAGCCTAATGACAGATGCTCTCAGACTTCTGTCAGAAGGGACAGGATGTAACCCAGTGCCACCTCTGCCCCATCATGGGAGAGAGCACGGAACCCATACGCAGGAAAGCACTGTTTGTGCCTGGATCCAGTCATGCCTCAAGCCTGGGCAGCCCTGCGTAACTCCCTAGACACGGGAGCTAACCCATCCTCCCACTCGCATTAGGTTTTCTGCCACCTCCAAACAGAAGATCATTGGCTGATAACTTGGGGATGATTCAACACTTCTGATAGGAAGATTTAAAAAAAATTGTTTTAATGTTTATTTATTTTTGAGAGCAAGAGGGACACAGCATGAGCCGGGGAGGGGCAGAGAGAGAGAGGGGGGGACACGGAACCTGAAGCAGGCTCCAGGCTCTGAGCTGTCAGCACAGAGCCCGACGCGGGGCTCGAACCCACAAACCGCGAGATCATGACCTGAGCTGAAGTCGGACGCTTAACCGACTGAGCCACCCAGGTGCCCCCTCTGAAAGGAAGATACCATACTTTAAATTCCAGAAGTGTCCAAATAAAGAGCCACCTGCATCTGATCCTGACATCTGACGTCTGCACCTCTTATCCTGGAGTTTTCACTCCCTGCCAGCTCACCGGGACTCCTCCGTTTCCACCCACTGGTACATCTCCACGTGTCGCCGCAGCTTCACAGCCGGAAGGTTGACCCCATAGTTTGGATCCGACAAGAGCTTCAAAAAGAATCAAACAAATAAAACACACAAGCAACACAAAACTCAGGACAAGGCTCACACCAGCCCAGGATGCCAGAGGAAGCCGGACTGGATGAAAAACAGGCAGAGAGGACAGGGCCCGGAGGCAGGTACCACAGCTGCTTCGGGCGGGAGGACCGGGTGACGCTGCCTGTCCCGAGTCCACAATGCCCAGCGCCTGGGGCCGGGAGCCTCACAGCACCGGCTCGGGCTGCACGACCAATGCCCTGGCGCCAACCACGGGGTATTTAGGGTTCAAACAGGAGAGGGAGGTCTGATCACCAGAGTACCTTTGGGCCTTGTGCTAGACACACGTGTTATCGTAACTGCTAAAGCACCTTTTCGTGAAGCTCCTGCCACGTGCTGAGCACCGGGCCAAGAGGTTGGCCATCTGATCCCACCAAATCCTTGAAGCCGGCTCCCCAGTTTGTTACAGTTATTGTCTGCATTTTGCAGAGAAAGATGCTGAGACTCAGGACTGACAGGTCCACACAGCTGCTGAGTGGGGCAGCCGGGAATCACACCTGTGTGTCCCTCTCCAAAGCCCACGTGCTTAAAAGCCCCAACCAGACAACAACCAGCGATGCGCCCCGAGCCTCCGGCGGGTCAGAAAGCTTCACCAAACCTACCTTGGACGTGCGCAGGGCCCCGATGATGTGCACCAGCCTTCCCTCATTCTCTGGGGCCACACTGTGGATGCTGTCAGGGGTCACCACAAGGGAGAGCCCCTCGGCCAGGGAGGTGGCTGTCTTCAGTGCGCGGCCCTGGGAGCAAAGGCGAGTGGGGATTTCACCTCAGATGCGGCTCAGCACTGCGGCTTACTGCAGTGTATCATGTCAGGATGGGGCCTCGGGAAGCATGGGGCTTATCTCCCCATTTCACAGCCGGAAAACCAAGGCCTGGCAAGTGGCACAGGTGAACTGGAACCCAAGACTCCTGCTTTCCCAGGCAGTTCTCTTCCTGCCACACTCTCACCAGTCTCATTGCTACCCTGTGCTGGTGCTTCTGTCTGCTGTGTGCCCTTATGCCATCTCTCTCTGCCTTCTCCCTCTCCCTCACCTCCCAGTCTATGTGGTTTAGATGGGCCTGTCTGTAGTGCTGTCCAAATCACGGGACCCAGGCTTAGCCAGTCGGAACACGGGTTCATCGTCCTCAGGGATTAGTTCAGAGAGAGGACTGAGATGAGCCAGGACACTGAAACATCTCCCTGCAACTTTTGCTAAATTGGTCTTGGAAGAGACGGGGCTGCTAAGCTGGTTGGATGTGACCCTGCAGTTGTTGGCCATCTTTACCACCACAAAGGAAAAGTCCGCCAAAGAAGAATCCATAAAGAGAAAAACAGGCAAGAGTGGAAAAATGGAGATTCCTGGTGACCCAACATGAACACCTGGATCCAACCATGCCCGAAGCTGAGGCCATCCCAGGATTTCAGGACTGTGCAACAATGCACTTGTCTTCCTACTTACGACAGTTGTGACATGAGTCCTAAGAGAAAACATTCTGACTAATTTAGCACTGCCACCCCCACCCCCGGCCCCGCCTGTGGTAAAATCTAGGCCCTTGTCACCACATCCAGCCTCTGGACTCATAGCCTTTGCTCTCTAATACTGCACAGGGGAATCCCAGACATTTTACCTCGTTGGTGAAAATTAAGTAGAAGGAGAGCAGGAAGGTCATGAGCCCCACAAACATCCCACCCGAGGTCTCGCTGAGCCGCTCCAAGAAGCCTGGCTGGGGGTTGCTTGTAGTTTTGACATGTTCTCTCCTGTTACTTGTACTGGAATACTGAGAAAAAAAAATATTTAAAAAAATCAAAATGGAAATTAGCTTTTTAAAAATAAGTTGAATTCTGCTATTTGTTTATATTCAGTTTTCACTGAAATTATATACAGTAAAAATGCACAGGTATTAAAGGTATAGTTTGATGGGCATACCCCATCTGACCAACATCCAGATCAAGGTAAGAATGTTTCTACCACCTCAGAAAGTTACCTTGTGCCTCTTTCCTGCCAATACTCCCCTCTCCCCACCCTCTAGTGGTAACAAGTATTTGAATTTGTATCATTATAGATCAGTCTTGGCCTCTTATAGAGCCTGAGGTAAATGGGACCATCATACAGCACAAATTTCTTTTCTGTCCGGATTCTGCCTTGGCATAAAGCTTTTGAGGTTCAACTACATTGTGGTGTGTGTATCAGTAGCTCATTCCTTTACGTGGCTGAACAGTATTCCACTTAAGAATATACCACATTTGTTGACTCAGTTGCCAGTGGGTGGGTGTGTCGGTTGTTTCCAGTTTTCAGCTGTAATGAACAATGCCTCTATGAACATTCACGCAGAAATCTGTATGCAGATACGGTGCTTTCCTTTTCCTTGGAGAAAGTGGGTAACAAATACCCACAAAGGAGTGAACTTGCTGATCATAGAAAAGATGTATGCTTTTAAGAAACTTGCCAAACGTTTTCCAAAGGGGTTATCAGAGATATATTATTAATTCAATTCAACAAATGGTGGCTCAGCTTCCCGAGGGCCACGCTAGGGCTCATAGCAGCAAGGGAAGGGGAAGACGGGCTGCAGGGCCATCGAGTTACAGGCACAAACAGTACTAGGCCATGCTGAGTGTCTGGTGAGGAGCAGATCCAGCACCAAAGGAGCGACCCCTTCCAGCTGGGAGATCACGGCAGGCTCCCCAGAAGAGGGGGCATTCGATTGGGATCAGAGAGGCAGATCCTGGGGTAAGGGCATCCCCAGGAGGGGGAGCCATTGAGCGATGGTGAGGAAGCAGGAGGTGGTCCTGGGAGCACGGCTGCCCATCTGCTCTGGCTGGGTTTGGGGAGGCATGGGCTGGAGGGGAGATGAGGATGGCTAGACACATCCAGGAGGGTTCATGGTAGGCTTCAAACTCCAGAGTCAGTGGGTCAGGTTTTGTACAGCCAAGAAGAGAAGCATGGTTTGAAGTGTCCCCTGCTGACTAGCATCATTAAGAGCAGAACACTGGAACCAGAAGAACTGGGTTTGAATCTAGGCCCTGCCCTGTACCGGTGATGGCGCCTTGGGTGGGCAATTAACCCCTTTATGTTCTCCATTCACTCATCTGCGGATAATAATCCAATCCATAGCGCTGCTGAGACCAAAGGACTGAATTATCAGACAGCTCAACGAGCAGGGCACAGGAAGGAACGCACAGGTACCCACGGCTGGGGTACGCTGACCAAAGTCACAAAGGTGTAAAGTGGTTCTGAGATGAGTGATCAGAGTGGGCCAGGCCCCTGGCACAGGGGGCCAGAAGAGAGACTCGGGTCAGTTTCTGCTTGAACAAGGCTGAGGCCACATTCCCTGATTGTTCCCGAACGCCCCCAGCCCATGCCTCCCAGAAACCAGATGTCCATTGCATTCAGAAACGGTCTTAACTTTCCACACCACTGGGACATGAGTGGAGCTGTTCGATGCAGGCAGGCAGGTGACCATCATCCATCATAATGATGACAACGGCCAAATGCCAGTCTATTACAGGCCAGGCATGGGAAAGCTATCGCTATCCCATTTTTCAGATGAGAAAATCGAGGCTCAGCAGTTAAGCCCAAATCACTCAGCCTCTAAGGGGCAGAATTAGGCTTCGTATATGGACAGACCAGAGGCCACTCTCCTACCACTTTGCTCCAAGCTGCATTCCTCACTTCCTGGGCTGTAAGAAGAGTTGAACACTGGGAACCTGCTGCAGAGAGGGTCAGGGAAGGGAGCCAGTCCTGCTGTTCGCAGTGCAGCCCAAAACTTGGAAGCCAGAAGGCATGACTTCCTTCTGGGCCTCCCCTCAGCATACCTCTACGAGCCAACACCAAGGAGAGGAGCTCATGGAAGGCCTTGGAGGGAAGAAAGAAAGGCACAGGAGGATATACCTCAACCCACAGGAGGGGTAGGGTGGGCAGTGACATGCCACACCCAGCCCACATTCCAAACCAAAATCCCGGTAAACATGGAGGGTCTGGAGAGGAGGAGGATGGCGATTTCCTGCAGCCACACTTCGCTACCCACTCTGCCATCTCCCTAGCCTGCGGGGCACCCTCGGGTGCCTCTCTTCCTCCCCTTCAAGGCCACCTTTGAGCCCCTTACCTTGACTCTGGCTCCTTGATATGTGTTGAACACATACGTGTATCCTCCGTGCGCACTCCAGGCTCAGAAGCAAAGAGCAGTGAGTGATGGCACAGTGGTTGACACGTGGGCCCTAAAAACTACTTGTTGCATCAGTCGCTCTACCTCTCTGATCCTGTTTAGTCATTTATAAAAAGGAGATGGTTACCAGTCCCTCTGTCCCAGGGCAGTTTTGTTGTTATACTGATTAAGAAGTTGTGGCACCTCCCCGCTCCACCCCACCATCATCAGATTTTTCTTCCTCACTGGGCCTGGTGGCTCCTGTAAATGTGCACCCAGCTACTGGATGACTCAACAAAGGTTTGGCAGCAGAAGATGCCCAAACTCATCCACATTCCTTGGACCAGGTCAGGTGCCACTGTACCCAAGATAGTTTCTGCCCACCAGGGCCACCCGAGCCAGACTGTGAAGACAGATTTTTCTCATGCATTAGGCATGTACCAGGCACCGTGCTAACCATAGACTGACTCCCTTAAACTTCACAGGAACAGATCCCATGAAGAGACACAAAGCCAGAGCGATTAAGGCCGCACCGCTTCTGAGAGGAAGAAACTGGATTTGCCCCCCAGGTCTGCCTGACTCCCAAGCCTGCTGTCTTTGGACAGCATCTTCTCACCAAGTATCTGGCCAAGCTGGCTGTCAGGCCCTGGGCAAGTGCCTTGTCCTGCTGGGGAAATTCTCCATCTGTAAAATATGGTGGTGGTGGCGGTGTGGGGGTGGACAGAATCTACCTCTGGTTTCCTGACTGCCGGCTCCCCTGGCAGACCCTGGGTCTCAGACTACCCCTGAGGCGTTTCTAGGTGCAGCATTCACCGTTTCCAGATCTCCCAGACAACTCTAACCAAGGCGGAGTACACTAGGGCTGTGGGTGAAACAAACCCTGCCTCTTCAGGGGCGTGGGGCACAGAGAGGACCCAGGGGTCTGGCAAGAGGGTGTAACAGGTCAGGGGAGAGTGGCTAGGACGCTCCAGCAAAGCAGGAGGGAGGGAGCGTCTGGGGCTGGCAGTGCACCAGGGCTGGCTCCAGAAGCACTTTCACAGAGGAGGGGAGTGGTGAGTCACCAGGCTTCTCCCACACCCAGCGCTCCATCGGGAGGCGCTGCTCCTCCCACGGCTCCGTTTGTTGAATGAATGTTGGGCTTCATTCGAAAGGTTTCCGAGAGACAGGCTGGCTGCAGGGAGAAAGGGCCAGCAGCCTTTTGAAGGGAACCACCTTCAGCCAGGACCTCTCTAACCAAACACACCCTAGGAGGCCAAGGGGCCCGGCACTGGGGAAATGCTCCCTCCCACAGTCATCCTAACTCCTCTACTCTCAGTCTCGCCCGCATCCCTTTGCAGCATCTCTAGCCTCGGTTTACACGCTTCCCTAGGGCGCGGAGCTCACGGCCCGCCCGCACAGCCCCGTCTGTCCGCTGATGGACAGACCCACCTGAGCCGTGTAGGCTTCCCCACCCTTCCCGCGGACCGGCTCCCTCGGAGGTCCCGTCCAGCTCCCAAAACCCGTGTGTAAACGGGAAGCCCAAGGGCCCAGGTGGGCACTGGGAATGAAAGGGGGGGCTGCGGGCAGGCGCCGCGCACAAGGCGATCCCAGTGCTGGGAGCAACCGCTCCCGAGTCTCTCTCCCCGCAAACGCACAGCCCGACGTCGAGGTCCGGGCAGACTGAGAGAGATGAACAGACGGGTTAGCTGCCGGAAGGCCGAGACAAGGGCATGCAGAGGGAGATGGACCGGCCACACGGAGGAGGGCCAGGCAGGCAAGATGGACCTAGACGGCCCCTTCGGGGAAGAGGCCCCGGGAGATGGGGAAGTCTGGGTGGGGTCCGGCAGACCAGGAGACACTCACGTTCGCGGCCATGGTGAGACCCGGCTCGCCGCTCACCCTCGTTCTGCTCAGCTGCGGAAGGGGTTGATGGCCTGAGTACAGAACTCAGCGGCCTACCACGTACCGGACAGCTGCGAAAACCCGCGTGAACCCCAGAATCTGGGAGGACGTGCCCCGTGAGCCACAACTTTTCTGCTCCTGCGCGCCGCAAGCCTTCCTGGTAAATGTAGTCTGGGATCAGGTGCTTTAGCCACTGAGTTGCAACACGCACTGTACCTCATTGATGCGCCTGCGCACTGCAAGCCATTCTGGGATATGTAGTTCCTATCTCCAGAAAAGTCGCCGAGCCGCGCGCGGCTTCCTGGGAAATGTAGTTCCCGGCTGAAGGGGAACAGGGTTTGGGGCTGGGAGGGCGCGCAGGCAGGCGCGCGGCGGGCAGGCCTGGAGGGGGCGGGTCCGCGTGGGCCTCGGAGCCTCCCGCCCAGCCCGAGGAGAGGTCACAGCGGGAGCCTGCCGCCGCCTGGCCGCTGCCGCTATCGCCGCGAGGTCTGAGTGCCGGGGCTGCAGCCATGGCCTACTGCCGGCAGGAAGGTAGGGAGAGCTGGCTGCCATGGAGACGGGCCTACGAGGGCCTGCAGGGGACACGCTGTTTTGCCACCCCCGCCGCCCCACAGGCCCCGGCGCCCCGCGACCCCACTGCAGGGGCGGGCGACGCGAGGGGCGGCCCGGGATACCCTCCTCAGGACCCTTGGGAGGGCTGGGCGCTGGGGTCGCCACCTCCGTTTTGCAGATGAGAAAACCGAGACTGGGAGGAAGGAGGCTGGCCCAAGGTCACAGTGAGACTCGAACCCTGACCTCAGAAGGACCAGCACGTGGCGGATTTCATAAACCAGGCTGAGGGGGCGCGGGAAGTGCTGAGCACGCTTCCTCTGCCTCGTAATTGGGGATTTATTGTTACCGTCGCTCTTAACCGCACACCACGCCTTTCCATTTGTACCCGCCTTTTAACTGTCCCGAAAGAAAAGTTGCCACTCGGGTTAGGGCTGTGCTGGAGTGGTAAAAGTGCCACCAACGGGGACATTTATCGAGCCCCTACGATGTACCAGGCACTGTTCAAGGGGCTTTATATGGCTTTTCTCGTTGATCTCTCAGCGGTTTTTATAATTCTAGGCGAGGCTGTATTATCCGCGTTTTACCCAAGAGTAGACCTTGATACACAGAGGTGACTTAAGTCCTGGAGCTGGGGTTTGAGCTTCAGCAGTCTGGTCACAGAGCTGCACTATCCAGTTTGGTGGCCACCGGATTCTAGGGAGCTCTCTGCTGGGAACCTCCACCCCTCCACCCCTCCACCCCACCTCTTCAAGAAAGTGCCCGTCTCTCCACCTAGCTCCTCTTTGCTCCATCTGTTCTTATCTCTACTGAAGAACCCAGAGGTCTTTCGGCTGGAGTCCCAGGGCCTCCTCACACACTGCCACTAACTGGCTTTTTGTCCCTGAGCTGTCACCTGACCTCTGCAGGCCCCGGCTTCCAGTCTTCTAAAATGACAAGTTGGTCTTCATTCATTCATTCATTCATTCATTCATTCAGCAGATACTCATGGGCATCTTCTCTGTGCCTGGTGACAGGGATGGTGGACACATGAGAAGGTAAAGCCACAGAGAGAGTTAGAACTCACCCAGAAATCCTTTGGTGAATAGTCTGGTTCCCTCAGTTTAATTCAGGGATCTGAAGACCAGAGAAGGAGATGACCTACCCAGGGTCATGCATCCAGTTAGGAGAACTTTTCAATCTAAAATGTCAAGCCTTGGGGCACCTGGGTGGCTCAGTCGGTTGAGCGTCTGACTTCGGCTCAGGTCATGATCTCACAGTTTGTGGGTTCGAGCCCCTCATTAGGCTCTGTGCTGACCACTTGCTCAGAGCCTGGAGCCTGCTTCGGATTCTGTGTCTCCTCTCTCTGCCCCTCCCCCACTCACGCTTTGTCACACTCTCTTTCTCAAAAATAAATAAATGGGGGCGCCTGGGTGGCGCAGTTGGTTAAGCGGCCGACTTCAGCCAGGTCACGATCTCGCGGTCCGGGAGTTCGAGCCCCGCGTCGGGCTCTGGGCTAATGGCTCGGAGCCTGGAGCCTGTTTCCAATTCTGTGTCTCCCTCTCTCTCTGCCCCTCCCCCGTTCATGCTCTGTCTCTCTCTGTCCCAAAAATAAATAAACGTTGAAAAATAAATAAATGTAAAAAAAAAAAAAATTAAAAGTCAAGACTTTTCCCCAGTACCTCATTCTGCTTCTAGACCCCCTCCTTTCCTGGGTCATAGAGCGATAATCCTCACTGATGTGTCTACTGAGTACTATTTTTATTGATTTATAACTGTGCCATGAACAAAAGTCCTCAGCCCTCACCACTTTGTTCGACAGTAGGCCTCTTGTTTTTAATTTTCTTTCTCTGGGTTTCTAATTTACTTCGTTTAGTGAATAATTTTGAGCTGTTTAGGTAGAATGAGGCTGTGCAGATGAGTAAGACTTCTTGCCCATGAGGATATCTAGGAGTCACAGGTTCTTCGGGAAGGAAAGGCTGTTTCCATCTGTCACCAAAGCATGGATCCTTATCTTTTCTTGGGTCAAAGATCTCTCTCTTAGTTTGGGGATGAGAATTGAAAGCCCCTGCCCGATCGGGCTCCAGACTGATTTCTAACTACCTGGTTACTGCTGAGCCACACTGGCCTCTTCGTTGTTCCTCTGCCTGGTACATCTGTCTCCACCTCTTCCCATGGCTGGCTCCTCGTTCTGTGCTCTGAGTGAGTCACTTGCCCGTGCAAATTTACTTCGGGGGGTCCACCCACCACCCAGTTTTGGCATTCAAGGTGTTCCAGAGCCTGGACTCAGCCTTGCTCCCAAGCCTCAGACCACCCACCCTTTTCTGTATCAGTGCCACACTGTTCCTTTCTTTAGTTGCCTCCTTTTCTATTGCCATCTGCCCTCTCCTGTTCCTCAAACAAGCATTTATTAGGCACCTGCAGTGTGCCAGCCTCGGCACATGGTGGTGAGCACAGGTGACGTAATCTACTCTGTGGTTTGGTGGAAAAGATGGCCGCTCTTTCTGGAATGGATCTGCTGAAGATTTTGCTGTGTACAGATCCTGTGTTTGTGTGTGCCCATTCTGGGGGAAATGAGAACACCCATCCTGGGTTTTTCGGTTTTGTTTTTGTAATCTGCTTAATGGTAATAACCATTCTGTCTTCCTGTCCTCTGCTGGGGCTGGGGTCTTCCGAGTTTGGTTTCTCCATTCACTTGTTCCGCAAATATTGATTACCCACCACATTCTGGATACTGTTCTAGGCTCTGGGGATACTGCGGTGAAAGGGATAGACAAATCCTTGCCCCAGAAGAGCTGATATTTCAGCAGGGGAGACAGGTGGTAAACAAATATAATATGGTAGGTGAGGAAAAGCACTTTGGAGAAAAAGAAGGCAGAGTAAGGGAGATGGGGAGTGATCAGGGAAGGTGGTATCAGGAGGTATAAAGACAGGGAGAGGGTGGCTGTGAGGGTATCTGGAGAGTGCTCCCGGAAGTGAGAGCAGCCTGTGCACAGGCCAGACGTAGGTATGCACCCAGCATGTCCAGTAAAGGCAAGGAGGTGGGAGTGGAGGGAGCCAGTGGTGGGAGATGGGGTCTTGGCAGCGACAGATGCAGATCTTTTTGGATATATTTGAAGGTAGAGCCAACCAGATTTTTTTATTTTTTTAAATGTTTTATTTATTACTTTGAGAGAGAGAGAGTGTGTGTGTGTGTGTGAGTGGGGCAGACAGAGGGAGAGACACAGAATCTGAAGCAGGCTCCAGGCTCTCAGCTGTCAGCACAGAACCCGACACGGGGCTTGAACTCACAAACCACGAGATCATGACCTGAGCCGAAGTGGGAGGCCCAACCAACTGAGCCACCCAGGCGCCCCTAGTCAACCAGATTTGATGATGGAGGTTAAGAGAAAAGAGTCAAGAATGGCTGTGCAGAGAGTAAAACTACCGAATTGGGTGTATCTTGGTATCCAGCTGCTCAGTTAGGCTTTCTTTTCTCAACCTCACCCTTAAGTCCTGTTTTCCAGAGTGGGCCCTGGGACCCCCACTTCCTGGCCCTTACCAGGGTCCTGGGGTGGGGATAGGTTTTCTTCGAGCTGACTTCTCTTCTTGTGACTTTGGGTTCAGCTTTCTGTTATGTCAGAGAGCACTTCTCTCTCAGCTTTCCCACTTCCAGAACTGTACTGATCTCTCTGGCCTGTGATGGTCTCTTTTCTTGGCCATTTTATCCTTGTCATTTGCCGCTATTTACAAAATTACTGTCTTTTGAGTGGGATTTAAGGTGAGAGCAGAAACTCATTTCACCCCTTTTGCTTAAGTAGTCTTGTGATTCTTGCCCTGACCACGGGAGGAAGATAGGCTGAGCTTCTGGGGGACCTGTTTCCTGAGGCCCTAAGAATGTGCTTGAGATCACAGCTGTTAATGTGCTTAAGCCCAGATTTGAACTGCAGTGCTAAACTCTGTGATATTGATGCCACTGGGCCAGACCTTCTGAAGCTGGGTTTCTATCTCAGGCTCAGATCTGTGCTTCTGTTCTTTGTACACATGGTTTCTAGCCCTTACTGTTATTTGTCCATGCAACAAAAGGAGCATCATCTGGATACCAGGATTGGGGATACAAAGATATGTCCCTGCCCAGAAACCACAGTCCGATCGCCCAGGGGACAGTCTCTCCTCAGTTTTATGGTATGAATGTGTGCCCTCCCCTCCCAGTTTCATACATTGAAATTCTAACCTCCAAAGGCGATAATATTAGTAGATGGGGCCTTTGGGAGGTGCTTAAGAAATGAGGGTGGAACTTTCACTTATGGGATTAACGCCCTTATAAAAGAGGCTCCAGAGAGATCTCTAGCGCCTTCCACCATGTGAGGACACAGCAAGAAGGCAGCTGCTATGGGCCCCTCACCAGAAGGTTATCATACTGGTGCCTTGATCTTAGACTTGCAGCCTCCAGAACTGTGAGCAATAACTTTCTAATATTTATGAACTATGTCGGTGGTGGTATTTTGTTAGAGCAGCCTGAACAGACCAAGACACCCATCCAGGGTAGGAAAAGTGCCACTCAGGGAGGCTCAGAATCCTTACATTCTCTGCCAGACACAGCTCAGCAGGACCATTTCCCCCACACTTCATTTCTGTCCATGAAGCCTCTAAGACTTAGCTTCAGCCACCAAATTCAACTAAAGGTGTTGTTAAGCTTCAGCCTAATTTAAAACATGTAACTAAACATCCGCTAAGTAAAAAGACTAGTGGAAGAGGCAAGGAGCAGCAAGATCCAGGACTTTTGTCTCAAGGCACTTGGAATCTGAAAGACGGTCCAGAGTAAGCTAATTTTGCTTGTGTAATTACAGAACTAAGATGCCGATGAGGGGACCAAACCTCAGTCCAGGACCCAGAGAGGCTCTGTTGTGCTCTGGTGAGAATAGCAGTCAGAGAGGCCTTGACTTCATCTTGTACACTTCCCAGCTGTGTGGCCTTGGCCTGGTAGAGGAATTGAGGACTCCAACCTGGGATTTCATTGTCAGGGACGGGACTGCAGTTCAGCCCGTGTAGGGAGAGCTACAGTTTGACAAGCATGAAAGAACTGGTCACGGGAGAACAGAACCACAGGGACAGCAGAGACCTCGGGTGGGCTGGAGGTCCAGTCCCCGTGTGTGCCAACGGTCGGCTGTCCTTACTGTCCATTATCCCTTGTGGGAGACCCTGTGGAAGCACGGGAAGGGTGCCTTCCCTCTGCCTCCTAAGCTGTCCTCTCTGGAGGTGTTGCTCTGGTTTTAGCCCCAGTACTTTTCCCCAAGCCTCTTCCTTAAATACTCGAGCTCAGTGTGGGCCCAAACCTTTTTCCTTGCTTTCTCTTAGCAAGCCTGTGACTAAACTTTCCTAAATGTTGTAAAGAGAAAACAACTGAAATAATCAGAGAAAATGCCAGGAGCTCTCAGAGAGCCACATTTCTGCAGACCCAGCCTCTGCCCTCATAGTAGCTCACTCTCTCCAGGCCACTGACTAAGGCCCTGTCCAAGGGCCCATTGGGCAGGACCTAAAGTCTCCTTAAATGCCAGGCACCTCCTATCCCCTTCCAGATGAAGTCCCATTATCCCATATTTCATGGATCAGAATGGGTACTCAGTACCAAGTTCAAAGTACCATTGAACTTGTCCTTGCCCTTCAGCAGGTGGGTACCCAGTAGCTTAGAGGAAAGTTCCTGTTTATTCACTCAGCAAACATTTTTTGGGGGCAGGAGTTGCATCGGTATTTATTGTACAAAACATTTATTCCTGCCCAAAGCACACAAAGCTCTCAGGACAGCATCCGAGTCATGCTAAGTACCCAGTTGGGCTGTCGTTTTCATTCCCGGGTGTGTTTGGGGTGGGGGGCAGTGCGGGTCTGTGCAAAGGATCTCCACCGCGTGGTGTTTAGAGCCGCCCAGAGCTGGGTGCAAATTCCAGGCCCATGTGAGCTCAGGCACATCACTTCCCAGAGCCTTAGGCTCCCACTGTACAATGGGGCTCCTGCCCCAGGGCGGTGATGGGATGGCGGCAGGGAGTTGACACACAGGACCCAGAGAGCAGCTAGCCCCAGTCTGCCCTCCAGGGACTGCAGGGGAAACTGATGAGCATGCAGTGTGTGGAGTGCTGAAGACAAGGTGCTCCCACCCACACCAGGACTATCAGGTGGACACCTGCTGTGTGGTTGGCTGATGGCTAGGGATTTTTAGGAAGGCGAGGTAGTGTTGACAGCTGTAAGGTATAGGGGAGAGCTGGAGGGAGTCGGGTAGCTGAGGGGACTGCCTTGCCATTCCAGCTGGGTGATTCTGAATAACCGTTCTGGGCCTGGTTTTCTGTTGTATGAAAAGCCACGGGTCACGCCCATCCTGGTTCAATCAATGCTGATTCCCTTTTCTGTGCTTACGCAGCCTCCCTTGAGGAGAAGCTCCTCACAGAGCATGCATTTGGCTCCCATCAGTCTGAAAGTTCAGGACCCTCTGGCAAGCCAGGCACGTAGGGCCAGGGGCTATGGCCTGACCAAGGCAGTGTTCACAAGAAGTGCTGGCTTCCTGATGCTGGTCCTTGCAGGGCCTCAGGACTGACCCTCCCGCTCAGCCTGTTATGTTTAGGTTGGGTGATTGTTCTGAAAAAAATAACACACTGCAGATTGTCACAGAAGTTGCTAACATCAGCACTTTGGGAATGGTCTCTCCTCCCCCTAGTCATTCCACTTGTTGGGAAGTTGCCCCAGGCATCGTGGGCTGTGGGGAACTGCCACAGTGTTCCCTACCATCATGAGCCCTTCTTTCCTGGCCATGATTAGGAGCCAAGAGGCTAGAGAGAGTCTTGACTGTGGGCACTCAACGGTAGGTGACCAGGATATTTTCCCACAGGGAATCTTCTCGGACACACTTAAGTGGCTATATCAGCCAGTGGGCTGCTGGCCGGGCACCCACATCACTGCCCTCTTCTCTTGTCAAAGTTCTCAGTCCCCTTAGACTTTGTCTGCATTCTGAACACTGTAGGTAAACCCCTAGGGGGCTAGAAGCAAGTCCTTCCCTGTCCCTTCCACCCCTTCCCTACCCACAGGCATTTGAGCCCTAGTGAGATTAGGTGGGGTCGCCCTAGTGAATCACCTTCATTCCACTAGAGTTGTCTGGAGGATGACAGCTTGTGGCTCCCTGCCGGGCCTGGGGAGGAGGGGAGACCTGGCAGGCTGATGAGGCCTTCCTAGGTTGGTGGGACATAATGGGGACAGTCAGAGCACCATGGGAGTTCTGAGAAGGGACTGCTCCTTTCTTGATGGGAAGAAGAAAGGAGTTGTTGCACCACTGAATTATCAGCAAATCTGGGGACTAAAAGCAGCATGCATTTGGTTGCATCGGGCATTTCATCTCCTGCCTAGAGGGTGCATATGGCATCTTCTTCCTCACCCGTGACCTTGGTGGACTTTTTGTTTCAGTTGTAGGCACTCAGTAGAAGTGGCTGCTAGACTGTCACACAGACTCAGTGATGCAGCCCAGGGAGGGCATTTTGATGGGCACTCTTCCCTTTCGGGTTTTGCACGGGAAGTCTTAAAACTTGGTTTGTGTGGCTTCTTTGGGTTTGGGGCTGTTTGGCTGCTCTTGAGTGAAACCTTTCTTCCTCTGTTCTCCAAACGCTAGGGAAGGATCGAATCATATTTGTGACCAAAGAAGACCATGAAACCCCAAGCAATGCAGAGCTGGTGGCTGATGACCCCAACGACCCATATGAGGAGCATGGTGGGTATGACACACAGATCCTTCCTGGAGGAAATGTTCAAAATTCCTTTCCCATTTTGTCCTGGCCAAGGCTGGGTGTTCACGGGCCCCTCTCAGCCAAGGATCATCTCCAGGGACTGTGAGCCCACCTCCCTTGGAGGTGCGAGAGGCTGTGCTGAGTGCCGTGCAGCTCTCGTGCTGCTGCTCTTCCCTGGCTGTTAGGCCAGAGCCTGAGTTTCTGCTGAACTGAAGTCTTCTGCCTCTTTTTCTTTTGAGGTTTTACAGCGACTAAAGCTGGCTGGATGTTTCCGGATGACGAAGTTTTAGGCAGGGGGTGCGGGGCGGAAATGGATT
This sequence comes from Prionailurus viverrinus, assembly GCF_022837055.1. Lineage (NCBI taxonomy): Eukaryota > Metazoa > Chordata > Mammalia > Carnivora > Felidae > Prionailurus > Prionailurus viverrinus. Next base: position 55,080,331 of record NC_062562.1, read on the forward strand.
CCAGTGCTGCGGGCAGGTTACGGCGACGGATCCTCCTGCTCAGTCCAGCTGCAGCCTAAACGCTGCCACATCTGCAGACTATAAGCAAGCAGGCGTGTGAGAGTCCTAACACCTTGTTCTGTGAGGTGGTGAAGCTCTGCTGTCTCCTTGTACGTGCTCCAGGAAGCACCTTCCACGAGATGCTCACTCGAGATAGAGGGACAGCTTTCTGGCAGCAGGACCAGCTCGCCTAGTCAGAACTGCTGCACACAGTTTAGTGAATGGTCACTTGGTCATATGGGCCGAGGGTGCCACTCCAAAGGCTTTAGACTGCTGGGCTCACTGGAACTTCCGCAGCATGCGTAAGGCTGACGTGTGGGTGTGCGGGATTTATAAACAGTCCGTATCGTCAACGGTCCTCAGCTTGCCAGTCTAAAGCCATTTCTGACACCTGTGATGCGAACTAACAAAGCTTCCAGTGCTGGCTGGTGAGAAATACGGTTGAAAAGAGCTTGCAGCAGCAGCCTGCGGAGTATGAGCTCCTGATGGGAATTTCTCAGATGCTAGCTAAAGTGTGTGCTCTTAGGTGGGACACCTGACGTGTTACCCTTATTGCCTCTGGGGGTTAGAGCAGAGTAGAGCTGAGGTGTCTAGCACCCTGCCAGGGACGCTGGGAGGTACAGATGTTCTCCGGTGTTCGCATTCTGAGAATGGCAGCCATGGGAGTAATCTTGAACCAGCACCCTTACAAAGAAAAATAAGCCACGTGTCAGTTCCAATACTCTGCCTCTCTTTAGGTGCATATTAGTTAAGCACATTCTGCAGGGCCTACGGGACAAATCAGGCCTTGTTTTGCTTCGTGGTGTTTTTCAACACTGAATGTGTCTGTGCTGAGACTGTGCGTCCCCTCCAGTTCCCGCCAGGCCTCATCACTCCTCTTGTTTTCTCTCCTACCCACTTCTGTCATTTATGATAGATCTGCGTGGACCGTGAAGGCATTTGCCTTTGCAGCCCCTTCCAGTGAATGATTGTACCAAGAAGCACATTCAGCAGCGAGCCCTGGGACCCAGGTTCTGAGCTCTCAATTGCAAAATGACTCAGCAGAGTAGGCAGGCCCCCAGTTTATGCCAGCTGCCTGTATCGAGGCACCCAGTTCCGTGACTGAGACAGCACTTGGAATGGCTAAGAGTGTCATGACCAAGATGGCAGAAGTCATTTTCATAGACTCAGGAAGACTGGAGGAGGGTCTTAAAGATCCCCTGGTCTGGAGGGGAAACGGAGGAGGAGGTAGGGACTGGCCAGGGAAGTTAGTGGCCGGCCTTTGGTTGCATGTTTGGAACCTGCTGCATCTGGGCTTGATTTAACATGTTGACGTCTGTGTGTTTCTACATGTTGTCCTTGAAATGCAGATTGGCACCCTCAGTGCCCTCTGTGAGGAGCTACCTCAGTCTAGCATGCCTTCCCCTGAGAAAGAATCAAACGAAGACTCCTGCAGAGCTGGGCTCTTTTTTAAAAATGTTCTTATCATAACATCTCACTTGGAAACTGATTGTGCAGGTTTCCTAGTTTCGAGCCTTCGGAGGGAGCGTTTGTATATGGGCCCCCTCATTTTATCGCGCTTTGCAGATGCTGCGTTTTTCACAAATTGAAGGTTTGTGGTGACCCTGCTTCAAGAAGCAAGTCTTTTGGCGCCATTTCTTCAACAGCGTTTGCTCACTTCGTGTCTCTGTGTCACATTTCGGTAATTTTTGCAACAGTTCAAACTTCTTCATTATTGTATTTGTTAGGGTGATTCTGTGATCACTGATCTTTGATGTTACTATTGTAATTTTTCTGGGGTGCCATGAACCATGTCCATGTAAGAAAGGGGATTTAATCGAGAAATGTTTTGTGTGTTCTGACTGTTCCACCAACTGGCTCTTCCTCATCTCTGTCTCTCTCTCTCCTTGGGTCTCCCCATTCCCGGACATGACAGTATTGAAAACAGGCCGGTTAATAATCCGACAGTGGCCTCTAGTTGTGCGGTCTCTCATGTCACATCAGAAATTAGAAATGATTGAGTTAGCGAGGAAGGCATCTCAAGAGCCATGATAGGCTAAAAACTAGGCCTCGTAAACCAAACAGCCAAGTTGTGAATGCAGAGGAGAAGCTCTTAAAGGAAATGAAAAAGTGCTACTCCAGTAGCACTTACAAATGGTAAGCGAGCAACTGAAAATCAGTCTGTAGTTGCACCCCTCTCTGACACACGCGTGCAGCTGAGCAGTTTGATTAGTATGGTTAACATCCCTGGAGGTTTTTCCCTGTTACAAGACCGTAGCTTTTTCCCTTGTACACCATGTCTTGGACATCTTCCTGCCTGTGCAGAAGGATCAGCCTCCTCTCACCGGGCCTCACACCGAGCTGAGCTTCTGTGGGCAGTGGCAGAGCCAGAGGGGCCGGAGGGAGCTAAGTGCCTGTTTTGGGGGAGGGGACTAATCTTACCCATTTGAATGGGAGGGGAGCAGAGATCGAAAGAAAGAGATCAATACCTCAGCTTCTTAAGGTGTTGGGGCTTTGAAAAAGCTTCTTGCTAAGCAACCCAACGATGGCTGCTTCTTTGGATTAAACGGTTTCCAGTTTGTAGCTTTCCAGTTTGTAGCTCTCGGGGCACAGCCACAGGCATCGCACTGGGAGGCGGCCTAGAATATAGATCAGTGTCGTGCATGGACAAAGCTGCCATGGTGGCCTCTCTCCAGCTGAGCCAAGGAATGCTGCATTTGAACCCAATCCAAATCCAAAGATAAGGGCCTACGAGGCAACAGTTCCTAGCTGGACAGTGTCCAGCACCTCCTGAGTAGCTTTCAAAGACTGCCCTTGGTTTTGCTTTTTCAGAAACCGTAGAGAGCCTGTCTCACATTTTCCTTGCCCATCTTCCTGTTGTAGGATTGATCCTGCCAAATGGAGACATTAACTGGAACTGCCCGTGCCTTGGGGGAATGGCCAGTGGCCCCTGTGGGGAACAGTTCAAGTCGGCCTTTTCCTGCTTCCACTATAGCACAGAGGATGTCAAGGGGTCAGACTGTGTAGACCAGTTCCGGGCCATGCAGGAATGCATGCAGAAATACCCTGACCTCTATCCTCAGGAGGACGAGGAGGAGGAGGAGGAGGAGAAGAAGCCAGCAGAACGTTTAGAAGAGACAGCTCCCACTGAGGCCACTGCAACCAAAGAAGAGGAGGGGTCAAGCTAATGAAGGCCATAAGGCACTGGGCTCCTTCAGAGTGATATGAACCTTTCATAAGATGCCTTTTGGTCATTCTCCGAGAACGTGTCTTTTCCTCTGTTGTTCTGTGCACTATAATGTACAAAATAACTTATTTTGATGATCGGGGGTCTTGGTCCTTTGACATATACACTGGAAAAAATGTATGTGTGTCTCCTATAAACCTATCGGCAAATGTAGCTGTCACTTTCAAATTCTCAGATTATCCTGAATTTTGCCTCTTTGAAATAATGTGCTGACTATGCTCAGCAACTAGAAATCATTATCTGGGAGTATCTTGTGAGTGAGCTGATTTATTCTGATTGATTATATGCTCTTGTAGATTTTATACCCCTGTGGGAAATGAAATAGAAACAAAACCATCTTCCTTTAAAAATGCTGGAGTGGGGCCATTCCCAGTACAAGGCCAGATGATCAGATACGTATTTCTCATGAACCGTCTTGACCTTGAGTATGTGAGGAGGTACTGTAGTTCATTTCTGATGCATTTTGGTTTCCATTTTCACTTTGAGCTCCAGGTTTTCCGTGTTTAGAAACTGGAACTGTGGACACTCTGATTCACAGTCCCTTTCTAAGTGAAGAGAAAGGCTGGTTTTGCTGTTGTTGTTCTTCCACAAGCCCTGGTTTGGGGCCTCTGTTCACGCTGGCTCTGTGTCAGCCTGTTCAATGCAATGTTCTTGAGAGGTGGGGACCTAATTGTTACCAAAGTAGCAGCCAAGAGAAGAAACGGTGTGTATTTAGTCACTTAAAAGGAAAATATGACTTTTACCTGGTGTTGAATGTGTCCTTTGTTTTTACTAACTAAAAATGTTTTTGCTATAAGGAAATATAAATATGAAAAGTTCACTGAAATTCCTCCTTGAAGATACTGGTAAGCCAGTTTGAGTCCATTAAAATTTTCGGTGTTGAATTCATAGCAAGCCGGTTGTTTATCAGTGAGCAGATCCTTCACACAGACACTGCAGTTAACTTGTGAGGTAGGGAAGGTTGTTCTCTTGTTGAAGGTAGGGAGCTGCAGCCCTCACAGGTTAAGTAACTCGTCCAAGACAACTGTAGCACAAATTTCAGGCCGTGATGTAGTAATGCCTTGTTTGGCCCAGGTGTATTACTCATCTATTGCCATGGAAAAAGTTACCTTAAAACTCAGCAGCCTGAAACACATTTAGTAACTCACAGTTTCTGTTGGTCAGGGGTCTGGGCACAGCTTACCTGGGGTCTGGGGCTCAGAGTCTGACGAGGCTGTGATCGAGGGGTCAGCCAGGGCTGTGACCATCTCAGGGCTTGACAGGCCTTCCAGGATCACTCAGGTGGTTTTGGGCGGAATTCAGTTCTTTGTGGGTTGTTGGGCTGAGGGCCTCAGTTCCTCACTGCCTGTTGGCCAGAGTCCTCCCTCAGTTCCCGGTCACGTGGGCCTCTGCTTAGGTCAGCTCATAACATGGCAGGTGGCTTCCATCAGAGCAAGCAAGATAGAAGGTGCAACTTATGATCACAGTGATTTGTGCCAGCTACCTACATACACAGTGTTTTCTGTCTGTGCTTTGTTAACTTTGTGATGCAGGCCTGTGCAGTGTATTAGCCAGCCTTCGAGCAGAACATTGTTCTGCCCCTACTGTTTTTGTTCTCAGTAAGTTCTGTGATGGTATTGACTTTAACAGAATAATAACATTTTAGTAGCCCAAACTACTAGAAAGTAGCTCTTACATAAATAAAAGGCTTCTCATTCACCTGGACGAACCAAAGAAAAGTCACATGCATTAGATAATTTTACACATAACTTTCAAGATCTGCTGTAGGCCCAGAATGTTAGTGTGATATAAATAGATAGACCTTTTTCTCTAATCAACCAAAGGGGGTAAATAAAGAGCACACAGTTCATCAAAATTGGGCATTAAGACACAGTAGGGTTGTTTGGTGCTGGGCACAGCTTGTCAATAACCAGTGTTGTGGCTGGACCAGCCCTTGTGGGTCTTACTATGGTTGCAAGATGCCCTATGGCAGTAGCCATCAGGAAACTTTGAAAAAAATAAATAAAAGTTTTGTTACAGCACCTGGAAATTACATGTACCACATAGCGAAATTGAGGGGAAGCTGGAGGAGAAGACAGACAGTGAGTAAGCAGGCCTGGGGTTATGCTTTTATTGGGGTCGAGGAGGGCAGGGCCTAGGGTTTCATGGGCTCACGTTTTACTGGTGAATTTAAAACACAAAAGTTGGAATTTAAAGCTCGGGAAGAAAAAAAGCAAATGGCCAAAATGGTCAGTTATAGAAACCAACTAGGATCCCTAAAACTAAGGAGCCTGGGACAGAAGGGAGGACAACCTGGCTCTTTACGGTGTGGTGTGGCTGGCAATGTGTTTATTTGAGATCGCCATCTTTAAAGTGGCTCCCTAGGCAATGAAAACTCCAACCAAGCCCTTAACCTTAGAAAAAACAAACATTGTCAGGGCTTCCATTTCTAGGAGTTTCTATGGGGCTATTAATTGAATCACTCTAATTTCATATATGTTTGAAATATCACATAATAAAAAATGAAAAAGCATATGCTAAGCAAGAATGTTTAAGCACGTCTCGTTACCTCAAGTCATAGCCAAAGGATTGCTGTCCCACGTAAATGGCCCTATAGAGATTTCTCTAAAGAAGATATGCACATTTGCATATGAAAGGTGTTAACAGCACTGGTCGTTAGGGAAATGCAAATCAAAACCACTATGAGGTATCACCTCACACCCATTAGGATGGCTATGATTTAAAGAGAAAAAGAAGTAGGCATATGGAAACATGGGAACCTTGGGGTTTCCTCAAAAAGTTAAACATAGGGGCACCTGGGTGGCTCAGTCCGTTGATCATGGACCTGACTTCAGCTCGGGTCATGATCTCGCGGTTGGTGAGTTCCAGGCCCTCGCAGGGCTCTGTGCTGACACCTCAGAGCCTGGAGCCTGCTTCAGATTCTGTGTCTCCCTCTCTCTGCCCTTTCTCTGCTCATGTGCTGTCTCTCAAAAATAAATGTTAAAATTTTTTTTTTTTAAGTTAACTATAGAATGAGCATATTACTCTTAACTATGGGGAACACACTGATGGTTACCAGAAGGGAGGTGGGTGGAGGCAGGGTGAAAAAGGGGAAGGGATTAAGAATACACTTATCATGATGAGCACGGAGTAATGTATAAAATTGTTGAATCACTATATTATACACCTGAAACTGATATTACACTGTGTGTTAACTAAAAGGAATTTAAATTAAAACTTAAAAAAAAAAAATACATGCAGATATGAAAAAAATGGAAAACTTAGAAATATAAAAGATCATCGAAAGGAAAAATTCTTCAAAAGCTGAGATCAAGTTTAAACTAGTTTCATCACCAGTAGCCGGTGATTTAATCAACCATGGCCACATAATGGAACCTTTGCAAAATCCCACAAATTACGGGGCTTGGAAAGCTTCTTTACCAGAATAGAGCACAGTTATATACAGAGATTTTTTAAGAACAACTATTAAATATTGAAAATAAATTGCACAATTCCAAAATAAGTCTAACATAGATCTAAATGAGAGTAAAAATAATTGAGAGAAATAACCAGAGACAGTTACTAAGAATTGCCCAGAAAAGCAGAAAGACTTTGTCCTCAGGTAGGTTTTGCACACACGTAGAGAAGCTACTGATAAATCAAGGATAAAGAAAAAAAATCTTAAATATCTACAAGGGAAAGAGACAATTTTTTAAAAAATCAGTAAGTGAAAATGAAGCAAAAATGAACTATTGGGACTTCATCAAGAATTATCTACATATATATGCTGTGAAGGGAACTAAATATCTTAATGATACATTCATATATACATATATGGCAATAAGTTTAAAATGAAAAGCAAGGAAATAATGATAATAATCAAGATAGCAATCCATTTGGGAGACGTTTTTTGGTTTTTTGGTTTTTGTTTTTTGGTTGCATGCATTTAGAGAAAGATACACAGGGGCTTCAAATATATAAACAGACTCCCATTTTTTTTTTATAAGCTGAGAGGTGGTTTTAATAGGGCTAATTCTATTTAATATGATAATAATTATTCTTTAACATACTGATTCCCAAATTAAGAGGTAAAAATGGAAACAGAGATCCCTTGGAATTTATTTTGGAACATTTGTAAGGACATCACAAAATTGGTATTTCTCATGAGATACTATGGTCTAACAAAGTTTTATATAGTTAGTCTAAAAAGTTTTTCTTTCATATACAAGTAGTGGTTTTTCTGGCAATTTAACAGATTAGAAATACAGAAGAACTTTCCACTACTAATATTTTATAAGCCATGTATAAAGGAACCTTTTTAAAAATGCAGAACAGTTTATAAAATAGTATGGGAAATCCTCAGGGGGCTAAAATGAAGAGGGATCTGAAACTGAGAAGGTGGGATTCCTCTTGAGTCATTTACTGAACCTGGAAATGAGGTTCTCATTTCAACAGCTATGCAGAGCTGTTGGATCTCAACAGCTATGCAGAGACAAGAGACAATATCATTAATCCATACAAGGTAGAAAGGAGGAAGAAGGACTCCTACATAAAGCCTGTCTTCAGAAGGATTGATGTCTTTAGCAAATATTTGAGTTAGGAGAATCCGATAAAGGAATTTAACAATGATATTACTCTGCCACTTTGTTGGCTTCTTTTTGGGAACAGAATCTTGCATTCACATTGGCTTGGGGTTCAAATTCATCCCGATGTGTAGAGTCCAGAAAAATCTAAACAATAGATGAATCTGAAAATTCCCCAGAATTCTGCATATATTGGAGGACGAAAATTTAAATGCCCTCTGGATAAGTACATCTCAACTAGGATATTCAGTTTCCCTCTGAATTAAATTTTTTTTTTCAACGTTTATTTATTTTTGGGACAGAGAGAGACAGAGCATGAACGGGCGAGGGGCAGAGAGAGAGGGAGACACAGAATCAGAAACAGGCTCCAGGCTCTGAGCCATCAGCCCAGAGCCCGACGCGGGGCTCGAACTCACGGACCGCGAGATCGTGACCTGGCTGAAGTCGGACGCTTAACCGACTGCACCACCCAGGTGCCCCGGAATTAAAAGTTGCCAAATGTGAGGGCGCCTGGGTGGCGCAGTCAGTTAAGTGTCCGACTTTGGCTCAGGTTGTGATCTCATGGTCCGTGAGTTCGAGCCCCGCGTTGGGCTCTGTGCTGACAGCTCGGAGCCTGGAACCTGCTTCGTATTCTGTGTCTACCTGTCTCTCTGCCCCTCCCCCACTCATGCTTTGCTGTCTCACTCTCAAAAATGAATAAATGTTAAAAAAAGATTAAAAAGTTGCCAAATATGAAACTAAACTTAAAATTTAAAAATGCTAAGAATAGCCCTCAAGAACTAAAGTAGAATTATATTTGTGTGGATATCAGATATTGTTTATTAGGTAGAGTCAAACATTCTTTAAATGCTTAAGGACATACAAAAATTAATAAAATATGAACAAAATATGTAATTATAAACTACTATAAGGCAGATTAAAAAAACAAAACTCTTAGGAACAAAAAATAAATAAACTAAATATAATACACTGTCAATGGATGTGTGAAACAGCAGTTTAAACACAGCTGAAGAGAGAATTAGTGGGCTAGAATATTGGACTGAAGAGATTGTTCAGGGTGTAGTTCATAGAATGTGGAGATGGAAAATATGAAAAACCTTAGGGGATATAGGAAATAAAACAATAAAGCTTAACACACACTGAATTGGAACTTCACAAATCACGAGTAGGGAAAAGGACAAGTATTTGAAGCAATAAAGACATAGAATTTCCCAGATAGGATAATCACATACATGGATTGAGGCTTAATATGACACATACAGCAATAGCATATTAAGACACAATAGAATGTAGAAAAGGAATGTAGGTACGTTTTAGTGAAAATATAGAATATTTTAATACAAGAAATTAAGACTACTAAGAGTGGAGGGAATTTTCCTAAAAAGAAAAAGAAACAATCTTTCCTAAAAAGAATTTTCATGAAGACAACATAATTCTCAAAAAAGTGCCAAAATTATCTACCATGTGCTTTATAGCCATATATTTACATATATTAGGATTTCCATGCTGTGACAGAAAATGTATAATTCCATATTTAATCATTTTTTTCAGCGAGAAAATTCTGTGAAATATAAGCTTGTTCTAATGAGAGTGGAAACATTTTTTCTTAAGATATTTCTATTGCTGTTTTGTTCAACACTGACCTTTCCTCCCCCATATGGTATGCATAATCTTTGTTTGTTTCAGCAGAGTGATTAACACCGAAGGACTGTGCCATAGCCATTGGCCACGAGCATCTGGATACACACCAAGATTGGGTCATCTGTCCATGTCATGACCATGGAAAATGAAATGATGAAGTCCACACAGTATATGATCACAAAACAACTCACTAGCAGCAGAATCATCTGAGTAGCGCTTTTTTTCTGGAGAGCTTCTTGGAGAGAAACCCTTGCTGTGAAGACATTGTGACTGCTGCTTATGTCTGAATAAGAGAATGATCATGTATCGACTTGATGGGACCATAAGACCCATGAAGAAGGTCTCTCTGAATGCCATCAGCATGAAAAACATCCCCTGTGGAGGCAGCTCATGGGCCAAAAGGACCAGCGCTCAGTGAGGAACAGAAGACTAGCCTGGGTCTCACTGGGCATGTCTACAGCATGGAGGAACAGGTTGCTACATTGTTCAGGATCCATAAGAAGAGAAAGAAACACAGGATGGGATTTGGAGATTTAAGTGTGAATTTAGCGAAGCAGGGGCTGCTGGGGATGTTGGTGATGGCCTGAAGCACACTCAAAAGGCAGGTGGCCCAAATGGGGAGTCCCCTCAGCACCTTGTAAAGGAAGACAATCACTTTACATTTGAAGTCACTCTGGATATCCTGTGTCCCCAAAATGTCTGTAGACACAAAGGACCCTATGGTGTACCTTGGTGTATATATGGAGTACCATTATATATATTATAGCTAAGTAGGTAATGGTCAGGTCAGTGAACTTGGGCTTGGGTCCCACAAGGAAAACTCAAATGTGGAGGAAAAGAAGTAAGGTGTTTCCTGAGACCCCTGTACCAGCTTGAGGATAAAAGGCATTTTTTTAATGGCAACATAACTAGAACGTTTGTTCATCGTCATGTGAATGTTAAAGCAAATAATATTATTTCTGGAAAGAAAAACAAGAGATTTTGCAACAGTAGTGCTTTCATTGACATTCTCTGACTCATCACATCACACATTTTCAATCTGTAGAATCATCATTTTAACCCAAATAATTCTACATAAATATGACTTGCTCTTAATCAGCATCAGAGTGTCACCTCAAACACTGATTCCTCCCATGCAATCATTTCCGTGTACCTCCCTTTCGCCTCACGGTGGCACTAACATCACACCCTTCTCTGTGAGCCCCCAGTACCTAGCCTCTCCTTTACGGCACACATTATTACCCTATTTAATGGGGACCTTTCGTTTACTTTCCTCTCTCTCCTGCAAATTCCCCAAGGGCAGAGATGCTGTCTTGTCTTTGGATCCACAGCACCTGGAACACTGATGCTTATATAAATTGTTCACTAAAACTTATTGATGTAAATTTTGGACAAGAGAAAGTAAGAATCTTCCAAGTAAGCAATCCCAACAGGACCAGTCTCCCTGTTTATTTATAGAAATGGGAGAATCATAAAGGATTTAGTCGGTTGTACCCTAGATCCACATGGCCTTTGTTTAAACCCAGATTCCACCCCTGACTAGCTGGGTGAACATTATCTGCTCACTTAACTTCTTTCGTCTCAGTTAACATCACAAGTTAAAAGGGGGATAATACTAGTTCTTTCATCATAGCACTGTTGGAGGAATGTATAAGTCAATATATAAAAAGCATTTAAAATCTTTAAAAAAATTTTTTTAAGTGTTTATTTATACTTTTGAGAGAGAGAGAGAGAGAGCATGAGCAGGGGAGGGGCAGAGAGAAAGGAAGACACAGAATCCAAAGCAGGCTCCAGGCTCTGAGCTGTTAGCACAGAGCTGGACGCAGGGCTCAAACTCACGAGCTGTGAGATCACGACCTGAGCTGAAGTTGGATGCTTAACCAACTGAGTCACCCAGGTGCCCCCATATGAAAAGCATTTAGAAAATGTGTGACATACATGAAGCACTATAGAACTGTTAACTATTGATTTATTATTTATCACTACCTAACTTTGGCTTGAGAGAGTTTATATATGTATATATAATGTATGTATGTGTGTATATGTACATTATATATAATATGTATGTTATACATATAGTCATATTTCCCCTCAGAATCTCCATGTGAATAGTAAGAATGGTAGAATAAATGATTCTAAAGATCTACCATAGCCATATAATTTTACCAATATAAATTTTTTAATGTTTATTAATTTTTGAAAGAGAGAGCATAAGCGGGTGAGCGGCAGAGAAAGAGGGGGACAGAGGATCCGAAGTGGGCTCCACGCTGACCGCAGAGAGCCCGATGCAGGTCTCGAACTCACAAACCGTGAGATCATGACCTGAGCCAAATTCGGACGCTCAACCGACTGACCAGGCGCCCCTATCGATATGCATTTCTAAAGGAAGACAGAGGCACTGGGAGTCCATGCCCTTGACATAATGCTCATGAAGTCAATGCCAAAACCATTGAGAGAAATACACAGAAACAACTGGCACAGTGAAGGGAGGCCGGATATCCCGTCTGTGGAATATACAAATGCCGTGTGCCTAGAAGAGGAACACTTAGGTCTTTAGGAAGTGTGATGCTCTTCTTTGACTGTCAAACTGTTCTATGGAATAGATCTTTATATAAAAAAAAGAGCAAGAAACACCTTTGGGATGAATAAAGGAAGCTGACCCTGATGAAAGGTGGAGCGAATAGTCTTCCTTGCTACTGGAATTTACTGCCCCAAGGCATTGCTATGTGTTCTGTGAAGAAGTAGCAAGACAGAAAATGGTACTGCAGAGCGAGGAGATGGGAAAACAGGAGGAGCTGTGCCACAAACGCAGTGCTAAGTTTAGCTGGAAGCCGAAACATCAAGTCTGGAGGTGTCTTTGTAGCAAAGAATGAAGTGGGACTTTCATACAACCTGCCAATTCTTTTGTATCTCAGCAGATAGCAGAAGGGTCTCATAACAGGATGAAGCAGTCAATTTCTAGGAAAACCAAGTATTTAAAATCTATATTCCAGGCATTGGTACAGGACCAGTCGAATTCAACCCATCACACTTTTCAGAACCACAGCTGGCACACACATCACCAGTGAGGGAGAGGATACTCCAACATGAAGTTTAAGAACAACTGGGAGTCTTCTCAGTTACTTGGCTGCTATTTGAATGACACAGGACATTCTGATATTCTTTACCTAAGCTGTGTCTTACACTGTATTCACTCATGCCCTGAGAGTTGCTTTTCTTCTCAAGAGTAGGAGCCTTCTTCGAGCCTCGAGTCTCGAGTCTTCGAGTCTCCTCCCATGTTTCCCAAGATTACATTGTTAGATATTGGGACTCAGGAAGGGAAGAGCCTCCATTATCATTTTCTTCTCCTTCGAAATCAATTACTGGAGAATATGCTTGACTTAATTTACATATACACCCCAAATTTGAAATCTGTGATAATTCAATGACTGGATTAAAATTCTGCTTGGCAAATATTTGAGGAAGAAAGTTCTCAATGAGATCATCATTTGAAATTTGGGAGGAAGGAGAAGTGAAAACTTCTTTGGAAGATAAAATATTAATTATTATTATCATTATTATTATTATTATTATTATTAAGAGAGAGGGTACATGCAGACATTAGCAAGGGAGAGAGAGAATCTTCTTTAAAAAATTTTTTTAATGTTTATTTATTTTTGAGAGAGATGAGAGAGAGAGAGAGAGAGAGAGAGAGAGAGAGAGAGAGACTCAGGCTCCCGGCTCTGAGCTGTCAGCACAGAGGCCGACATGGGGCTCGAACTCACGAACTGTGAGATCATGACCTGAGCCAAAGTCAGAGCACATCTGAGCTCATTATCTCATCTGTAAGACACATATCATCACATTAGTACTTCCTAGAGGTATTATGTGGGTAAATGCACCAAAAATGGGAGAGCATCTGGAACATAATGATCTCTATAGATGTCAGCTATTATTTTTATTATGCCGTCCATCATACATTTGACTTGAGAGTATTGAGTTATTTTAATACTTTTTTTTAGCTCTCTCCTTGCTTAAAAGAGCAAAAGGAAATGAGTACCAAAATAATAATTCTCAATAATCTCTATTCATAGGACACTGATGGAATATATAGTCTTTTCTCTGAATCCACCAAAACAACTATACATCTTCTGTATTGTAGAAATGAATGCCAAGAAAACCTTGTCCAAGTGAGCGGAGTCCAGGTATCAATTATTGGCAGGGCCACATTTCCAATTTCTTCTCTCTCCTTTCATTAAGACTGTGGAATCAGAGTGGTAACACTTGAAAACAAAAATAAATAGATTGTGTTAATTCCTTTCTAAAGATTTACGTAGAGGTTGGTTCTCCACTCCCATCCTGATGGGATGTAGGAGCTCAAGTTTTCACTTGAAAACTTCCTCAAGTAAGCAAGGACATTTCTCCAGAGTTAAGGAGCCCAATTATAAAACTTTTACTAGGTAATTTGGTCATTACCTACACGTGGAGATTTTTATTGTGCAATGCAGACATTTTCTTTAATTCAGCTCTTTTATAAGGCTAAATATAATGTGAGATACATAATATTGTAAAATAGGTCCAGACACATACTCTCGGATTTGTTATCTGAAAATCAAGAGTGTAAGGCTAAATTGTTTTCACAGCTACTCAGGGTAGTTGTCCTATATAAGTTACTAAGGCATAACTAAAATGGTTATGAGTCATGAACATGGGATGTAAAACTTCAGAGCCTGGGTGGGTATATGGTCTAAAACCTTTGGAAAACTACAGAATTCCATAGTAAGAAATAGAAAAACTTAACCTTTTCCCTAAATATTGAACTAGTAAAGTGATACAATTTTCTCTGTTCATAAATTCAGCAAATTAAGGTTTGCTTCTATTATATGTCAAGAAGAAAAAACAAAAATATTAATCTATTTGTGCAGCTGTCTCTGAGTTTTATTGGTCACACACTATCATTAAGCACATGACCCTAAATGGTCTCCTCTGTTTTTCATGTACTTATGAGTGACATACACATATTTCCTGTACATCTATTTCATGGAAGTATGTAAAAACAAATTTTTTAAAGTATATAACAAATACACTGATCATGTTTTAAATAATAACACTAAATAAATATATAACATTTAAAATATATATTTAAAAGAACGAAATAAGGGGCACCTGGGTGGCTCAGTTGGTTAAGTGTCTACCTGTTGATTTCGGCTCAGGTTATGATCTCACAGTTCGTGAGTTCAGGCCCCACGTTGCAGACAGGGTGGAGCCTGCTTTGGATCCTCTCTCTTTGCCCCTCCCCTCCCCTGCTTGTTCTCTCTCTCTCTCTCTCTCTCTCTCTCTCTCTCTCCCTCTCTCTCTCTCTCTCTTTCTCTCTCAAAATAAAGAAATAAAACTTAAAAAGAAATAAACTAAAACATTCTAAACTTGTCTTTTCTCATGTATTTCTGTGAAACACAGGCTTTGCTTTAATTCGGTTTTTAAAAATTGAGCCTTACAATTTGTAAAGCTGGCCAAGTAGCATGTCCTAATGGTTTATAAATTGAGGATATAGGACTATATTACTTTTTCAGCATTATTTAGGGGGCAACAATAGCCAAATTATGGAAGGAACCCAAATGTCCATTGACTGATGAATGGATAAAGAAGATGTGACATAATTATACAGTGGAATATTACTCAGCCATCAGAAAGAATGAAATCTTGCCAATTGCAACAACATTGTTGGAGCTAGGGAGTATTATGCTAAGTGAAATTCTGTCAGCGAAAGACAAATACCATATGATTTCATTCACATGTGGAATTTAAGAAAGGAAACACATGAACGTAGGGGGACAAAAGAGAGGCAGACCATAAAACAGACTCTTAACTGTAGAGAACACACTGAAGGTTGCTGGAAGGGAGGTGGGTGGACGGATTGGGTAAATGGGTGATGGGGATTAAGGAGGGCAGTTGTGATGAGCACTGGGTGTTGTATGTCGTGAATCACTAAATTCTATATCTGAAACTAGTATTACACTGTATTTAACTAACTGAAATTTAAATTAAAAAAAAAACAAGAAAAATCAATAAATGTTTAAGGAAAGGCAGGAGTGTGTGTGCATATGCCATGAATTTACCTCGACATTTAGGATATCATGGTATATGTGGGTCATTACCTAAAACCACTGGTAAATATTCTGTTTCTTTTTTTTTTAATTTTTTTAAAAACCCACTGGTAAATATTGTTTTTTTTTTAATTTTTTAATGTTTATTTTTGAGAGAGAGACACAAAGCATAAGTGGGAGGGGGGCACAGAGAGAGACACAGAATCTGAAGCTCGCTCCAGGCTCTGAGCTGTCGGCCCAGAGCCCAAAGTGGGGCTTGAACTCACAAACCATGAGATCATGACCCTAGCCAAAGTCAGACACTTAACTGACTGAGCCACCCAGGTGCCCTTATATTCTTTTTCCCAGGAGAAAAAAAGTGGATCTCTTTTCTCCAGAGTATTGATCAGGAAAAGTGATACAATTGAATGCATTCACAAATGCCCACTTACATTAGCTCACACGAAGTGCCAGAAAACAAGAAATAAAATTCTAATCATCCAAGTGTATCCAAACTTCTTGGATCATATACAACTGTATTAGTGAAACACACACTCCAAATATCTATGTTCTTTATTTGTATGTCGATTATAATTATAAAGAATAGTATATACTTACTTCTGTGCTTTATTAGAAAATGTTCTGGAGAATATGAATATTTCATAAAAACAAGCTAAAAGAAATTCTCTTTGTGCGTCCTCTTACAACTACCCTTGATCACGCTCACCACCTGACTCGCACATCACTGTTTAGGTGAGCAGGGAGCAGAATATCAACTGAGCGATCAGCAGGCTGATCTAGGAGACCCTCCTCAAATAAGGCTCTTAGGAGTGGGTGATGCCCAGATAGTGCCTGCCTTGCCTAATGTATCAAGGACAAAAATCTCATTTTACAAACTGGAGAAAAACAGATGTCCTCAAGGTGACTTGAGGTTCTGATCAAAATGACATAAATCACAGGAAACATAATATGAAAGAAAAATCTGAAATAGATCATACTCTAAGAGCCACACTGTGAAAGAGGAAAAGAAGGGCTAAGTGAGCAAATCAAAACAAAAGAGAGAAGGAGGCAAAACACAACAAAACAAAATACAGTGGGAGTAAGAAATGTCAAGGCAAAACATGAACATTCTTATGGGAAAATTACCACCAAGAGCCATTAGAACTGATCATGAAGGCTGAGGTTTCTTCAGGAGAAAGGGAACACAACCCTTTAAAAACTTGATCAGGGAAGCAGTCACTTTAGACACTGTGTCATTCTACAATTACCTGAATCATGAATAATCATGTGACACAGTGTCTTCCAATCGGCTGCAAAGTAGTGAAGAATGCTAAGCTCACTGCACTGGAGTCGGTGGTCAGAGAAGTGGAGAATGTGGTGAAGGAGGAAACTCTTCCCCAGACCCCAGTGCAAATTTGGGCAGTATGACCTTGTGAGTGGGACAGATTACAGGGGGGAAGGAAGAACGGGAGAGCACATCTGCTTTCACTGTACAACATGAGCATAAAAATGCAGACATTTCTTAGGATGGAGATAATGTCTAAATAATATGATTTATCTTCAGCACTTACTTACATACAGCAAAGAGCATATCATCATATGGGTCAATTTCACCTTCATTGTCATCATTATAATCCTCTTCCAGAAATTGAAGTGAAAATGAACAAAAACGATCTGGGACGCTAGACTAACAATATACTACCCATGTGGATTTACTGGACACAATGCTCTACTCTGCGGCACAGGGACCAGGGAGGGAACTGTGGGCAACAGCTGGCACAGTCAGGGAAGGCAAAACCACCACCACCCGGATGTCAGTGTACAGAGTGTTGGTGAAATACACCAACTGTAAGGGAATGAAAACAGGAAACCTGAGGAACATTTGAATACACGAATAGCAGCAATTTCCAAAAAAAACATGGGTGAGAATTACTCACTGCTTTCGTAAATTTCAAGGATTGTGAGGTTCAGCTCAGGGTGGTCTCTTACACATGGGTATTTATAGTATCAATATTTTTACATCTATTTTGAGAAAAATCAAGAGAAGAGTAATTATTATTCCAAAGTAAAGAAACAGGAAAACCCCAGAGGTGCTTTATCACGAATACGAAGCAGTCATTACTGGGAAACCCAAACAGTCCTACTTGAGAATTCGTTTCCACGATCCGCTCATTAATGACACAAGAGTAGTCTTTCTTGCTGAACAGTTTTCCCTTTAATTTAACATCATCTTCTTTTGGATTTTAGTAATAAAAAAGGGGATTAGTTCTCATTTATCTCATAATAAACTCATGATAAGATATAGTTTGGAGAAAGAATCTAAAACCCAAGCATAGAGATCAGGGCAGATGAAAATATTCTGTTCCAAATTTTCGTCTTAATGAAATGGGTTCTGGCACATGCTCAACGAAAAGTAAGGGGGTATTTTTAAAATGAATAATACACGGAGAAGAGATAAATAGACAAAACAGTCTTTCTCCTCACCAAATATTGTAAGATTATATGCTTAGGTCTTCTGCAGATAGGCAAGGGATGTTTCTATCATCATCACTGTGTTTTCTTTATTTTTTGTCTAATTGCAGCCTCATTTTCACTGTCCTCTGATGTGAAGTCTCCTAACTGCTAGAGCACATGGTTAAGTACTGTCAACATTAATTTGAAATTTGTGAAATTAAAACTGGGACAAGAAAGATCTTCATGAGAAAATACTGGTAAATATTTTCTAGGAATGTAAGGTCAAACTCTCTTGATAAAATGATGTTTTAAACAAAGAACCTCATTTTCTTCTGAAGACTTACATTATTTTTTAATAATCCAAATTAGAGGGCACTTATTAAAGAACAGTTGATTGATTTACGAAGATGAGAGAAGCAAAACTGTATTTTTTTTTTCAAAACTGTATTTTTAATGAAAACTCAGAGCTAAAATGTATCCCTTTATGAAGAATACAAATATGCATTACTAATGTTCTGCTCTAAAATGAGAAAATGGGGCACCTGGGTGGCTCAGTCAGTTGAGTGTCTGACTTCGGCTCAGGTCATGATCTTGCAGTTCATGAGCTCGAGCCCTGCTTTGGGTGAGCCCTGCTTCTCTATCTGCCCTTGTTCACTTGTGTGCACATACGCTCTCTCTCTCAATTAAAAATGAATAAAATAAAATAAAATAAAATAAAATAAAATAAAATAAAATGACAAAATGTAATATCTTCCTTGAGAACTGAAATGGCAAGAAAATAAATGTAACTCTATTCAGAAAAATATATGCATAACTGAAATTAATTCAGTATTTCAAATGGAAAGGTTGACTATTTTTAGGAGTCACTAAATTAAAGGACTAAATATACTTACAAGAACATGTCCCTATTCTATTATACAGAACATAATCTTCTAAGCTGTGGGAGATGATTAGAGCTGGATGGCTTATTAGAGGCTACCAAAAATCTTACTGTAGAGACCCGATTTGCCTCTTTCCCCAGCCTGCCTGGGATCCTGTCCATGTACTGATTCCAAGTCTGTGGAATAAAGAGGCACTTATCCGGATGGACGTGTGGGATGATCTTTGTATGTGAGAAGAACCTTCATGATCAAAAGGAAAGAATATCCTTACTTCATCTCTCTGTAGGCCCATAATTTTAGTGTCTGTATAAAGGTGAAAAGATCTGGCTGGGGAGGACAGAACCGTGGAGTCCCTAGTAGAACATTTTACCTGTCTCTTAATCATACTTTATTCTCTCCTGGAAAATAATCTGGGAAGATCTGTGCTCAAAACTTCTCTATAAAGTTCCTTGCCATATCTGTGTGGAAAGATCAGAAGAGTCACAATCATAGTAGAAAATACCAGTTCTTTCATTTTGATCCTAAGATCAAATTAGTACAATCCCATTTCATTCCTTGTAATGCCACTCACTGGGGTGAGGGATTCCTGCCACCTGCTAGGAGTTCACAGCGGCTCTGAGTGTCCTCTTCCTGCAGGGTGTGATGGGCATCCTCACGCCTAGGTCAGTTCTGAGATGGAGCATGTAGCTCCTGAGTGTTAGTGGTCATGTACTTCATGATTTCCAAAATCATAGTTTCAGTTTTCAAGCTATGAGTCAATTTAATAAATTAATTTTTAAAAAGAAAATACAAAAGAGAAAAATAGAGGCAGAGCTGGAGGCTTAGAATTGAGGTAATCACAGGTATACTGAATGTAATTAAAGCTGAAGCATAGCCCATCTCAATTAAACTGTCTGAGGAATCTGAATAATCCAACCTTCATTCTAACTAATGAAAGTAGGAAAAATCTTGTGCTTTCTCTGAAATAAACAAGATAATATAATGCTTCAGTATCAAATGCAGTTTACACAAAATTATATAAAAAATTGTAAGACTTGTGACTAAATGGGACCTTGTGACTTATAATTGAAAGAAAATATAATCACTAGAAGCAGACCCATGGATGTTTTGGTATTGGAATTAGGAGATATACTTTAAAATAAATATTATCAATATTTTAAGGGTTAAAACAGATATAATGGATGAAAAGACAAATTGTTACTAGAGAGAAATGGAAACCTAAAAGGAACTAAATAGAAATACAAGAACTAAAATATATGATACCTACAATCTAAAATTTCAGATGCACAAGTCTGATGGAGGATTAGATACTGCAGAAAAAAAGTTTCAAGGAACTGCAAAACAAATTAACAGACATCCAAATTCATGCAAAGAGGGTAAAAAAGTTTTTAAAAATGAAACAAGGGGCGCCTGGGTGGCGCAGTCGGTTAAGCGTCCGACTTCAGCCAGGTCACGATCTCGCGGTCCGTGAGTTTGAGCCCCGCGTCGGGCTCTGGGCTGATGGCTCAGAGCCTGGAGCCTGTTTCTGATTCTGTGTCTCCCTCTCTCTCTGCCCCTCCTCCGTTCATGCACTGTCTCTCTCTGTCCCAAAAATAAATAAACGTTCAAAAAAAGAAAAAAAAATGAAACAAGCATAAGTAAGGAAAGAAGTATTCTAAAATATGTGTCATTAGAGTCTCAGAATAAGAGGGGGAAAATATTAGAAGAAAACAATGGCCAAAGTTTTCCCAAACTTGATAAAACATGTAGACCAAGAATCTGAACAAACTCTAAGAAAAACACAAATAAAATGAGACCTCAGGGGTGCCTGGGTGGCTCAGTCGGTTAAGCGTCTGACTTTAGCTCAAGTCATGATCTCACAGTCCGTGGGTTTGAGCCCTGCCTCAGGCTCTGTGCTGACAGCATGGTGCCTGCTTTGGATCCTCTGTCTCCCCATCTCTCTGTCCCTCACCCACTCGTGCTCTGTATCTCAAAAATGAATAAATGTTAAAAAAAATTAACAAACAAGAAAACAAATAAAAAGAAATGAAAATGAGACCTCAGCACATTACAGTGAAACTGCTTAAAAACAAAGAAAAAATCTTAAAAGCGGCCAGAAAGTAGACACATTACAATAGACAAAAAATTGTAAGAATGAAAGACAATTTACTATCAGAAATAATGCAACCAGAAGACAATAACCAATATCTGAAAAGCTAAAGAAATTTTTTCTACAGATTTCTATACCCACTGAAAATAATGGTTAATGATGATAACATTAGTGATATTTTTCCAGCTATAGTAAAACTGAGAGTATTAATCACCAGTAGAAATAAATAAAATGTATAATAAAAGATTCTTCACAGAATAAGTGATTGAAATATGGATCAAATGAATAATAAAAAATGGTAGATATGTGAAAAAAACCAAAATTATGTTTTTTCTCCTTTCTTAATTTCTTAAGTAACTAAAGAAAAAAGAATAATACAGTAATACATTGTGGGATTTATAACATTTGTACAACTAAAATATAGGACAAAGGACATAAATGGGTTAAAAGGAAGTATAATGCAAAAGTCTTACATTTTATATATATACATATACACATACACTTACATTAAATATTAACTTAGAATATGGGATAAGTTAAGGATACATATTATAATCTCTAGAGTGGTAGTTTCTGAACTTTTTGGTCATAAGAACTCTTTCCACACTTACAACTTATTAATGATACCAAAGAGCTTTTGTTCGCATAGGTTATGTTAAAAACTTAATTTTTTAGAAATGAAACTGAGTGATTCTAAAAATATTTTATATTAATTCACTAAACAATAAAAGATTTTAGAAAACATTATGTTAATTAGAAGGTATTTTAATAAAGGTAGATATATTTTTCTAAACAGAAACAAATCTACTGAGAAGATGGCTTTATGTTACATATTTACCAATCTCCTTAATGTCTGACTTAAGAGAAAAGAGCTGGATTCCTTTGTATATCACGCTCTGCAATCTTTTACGGAATAGTATCACGGCTAAAGTGTAAGGAGAAAATTTGTTATATAGATATGTCATGGGAAATGGAGGAGTATTTTTATGGCCTTTTCCGTGTACATTGTTTTTGAAACTGCATCAAAACTCACAGTGGTGGTTCGGCTCAGGTCATGATCTCACCGCTCTGGTGATGGATTCCCGGGTCGGGCTCTGTGCTGACACCTCAGAGCCTGGAGCTTGTTTCGGATTCTATGTCTCCCTCTCTGTCTGCCGCTTCCTCACTCTCTCTCTCTCTCTCTCCCTCTCAAAAATAAACATTAAAAAAAAACTAAAAAAAAAAAACTGGCTGCTATATGGGAAAGAGACACCTTACAAATAGCAAGCATGATGTCTGAGATGTTATTCCGTTTGCAAATAAAATGGGGTATTTCATAATGATAAAAGGGTTAAAACAATTCAAGAAGACACAGTAATACTATGTGTACAACTATTTACAGAACTCTAAAATACATAAAGAAATAATGACAACACAAAAGGAAGATGTTGACAAATCCACAATTACAGATTTTTTAACTTTCCAGTTATTCATAGAATTATTTAAGACCAAAAAAATTAGTAAGAAAAGCAAAGTTTTGAATGACACATTAGTCACCTTCACTTGACTGATTTTTTTTTAATTTTTTTTTTAACGTTTTTTATTTATTTTTGGGACAGAGAGAGACAGAGCATGAACGGGGGAGGGGCAGAGAGAGAGGGAGACACAGAATCGGAAACAGGCTCCAGGCTCCGAGCCATCAGCCCAGAGCCTGACGCGGGGCTTGAACTCACAGACCGCGAGATCGTGACCTGGCTGAAGTCGGACGCTTAACCGACTGCGCCACCCAGGCGCCCCACACTTGACTGATTTTTATAAAATACTCCAAGAAGACATAATGATCCTTAATGTATGTGTGGCTAACAACAGGGCATCAATGTATATGATCCATAATTGGTAGAACTGAGAAGAGAAACAGATGAATCCATTATTATAACTGGAGACTTTGATGCCCTTCAATCAGAAATGGGCAAATCCAGCAAGCAGAAAATAAGAAGGACACAGTTAAACTCAGCAACATCAACAATCAACTACACATAATTGATGTCTATAGACTACTTTATTCAACAAGGGCAGAGTATACATTCTCTCAAGTTCACATGGAACATTCACAAAGACAGAGCACATCCTGGCCCATTAAACACATCTTAATCAATTTTAACAAGAGATGTTATACAATACATGCTCCAGAGCTCTGATGTAATTAAACTAGAAGCCAATAGCAGACAGATAGTGGGAAACTCCCAATTATTTGGAGATTAAACAACTACTTGTAAATAACACATGGTTCAAAATAGAAATCTCAAAAAGTTAAATAGGACTAAACAAAAATGAAAAAACAACTCATCAAAATTTGTGGTAGGCAGTGAAATAAGTGCCAACAGGGGAATTCAAAACGCTGAAGGCATATATTGGAAAAGAAGAAAGATGTAAAAACCAATAATCTAAGGTTCTATCTTAAGGAATTTGAAAATAATGAGCCAATTAAACTCAAAGCAAGCAGAAGTACAGAAATAATAAGTTAGAGCATAAATCAAATGAAATTGAAATAGAAAAATCAATACAGAAAATCAATGTAACCAAAATCTGGTTCTTTGAAATGATCAATAAAATTGATAAATCTCTTACCATAAATGAAAGAGAAGTCATCGCTACTGATCTAGGTATATAAAAGAATATTATGAACAACTCTAAACTTGTAAATTTGATAACCGAAATGAAATGGACTAATTCCTTCAAAGACAGGAACCACCAAAACCCACACGAAGAGAAACATAATCTGAATGGGTCCCCATCTATTAAATAAATTGAATCAATAACTAAAATGCTCCACAAAGAAGAAAGCGACAGGTCTGGATCATTTCACTGGTGAATTTTACCAAACACTTAAGGAAGAAATTATACCAGTATATACCAATTCTTCACAATATCTTCCAGAAAATAAAAGCAGAGGGAAGAGTTTCTAACTCATTCTATGAGACAGAATTACCCTAATACCAAAGCCAGATAAAGATATTATAAGAAAGGAAGCTACAGAACAATACGTCTTATAAATATAGATGCGAAAATCTTCAAGAAAAGATGAGCAAATCAAATCCAACAATGTGTAAAACTATTTATACACCATGACCAAATGGGATTCATTCCAGGTGTGCAAAGTTGGTTCACATTTGAAAATCGAGAAACAGGCGGGATGGGCTAAATGGGTGACAGGCACTAAGGATGGCACTTGTTGGGATGAGCGCTGGGTGTCACACGTAAGTGATGAGTCACTAAATTCTACTCCTGAAACCATTAATACACTATATGTTAACTAACATGGATTTAAATAAAATTTTTAAAAGAAAAGAAAATCAATAAACACAAACCATCATATCAACAGGCCAGAGGAAAACAACATGTAATTGTATCAATGGATGCAGGAAAAGCATTTGACAAATTCCAACACCCATTCATGATAAATGCTCTCAACAAAGTAGCAATAGAGGGATACTTCTTCCTTCTGAAAAACAGCAGCTACAAAACACATACAGTTACCATCATAGTAATGGTGAGAAATTAGATGTCTTCCCTGTGCAATCAGGAATAAGGTAAGACGTTCCTTTCACAACTTCTATTCAGCATCATGCTAGAAATCCTAACTAATGCAATAACACGAAATAACAAATACATGGAAAGGCAATAAAAGGTATACAGATTGGGAAGGAAGAAACTAAATTGTCTTTGCAGATGACAGAATTGTTTGAGTAGAACGTGCCATAGAATCAACAAAAAAACCTCCCATAACTAACAACTGATTCAAGCATGATTGCAGAATACAGGGTTAACAGACAAAAGTCAATGGTTTCCCTATATATCACCAATGAACAATGAAATTTGAAATTAAAGCCACATTACCTTGGCACACAAGAAAGAGATACTTAAGTATAAATCTAGAAAATATATGTACAGGATCTATTTGAGAAATTCTACAATACACTGATAAAAATAAATCAGAGAAGATCTCAATAAATGAAGAGTCCAGGTGGATGGATACGAAGACTCGATATCGCCAAGATGCCAATTGTTCCCAACTTGATGTTTCCATTCAAAATAAACCCAGTCAGGGGCGCCTGGGTGGCGCAGTCGGTTAAGCGTCCGACTTCAGCCAGGTCACGATCTCGCGGTCCGTGAGTTTGAGCCCCGCGTCGGGCTCTGGGCTGATGGCTCAGAGCCTGGAGCCTGTTTCCGATTCTGTGTCTCCCTCTCTCTCTGCCCCTCCCTCCCCCGTTCATGCTCTGTCTCTCTCTGTCCCAAAAATAAATAAACGTTAAAAAAAAAAATAAACCCAGTCAAAATCCCAGCTACGTACTTAGTGGATATTGACAAATTGATTCTAAAGCCTATATGGAAATTTTTAAAAGATCCAGAATAAACATAAAAATACTGCAGAGGAACTAAGGCTGACACTATCCAATTTCAAGTCTTACTATAAATCTAAATAATCATGATGGCATGGTGAAAGAATTGACAAATAGTTTCATGGGAAAGAATTGGGAGCCCAGAACGAGACCAACAAAAATACAGCCGACTGATTTTTTTGACAAAGGAACAAGGCAATCCAATGAAGAAAGAACAGTGTTTTCAAAATTTGATACAGGAACAAGTGGACATTCATATGCCAACAATTAATTTAGACACAGACCTTACACCTTCACAAAAATTAACTGAAAATGGATCACAGACCTAAATACATAAGTAAAAAATACAGAGCTTTGGGAATACAACACAGGGGAAAATGTGATGACCTTGGGTTTGGTGATGAGGTTTCAGATTCAACACCAAAAGTGTAATCCATAAAAGAAAAAAAATTAAGTTAGACTTTACGAAACTTAAACACTTATGATCTCTGAATGATACTGTTAAGTGAATGAAAAATAAGCCACACCATTTTCAAATAACATAAAAAGGGACTTGGAACCGAAACGTACGAGAATCCTTAATACTCAACAAGAAGATAGCACAGGACTGTATATAGTTGACTTCACAGGATTATATATATTTGCATACTTTAAAAGCTGTTGTCTGAGAGTCTGGCTCCCAGTCAGCCTTAAACTAGGTGCTAAATGAGATTCCTCCCCCTGGGACACTCAACATCACTCATCATCAGAGAAATGCCAATCAAAACCACAATAAAATATCCCCTTGCACCTGTCAGAATGGCTATCATCAAGAAGATGAGAAGTAAGTGTTGTCGGGATGTGTAGAAAAGGGAACCTTTGTACACTCTTAGTGGGGATGTAAATTGATTCAGCCACTATGAAAATCAATAAACTTCCTTTAAAATGTTCTTTATTTTTTTTTTTTAGTAATCTCTGCACCTAACATGGGGCTTGAACTCAAGACCCTGAGATCAAGAGCTGTGTGCTCTTCTGACTGAGCCAGCCAGGTGCCCCAATAAACTTGTTTTAAAAAACTAATTTAGAGACTAGCTGGAAAAATTTTATTGTGACAGATTTGACAACTTTAAAACAAATGGACAAATGTTTTTAAAGACACAAGTTACCACAGGTCACTCGAGAAGAAATGTATAAGTTGACTAGCCCATGGCTATCAAAGGAATTGAATTAACATTGAAAACATTCCCACGAAGGAAAATTCCTCTAAGATGCAGTTAGTGGTTAACCATACCAAATATTTAAGGAAGAAATAATGCAAATGTAATAAAATATCTTCCAGAAAATAGAAGAGTAGGGCACATTCTCAACTTGTTTTATTTAAGGCAAGCATTACCTTGATACAAAACCAAGAACATTCCAAACAAACAAACAAAAAAAACAGAAACAAAATTCCTCATGACTATAGGCAAAAAAATCGTAAAAATAATTTAGAACACAGAATCCAGCAATACATGTAAAAAATCATAACCTTTGAAAGTGCCATTAAAGAAAGATGACATACTTAGGAATTACTTTAATGAAACCTGGAAAATCTATACACTGTAATCTATAAAACTTGTTTAGAGATATTTGAAAAGACTAAAATAAATGGTGAGATACACCATAGTCATATATCAGAAGACACAAAATTGCCTAAATTTTTGTTCTCAAATTAGTTTAGAGATTCGATGCAATCATAATCTTAGCAGTCTTTTCCACATACATTAATAAGCTTCATCTAAAATCTACATGGAGGGGCACCTGGGAGGCTCAGTCAGTTAAGCATCCGACTTCGGCTCAGGTCATGATCTCACGGTTCGTGGGTTCGAGCCCCACGTTGGGCTCTGGGCTGACAGCTCAGAGCCTGGAGCCTGCTTCGGATTCTGTGTCTCCCTCTCTCTCTGCTCCTCCCCCACTTGTGTTCTCTCTCTCTCTCTCTCTCTCTGTCTCTCAAAAGTAAATAAACATTAAAAAAAATTTTTTTTTGAAAAAAAGAAAAATGAACGTTGACCAGAACCTTACACTACAGATGAAAATTAACTCAGGATGGTCACAGTCTTCAAAACTAAATCAGCTGAACTAAAAAGTCTTTTGTAGAAAACATCAGACCATATTTGCAATGTTGTGTAGGCAAAGATTTCTCAGGACACAGAAAGCAATTACCATAACAGAAAAAATGATAATTAGACTTTGCAAAGACTATTCTTATTTATCATAAGTCAAAATTTCAAATATTAATATGAAAGCCATATACTAAAGGAAAATATGTGAACAATATTTATCAGCCAAATACTTGTATCCAGATTCTTTAACAACTACAACTCGATAACAAAAAGATAAGCAGACCATTAACATTGGCAAAAGACATAAGCAGACATTTCACAAAGCAAGATGTCTGGACAATAAACACTAGACAACACAAAATAAACACAGGAAGAATTGCTCACTTCGCCTTTAGAGACTGCAGTAAGTACTCCAGTGATATTCCACTACACATTCGCTGGGATATTTAAAGTTAAGAACCAAACAACAAAAATGTGGCAAGGATATTAATCAACTAGAAGGCTCACATATTTCTGGGAAGAACACAAAATGGTACAATGAGTGACACTTAGAAAGTTTTTGCAGTTTCTTGCTGAGTCAAACGAACACCTTTTTACTCAGCAATTCTATGTGCGGATTTATCCGAGAAAATTGAAAGCATGTCCACAAAAAAGCCAAACGTAGTTGGCAGATGTATTTGCTAGCTGATGCTCACCTGACACTACTGGAGGAGAGACCTCGGCCGTTGGCATCTGTGATCACCACCCCTCCCCGCCCCCCCCCCCCCCCAGCTTTCCACTCTTGCTTGGAATGTCTGCTTAGCAGTCACAGAGAACACTTCCCTATTTCATTAACAAAATTTTTTTTTTGAGAGAGAGAGAGTGAGAGAGTGCATGAGATGGGGAGAGGGGTAGAGGGAGAGAGAGAGAGGGAAAAAAATCTTAAGCAGGCTCTACACTCAGTGCATAGCCTGCTGTGGGGCTCAATCCCACGAACCTGGGATCATGATCTGAACTGACATCAAGAGTTGGCCATTCAACTGACAGCCACCCAGGCGCCCCAAGTTTCCATATTTCTGATCAGGGCAGCAAATGCAGACCTGAGGATGGATCCTACATGGTCTGGATTAGTCCACATCCATGAAAGACCTGTTAACGTTTAGGGCACTTTTTAAATGAAACCTTGATTTACTAAATAGCAATGGTCTACATTTAGTCTGGATAGGAATATATTCCACCCCCCCCCAGCCCAGAGCATATTTTCCTCTCTTTAAACTTCTTTGAATGTACAGAAACTTTTGTCTTCTTTCTGATTCCCTTTCTAATGAATTTAATTGGGGGGAAAATGTGAGAATCACTCAAGATCATATTGTGTAAGGATTCTGCTTTTACAGGGATGTCCTTATGAAAGTCTGCAATGGCTTTACTGCCAGAAAACCCTCTGGTCAGCACCACACTGTTCCATCATGATGTGTTTCTCACCAGTGGTCTCAGAGGGATCAGAACCTGGATTTCTCAGTACCTCAGTCACAGAATGCAGAAGGTTCCCAGCTCTTTGCAGGCACCTGTTCCATCCCCCCAAAAATCTGGGGTCACCAATATGCAGGGGATGCATGTTTATAACCCATTGTGGGGCCACTGCAGGGATTCTTGGAAAATGAAAACCAATCGGCTCCAAATGGGTTTTGCTGCCTTCACCTGTTGCCATGAGGGATATTTTTATACCTAATTTAAGTTGAGGACTTGTATGAAGCATGGAAATCATGGGATGCATGAGCAATGCTACCTAGAAACCATGAGTTTCATCTGAGAATCGACCTAGGGACGAGGGTGTCCATCACACTGTAGAGACAGGATGCTCACAGCCACTCTGAACTCACGGGAGGTGCAAGGAATCTCTTACCAAAGTAGTGGTATTACAAAGTCTGACGTGAGACTGTACTAACTTGATTTTAGGATTGAAATGAGAAAACTTAGTAAGTTCTACCATGATTGTGTTCTCTTCTGATCTCTCCACGCAGATGTGGCAAGGGAAGTGATTGGGAAAGTTTTGAGCTCAGCTCTTCCTAGGAGAGAATCAAGTAGAGTTAAGAGACAGGTAAAATGTTTCCACTGGGGACCCCATGGTTCTGCCCTCCCCCATCCTGTCCCTGTCACCTTTCTATAGACACTGAGATGACAGGCCTGTAGAAAGATGAGCTAATGACATCCTTGCCTTTAAACTGTGCAGATTCTTGGGGCGCCTGGGTGGCTCAGTCGGTTGAGTGTCCAACTTCGGCTCAAGTCATGATCTCACGGATTGTGAGTTCGAGCCCCACATTGGGCTCTGCGCTGACAGCTCAGAGCCTGGAGCTTGTTTCAGATTCTGTCTCCCTCTCTCTCTGCCCTGACCCCGCTTGTGCTCTGTCTCTCTGTCTCTAAAATAAATAAACAGTAAAAAAATATTACAAAAATATTTAAACTGTGCAGATTCTTCCGG
Source organism: Prionailurus viverrinus (assembly GCF_022837055.1). Classification (NCBI taxonomy): domain Eukaryota; kingdom Metazoa; phylum Chordata; class Mammalia; order Carnivora; family Felidae; genus Prionailurus; species Prionailurus viverrinus. The sequence continues at coordinate 55,110,203 of NC_062562.1, forward strand.
TGTGCACAGGTCACCCTATGCATCCACCCAGATAAGTGTGAAAAACTTCCCCAGACTTTGAATCGGTGCCCGGGTAGGATCCTAGGCAGGTGGTGGAAGCGGGCAAATTGGATGTAATAGGGAAGTTTCTGGTAGCCTCTGATGAGCCATCCAGCTCTAACCATCTCCCACAGCTCAGAGGACTATTTTCTCTGCTGTGCACTGCGACCATTCATTTCTTGGAATAAAATGGCTTTCATTTATTTCCTTTATCAGTTCAGAAGGTACATATTATTATATTATCGACTCATTTTAAACTAAAACCTTACTAATTCATATTCATACTCATCTTGAAAGGGCACATTTCAGGTCTGGTCTTTATTTTTTTGGAATGTCAGAAATTTCTTTATTATTACTTGTTCTTATTAAGCACCAATTCAATACTGCAGAAAATTTCCAATTACTCTTCGACAATCCATTCTTCCCTCCCCCACCCAAATTCTTGATAAAGAGCTCTTCAAGCGAAGACACACTCTCTTCTCTCTTCTGTAAAAAACTTTATCAAATAAAGGCAAAGAAATGTGTTCATCTTGCTGTAAAATGCTGCCCATGGCTGTGGAAAAGTGTCTGCTCAGGCTCCTTTTATTGTCCAGGTCCTAAAAGACTCTCGTTCATGAACTGTCTCTTCACAAGCAAATCCACCACGTGCTGAGGGTCCAAAACTTTCTCACAAAGTCTCAGTCAAGTCTCTTGTTTCAGCTGCCGTAACAGGCCCTCATCACCTCATCATCCTGTTTGTTTGCAGGTTTGGCATAAATTGCATTAAGTGGAAAACCAGGCTCTCCAACAGTGGGAAAATTAGTGAATCCCAGCATATATATTTCTTTCTCACTTTGGATTTTGGAATTGCACTTTTGGAGTTTCTTTAGACACTCAGAAATGCAGACAGTTATATATATATCAAGGTTCTATCAGCTTCATTCTTAATCTCATAGCTTTGGAAGAAGACATTGGCCTTGAAGTAATAAATGGTTTCATCTACAGTATCTGTATCTTTTGTCTCTCCAGGGGCAGGTCCTTTGAACTGACTTCTGATAGGCAACAGTGCCATGCTTCCAGTGAGTTTGGTGTCAGGGTCCACGAGAGAAGAGTGGTAAGCAGGCATCTGGGAAACCGCCTGGGCTTCAACCTACAGGAGGAGGTTGGGCATCAGGTCTGGTTCTTAATTACTCAGTTGACGTCTCTCCATGAGTCAACTAGAACTATTATTTAATAAGTGTCTTCTATAATTTGTGTAATTAAGAAAACTCAGATTCTTTATTGGGAAATAAGGTTCTTTGTTCAAAAAATTGTTTTACAAAGCAAGTTTAACCTCATAGTACTATACGATATCCACCAGTATTTTCTCACGAAAACCTTTGTTGCCCCAGTTTTAATTTCACAGATTTCAAATTAATGGCATCAGCACTTAAGCTTGTGCCCTAACAGTTAGGAAATTTCAAATCACAGGACACTGGAAGTAAGGTTGCAACTAATTAAAAATAAAGAAAACAAAGTGATGATGATAGATGTCTCTTCTGCTTGTTTAAGAACACCATCTCCCAGAAATTTGTGAGAAAGACTATTTGGGTCCATTTATCTTTTCTCTACAATTTAGTTCATGTTCATTTAAAAAATTCCTCTACCCCTTTCATTTATGGATATGCCAGAACACATTTCATTAGGAAGAAAATTTACGACTCTGATCGCTATGTTTGGGTTTTAAGTTATTTTTTCAAACTTTAACTTCTCATGCATTTATTATGAAGAGGTAAATGTGAACTGATCTCCTTTCTTGTTACTGAAATACAAAGATTTTGGTGATAAATAAAAGTGAAATCAGTTTAGCAAAAAAGACATACTGCTCTTATTTCACCACTGTTTGGTTGATCAGGGAAACCAATTCTCATGTAGGACCATTTGAATTCCTGAGATTTGACAACTCTGTATTTGTGATGTAGTGCCTCTGGGATTTTAATGTTTATTTAATTTGGAGAAGTAATTACTCTTCTCATGATTCTTCTTCTTCTTTTCTTTCTTTCTTTTTTTTTCTTTTTGAGAGAGTGCGAGAGAGCACACACATGAGTGGAGGAGGAGCAGAGGGAGAGGGAGAGAGAGAATCTCAAGCAGGCTCCATGCTGCACATAGAGTTCCGAGTTGGGGCTTGATCTCACAATTGTGAGATCATGACCTAAGCGGAGATCAAGAGTTGGCCGTTTAACCGAGTCACCCAGGTGCCGCCAGGATCCAGTGGTTTTAAAGCAATGACCACCTCAACCATGATTTCTTGAATATTAGTTCATAGCAACTACACACTCCTGCCTTTCCTTCCTTAATCATTTCTATTTGTAGGACTGTAGTTCCCTTAATAACACTGAAAATAATGGGAGTCCTTCACCCCAATGCATATGATTGAAACTTGCTACTTGATCACTTTTATAATGTTACCTATTTATAAAATTCTATATTTTCTTTTTTAAAAGTCTATTTATTTATTTTTGAGAGAGAGAGTGTACATGAGGGGGGGAGGGGCAGAGAAAGAGGGAGAGAAAGAATCCCAAGCAGGCTCCACACTCAGCACTGTGCCTGACAAGTAGCTCACGATGATGCTGAGATCATGACCTGAGCCAAAATCAAGAGTTGGAGGTTGAAATACAAAGATAAAGAGAGAATTCTGAAAGCAGCTAGGGACAAATGGGCCATAACCTACAAAGGTAAACACATAAGGGTAGTAGCAGACCTGTCCACTGAAACTTGGCAGGCCAGAAGAGAGTGGCAGGAAATATTCAATACGCTGAATAGGAAGAATATGCAGCCAAGAATCCTTTTATCCAGCAAGACTGTCATTCAAAATAGAAGGGCAGATTAAAAGTTTCCCAGACAAAAAAAAAACCTAAAGGAATGCATGACTACTGAACCAGCCCTGTGGGAGATCCCAAGGGGGATTCTGGGAGTGGAAAGCAGCAAAGACTACAAAGGACCAGAGACATCACCACAAGCATGAAACCTACAGATAACACAATGACACTAAATCCGTATCTTTCAATAATCACTCTGAACGTGAATGGACTAAATGCCCCAATCAAAAGCAATCTATATGTTGCCTACAAAAGACTAATTTTAGACCTGAGAACACCTGCAGATTGAAAGTGAAGGGATGGAGAGCCATCTATCATGCTACTGGAAGTCAAAAGAAAGCTGGAATAGCCATACTTATATCAGACAAACTAGATTTTAAAACAAAGACTGTAACAAGAGATGAAAAAGGGCATTATATCATAATTAAAGTGTCTATCCATCAAGAAGAGATAACAATTGTAAATGTTTATGCTCCTAACATGAAGGAACACAAATATATGAATCAATTAATCACAAACATAAATAAATCTATACATAACAATACTGTAATTGTAGGAGACTTCAACGCTCCACTTACAATAATGGACAGATCATCTCGTCAGAAAATCAGTAAGGAACTAACGGCTCTGAATGACACATTGGATCAGATGGACTTAACAGATATATTCAGGTCTTTTCATCCAAAAGCAGAATACACGTTCTTCTCAAATGCACATGGAATATTCTTCAAAACAGATCACATACTGGGTCACAAAACAGCCTTCAACAAATATAAAAGGACTGAGATCATACCATGTATATTTTCAGATCACAACCCTATGAAACTTGAATTCAACCACAAGAAAAAATTTGGAAAGTCTGCAAATACAGGGAAACTAACATCCTACTGAAGAATTAATGGGTCAACCAGGAAATTTTAAAATATATGGAAGTAAATGAAAATGAAAACATGACAGTCCAAACCATTTGGGATGCAGCAAAGGCAGTCCTAAGAGGAAAACACATTGTAATCCAGGAATCTCTCAATAAGCAAGAAAAATACCAAATACAGGATCTAACCTCACACCTAAAGGAACTAGAAACAGAGCAGCAAAGAAACCCCAAAGCCAGCAGAAGAAGAGAAATAATAAAAATCAGAGCAGAAATGAACAATATAGAATCCTCCCCCCCAAAAAAAACAAAACCCAAAAACCAGTAAAACAGATCAATGAATCTAAGAGCTGATTCTTTGAAAGAATTAACAAAATGGATAACCCCCTAGCAAGTCTGATCAAAAAGAAAAAGGAAAGGGCCCAAATAAATAAAATCAAGAATGAAAGAGGAGAGATTACTACCACCACTGCAGAAATACAAACAATAATAAGAGAATATTATGAGCAATTATAAGCCAATAAATTGGGCAATCTGGAAGAAATGGACAAATTCCTAGAACCATATAAACTACCAAAACTGAAACAGGAAGAAATAGAAAATCTGAATAGACTCATAATGAGTAAAGAAATTGATTCAGTTATCAAAAATCTCCCAACAAACAAGAGTCCAGGGCCGGATGGCTTTCCAGGGGAATTCTACTAAACATTTAAAGAAGAGTTAACACCTATTCTTCTGAAGCTGTTCCAAAAAATAGAAACAGAAGGAAAACTTCCAAACTCATTCTATGAGGCCAGCATTGTCTTGATTCCAAAACCAGACAAAGACCCCACTAAAGAGGAGAACTACAGACCAATTTCCGTAATGAACATGGATGAAAAAATTCTCAATAAGGTACTAGCCAACCAGATCCAACAATACATTAAAAGAATTATTCCCATGATCAAGTGGGATTTATATCTGGGATGCAGGACTGGTTCAATATCCGCAAATCAATCAATGTGATACATCACATCAATAAAAGAAAGAATAAGAACCACACAATCCTCTCCATAGATGCAGAGAAAGCATTTGACAAAATACAGTGCCCTTTATTGATAAAAACCCTCAATAAAGTAGGGATAGAAGGATCATGCCTCCAGATCGTTAAAAGCCATATGCAAAAGACCCAACTTTAATATCATCCTCAATGGGGAAAACCTGAGAGCTTTCCCCCCAATGTCAGGAACAGAACACGGATGTCCACTCTCACCACTGTTACTCAACACAGTATTAGAAGTCTTAGCCTCAGCCATCAGACAATACAAAGGAATAAAAGTCATCCAAACTGGCAAGGAGGAAGTCAAACTTCCACTCTTCACAGACAACATGATACTCTATATGGAAAACCCAAAATATTGCACCAAAAAACTGCTAGAACTGATCCATAAATTCAGCAGAGTCACAGGATATAAAATCAATGCACAGAAATTGGTTGCATTTCCATACACTAATAATGAAGCATCAGAAAGAGAAATCAAGGAATCAGTCCCATTTACAATTGCACCAAACCCCATAAAATACCTAGGAATAAACCAAACCAAAGAGGTGAAATATCTATACATTGAAAACTATGGAAAACTTATGAAAGAAATTGAAGAAGACACGCACAAAGGAAAAATATTCCATGCTCATGGATTGGAAGAATACTGTTAACATGTCAATACTACCCAAGGCAATCTACGTGTTCAACGCAATCCCTAACAAAATAACACCAGCACTCTTCACAGAGCTAGAACAAACAACCCTAAAATGTGTATGGAACCAGAAAAGATGCCAAATACCCAAAGCAATCCTGAAAAAGAAAACCAAAGCAGGAGGCATCACAATCCTGGACTTCAAGCTATATTACAAAGCTCTAATCATCAAGACAGTATGGTACTGGCACAAAAACAGACATACAGGTCAACGGAACATGCGCTAGCGACTGAGCCTATCAGATGCCCCAGTAAGAAAGTCTCTTGAAAACAGTAAGAGATAAAAGATACATTCCATATTGGGAAACAATGATTTGGATGACCATGGATTTCTCATCAGAAATAACAAATGTCAAAAAACAGTGGAAAAATATCTTTAAGTGGTGCCAACCCCCCCCCCAAAAAAAACCCTCCCAAACCTGTTCTATATCCAGAAAAAATTTTCCTTCAGGAATAAGAGTAAAATGAATTAATTCTCAATTGAAGTAAAACTCAAAGAAGTATGTGCCGGCCAATCTGCTCAATGAGAAAGGCTAACGTAGTTCATCCTGAAGGGAAATGATCCAGAGGGAAAGTCAGTACTTCAGGAATTAAAGTAAAGCCCAGAAATGGTAAATAGCAAGATAAGTAGAAAATACGACCTCTTATTTCTTCCTAGATTTTCATTAAAATATACAAGGGCTGTTTAAAGCAAAATTTATAACATAGGTTAGTGGCTGTTTCACTCCGCGTATGTGTACCACATAAGACAGCAGTGGGGTCATGATGAACCCACACGGCGTCCCAGTTCTGAGAATTTACATAAAGTGGTACTTTATTAATTCTAAGTAGATTCTAAAAAGTCAGATACGTATATTATAATTCTCAGGGCAGCAAGAAATAAAAATGTTCAAAGACATATTGCCAAAATGCCGTGTGATAAGTTAGAATAGTGATATTATTAAACTGATTCAAAAGAAAGCAGGAGAAGAGAAGAATAAAAAACAGGAGAGACAAACAGACAATACATAAGAAAATGACAGCTCTCAATCCGACTGTATCCATAATTATATGAAATGTTACTAATATAAACAATCCAAAGGCAAAGATGGAGAGTGATTTAAGAAAAAGAAGTCCGTGACAATAAATTATATTCAGAAAAGAAAAAAAGAAAAAAGACAAGTCCATATTATATGTATTCCAAAATAGGAATACTTTAAAACAGGAAGTGAGAGACATACCATGTAAAGAGTAAGGAGAGGAAGTCCCGGGCGGTTATTCTAATATCAGGTGAAACAGACATAAAGGCAAAGCAATTTTTTACCTCTTCAAAAGTGGGATAAAATACATAAAACATAAAATTTAACATCTTAACCGTGTTGAAGAGGCACTAAGCCCACGCACAGTGCTGTGCAGCCATCACCACTGTCCACCTCTAGAACTTTTCTCATCTTGCATAGTTGAACTCTGTCCCCATGGAACACAACTCGCCGTTGCCCCTCCCCCAGCCCCTGGCGGCCACCATCCTATTTTCCATCTCTGAATTTCACTCTAGGGACCTCATGTAAGTGGAATCGTTCAGGATTCGTCCTTTTGTGATACGCTCGTTTCACTGGGCACAACGTCCTCAAGGTTCATCCATATTGTAGCCTGTGTCAGTTTCCTTCTGACCCTCAGAAGTCCCCTTCCTCTGTTTCCTCTGGCCAGAACAACATGGTTTCTACTATTCACTAGAGAAAAGAAATGGGAAACTCATCCTCATGTAGGATGCATCTTCTGGTTTTGGCTCGCGCCACAATTGGCCTGCTTTTGTTGACTTTTCAGAGGCCTCGGACAGTTGCCTCTTACGGTTCCCCCAAGATTTAGCTGTCGTTAGCAAAAACAACAGGTTTCAATAGCAGAATTGGAACTCTTCCATCAAATTTCAATTTAAATTTCTTCCACATTATTTTTATAATTTTCATATGGATATGATGTAATGAAAGTTTTCCTTCGTATTAGTTTGGACTTCAAATTCTACGAATGTGAGTGATTCGGAATCTATACATTCTCTAGTTATTTCTCAAGAACAAGAAGGAAGCAAATAATAAGTCATTCATAAAATAGTCCCAAGAATAAGATAAGCTACATATGAGCGAAAAATCTAAATTTTCAGAACATTCAGAAACCTAATTTCTGGTGAAATTAAGTGTCCAGATACTGTAATAACCAACAATCCAGATATTGTAATAACCACATATGTAATATAAGTATGAAAATATTAAAGACATAAATATAAGACTTAAAACATGAACAAAGATCCAAAATACTCTAAAAATGAACCAGATTTTATGCAGGGGAGCAAGTTTCCCATTTCTTGGCTCCCATGCATTTTTTTTCTCCTGAATTGGCCCGGCAGTAGTAACAGAAACCACATCCATCTGGCCCATGGATACAGAAAAAGGACCTTTGAGGACCAGAGAGTGTGGGAGAGAACTCCAGAGGAGAGAACCAGAAAAGGGGTCCTAGTTCCGTGTAGGCCCGGCAGTGTCCCAGCCAAACCCCTGACCACGTATGGCACACATACAGAATAACAGAGCAATGTGATCTAGTACACAGAATCTGAACTAGACATATAGGTTGATGGACCCAAACCAGGTTGATTGCCTTCTTCAGCAAAACAACATCTCAAAAGGCATATACCAGGCCTGAGAACACAGCATAATACTCACAATGTCTAAATATAATTCAAAAGGACTCAATATACAAACAGGAAAATGTGACCAATTGGAAGGGATAAACACAATCAACAGATGCCAGACTTATATAGATGTTGAAAATATATTACTATTTAAGTCACTCTGTTTGTGGTCTTGTTAGAGCAACTCTAGAAATCTACCAGGGGTTTTCTTCTGATGTGGAATAGAGTGTGACTTCTTGAAGAATGCTTTACCAAATTCATTGCTTTTATAAGGATTATCATCTCTGCAGAACTTTGGTGGCTAAGGAGTTTTAACTCCTGGATCTATAGCTTCTCACTTTCATTAAAATCAGAGGGTTTCTTTATAGTATGACTTGTTTGCTCTTTTCCCTAGTGAAGGCCTTCCTACTTTTATCACACTTACGGGAATCTCTCCACTTTATTAATCCCTTGAGATCTTATGAGGTTTGTTATGACTGAAGGTTTTCCCATACTGATTACATTTTAGAAGTTTTACTCCTGCATGGCTTGTGCAATAGCACAGAATAATTTCCCACATTCGCTGTGTCCGTAAGAATTCACTCATGCCAGCAGTTTCTCTCATCTTCGCCTAAACTACGTTTGAAATGCCCTCAAACAATTACGGGATATTTTTCTTAGAGGAATAAGCTCTGAGCTCAGATACAATTGGATTTCCACTTTGACCATATTCATGTCCTTCCTGCGCAGTCCAGTGCTTTCTTGAAAATGAATACAACTGGCTTGAAATCTCCTTTTCCATAAATGGTACAAATAACTCTTCTTTGTGAATACTCTTGTAATCTACCTCGGCATATGCTTTGTCAGAAGAGCCCTGTTGTCTGTTTGATACTCTGGTTTCAGGTCTACTTTTCCAGTACTAAAACTCTCAAGTGCAAACAGTCCCTTCCCTGTCTGAAAAAGTATCCATCCTAAGCCAATTGGTACAAAAATGGACAAAGCGGGGAAGAGAACATTTGAATTATTTCAGATACGATCTTCTATGATGCAGCAAACCCATAAAGCACACACAAGAAGTTAGCAGAAAACTGGAGAGCTACTAGAAACTAAGGAGCTTAGAGAGATGTCAGGGAGAATGGCAGAGTTAAGTACCTCCAATTCCTGCTTCATAAAAGCAACGAGGACATCAGCAAAAAATAGTCCAAATCAACCCTTTCAGACTCTTGAAATTAACCAAAAGCTTGTAATAAGAGAGCATTTATTCAAGAAAGGCGGCTGGATGTGGGTTAAGCACAGCACACTCTGGGGCATTTAAATTGCTCTATTCAGACCCTCTTCTCCTTGTCTGTGGGTATTTTTGAAAGTCAAGAGCCAGCAGTCATGGTGAAAATCCACAGCCCAGCAGCCAATGGAGGGGAAAGAACGGGATGGAACACATTCAAAGCCCCATTCCAAGAGAATTATCTTTATTTCATCTGTCTGGAAGTTCCTGAGATAACCCCACTCGAAAGCTTTCTCTTTATTTTATCTTCCTCAGGATTACCCACAGTGAGAAGTCTTTGTAACAGGGCCCTGGGTCAAAAACAATCAGCAGCAGTTCAGCCACGTGAGGTGGTGATAACAGGAGGAGGTAAAAATCAAGCTAACCAAAACCTTCTAAAAAGTATAATCTGGAGAAAATCTGGAGAACAAGGGTCAATGGGGGGATCCGAATTCCAGGGGAATCTAAAAATCACGAGCACATACAGGGTATTGTTCACACTCAGGGATACAGGTATGCCAGGAAAGGCGTGACGAGGCTGAGTTCTCTCGCCTGTGGCCGGTCATGATGCTTTGTGCAAGCAGGGAGCAAAGACTAAGACAGGATTATAAAGTGACTTGCAGTGTTGAAGCCAATGCCCCAACACACACAGTGCCGCTCAGTCAACTCCGAGACATATTAGCTCCATGCTTTTAAGAAAATCTCTCTCCAACCAATTACCAGCTGACCGATGTGGTCAAATAGCCAGTATTTCAGTGGCCACAATGAGAAAAAAAATATTATGGACTTTACAAATTCAGCCGAATCCCACGGCCCCAATATTAGCAATGTTAACATCCTGGGCAGGTATCCTTTTATCCTGTTTTCCTTAGAGAAATACTACCTATAGTTGCTGCCTCTAAACTTAAAAAAAATTTTTTTTTAACGTTTATTTATTTTTGAGACAGAGAGAGACAGAGCACGAATGGGGGAGGGGCAGAGAGAGAGGGAGACACAGAATCGGAAGCAGGCTCCAGGCTCTGAGCCATCAGCCCAGAGCCCGACGCGGGGCTCGAACTCACGGACCGCGAGATGGCGACCTGAGCTGAAGTCGGACGCTTAACCAACTGAGCCACCCAGGCGCCCTGCCTCTAAACTTTTTAAATAATGTTTATTAATGTTTGAGGCTGGGAGGGGCAAAAGGAGAGGGAGGGAGACACAGAATCCAAAAGAGGCTCCAGGCTTGAGCTGTCAGCACAGAACCTGACACAGGGCTCGAACCCATGAGCCATGAGATCATGACCTGAGACAAAGTGGGACGCCTAACCACCTGAGCCACCCAGACACCCCTGATTGTTGCCTCTAATTCCTTCACTCCCATTCTCCCAAATCTCATCGTCCCCCTTGGTGTCTCTGTTCACTGCCTCAGTAAACAGTGTCTCATTTTGAGCACAAGGTGGTGTCATCCTTCTTGAAATCACCTCTTCTCTGAAATCCCTGTCATTACATTTACCTGGTTTGCCATCTGCCAGACTGAATGCCCTTTCTGTCTCCTTCACGCACTTTCCTCTCTCCCTAAAGTTGGTGTGCCCAGGACTCAGAGTGAGGTCTCTATGCTTCTGTCTGCACCTGCAGTCTCATGGCATTAAATATTATCCAACTCCCATGACCTCCTGTCTTCTTCCTACCTGGAGGGCTCTCCCCATGGATATCTAAGAGTATCTCACGCTAACAATGCAAACATGGAAGTCCTCCTGCCCTGGGGAAAAAAACTGTCTCTGTTTTTCCTGCCCCAAGTCTCTTTTCCTCTTTGTCCAGGAGCAGGTGACATGAGCCTTCTGTGTTGTTGTCACGAGCATGCTATGAAGGCGTACGCTCAGAAGACACACAAGTCGTGTCTTTCCACGAGGCCAGTTTAAGTCAGTCATCAAGCAGGGCTAACATAATTCTAAAGCAGGTTCAGGATTCCCAACCCAGTGACATTGCACCACGTGATTCACTTGGCTCCTTACATGGCACACAAAGGAGAACACCAGACAAGTCACACAACAAACGAGCTAACACACGGGGGGTAGGAAGCTAAGGAACCAAACGCGAAGTCAGTGTGTGGGCTCACAGCCGAGATGAGGCCTCGGTCCGGTCCGGGTCAGCTCTCGGCACTTACTGCTTATTATGTTCAAGCAGCGAGGGATCCCAGTTCTGTTTGGAGATCAGTCAGGCGGAGCCTTCGGCATCAGCTACCTTTCTGAAGCGGTCAGGCAGGGGTCAGTGTCTGAGGAGTCCGACAGCTTGCTGCCAAAATCCTCCCCCTTTAAAGGGATTTCATCAGTGTTGGGCCCCTGCAGACCTCCGCTGCTTCTGCCTGTTCTCAGTTCTGGGGTGTCATCAGCTGGCGCTGGTCTCAGGGATATCTGGTAGCTGCGGTACGCTTGGCTGCTTGTGTCATTGCTTGACTCAGGGACCTGCTTGCTCTCTACAATTATCAGCAAGGGACCTGCTTGCTCTCCACAATCTTGCTCTCTACAGTTATCTAAGCCAAAAGCTCAGGAATCATCTTTAGATGCTTTTCTCCTGTATCTGTCATACTTATCCATCAGCAAACCCTGCCTTCTTTAGAGCCAAAATAATATACGGTAAAACCTTGGTTTGCGAGCATAATTCGTTCTGAAACGGGCTTGTAATCCAAAGCACTTGTATATCAAAGTGAATTTCCCTATAAGAAATAACGGAAACTCAGATGACTTGTCCCACAACCCAAAAATATTCATATAAAAATGACTACAGGGGCGCCTAGGTGGCTGAGTTGGTTGAGCATCCAACTCTTGGTTTCGGCTCAGGTCATGATCTTGTGGTTTGTGAGATCAAGCCCTGTGGTGGGCACTGCGCTGACGGTATGGAGGCTGCTTGGGATTCTCTCTCTCTGCCCTTCCCCCACTCACGCTTGCTCTCTCTCAAAATAAACTTAAACATTTTTAAATGATGATAATACTGTAATATAATACAAAATAATAAAGAAACTATAAAATGTAAAGAAAAATAAATTAACCTGCACTTACCTTTGAAAAACTTCCTGAGTGGTGTGAGGGAGACAAGAGAGAGGAGGGTTATTGTGTAGGACAACTTTCATTATCACTAATGGAGTCACTGCAATCTATTGACTCAATGGAATCTTTTTTTCTGCATGGGGGCCATTGTATACGCTTGCATGAATGTTGACTACAGCACCGTATTAATAAACTCCTGTCAGATGCTGTATTTAATGTAACTGGCAACAAGGCAGCAGAGGAAAGGGTCTATGTCTGCAGGCAGCCTGACCTAGAATGAAGCAAAGCATTCCTAAGCTTACTCTTGTATGGAAAAGCAAAGGACTGTCCATAGGTGCTTTGAAGTGACAAAAAATACAGGAGTGCCAGTTGTGGGCACCCTCCAATGTTCTGAAAAATCACGGATTTCTACCAAACATCATGGTGTGAGACTGAGCATCTGAGCATGGGAGATGATCACCCACAATCCTGCAGGGAGAGAGAGGGAGGGAGGGAGAGAGGGAGAGAGAGAGAGAGAGAGAGAGAGAGAGAGAGAGAGAGAGAAGAACCACTGGCTCAGTTGTGATCACATGACATTCAGCATCACGTACTACTACTCACATTACAAGACATTGCTCGTTTACCAATTTAAAAATTTGGGGTGCCTAGGTGGTTCAGTCGGTTGAGCATCCGACTTCGGCTCAGGTCATGATCTCACAGTCCGTGAGTTTGAGCCCCGCATCGGGCTCTGTGCTGACAGCTCAGAGCCTGAAGCCCGCTTGGGATTCTGTGTCTCCCTCTCTCTCTGCCCCTCCCCTGCTCATGCTCTGTCTCTCTCTGTCTCAAAAATAAGTAAAAACATTAAAAAAATAAAAATAAAGATAAAAAAATAAAATGTATTAGAAATGTTTGCTCGTCTTACAGAACACTCCCAGAACAAGTTACTCGAAATCCAAGGTTTTACCGTCTACCCCAAATCCAAGCGCTTTTAGTCTATCATCTAGTCACATGCCATGACACAATATACATTCTACTGATACCCATGTCTATTGTGGCAAGATCTGCCAGGTGCTCACAAATCCTCACTTCCCAGTCTCCCTGAACTTACTTCAGACCACATGACTGGGTTCATGCTGCTGGAAGAAGGAAACAGGTAGCATATGCTGCCCCCAGCTTCAAATGTCCCCCTCAGTCTTCCTCTCACAGGCCGGAAGCAGCGGTCGAGGAGTTGGCAGAGCGACAAGCTGTTCCAGCCCAGACCCCAAACCACCTTCTGGGGTTGCTGCCCAGAGTTGCCTCCCGAGCACATCACACCATGCAGTGTGAGGAATAAAATTTTTTATGTTAAGCAACTGACATTTGGGAGCTTTCTGGGCACTGCAGCCGGCATGTACCCTAATGGACGGACACATATAAAAAGCACATGTAGAGACCGATCCACGTGGACCAGTAGCTACCTCTGGGACAGCGCTTGAACTGGGTGCATCAGACAAGGTGAACCTCAGCCTAATCTACAATGTTTTTATTTTCACAAGGATAATGAATGTATACATTTTAGGTGTTGATAACAAATTTAAAAGACAATCCCTGGGGGCACCTGGGTGGCTCAGTTGGTTGAGCATCTCACTCTTGATTTTGGCTCAGGTCATGACCCCAGGGTTGTGGGATTGAGCCCCGTGTTGGGCTCTATGCTGAGTGTAGAGCCTGCTTAGGATTCTCTCTTCCTCTCTCTCTCTCTCTCTCTCCGCTCCCCCCCCCCCGTTTCTTAGCCCCTCCCCCCCCCACTTGCATGTTCTGTCTCTCTCTAAAAATAAAAAAAATAAAAATTTAAAAAGACAATCCCTGAATTCCCCTCCTCTTTCTCCTGGAAAACTCTATTCCCGAACTGCCTTTCCCTTACTCAGCTCCATGGTTCCCTGGGCTCCATGCCTTGGCTCAGGGCTAGGGCAGGAAAGGATGAGATACAGTCAATGAATCAGTCAACAGACACCAGCACCAATCCCTTGGGCCCTGGACTGTCACAAACTGGACAGGACGAGGTAAATGAGTCATGTTCCCTGGCCCTGGGCAGCTTTCTCATCAGAGTGGCCACTCTGTGCAAAGAACTGTGCTGTATTACAAGCTCACATGCTGAAGATGGGACTTGTCTGGGACACAAGGGAGCCGACTCTCTGGGTCTGTCTCTTCATCAGTGTCCAAAGCTAGCAGGGAGGCAGAACAGAAAGGATAATTGCATCAGGGCGAGGACAGAATGTGTGCTCAGATCAAGGAGAAAGGCCACAAAAGTAGAAGTGATCAAATCAGGAGCACCTAAAGAAGACACGCCTAAGGTGGGTCTTCATGGCTGAGCACAAGCTCAATGAGACAGCAAGAGTAAGGGAAGGAGCATGCAAGTCGGCAGGACCCACATGTGCAAAGCATAAGAGGTGAAATGATCCTTTACTGTCAAGACACCGATGGCCTCACTCTGTTATAAACTCAGGGTGTGTGCATGGGAGAGGCACTCTGGGCAGGCACCCCTGTGTGAATTTGGACTTGATCCACAGGGCTGCCACCACCACTGTGTAGATTGCATCCTTGGGTGTCTGGCCACAAGGGCAAATGGGGCTGAAATCCAATCAACTCAATCCACCAAGCAATGCACCGTGGCACTTGTTTGACTCTACCCGGAGAAAGGGATGGCTTTTTCTCACTTCCCAAATATGCTGTGGAGTCTGACAGCAGCCTTCATTATCCTGCCCCCAACACCACAGCTTTCAAAGCCTTTTCACTTGTCGGATCTCACTGAATGAATTCTCACAACTCCGTGGAATAGGGATTATGAGCACGATTTCACAGATGAAGAAATAAGGCTGAGAGGTGGAGGAGGACAAAACTCTCCAAAGAGGCACTACTCAATTCCAGGGAGTCTACTCAGGTCAAAAGATCTTGGAAAATGGGGTGCCTGGGTGGCTCAGTTGGTTGAGCGTCCGAGTTTGGCTCAGGTCATGATCTTACAGTTTGTGGGTACGAGCCCCTCGTCAGGCTCTGTGCTGACAGCTCAGAGCCTGGAGCCTGCTTCCAATTCTGTCTCTCCCTCTCTCTCTCTGCCCCTCCTCCACTTGCAGTCTTCCTCTCTCTCTCTCTCTCTCTCTCTCAAAAAAAAAATAAATAAATAAATAAAAATTTAAAAAAATTAAAAAAAGATCTTGGGGACAAATTAATGAGACTGTTGGCCATTTGCCCTGTGCAAAACACAGGCTTGACAAATACAACTAAAGTTCATTATACACATTGTGCAACATGACCAGAAACAGAAATCTGAACAAGGCAAAATAATAGCTTTTAATAATTCTAATATTTCCTTTCATTCTATTAGACTGTCTTTGGTGGAAACTCATCTATAAAAGGATGGACTATCCCCTCACTATCTGGCAGCAGAGACCAGGTCGTGACTGCTTCATGACATCAAGCAAAAATCCATTTTGTGGCCCCTCCTACGATGGGGAGGGGCCTACAATTTCACACATCTGAAATGTTAGATATTTCACCAAGAAACCAAGGCAAGTAACACTATCTGATTTTTACCTAATATTACTTGGGTGGAAGATAAATGGGACTTTGCGGGGGAAAAAATCCTTCTGATGGAATTCTTTTTCCTGGTTTATGAAAAAACAGCCTGACGAAGGGAAGGGGATGTTCCCAACCTTGGCCAAGGTCCCTGAAGCATCCAGGCACCAAAGGTTGTACAAAGAAGCTATGAGTGAATTCGGACTCCGAACTAGCTTCTGAGTACCACTATGGGGCTTGTTGTCCAAGGATAGATGATGGTACCAAAACACTGGGTAGGTAAGCGTCCCTGTTTCTATCTGGAACATTAATGAGATACATAAAATTCATCGAGAGTTGTACTAGAAACACCTAACCTAAGTTTATAAAACAAGTTGTCGAGGGTCTTTCTAAAAGTTCCAACAACCAAGCCAGTTTACAGGTAGCCAGTACTCAGGGGCTACTGGAGAAAGCTTTGAATACAGTTTCAGCGCCATCGTGTGTCAGTATCGAGATCAGCATTTCTAAACAAGAAAAAGAAAAAAAAACATACAGCAGAGGTATGAAGGAGTTCATAGACTCTGGGAGGGGTGAGTAGCCAGGTGTTCCTGAAAATTTAGGGACGGAAGGGAGATGCCAATGGAGAAACAGGCTGGGGCCAGCTCCTGAAGGAAGCCTGTGTTTCACAGGCACTGAAGGGCTGTTAGCACCTCAGTGAGGTGATCAGATGTGTGTTTTAGAACACTTCAGGTGCAGGCATACAGGCATGGGCTTCAAGAAGGCATCAGGTGCTTATGGGGTCAGCATGTCCAAGCCTATGCTTACTATCGGAATTCTTGGGCCAGATCATAGGAATAGCTGCCTTCTACCGGAACACGAGCAGGGATTATCGGCTGACTTGCTCACATCTCTATCCACACTGCCTAGAACCTTAAGAGTTCTTCTTAAAAAATGAAAGGGGCCCATTTCACAATAGAAAGACGCCATGATAATACTGTCAAAGTGCAGATCCCCTACCCCATCCATCCCCCCAGGCACCTTTGTGAGAATAAGGCATCTCACAAGCCTGACCAGCAGGCATCAGTCTCCTAACCTTACAGGTGAAAACAAGGAGGCTGAGCGAGGTTGCCCTGCTAAGAGCAAAGACCCTCTCCCCATCTGTGACTCCTTCACTGCTCAGGCCCCAGAGAGCTCCTGTTTCATGTAAATATGTTGGACTTTGGGACCAGGCAAGGCTTAACCGTGTGTCAGTGGTGTCACACATGTACCCTCTGGACCTCCAGGTTATGGCATCTACCGCACACCCGGAAAATGAGGCTTAATTATGGTTCCAGAAAAACGGTCTTTCAAGTGACATTCCCCAGGACGAACCCCAACGAGAGAGGGAACATTCAATCCCCCTAGAAAATATAAAAACTCCGCATCATCCCCTGAGGGGGAGGGCTTAAGAAAGGCTGCGTCTTCTGCCTCCCTCCATTACCCTAATTGTACAAGGGGGGAAACTGAGGCCACCAAAGAAGAGAGTCTCTCTGAAGCTACTTCGCAGGCTCGGGAAACCGGAGTGCACGGCTTTCCCATGGGTCCTGGAAAGGAGGGGTCCAGGGACGATGTGCTACAGGATTTCCGGGGCAGCCTCACCTCTGCACGCTCCCATCGCCTCCGCTAGCCGCGACCCACTCGGCTTCGTTCCTGTCACCCGCTCGGCTCCACGTGACTCTCTGCGCTGACGCTCGCCTCCTCCTGGCACCACTCGGCTCCACCCGACTCGCTCCGGGCACCAGTCGGCTCCACTCGGCCTCTCTCGGCTCCGCTCGGCCCCCGTTCGGCCCCTTTCGGCCCCGCTCGAGGCTTCGCTCGGCTCACACGTGCTTAGCCTCTGAGCCAGTGGAATCTCGTAATTTCTCACCTTCGCTGTGGCTAGTCATGCCGCCTGCTGGGTCGGGCCAGGCCCACCTCGGGTTGTGTCGCGCACAGCTCGGCTCCACCGGGCACACCTCGTTCCCTTCTTCAGTCGCCTACGAAGCTCCCCCGCACGCCCGTGCACCTGCCAACTCCTCACTTACCGGTGGTCCGCTCTGGGGGAATTGGTCCCAGGTGACCCCGAAAGGGTCTCCCAGGGTTTACGTCATCGCGGTGGCCTCGCGGACTGAGGGACGGTTCTGAGTTTGGCGGACTTGGCGTCGCGTCCAGGGCCTCCCATGTCACAACTGGATGAACTTGGGGCACCTCCCCTCTCTGAGTCTCCGTCTCTCCATCTGCACCAGGAAGCTGTTGAAAATTCCGCTCTCCTGAGGCTACTTGGAGGATTCAGGAGCCTGTGAGCACGTGTGAAAAGCCATGTATGTGCTGAGTGAGTGTGGACGCAGGATGATCTCCGGCCCAGCATCCTCCGGGAGCATTCAAGACCAAACTGGGCGTGTTTTAGAAGACCTGGCTCTCTGCTTTGCCCCAGTGGTTTGAGCCCATCGCTTAGACGCGCTGAACCCGTTTCCTCTCCTTAAGGTAGGCATAGCTCCTTAGCGAACAAGAACCGTCTGCGCTCGCCCTGCCCTCCAGCCCAAGACGGCTCAGAAGGAGGCTGCACAGGTGTCAGTCCCGTTTCCCATCCTTTAGAAAGTTGGCCTGGGGCAAGGATAGCCTCTTATAACAACTGTGTGTGTGACTGAGATAGATTCATTGCAGAAACATTTAGTAGCTTTGAACTCGGTGCCGGGAAAACGGCAACAGTTGGCGGCTTGAGTTGTAGGCTGCAGAAGCTGAATTTACTAATTTGCATAAAAACAGTTGTTGGAAGGATACCGGCGAGATAGTGGAATGGGGGGTGCTTGAAGACAAGGGTCGGTAAAGCAGGAGCGGGGCTGTCCCAGGTGGTTTAGGTGCCCCAAACTTCTGAGCAGTCACTCCTGGACACTGCTGCTTTTTGAAGGCTGTCTCTAACCTTTTCTGCTGTCTGAGCTGTCCCTGCTCAGAGTCTGTGTGTCTGGAGAAGGAGTCTGATTAATGGGGCATAGGTGTCAGGACCTGTTTCACATTGGAGTAGGTTTTGAAGGATGAGTAGAAAGTTACTGAAGGGAAGGGGACCTTCTAGGTAGGAGCTGCGTGTACAGGGCATGTCCAGCACAAGGCAGGAATCTTGGGGCGGTCTCAGAAAGCTGCTTCCCACACTGTGCTGCGTGCTTGCCTGGTTATCTTAGTCAATGCTCATGAGAACCCTACAGAAGTAGGTATGATTAATTTTTTTGTCTTGTAAATTATTTTTTAAATAATTATTTTTGTCTTATAAATTATTTTTTAAATAATTATTTTTTAAATAAATTATTTTTTGTCTTATTAATTTTATTGTCTTATAAAAATAGGAAATGCTTTGTAAAGAATCCACACTATACAGCAAAATACTGCCAAAATGGGAGGGGGGCTCACATATATTCAAGTACCCCAGATATGCAGGAATAATATTAGGCAACATCATTCCAGATATCCTTCTAGGCATATATATTGCAGGAGGGAAGAAGGAGAGAAGGAAGGAGAAAGTTTGGGTGGAAGGAAGGTAGGGAGGGTAGAAGAAAGGAAAGAGGGAAACGAAAGAATTTTATAAAGTGGGATCACACTCTGTATGCTAATTTTTTTGTTGATTTCCATTTGTAATGTTTATTTTAACAACTACAAATATAAACTTGAGTCCTGAGTTTTTATTTAACTAATTATGAAATAATGAAATAATGTTATCATGAATAACGAGATAATGTTAAATAATGAAAAATTTCCAAATCTTTTTTTTTTTTAATGTTTACTTATTTTTGAGAGAGAGACAGACAGAGCATGAGTGGGAGAGGGGCAGAGAGAGAGGAACGCACAGAATCCAAAGTAGACTTCAGGCTCCGAGCTGTCAGCACAGAGCCCACGCGTGGCTCAAACTCATGAACTGATAGATCTTGACCTGAGCTGAAGTCAGACGCTTAAATGACTAGGCCACCCAGGTGCCCCTCCAAGTCTTTAAATATGCTTTGGAAGCAACATTATAATGGCTGCATAATATTCTACCAAGTTCATGAATTATAAATCATAACTTATTCTCTTATTTACCTAAAGTTGGACATTTTGATTATTGCTAATTCTCACTGTTATAAATAACATTGCAGTAAACATCTTTGCATATGCATATATTTGTGAACCTATCTCTGATTATATCTTTAGAAGTAGGATTACTCATTTAAGGACTGTGACTATTTTTGAGATGATTTTCAGTTTGCTTTCCTAAAATTAGTATTAATTTATAACCTCACAAATAATGCATGAGTGCCTGTTTTTTTGTTTTGTTTTGTTTTTATTTTAGAGAGAGAGAGCGAGGGTGGGAGCACGTGGGGTGGGGGAGAGGGGCAGAGAGAGAGAGAGAGAGAGAATATCTTAATCAGGCTCCATGCTCAGCAGGGAGCCCGATGCAGGGCTTGATCCAATGACCCTGGAATCATGACCTGAGCCAAATTCAAGAGTCAGATGCTTAATGGACTGAGCCACCCAGCTGCCCCTCATGAATACTTGTTTCAGTGAGTATTGAAAATTCACATTTAAAGTATATTTGGTCAAGTGTACAGATTATAAATAGTATTTTATTGTGGCTCTATTGCCTATTTCTCTAGGATTGAGTTTGGTGATTTTTTATATATTTGTTCTAATTAATGTTTTTTCAATCAAGAATTGGCTGTCCATGTTCTTCTTTATTAGAGGAATCGTGATTTTTAGAGCCTTTTTTTTTAAATTTTTTTTTTTTTTTCTCAACGTTTTTTTTAATTTATTTTTGGGACAGAGAGAGACAGAGCATGAACGGGGGAGGGGCAGAGAGAGAGGGAAACACAGAATCGGAAACAGGCTCCAGGCTCTGAGCCATCAGCCCAGAGCCTGACGCGGGGCTCGAACTCCCGGACCGCGAGATCGTGACCTGGCTGAAGTCGGACGCTTAACCGACTGCACCACCCAGGCGCCCCTAGAGCCTTTTATTATGTATCAAGGGTAGCTACCTCTAGTCAAAATTATTTTTACCTAAGTGAATATGTACTTGAATATTTTGTGTATAGTTTTGTGTTTGCTTTTTATAATGTACAGAAATTTTAACTTCATTACATCATTTTTTTCCTTTGTGATCTCTTTCATTGCCTTTATCTTATCTTAGAAAAGATATCTTTTTACCTTCATGCCAGTTAAAAGACACATCTGTTTTCACCTAGTGTTTTAGAGTTTTATTGTTTACACTAAAATCTTTAATAAGCCCCTTACTATGGTGTAAGTTAAATGCTTAGTTATTCTTCACTAAGTAGTTTTCCAAAAATCTTTTTGAGTCAATCATCCATCTCTTTTCCATTTGCTCATGATGCTTCTTCACAGTACACCTATTTCTTATTCTGTATGCTAAATTTTAAAATAACATATGGAGCTTACTGATTTTTAATTTAACGAAAGAAAAAGCATTTAATGGAAATAAAAGCAGTTCTAACTTTACTCGTTGGTTTGTTACCGTATCAGATATTATTTCCTACAAGACCCCCCAAGATTATGAAGAATATTAAGAAGTTGGGGGTCATGTATTTTTTTTTTAAATTACACATTTCACTCCGCTCTATTTTTCCCTGCCGTGAAGGATGAGAAAAGTAAGGCCCTCACACTCTTCCCTGCCCACGCCCAACATTCTGCTGCTGGGCTATTGTTTTTATAATGCCAAGGTCTGTGATAATCACATTTACTCTGCCACCTCCCTTCCCTTGGATGTTTAGACCTAGTTCTGAGTTTATTTGGAAGCACTGCTTACCTCTGGTCCTGTTACTTTGTCTTTTCCCTCCAAGTTCCCTGTCTAACTGTATCTCTTGGTTGACATAGTCCCACTGACAAATGTGACCTCAGGCTTGTTCGAAGACACTTTGCCCGTGGCAAAACAGTGCAACAGTCAAGATTCTCATCTATATTCGCCTGACTTCAGAGACAGTGCTCAGGAGAGCAATGGGAGCCATGAGTTTTAGTTTTAGGGGGCATGGGGGAGGCACGCCCTCTTTCTGAACCTTCTGAGGAGGCCAGAGGAGCGTGGATAGGAACCCATGGCTAGCTCTACTCCAAGGGATCACATTCAGGACTGGGATTTCTGTGGTGCCAGGAAGTCCTCAGCCCTCTTAGTGGGTCCTCTTAGCATAGCTTTATCTGGAGTCTGATGACTATGGACAGAAAGTAGAAAAATGAGTGTGCTCGCTTTGGGGGCACATATACTAAGGTTGGAACAGCATAGAAATTAGCATGGCCCTTGCGCAAGGGTGACACACAAATTCGCGAAGTGTTCCACATTGAAAGAAAAGAAAAGAAAAACAGTAGAACAATGAGGTGGTCCAAAGCATCTGTTTTCCTTCTATCAGAAACAGAAATTCCCCAGCCAGAAGCCTAAACAACAAGAAGTCTATCTTCTTTTCACTTGGGGGAAAAATGAAAGCCCAGAGTTGCCTTCTGGGCTGCAAGGGCGGCTCACCCAGGCCGGTGAGTCCCAGGATCCTTCTAGTTTTTCATTCTGCCGTTCTCGAGATGGCAGCCCGAGGACCACAAAGAGGGGAAAACGCAAGGGACAAAGAACCTGTGACTTCCATCTACATCTCAGTGGCCGCCACAGAGCCATGGCCACTCCTAGCAGCAACAGATGCTGGGATCTGTACGTTTTTAAGTCTGTCAAAAGACAGAAGCTTTGTCTCCTGATAACTGATGTTTCTTATTTTGTTTTATTTTTATTTATTTTTTGTTCCAGTTTTTATCGAAATTCCAGGTAACATAAGGTATTATATCAGTTTCAGGAGAATTCAGTGATCCATCACTTCCATAGAACACCCAGTGCTCATCACAATAAGTGCCCTTCTTTTTTTTTTTTTTTTTTAATTTTTTTTTCAACGTTTATTTATTTTTTTGGGACAGAGAGAGACAGAGCATGAACGGGGGAGGGGCAGAGAGAGAGGGAGACACAGAATCGGAAACAGGCTCCAGGCTCTGAGCCATCAGCCCAGAGCCTGACGCGGGGCTCGAACTCGCCGACCACGAGATCATGACCTGGCTGAAGTCGGACGCTTAACCGACTGCGCCACCCAGGCGCCCCAATAAGTGCCCTTCTTAACACTCATCACCCATCTAGCCCATGCCCCTCCCACCTCCCCTCCATCAGCCCTCAGTTTGTTCTCTGTCCTGAAGAGTGTTTTATGGTTGCCTCTCTTCTCTTCCCCCCAGGTTCATTTGTTTTCTTTCTTAAATTCCACATATGAGTGAAATCATATGGTATTTGTCTTTCCCTGACTGACTTATTTCACTTAGCATCATACATTCTAGGTCCATCCATGTGGTTGCCAATGGCAAGATGTCATTCCTTTTGATGGCTGAGTAATATTCCATTATGTATCTAGATAGATAGACATGTATATATCTATCTATTCCATTATATATATATATATTTCTCTCTATTTAAAATTAATAAATACATATACATATATATACCACATCTTTATCCGTTCATCAGCCAATGGACTTTTGGGTTCCCTCCCTAGTTTGGCTATTGTTGATGATGCTACTATAAACACTGGGGTGCATGTGACCCTTCAAATCTGTCTTTTTGTAGCCTTTGGGTAAATAGCCAGTAGTGCAATTGCTGGATCATAGGGTAGTTCTATTTTTAACTTTTTAAGGAATCTCCACACGTACTTCAGAGCGGCTGCACCAGTTTGCATGCCCACCAACAGTGCAAGATGGTTCCCCTTTCTCCACATCCTCGCTAACATGTGTTGTTTCCTTGTTTTTAATTTTATTCATTCTGGCAGGTCATGATAAGTGATATTTCTTCATCGCTTTTTAACCTATGGTGATAACACTCACGTTCATATATTTGTTTGAAATGCCAGATGTGACTCTGGCACAGAGCCAGCTGTAGTGGGTACAGTGGTGAAGTGACAAGGTGCTTGTCCTCACATGGGTCGCTTGGGGTGCTCACATGTGCAAAGCGCATAATATGTGTTACTCCTTTTAGTTCTCATAACAGCACTGGGAAGTAAGTACTGTCATCCCGATCTTATGGGCAGGTAAACAGAGGTTCTGAGAGGCTAATAATCTATTCAAGGGTCCATACTTATATAACATGGCCAGAATCCAAACTCATGTTGGTCTCCTCCAAAGCTTTGGCTCTTAACAATTATTCCACACTAGCGGTTTCCATCACTGGCTGCATCCAATGCCTGGGACCTATCCCTCAGATTCCGATTTAATTGGTTGGAGGTGAAGCACAGACATCAGTAAGACTGTATTATCTTATTTAAAGCGCACAACAACTGGAGATGGAGGTATTTTTCTCTCTACTTAAAATTAGGTAAACTAAGATCCGGAGAGGTAGATTTACTTGCCCAAAGTTACACAGCAAGTTCACAGTGGAGCTGGGATGTGGGTCCACATCTCCTCACCTTCTCCAAAGAGCTGTCTTTGGCTCCAGAAAAGGGTGACTTCCATAAAGTTGTGAGGCACACCGGCCAACCCCTCTGCTCCAGCCAGCCCAGAATCCTCACTGGGAATGTGTGTGCCTGAGGGGCAGGGCACCACGTGGGAGCTGGGTGATAAACAGGTCAGGTTAGGCCAGGATGTGCGGCGGAAGCCCAGCCTGCTGAAGGCAGAGGTGTGGCTGGGCCAGGGTGAGGGCCGGATGTGGGGAATGCACTTTTTCCCCAGCACAACAAGCTATGGGCTTCCTCTGCCCTAGCTGAGCCCTGCCTGATATGTCAGGCCCAGAACGGGTCACTAGCCGGGGACTGGAGGGCTGGCAGGCAGGCAGGAGCCCAGGGCCAGTCCCCAGAGGAAGTCACATGGCAGGGGTCACAGGCCTGACCCAGGAATGGTGAAGGGAGGGAGATATTTCAGGCCTGAGAGGAAGGGCCCAGCCCACGAGATGAATCACCCGGGACAAATTATCCTGAGGAAGACCTTGGGGGTGGAATTGTGATAAGCACCGTCCTCCCAAGGTGACCAGGAGCCTGTGGTCAGCTGGCCAGTGATCAGCCAGGCCCCGTGTGGCTGGAGCACTCGTGTATCTAAGAAGGCCCACTAGCTCCAGATGCATTGCCAAAGTGACCTCTCAGAGACCTTAGACCGTGAGGAGGAACATCTCTACCTTCAGGATGAGAAAACAGAGCCTCAGAGCTAAGCTGCTCACTCAAGGTCACACACTGAGATGGGATTTGAAATGGGAGCCTGCCAACTGGCCTCTCCAAAGCAGGGAGCTCAGATGGCGACCGTCTTCCCTCTCCACATGCTCCCTGTGTGGACCCGGAGTCTCACCAGCAAAACCACCAGGCTCTAGACGTATAATGGCAAGCCAGGCCTCGGGTCTTATGCTTGCTTCTAGATGAGGCACTTGACTTGCCCAAACTGCTGAAGGTACAGACGGGAAGGATGGATCTCAGAGAGGGCAGAGGGCTTGCCCAGGGTTCCGGAGTAAGTCCATCAGAGGCCGACTCAATCTGACTTCTGCCTCCCAGCCCATGGGTCTGTGCACTGCACTAATATTTGGATCCTCAACAGACTCTGCTCCGATGAAGCCAGACATGGTCGGTAGCTGGGGAGCTCCTTAGAAGCAGAAGAACGACTCCTACCTCTGCTAGGAGGCCCTGCTTGATCTGGAGGGGACCTGGGCATCTGTATTTGTAACCAAGTCATTCTGATGGATGAAGAAGTTTGAGAAACACTGGCACAGATGACCTTTAAGATTCCTTCTGGTCCTAAAGGCCAGGTTCCAATATATGTCATGACCATTGTTATCGTCATCATCGTCATCATCAAATACCTGTCATATGTTGAGTGCATGATATATGCCAGATACTCTGATAAATGCTTTACGTACATGATCTCATGTGACTCAGAGGTAGCACCATTATCCTCCCCGTTTTACAGAGGAGGTAACTGAGGCTGAGAGAGGCTAATTATTTTCCTAAGATCACAAAGCAAGTGGCTGAGCCGAGGCTCAAGGCTGGGTCTGCCCCAGCAGCCTCAGCGGCCTTTCACATCTGACTCTTCCCCTAACCGGCCATGTCTTGGGAGCCTCTAGTACCTTCTTTTGGATTCAGTCTCACCATCTATGGGACGGACAGTCTCTTTGCACTCTTCGGGCTCTGCCTCAAATTTGCAAACTGGCCTTTGGGTTTGGCGCCCAGCCGAGCAGCTAACGGGACTCTGGCAGCAGGAGGAGTGAGGTGCTGCTTTTCCAGCCTGCATGCCCATGTTCCAGCTCCTCCCAGTCGGGGTGCTTCAGCCCTATTCATCCTGGCCCCCCTGTGTTAAGCACTGAATCACTGACCTGGGGTGAATGGACTTAGTGCGTAGCAGTGGGAGGGCTGGGATGGAGATGAAACCAGAGTAGAGGCCCCCGTTGTTAGCAGGGTGGGGAGACGTGGAGACAGAAAGGAAATTGATGGTTAACTTTTATTAAGCACTCACTGGGTGCCAGACACTCAGCGAGTTGCTGGACAACCGACTGAACCTCTCAACATCTCAGTTTTCTCTTCTGGAGAATGAGGTGGTTACGAGGGGTAAATGACACCCATTCGATTATTCACTTACCCAACAATCATCCATCGAGGGCCGATTATTTGCCAGCCATCTTTCTCGGAAATGCAGCAGCGAAGTGACAAATACCTCCCTTGTAGGGCTAACAGGGCAGCCAGGAAAACAGGTAGAAATGAGTCAGCAAAGAAATACATCCTGTAAAATTGGAGAGTGGCAAGAAATGCTAGGAAGCTAAATAAAGCCAGGGTAGGATGTGTGTGGAGTGCTGAGAAGGGACAGGATGAATGGGCAGGGGCTGCTCGCATGAAGTAAGGGACCACTGATAAAACTACCTGGGAGAAGAGTGTTTCCAGGGGACAAAGAAATGGAGCCTGGCACATGGCGGGTGCTCAGTAAATGGTGAATGCCGTCATAGCTCAGAGGGAGGGACCCTGTCCTTACTGTACCAGGTGGGCGGTCTCTGTGTTGGGGCTGCTTCCTGGCCATGGGAATGTGGCCTGTGAGCGCCCCCCTTCTCATCCCACTTGCCCCCATCCCGGGAGAGCGGGCCTGGAGGTGGGCAGCCCCAAGCAGGTGGAGGAGGCGGAGCTTCCGTGGGAAAGGCTGCAGCACACTCACCAGCCTGACGCACAGCGGGAGCCCCCCCAAGTGGAGCCGGGGTGACAGTCACGAGGGGGCTGGACACCGGGCAGCTACAAGCCAACAGAGGCCCGCCTCGCTCTCGAACACCCACACTGGGTCACCGCCCTGCTCAGACACAGGGGACGTGGGCGGTTTCCCACATCTACAGAATGAAGTCTGCAGGCTTCTGCAACCTTCTTGCTGGCTCCTCCACCTCTCTCCCCGACCCGGGGCTCCACAGGGGCTGGTCGGCCCTGGGTCCCGGGAGCTTCGCTGGAGCGCGGCCTCTGTGCACCCTCTTCTGGAAGTGCTCGCTCCAGGTGAGGGGGGCACACCAGCACACAGGCGAAGGTGATACAGCAAGCTGGCTGCTGTGATGAGGGCCAGCGTGGGGCCCATGAAGAATAATGGTCCTGGTGGAGGAATGTGCCAGGGATGGCTTCTGGAGGAGGGGACTGCATCTCAAAGCATGTCATTTGGTTCTCAGCGGAGAGGTCTGCTCTGGCCGCACTAGCTGAGAGGCCCCACCAAGCCACTTTCTCTCACACTCCTTATTAGGAGTGCACTGTGGGGGCACCTGCGTGGCTCAGTCGGTTGAGCATCTGACTTGGCTCAGGTCATGTTCTCATGGTTCGTGAATTCGAGCCCCGCATTGGGCTCTGTGCTGACAGCTCGGAGCCTGGAGCCTGCTTCAGATTCTGTCTCTGTCTCTCTCTCTGCTCCTCCCCTGCTCGCGCACTCTCTGTCTCTCTCTCAAATGTAAATAAACATTAAAAAAAGACTGCACTATGATGGTGAACAGGACCCTACACTGGCCCCTAACCTCGTGGAAACCCCTCCCTCCCCAGCATGAGGAGACAGACAAGAAAGAAACAGTGAGAATAAAAGCAGGGTCCATGAAGTGGCCAGTGCTGTGAAGGGAGGAGATAGGTGAAGGGAGGGCAGGCGGCTGAAGGTGAGGCTACTTTAGATTGGGTCTGGGAAGGTGAGGAGTGACATTTCAGGGACTTTCTCAAAGCCACACAGGGTAGTGACAAAACCGAGGGGAGAACCTCATTCTCTTGGCTTCCATAGAAGAGCTGCCTCATGCCCCATGGTCCCAGTATTCCCTCATGCTAAAAAACCCACACACTTTTCCAACAGCCTTTCCCAGATGCCGATCACTGGGGGCCTGCTTCACGGGAATCGCTGCTGCTCCCAGTTGCTCCCAACAGCTCCAGGCTTTTTCTCTGGTTTCTGTTGCTGAGGTTTTCTTAGAAGCACAAAGAAACGAAAGAAACAAATATGAATGGGAAGACTCTACTATCCCAACCCTGGGAATCCGATGATGGAGACTGTTTTAAACGTGGACATCCTATCTGGATCGGTGGTGGCACCAAGCAGTGGTTGTGGCCTTTCCATTAGTTTAATGTTACAGTTGCACACGTGGTACTCGCTGTGTTCCAGGCAGCATCATAAGCACTTGACGTGTAGCGTCTCAAACCTCACAACAACCCTACAAGGCAGAAACTGTTATAATCCCCAGTTTACAGATGAGGGAACTGAAGCAAGGAGAATTTAAGTAACTTGCCTAAGGTCATGGAGATAACAGAGTGGAGCCAGATTTGAACCAGTCCAGAACTAGCAGTGCTCCATGCATGTTCCTAATAATGCGGTCCTGGGGACCCAAGCAGCCTCTCCTTCTGCATCCAGCAGGGGGAGCCAAATGCCAAGGCCCTCTGTGCCCCTGCCCCAGGCATGCTTGGCAGGCTAAAAAAGGTGCAGCATGTGCTGTAGAGACACCCTTTTCCCTTGATCCAAGCAGAAAGCGCCAAATGGGGAGAAAACCTCTTGGTTAGCAAAGCTCTGTCAAAGAAGAACTTTCTGCAGTAGGTCTCACTGAGT
This sequence comes from Prionailurus viverrinus, assembly GCF_022837055.1. NCBI lineage: Eukaryota > Metazoa > Chordata > Mammalia > Carnivora > Felidae > Prionailurus > Prionailurus viverrinus. The sequence goes on from NC_062562.1 coordinate 55,139,171, forward strand.
CATGAAGCAGTTAGTCACAGCTGGTCTGGGGTCTTGCAATGAATCAGATACAGTTCCCTCTGGGGAAGCTGTCAGTCAAATGAAAGATTTTTAGCCTCAGTGAAAGCCCAACAACTCTTAGAATACATTTTTTAAGAAACTGCCCTGGATTTTGCAGGTATTAAGTGGCAGAGCTGGTATTCAGACCCAGGCCTTCTCGATCCCAAAGTCTGTGGTCTTTTTTATCAAGCCATGGTCCTCAATCAATGCTGGGGATACAGAGATGCAGGAGAGAGGGTCCTGTCTGCTAAGATCTCAGGTTCTAATGGAAAAGGGAGGCACGTGAGCCCAGCCATCCTTCTGGGAGGAAGGACTCTGCCAGGATCAGCTTAGGGGCCATGGAGCACAAAGAGAAAAAATGTGTTTACTGCTGTATCCCATACCCAGCATGGGGCCTGGCACACTTTAATCTTCAGTGAATGTTTGGTGGATGGATGGATGAATGAATGAGAAAGAGAGTAAGTGCCTAGGACAGAGGCAAAGTTAACCAGGGAAGGCTCTTCAGATGAGTTCACTTTGGGAGGGCCTTGAAGGATGAGAGGAATCAGCCAGGTTGGAAAAGGAGGGGGAAAGGCATTCCAGACATATGAAAGGGGATAACAGGATGGAGTAACAATCTCAACTTTTTTTTTATTACAACCTACGATACACACACACACACACACACACACACACACACAATCGGAGCCTTATTATGTACAGTGCCCTATTATTTTCTGGTCTGTTTCCATTTTGTAAACATTAGTGGCAACCTGCTAATTTTTTGTGATACGGTCACGGGATTTGGGAAAAGTAGGGGCTGGAAAGGTGATTTTCAGCCAGACTGTAAAGATCTTTGGATGTTCGAGTTGAGTTTGGACCCTTTTAAGTCCTTGCTTCTCCTGCAAGCTCTGATCCTGAAAACTACTTGCTCCTTCTCTAGCTCTTTGAGTAATTTCCTGCCCACTCCGGCAGTCTTCTTCACTTGCTTCTGGCTGCTTTTCTCCCTACGCCCCCGCCCAGTTGGTTCTTTAAATCCTGCTGAACTGGGGCTCTGTGCTGGGCTGTCCTCACTCAGCCTTCTTGGCCGCTCTGACGTCTCACCCATGCCTTGGTTTGAAGGACTGCCCACTTCCAACTCTGGAGACCATCACCCTCAAAAGTCCACACGCTCCCTCCTGAGTGCCCAGAACACTCACTCAACTGCCCCTTCAGTGACCTACAGGCACATCAAACTCAGCACCTCCAAAACCAAGGTCATCACCTGTTCCTCCCTGTCCCATCTCTGTGTTGTCCTCACCAGCCACAGTGCCTCCAGGGCAGAATCTTGTCCTTGGAGATGCATCATTCTGTCTATTCTGCCTTCAGACCAGCTCTCAAATCCATCCGCTTGTCTCCTTACCATCTGCCACCACCCTTGTGTGGGCTGGACCTCTTCTGCCCTGCATGTCTGTGACATCTCCTGTCCCCATGCCCTGCCCCCTTCTCTCAATACCGCATAACAGCTGCCATGAACCTTCTGAAGCATAAACCTGACCGTATGACACCCCTGCTTCCCTTTATGATAAAGCCCAAACTTATTAATATACCCTGTGTCCCCAGACTCCCTCTCTACCCCCATTCCCTCTGATGCTCCATTCATTCACCAGACCTTAGTGAGCCCTGCTTCCTCTGGCTTCAAAAACTCTGCCCGGTGAACCCCAACTCATTCTTTCTGGATCCCAGTTTAGGAACACTTCCTCCAGGAAGCCTTCCCTGACCCACCCATTTGGAGCCCTCTTCTCTGTGTTCCCACAGTCCTTGCATTCCCCATCTTGATGCCTAATACCTTTTTTTTTCCTATTGCAGTGGCCCATGTCTCTCTTTTCCATTAGATGGGAGGCATAATTGAAGGATTAAGAGCAGATGCTGAAGTCAAAACTCCGTAAATTCAAATCCCAATTCTGCCACGTGGTAGCTGTGGAGTTTGGGATTTTATTTCATCCCTCCATGACTCATTTTACCCATACTATAAAATGATTATAATTATGATTATAACAAAAATATTAACAAATAAGAATAGTACCTACCTCATAGTATTATAAGAGGATTAAATGAGTCAATGTGCTACAGTTCTTGGTGACAGTGCTTGGTACATAGTAAGTGCCACCAGTGTGACTGATAATCAAATCAGCCCTCAGAAGAGTTGCTCCAGGAGGGCAGACACTGGATTCATTTGATCCACTGCTATGTCCGCAGCACTTACCCCAACATCCTGATCATGAGTGTCCCCCAACACTTGTGACACGAGTGAATCTTTTGTCTAAGAGAATGACAATGCATATAGAAAAGAAAGGACACATTTAGGTGATGCTTTGGAGGAAGACTGCTCAGAGCTCATCACTGACTGCATCTGAGGGTAGGAGAGGAGGAGGAGGAGTACAGGAGGAAAAACATGGCCAGGACAGACTGTGTGACTTTCCTCCCGAGCCCTTAGCTACTCCAATCCCCCTCCCCCACTATCACTCATGACTGCCTTCATCCATCCAGGACTCCAGCCATCCTAGGGGCTCACTGTTCATCCCTCTCTTCACTTTGTCCCTTCCCTGCCCCTCTCTCGGCCAGGCCCTTCCAAGTCCTGTCAGACCTTCTTGTGGCCCAGGCCCAGCATCCTCCATTCTCCCTGCACACCCCCCTTCCACCTTAGTTGTTTCAGTTACAATTGCTGTAACTGCACCCTACCCCAAAGAATGGCATAAAACAATCATTTTATTCTACTCCCAAATTATGGGGCTTGGGGATTTAGACAGGGCACATCAGGGATGGCCACAGAAGCCCCTGTCCATGGTGCCTCAGCCGGAAAGACTCAAAGGCAGGGATGACTTGGTGGCTGCAGGTTGGAATCATCCACATGTCTGGCACCTGGGCTGGGAGGACTCCGACACTGAACACAGCTGGGACTGTGGACTAGAACACCCACATGTGGCCTCTATTGATGCCTGAGCTTCCTCACATCACAGCAGCCTCCAGACCCCTTCCATGGTGGCTCAGGGCTCCGGCAGGAGTGTTCCAGCCAACAAGCAGAAGCTACACTGCCTCTTATGACCTAGCCTGTGGCAAGTCTTGTGGCATCACTTCTGCCACACATACAGCCACCCAGATTTAAGCAGGGAGAGCACAGACAGCCCACCTCTCAATGGGAGGCACATGGAATAATTGTGTGGTCGTGTTTTAAAACCACCAGTGTCTCATACCTGGACCATGGGGTAGTCTTCTCTCCGGTCTGCCTGGCTTCACTTTGCCCAGCCCTACCCTTCCCCCACTAGTGGATTTTCCACGGGGCAGCCAAGGGGAGCTTTTGAACACACAAATCAGATGAGTCATCCTTCTTCATATCCCTCCAATGTCTTCCCACTGAACTTCCCCTTAAAATCTAAGCTCCTTGACATGCCTACACAGCTCTGTGGGATCTGTGTACCCCCATCTCTTCCCTCCATCCCACTGGCCACCTTTCTCTTTCTTGAACAGAGCCCCACTTCCCCTCCTGGTGCTCATGCCCACCTCCAACCTTCTGTGCTGCTGTCCTCCTTCTTGAAGTGCTGGGACCCCAGATCCTGCCTCCTTCAGCTCTCAACTCAAACACCACCTGCTCAGATCTCAAATAATCCCTAGGCACCCAGTGTTGTCTCCCTCATCATTCTGTTTTATATTATCTTCACATCACAGGAAGCTGTGATGTCTGAAATTATGTGTTTACCTCTCTCTGGTCTGTCTCCCTCACTAGCTCCAAGAAAGAAGGTCCCTTGTCCTTCGTGTTCCTCGTATCCACGGGCCTGCCATGATGCCTGGCATAGACATTTGCGGAATGTGAATGAATGCATGAACAGCGGTTTTCAGGGAAGATTTAGAAAAGCAATTCTGAACGGTAGGCAGGTCTGGCGTGGTGGTGGTTAGACTGGGGGGTGGGGGGCGGTGTTTCCAATCTGCCTCTCCCACTCACTAGCTACTGACTTTGGGAAAATACCTTCGCGTCTCCAAGCTTCAATTTCTTCAGCTGAAACGTGAGTCCACCAGCCCCTAGCTCAACTGGACTCTGGGGTGTACATCATAGGAAGGGATCAGCATTTCTGTTCAGCTGGAAGGCTCCGAGCACCCCGTAACAGCGCCCACCGCGCCCGCCAGGTGTCGCCGCGAGCGCGTGCTGAGCGGCCAGCGGAGCCTGGCGCCCTCGGGCGGCTCCGGAGGCCCAGGCCCGGGTCTCGTGCCGGGCATCCTGGCCTCCGCCCGACTCCGACAGTCCGCTAGGAGCGGCATTCCAGAAGAAGCTGCCCTACCTGGGCACCCACCTGCCGCACCCTCTCTAATAGACAGGGGTCGGGGAGGAATATGCTGAATCAGTTATCCCCGCTCCGCGGAAGGGGGCGCCCTCCCCTGAAGCTGGGCTCGGAAGCCTGGGGAAAGGGGGAACCGGGGTGCCACCTAACACCCCGCCCCCCAGCTCTGAGCGTTCCACCGGGCGGGGAGGACGAGGAGGCGAGCCAGGGTGCGGGGGTTTTCGGTCGCGCCTCGATCCTCTCAACCCGAGGGGCAGTCCCAGGGCGCCAGCTCGACCTGCAACTTGCGAAGTAGCGACGCGTGGGAGTCGAACTGACTTCCACCGCCCCCTGCCCGGCTCGGCGCCCCGGAGCCGGGAGGGGGCGCCGCGGGAGCGCGTGGGGCAAGGCGTGAGCGCGCGCTTGGAGCTGGCGGCCCTGTCCCGCGGGCTCTGGGGTGCGGGGCGGGCGCTCCGGGGAGGCGGGCGGGGGAGGGGGTGGGGGAGGGACAGGAGAAAGGAGGGAGGGAGGGAGGGAGGGGCGGGGGCGGGCGGCAGCAGCGCCCCCGCACTCCCCGCGCCTCACACACTTGCACCGGCCGCTCGCGCGCAGCCCGGCGTCGCCCCGCGCTGCGCTCGCTCCTCCCTCCCTCCTCCCGCTCCGTGGCTCCCGCGCTCCCGGCGAGGATCAGGCGCCGAGCGCGCGGACGGGCGCACGGACAGACGGCCCCGGGGACGCCTCGGCCCGCGCCTCCCGGGCGGGCTATGTTGATAGCCCCGCCGGGGCCGGCCCGCGGGATCAGCACTGCCCGGCCCGCGGCCCCGGCGGCCAGCGGGGACTATGAACCGGAAAGCGCGGCGCTGCCTGGGCCACCTCTTTCTCAGCCTGGGCATGGTCTACCTCCGGATCGGGTAAGGGCCGCTCGCATCTCCTGCACGCTGTCCCGGCAAAGTTGGTGTGGCCTGGGGAGGGGGTCGGCCGCCGGCCACCAACTTCTTCGACCCCTCGGGGAGGCTGGGTGGGCGCGGTGTGGGAGCCGTGGGCGCACAAAGGCCCCCCGCAGGCGGGCGCCCCAGGGGCGCGCACAGCTCTAGAGACTCGGGCAGAGGTTCGGCCATCCTGAGGATGTCTGAGTCTGGAAGCCCCAAGAACCAGAGACAACCAGCAGGGACGGTCCGGCCTGGGGGACTCTGAAGAGAGCTATAGCTGCTGCAAAGGGTCAGCCCCTCCTAGGTACACTTCTGACCCAGGCATAGGAACAGCAGGTCCTTCAGGAGCTCCGGAGCCGGGAGCCGGAACGACAGCCGCTCCCAAGGAACTCAGCACCGGGAGCCCGAGAAGAACTCTGTACACAGAGGCGCGGGCACAGCCACTCCTGGAGTCAGGGCAGTCCCGGGGTGGCAGGTGGGGCTAGTCCGTGCAACAGGGAACAGGTACCTAAAGGGAGGGACCTTCGATGACAAAAGCACAAGCCGCTGCTCAGAGTCCTGACAACCACCCGATTTCCGAGGACCCTCGTACTACCGGAGCCCTTTCCTAGGCCAAGGGGACAGCTCCTCCCATCCCCACGAACACACACAAAGGTAGGACGAGAGATGGCCCTAGACACCCAGAGAGACAAGCTCGCAGAGCCAGGGCCAGAGAGACGCGGGCCACCCCGCCCCCTAAAACTGGGCACCCGAGTCCGCTGGCGCGCCTGCGGAGCAGCCCTCTCACTCCAGCATTTCTGTGGAGGTGGGGCCTGGGGCGGCGCTCTGGCTGGAAAGTGGGAGGGGGTGGCTCGGGACGCGTCTCGGAGCTGCAATAGCAGGGCCAGTCACCCTTTGTACTTCGGAGATAATGCGTGTGAAGCACGGAGGGGCGGGAGTGGGGGGCTTTAAAGCAGGGATTGGTAGAGGTTCTGACGCTAAAGGAAGGGCCAGGTTTCACACAACCTGCTTTCCCACCTCCAGTGGTGACCACCGCCCCCCCACCCCCACCCCCCGACCCCGACCGCTCGGCTTGGGGAGGGGGCAGACTGCGGGGGTTGCGGAGAGGGGGTGTGTGTGGCAGAGCCTTTGTGTTTTGCCACAACCACTCCTCCCCTCTCCCCACCCCGCGTCTCCGGAGCGAGCGGGCATTTCGCAAGTTGAACAGCCGCCGGTGCGAGCAGGTGCGCACAGAGCGGACGAGGCGGCCGCCAGCCGCTACCGCGGACCGAGAGGCGACCGCAGGCGGAGAGGCGGCTGCGGGGCTCGCGCTCTGTCTGCCTGCGGGTGTGTTTTAAGTGTTATTGATTCATCCGCGTCTGGGTGGCTTTTCTTTTTCTCCCTGCTTTAATCTTCATCTTGGCCCGCGCCCCGCCGCCCCGCGCGCATCCAGCATCCAGGAAGCCGGTCGGGCTGATTGGCGCTGGCCGCGTGAGGCTTTATCTTCTTTTTAATTAGAAACGGGGCGGAGGGACCAGGGAAGGGAGAGAGAAAGGGAAAACAACAGAAAATAACCTCCCCTAGCTGCCCCGCCCGCCGGACCTCCCGCCTGCCTGGAGACCTCACTGGCCCCGAGGGGGCCCAGCTGCCCTGGAGGGAGGGAGGGAGCGAGGAGGGCGCTGGCCTTCAGCACCGACGTCGCCCTTTGGGGCAGGGAGAGGTCCAGGTCAGGAGAAGAAGTAGCAGGGTGGATTTGGCCTGGCCCCACTGCTCCCTGAGCCTCGGGTTATCCATCTGTAAAATGGATATGAGGAGTAAAGTCCCAAGGTCCTTCAGAAGCCTTCCAGCTCCCAGGATGTGACTGGTTCCTCCCTGCTCAGGACTGATGCTAGGGCAAGTGTCTCAAGCACTATCCCCTTGTGACAGCAAATCCAATAATAATCAAAACCACGAGAGCAGCATACTTACTGAGTACATACTATGTGCTGGCACTTTCTATGTTTTAATTTTCACAGCCACTCTGACAGATGAGGACTAATTATCAATATCCTCATTTTAGTGATGGAGAAGCGGAAGTACAGAGAGGGGGTGTAACTTGCCCAAGGCCACAGAGCTAGTAGGTGAAGGAAGCTTGGATGGCACCCTAGGCCTGACCTCTTAGCTGCTAGATTATTGTTCCTATGAATTTTTGACCCTAATATATCATTACACTCTGCTGGTGTAGGAATTCTCTGGGGGTCACAGGTTCCTCCCGACTTGGGGCCAAAACGTCTCCACTTGCCACCTCTTCCTCAAACATCTCAAATAGTCTGGCTCTAGGTGTCTTAGACTCTCTCTTAGTGCCTCGGGTGAATGAATGAGAGCTCTACTGAGTCTCCTATTTCAGATCTGTGAGCCACTGGCCCCCAGATCTCAATCTCTGTGAGCCTCAGTTTTCAGATACGCGAAATGGATATGGTGATTCCTGGCGGCCAGGGCTGTTTAGGAAGGTCCCAGGTATCTAATGTTTGCAGCAGCACCGGCCACACTGCCTTGGCATATGGTAGGGATGTTGCCAAAGTTCACTCCTTCATTCAGCACGTATTTGGGGGGCACCTGCTGTGTTGAACACAGGTACTTATTCTGAGTGATATTTTTGAAGCTCCATAATTCATTCATTCAGTAGCCATTTAGTGAACCAGCAGACGGCCTCCATGCCCCCCCGAAGAGCTCATAGTCTAATAAGACAAGTGGGAACAAAGTGGGCACGCAAAACCAAACACATATTAAAACATTTCAGAAGACCGTAAGTCATAAAGAGAATTAAGTAAACAAAACAGAGACTGTGATAGAAAGTTATAAGGGGCGGGATGTGGAGGCAGGTTCCCTTAGCTGTGGTGGTCAAGGAAGGTGTCCCTTGAAGTCACATGAATGATGGCAAGAATGATGGACATCTCAGGGGACCAGAGAGAGTCCAGGGAAGGGGACGGGTAAGGACCTGAGGGAGGAAGAGCCTGAGGCAGGAAGAGGGCTGGTGTGAGGAAGGAATGAAGGGAAAGAGGGCAGGAGTGGTCTGTTATGTGCTCGGAAAGGACTGGGATCACCTCATCTCCTGGGCCACTGGTACACAGAGCCTCGCTTTAAGAAATTCCAATTCCAGAACAACTTCCTGTAGCTGAGCCCCAGGATGGAAAGTGTGAGGCACTTCGCCCAGGGCTGGCAGTGACCTTCAATAAATGGAAGCTCTTATTATTATAACCAGAGTGAGGCATCAGGGGTGAGGTCTTCTCTTTAAAAGCTCCAGGGTGCGGACCATCTTTGTGTAAAGGGAGGGCTACCTGCACCATCGCAGGGTTACCACTGGAGCCTGTCTGGGGTTATCTTGATATTAGGAAATGGCCCCACTCTCAGGCCAGACACCCAAGAGTCACACTGACGCCTGTCTTTCCCTCAGACCCTACCCCATCCCTCCCCTCAGCTCTGCCTTCAATCAGTCCATCAGCAAGTTTGGTCAGCCCCATCTGCAGCCTCCCCCACTGCTGCCAAGGCTAAGCCACCACCCCTCTTACCCGTCCGTCCGTCTGTTCTCCCTTCTCCTGCCCTGGCATCCCGCATTCCTCGCCACCCCCGCCCCCGTGGGGCTGGAGGGAGGGGATCCTGTGGGTTTCCCCGCTTTCAGCCTTTCAGTGCATCCTGATGCACCTGAGAAAATTCTACTCTCTACCAGATCCTCTCCCCAGACCCTCCCCTTCCCTGAGCCTGAGGCAACAGCCTCTGTGGGTTCTTTCTGTTCATTAGCCATCCCAACAAGCTTGCTCCCCTCCCAGAACTTTGTGTTTGCCGTTCCCTCTGCCCAGATTACTCTTCCATGGCTGGCTCCTGGCCATTCAGGCCCTGCTGCTCTGCACCTCTCCAGGGAGGCTCCCCTTGACCACCCCAGCTAAAGTGGGCCCTCTCTCTTCTCTCCTAGCCACCCCCAAAATGCCATCACAGTGTCCTCATTTACTTTCCTCATAGTGCCCACCACTGTCTGCAATGGTCTGTTTTATTCATTTGTGAAATGGGTGTAGTCCCCTTCCATAGCTCCTGGAGGGCAGGCTGTTGCCTCTGTCCCAGCATGGTGCCTGGCACTTGATAGGGGTCCAAGATGTATCTGTGTAGAGAATGAGTGAGGAACATAGGAACTGTAGACGGTTCCGTCATAGGCATCCTCTAGGTGGGTCATGCCTAGAATGGGATACACATGCTCTGTTGGCATGAAGTTCTATGTAAATAAGACTTTTATTTACAATTACTTTTTAAAGATTTTGTTTGTAATAGAACACATACATACATACCAGAGAGTATATATAACATGTACAAGCAGTTGGGTGGGGTTTTTTTAATTAAAAAAATTTTTTTTAATGTTTATTTATTTTTGAGAGAGAGAGAAGGAAGGGAAGGGGCAGAGAGAGAGGGAGAGACAGAATCCAAAGCAGGCTCCAGGCTCCGAGCTGTCAGCACAGAGCCTGACACGGGGCTTGAACCCATGGACCATGAAATCATGACCTGAGCTGAAGTTGGATGCTTAATTGACGGAGCCACCCAGGCGCCCCGTTTTTTAAATGAATGTCTGTGTATGGACAACCTTTCAGTGCCAACTGCTGCCTGAAACTTTACAGTTACCATTCCCTGGCTTGACTTTGCAGTTTTATCACATAGAGATGATTCCTAGACAATATTAGGTTGTATTTTGCATGATTTTAAATTTCATCTCAATTGAACCCAACCATAAATACAATGGCAACTTCTTTTGTGCACATTATGTTTGTGACATACATCGTCTTTGTGTGTGTATATCTTAAAAGGAAATCAAGCCTCACTGATATTGTATATATATATATTACAAAAGTGCCGATAGGGAATAAAAAAATGAATAAATGTGGGTTGGGGGTGCAGTGTCAAAAAGTTGGGACCCTTGCTGGGAGCAGTGGGAGGCGGTGGCCAGGGCCAGACACGCTGGGAGGGCTTGCAAGCCTTGCCCTCCACCTTGCTGGCCTAACACTCCTTCTCTCTATGTCCCCTGTTCCAGTGGCTTCTCCTCGGTGGTAGCTCTGGGCGCGAGCATCATCTGTAACAAGATCCCAGGCCTGGCTCCCAGACAGCGGGCGATCTGCCAGAGCCGTCCCGACGCCATCATCGTCATAGGAGAAGGCTCACAAATGGGCCTGGACGAGTGTCAGTTTCAGTTCCGCAATGGCCGCTGGAACTGCTCTGCACTGGGAGAGCGCACCGTCTTCGGGAAGGAGCTCAAAGTGGGTATGTGCTCACCCAGACACCTCAGGCAAGGTCTCACAGGCTGTGGGAGACCACAATACCCCCCGGGAGCCCTCTAGGACCCTCTCACCTGCCCCGTGTGGGAATGCTCCCTAATATGGGATCATGACTTGAATTCAGATCTCCTCGTGAGGGTTGGCTTCCTAATTTGAATCCAGATCCCCCCAATCATTTATGGCAAAGTTGAAAAACACCAACCAGTGGCCTGAATGCTAACTGACTGATATAGCACTCTGCTGTTTCGTTAAATTGAAGACCAATTAAAAAAAAAAAAAAACTGTTTCGCCTAGAAATATGAATTTCTGTCTTCTTTTAAAAAATCAGCAGATCTGATGACTTATACATGTGTGTACATAGTTATAATGGGGTCAGACTGAGAATGCAGCTTCTTCAAGTGGAGCCGGGGCAGGCCAGTCACTGCCACGGTCCCTACCACTCCCTATTACCACCCAGTCCCCTTATGTGACCCACCAGGCCACTGTGGGCATTTGCATTGGTAACCTGCGATTTGTGGGGATTGTGGGTTGCTTGGACATGCACACATGGGCATGCATGTGCACCTGCACACATATACACACAGACACGCACAAAGCATCAGGCCACACATTTGGTTTTCAAAGCAACTGTGACAAAACCCTGGTGGAAAGGGGTTTGGTCATAGCACTTGTGGAAAATGTCATGGTGTGTGTCTTGCTTGGGGGCCAGGAATTCTGCAGGCTCGCTGCTAAGCTGTGAACTTCCCTGAAAATAAGTCAGCCTCAAGTGTCTTTGGGCTGGAGTGGTTCAGCCGGCCTGCCGGGCTGCTCTAAAGGCACCCCTGAGTTTTCTCTCTCTCCCTCAGCCCCAACACCAGCAAATTCAGTGGACACTGATGAGATCCATCCCAAATCCAGCCATTTTTCTGTGTCCTGACATCCTCCCTCTCAGGTCACGAAGCTGGGCTCCCGGGCACCCACATCATCCTGTTGCCCCTGACTATCCTGCAGACCTTCCTGCAGGCAGGGTCCTCCTCTGTAAATGAAAATCAGATCACATCATTTCTCTGCTCAACACTCCATGGAGGCTTCCTCTCGTTTCAAAACGCCCCCATCTGCCCCCATCTGCCCTCTCCCCCCTTGCCCACCCAGCCTTGTTCTGTTTCCCAAACATACCACGCTGGGTCCTGTGCTGGAGCCCCAGCACCACGCATTCCTTCTGCCTCAGATGCTTTCTCACAGGCAGCAGCGGGGCCCCTTTTCTCTGTGCATCTCTCCCTCCCGCATCTGGGCCACCCGGGGCCTCCCTTGATCACCGGTGTCTAAAGTCCCCTCTCACTATGAAGCTGCAGCCCATCGGCCAAGCACTCGGCACCGTCTGAATCATTCCTCACCCACTGAGATCGCCGGCTCCATGAGGGTTGGGGCTCCCCTGTCACATCCACCACTGGATGTTTCCTTCCTCCTTCTTGGAAGGAAGAACAGTATCATCTTGGTCCTAAGCAGGTCTTGTGTCACAATCTTCTGTAGGCCCTTGCTTACTCACACCTGAGAGGGAAAGAGCTCAGCATCATGGTGAGGTTGGCAGGGGGGCATGTCCGCCCCCTCTTGCAGAGCCTCTCTCCACCTGTGTGCCCTTCTGACATCTTCATGGTTAGACTTTTGCCTTGCAACACTTGCCCTTCCTTCTCCCTCTTCCCTACCTCAGGGCTGACTTTTCAGGTGGAGAACTAAGGCCCAGAGAGAGTGTGGGCTGCCCCCTGCTCACACGAAATTGGGACTCCAATTCAGGTCGCTGAAATCCCCGTCTTGTTGGCATCTGTGGGTTTTCTGCCGTCTCCTGCTCACATCTCCAGCCCCCTGTTCCTGGGAACCAAGCCTGGGCTCCGGCATTATTTTAAACTCGCGTTTCGCTGACATATGAGATGCTACAGATGAGGAAACAGGCTCAGAAGGGACTTGTCCAAGACCAACAAAAGTGAAGGACATGGTCTCCTGGGACTGGGTTTATGCCAGCACAGCCTGTAGCCTTGGAATAGCCAGCCCTTAGCCTGCCATTATAGTAGTGCCTGCTGGGGTGCATTGGAGGGCTGTGGTACACGGAGCCCCTACTGTCCAGCAGCCCCCCGCTGGCTAGAATTGTACAATTGAGGGAATTCATTGCACGTTGGGTGGTCTCAAGGAATTCAAACAATAAGAGGAGCCCAAGAAAACCCCATGATAGTATAGCAATGCTAGGGCAACAGGTTCACAGGCTTGGAAGGGGAGTGGGAGCCAGGGCCAGGAGGTGTGTGGCATCCATCTCAGAAGTTTGGATTTCTAGGCGGTGGGAGCAATTGGAGAATTTTGAACAATGGCATCGCTGCCAAAGTAAGGTCATACTGTATGAAATAGCCACTATTCAATGATTTTTGGCTTGCAAAAATGGCAACATCATATGATCCAGCCTAATAGCAATCCTGGAAGATTCATTAACGGGTGGCTATAAAATTCATTCATTTATTATGTCATTCATTAGCTCATACACTGACCAAATTATTTATTGAGTGCCCACTATGGCTGGAGGCTGCTGTTCCAGCCTGTTTGGTCAAAGAAGGCCTCTAGATTCATGAGGGAGTTGAGCTATGGCAGTTCTGGGTAATAGCATGCTAGGCAACGTGAATGGCATGTGCAAAGGCCCTGAGGCAGGAATGTGTTTGGCAGTTTGAGGAACAGTGAGGGGTCTGGTATAGCTGGAGTACAGCAACAAGGGGGAAGAGGAAGTCTCAGAGGTCAGAGAAGGAGCCAGAACCTGGACAGTGTGACATCTCTCAGGCCACATCAGGGGTTTGGGACTTCCTCCAGTGAATGGAGGTCAAGAGAATGACAGGATCCTACTTTGAATTTAGCAGCATTGCTGTAGCTGTTGGGAACAGAATGAACCGTGGAGGTGCCACTGGGAGTTAGGAGTCTGGTCTAGTCTTCCAGACAAGAGGTGACAGTGGCTCTGGCCTGAGTGATAGCTGTGGGGATCTGCTTTGGAAGTGAGTTGCAGAGGATGGAGGGAGGCCAATGACTCAAGGGCCACTTAGAAAGGCATTACCCTGGCCGGGAAGTTGTAAGGTGGTGGCAGTGGAGGAGAGGAAAAGGAGGCCAAGATGAGACCCTCCCTTGGGTCTGAGAAGTCACGTCCCCTCTGAGCCTTGGTTTCCTCACGTATAAACATATCCTGCTTAAAGACACCAAGCAGCAAGCCTCAGATTTCATCTTGCTGGGCTCTTCATCAGTGCTCTTACCCTCATGGGGTTGCCTCTTCCTGGCAATGGCCAGCCAACAGGTTGCTTGTAGGTGAGGCATCAAGAGTGTAGTCTTTGATTTTGGGAGCTCTGGCCATCAAGACTGCACTCAGGATGGCAGGAAACGTTGTCTTTGAAGAGACTTTCCAGAAGCCTCCTGGCCTACCCCCTTCATACTTCTTCTGCTTACATCTCATTGGCCAGAACTCAGTCACATAACCACACCTAGCTGCATGGGAAGCTGGGAACTGTAGTCTTTTATTCAGAGTAGCTATGAGACCAGCTAAGGATCTGTGACTGAGGAGGAAGAGGAACGTTGATGTTGGGGTGGGCAGCCACCCCCTGGCATAGTTATCCATCCCATGCTGAGACCGGGACCAAAAGGCTCGCCTTCCACTGCCTCCTCAGCCTCCACTCTGGTCCCCAGCTCTGCGTTTCATGGCTCTGTCTCCCCTTCTGAATGTTCCAGATTTTACTGTATAGATCTCAGGAGAGGGCCAGGGATGTGAACCAGACAAAGGCCACTGGGATGCTAGAAACTGAACCCCAGTTCAAGCCACCTCAAGGTGAAAAGGGGAATTTATGTCTGCCTAAGTCACTGGAAAGTCAGGGATGGTGCTAATTTTTGAAAGGCTTGAACCAGAGATGGTGTTGGCCTCTACCAACCCCACAGCTGCTTCCTGGGGAGGCAAGATAGCTGTTCAAGTGCCAGCACCGTAGCTTCCAGGTTCTAGAACTGCAAGGAGGAGCCTTAGCCTTTCTCTGGCTGCACCTACAAAAGTCCTAGGGTTCACCCTGACTGGATCAGCTAACAGGGCTTGACTTTTGGTCATGTGTCCATCCCAAACCAATCATAGTGGCCGAGGATGGCAGTGATTTTGTTGGCCAGACGTGGGAGCCCCACCTAGACCGTCTCTTGGGGGAGAGGCACCGCTCACGGGTCCATCAGCCAGCTGGGGCTGCTGTAACAAAGAACCACAGGCTGGGCAGCTTAGACACAGATGCTCCTTTCTCACAGTTCTGCAGCCTGGAAGTCTAAGATCAAGGTGTCAGCAGGTTTGATTTCTTCCGAGGCCTCTCTCCTTGGCTTGCAGATGGCTGTCGTCTTACTGTGTCCTCACATGATCTTTCCCCCGTGCGCGGGCCCTTGATGTCTCTATGTCCTAATCTTCTCTGCCTACAAGGACACCTGTCAGATTGGATTAAGACCCACCATGATGGTCTCATTTTAACTTAATCACTTATTTAACGGTCATACCTCCAAATACATCTTGCCCCTTGCCATATTCTGAAATACTGGCGGTTAGAGCTGCAACATATTACTTTTGGGGAGGACATAAATCAGCCCATAACAACGAGCAAGCAGATTGTGGAATGGTTCGTGCTTTAGGGAAAGGCACAGATGGTGTGGTGGGTGCTCAGAGGTGAGACTGGACAGTGAAGGTGAGACAAGTGGACTGGACAGTGAAGATGGCCCTTGCTCTGGGTCTTCAAGGGTAGGAAGAATTTCACCAGTGAATGCGATCCCTGGCGGAGAGAACCGTGGGGCAAAGATGTGGACATTGGATTGCTAAGAGGATCTTGGACAAGGCCCTGCAGCCTCAAGATGCAGGGGGTCAGAAGTCTCGGATGAGATTGCAGGCCAGCTATTCAGGGGTCTTGAATGCCAGGGATTATTGGAATCTACAATATTGGAAGCCACAATAGTGGTTCCACATTGGTTTTATCAATTGCTACCCAGTGTGGCCCTTGGGGGCTTAAGAAGGCATTCACCTCTCCCCCTTCAGCCTTTTCCTTTTCTGAAATAATACAGTGAACCCCCCTTGAATCCAGCACCCAACACAACATCTAGAACAAGAATGGGTAATTTACATCCACCCCTGTGAGCATCCCTGTGCGCCCCCTGCTCTCCCCACCCCCCTGCTCTCCTCACCAAGCCATACGTTCTCTATCCTGAACCGTGGGTTTCCCATTCCTTGCTTGTTTGTGTCTGTTTTATCATATTGATATAGTCCCCAGAAGTAAATTATTTGGTTTTAGTTCTATTTAATTTTGTAAAGAAAAGACATCATCCTATGCGCAATCTTTTGGAATTTATTTTTTTCACTCACTAGTAATAAAACCCATCCACGTTGTTCTTTTAGCTGTTGCTGATTCGTTTTAGCTGGGGTAATAGACTCTAATCTATGCTCCCGTGCTTTTGGTTGTGAGACATCTGGGTTGCCTCTAAGCATTTATTGTCACATTGCCACCACACGCCTCCCTGTTCACATCTCCCGGGGCCCATGTGCATGTGTTTCTCTTGGGTGTATACAGAGGAATGAATTGCTAGTCACAGGTATGAATGTCAACCTGATTTCCACAGTGATTGTGCCAGGTGCCACTCCTGCCAGCCAGCAGTGTTGATCCACAGCCTCTGCAACACTTGGAATTATCCAGACTTCATTTTTGCCTAGGGATTGGGTATAAAATGCTTTCTCACTGTCGTCTTGATTTGCATTCTCCTGAGAAGTAATTCGGGTGAACCCTCTTCCTATATTTACTGGCTCTACATGTTTACTCTTCTGTGAGTTGCCTGTTCATGCTTTTTACCCATTTTTCCATCCAGTTGTGTGTTCTTGCCTCAGGTTTGACTGTCGTGGTAGTAGTACTGAGTCATGGTGCAGGGGAGTGAGGCTGGATCAGATAGCACCCCAGGCTATGGTGGCTCATGTGGGGTTCACTCTTTTGTCTTTTCATTGAGGATCCGTGAGGGCCAGGCACCGCGATAGCCCTTCCTCATGTATGGCCTCATCTGCCCCCCGACAGGAGGTCTGTCTACCTTCATCTCAGGCTCTGAGTGAGGCGGAGGCTGACCAAAGTCACATGGCTGTTTTGTGGCAGAGCTGAGATGGGTAGTGAGTTCTCTGATGCTGGGATATTCTTCTCCTTGTGTGAGTCTGCCAGATTTGAGATTCTTGAAGATGCCACGTATTTGAGAACCTTGTCTTGCTGGGCCATGTGGCAACCAAGTGAGCACTGGGATCAAAGTCACATGGCCAGGTTTCCATTCCAGCCCCACCACTACCTTGCTGAGGACTCTGAGAGAGTACCTCACCTCTCCTATCTCAGTCTTCCCATCTGCAGAATGAGGGAGTCGCGTGGCAACGTTGTGCAGGATTTAAAATCCTGGCACCTGTAAATTAGGGCCATCAGAAGGTATCCCTTTGTCCCTCCCAGGAGGCTCACATGCCCATCTCAGACAAAGATGAGCTCAATGAATTGGGGATGCATGCACTGGGTTTTTTTCTTGGTGCAACAGAGTGAGGAGATGCAGAGAAGAATAGGGAGAGGCTATCGGTGCAATTGCTAATCTAAGCTTGCCATTTTGACTCTACCTGTGAATTGTGTCTGCCAGTCTGTCCACCTCTCACCAGCTCCACCACCACCTCCTGGTTCAAAACCTCCATCTTTAGAGACTTGTTGCCCAGACAGCTACATCAGCCTCCTCACGTACCCCCGCCTCCCCAGCTGCACAGCCATCCGGCATAGCATCTTCCCAGCATTGCTCTGATCATGGCAGCCACCCCCCCCCCCCCAATGTGCAAAACCCTGTAGTGGTTTACTGTTCCTCCAGGAATAAAATACCAACAGGCCCCCTGGTTCTTTACAGACCCCTGTGACCTGCACCCAGACCCCCTCTCCCCTCCATCTCCAGCCCCTCTGCCTTTCTTTCCACCCTCAAGCATACCAAAGCCCTTCTCACCTCAACGCCTTTGCCCTGCCTTGTCCCCTCTGCTGGGATGCTCTTTTGTCCTTCCATTGAGGACACCCATGGGTAGCGTCGGCCACCTGTCCCTATCTGCCCCTTACCTTGCCAGATTTTTCGTATCACTTCACTACTCCAGGGCATATTCCCTATTTGCTCATTTGTGCAGCACTGTATAACAGTTCAGCCCCTAGACTGCCCGCTTGGTTCTTTTCCTGGCTTCCCCATTTACTAGCTGTGGACCTTGACCACACGGCAGTGATAATAGTGTCTGCTCCATAGGTTGTGTCCCATGGGCTGAGATCATTTAGTCTCCATGAAGCATTCAGAACTGCGCCTGGCACATAGGATGTGCTCCGGAAATCATAGTTGTGATGTTGCTATCATCTCTCTCTTGGGCCAGAAGGCAGCTCTGTGAGGAAGCAGATGGAGGCCTCTGACATGGCGCCTGGTAGATGGAGGGCATGGTGACCACAGACGGGCACCAGAGGATGTGGGGACCTCCCTGGGTACTGGTGCAGACACCTGCCCTCAGCTCCCTCTGGAGCAGGAGGCAGAGGAGAAGGGTGAAAGGGAGCAGCTGCCAAGAGATGGCAGGTAACCTGCTTGCTCCAGCATCATGCAGGTCTCAACCCAAATGCCACCTCTTCCAGGAGGCCTTCCTGGACTGTCCAGCCTGAGATTGGTCAATCTGTTCTGATGTCTTTACAGCACTTACCACCTTCAGAAGGGACATTGCTTACTTTTGCAAAGATGTGTCCAATATCAATCTTCTCCCTGACTGTGGGGGTGTCCATGGAACCCAGGCCTGTCAAGCATCTTCTCCTGGGATGCCCCACCCAGGGCCTGGCACACAGTAGGTGCTCAGAGCACACATGAAGAAACACATGACCCCGGAGCTCCTCTCTATCCTATGTGCCAGCAGCTGCTCTGAGCCCTTGAGGACAAGGCCCAGGTCTTATTTACCTTCTGACTCCCAGATCGGTGGTACCTTGCACACAGGAAGCACTCTGTTCCCTCTGTTGTGTGAGTGGATGCTTTTCATTCTGACCTCAATACGAGGCTGAACATTCATTCCCGCACATTTCATTTTAATCCGTTTTAGCCTGGCATTCTGTTGGCTCTCCCTTCCACCTTTGCATTGGCTTCAAATGGGGTAAACATGCTAATTAGGTCAAGGCCTAGGGAAGACCCCTTCCCCATGGCATGATTCAAAAAGACGCGTTTCCAGGATTTGTTCAGCAGAATGATACTGTCCACCCGCTCCCTTCCTCCACCAGTGTCTCTGGAGAAACATAGGAGGGCTCCCTGGATGACAAACTGGGGAGCTCCCTACTTGGGGGAGCCAGAATGCCCACCAGCGTATTAAAGGCCCTGAAAAGTCTTACAGACAAGAGAGCAGCTTGAGCAGGCTTTTCCTGAAGGACCCACTCATCTCTGACCTTGGACTCACTGACCATCTGGTAGAATGCTCTGCAGAGGCAGCCCCTGCCCCCCACCCCACAAGAAACACCACTCATATATATATATATATATATATGTGTGTGTGTGTGTGTGCGTGCACGTATATGCATATATATGTATATCCCATTTATATATCACATTTTATGTATATATCATAAAATACACACACACACACACACACACACACACACACACACACACACATATATGACGTTTTCTTTGTCCATTCATCCATTGATGGACCCTGAAGTTGTTTCCACATCTTGGCTATTGTAAGGAATGCTGCAGTGAACACAGGGTGCAGGTATCTTTCCAAGAGAGTGATTTTGTTTCCTTTGGATATGTATCCAGAAGTGGGATTGCTGGATCATATGATCATTCTATTTTTAATTTTTTGAGGAACCTCCATACTCTTTTCCATAGTGGCTACACCAATTTACGTTCCCACGCATACAGTGTTTTTATTTATTTTTCCCCTAGGTGCTTTTGGTTGAATTTGTAGAATTTAAATGCTCATGGGATCCCACACCACAAGCTTCCCCTGCCCCACCGTGTGTCCGCCATTCATTCATTTATCGGTCCCACAGATATTTACTAGAATCTTCTGTGTGGTAGACTGATGAAATGGCTCTGCCTTCAGTGTGCTCACAGTTTGGTGGGGACAGACAGCAACATCAGAGCAGAAAATGTGCTCTGGGATCTCATAGGCGAGGAGAGGGCACCAGGCAGGTAGACTGTAGCACAGAAGGCTGCCTGCAGGGGTCATCTGTGATGGGCTGGTCCACACTAGAGGGGGAAAGGCTGTAGCAGGGGAGAAGCCGTCAGGAGAGGCTTGCAGGTGTGACCCAGCCCAGAGCCAGGGGGTCCGGAGTGTGATCCGGACACCCTGGACTCTAGGGTGTGGGGGAGGGAGGGCAGAAAGAGGCTGGAGAGAGAGGTGGGCATGAATCAGTCCGCCAGTGCTTTGCCTGGGAGGGGAGCTGTCAGAAGAATTTCTTTCCCTTGTGTCAGGGGAGAGACAGGATGTGGGAAGATAATCACATTCTTAGCACATATAGAAATTTGCTCTGTCCCCAGCATTATTGTCAACAAAGAAATGGTGATTTCCCGACATGCGGGATGGCTGCATTCTTTTCCAGATACTCACGACCTCCTGTTTGGTACTCCCCCGCCGGAATTTTTCCAGGGATGGGCACAGATGACCTAGGATCCAAGCCCTGGGAGGGGAGTACCACCCTCCTGTGTCTGCACACCGGATGACTTTAATGCATTTCTAGGCTTTTGCTCCTGTGGCACTCTTTAGAGCAGGGTGACCCGCTGGGCCTAGGTTCCCTCATCTGGGAATCCGTGCCTCACACAAATGGCTCCATCTTTTTACCCATTTCAGGCTGTGAAAACAGCCAAAGCACACGTCTGGTGAGCTAATGACTGCTTGGAAGGATGGATTCGAAGGCCTTTCCAGTGAGTGAGAGAGACAGAAGCAAGGGGCGGGCCAGCTCCACTTTCTCTCTGCCATTTCTTAACAATGCGCCATCTTGCCTGAGCGAAAGACCTATTCTTTCCCTATTCTTGCTTAGAATGCAGCTAACAAAGGACTTTTTGTCTCCTTTGCATTTTTTTTTTTTGCAAGCCTCAGTTCATCCTGGGTTTTAGCTCTCCTGACACTATTCTTTGAGATGAGTCTTTTGTTATAATGTTCTCTTTCCAGCTTTCATATGGTGGACAGACACACACACACACACTCACATGCTTACACGCTTTTACACACACTGTCATTCACTCATTCAACTATGGAGGCTACGCAGATAAATAATCCAGCTCCCCACAATCTAGTGGGAAGAGACAGAATTCAATTCAACACCAAGTAAGGAGAGCTAAGGTGCTGAGCCACAAGCAGAAAGAGGGGCATATCAGGAAGGTCCCTCGGAGAGGGGGCACTGGAGCTGGTGAACCAACAGTGCATCTTGTAAGAGCTACTGGTTATTGATCCCTTACTAGGTGTGGATAGATTCTGTCATGTGCTTTGGTTTTTTAACCATCCAAGCGACCTTAAGAAGATGACTATATTCCCAGTTTACAAAGGAGGACACTGAGGCCTTGAGAGGTCAATGAACTCATCTAAGGTCCTGCCACTGGGAAGTGGAACCAGAATGTGAAACCAGATTTATCGCCTCCAGGGCCCTGCTTTGAAAACACCTGCCTCTCACCAGGCAGATGGGAAGAAGACCATTTCCAGGCTGATGGAACAGCACGCGCAAAGGCATGGAGGCAGGAAGGGGCAGATGTTGACCCTTCGTGGACGGTCAGCAGGATGCGCTGGCTTTGCCCAGTGAGAAGAGAGACCCTGAGGTGAAACTGAGGCAGGAGAGAAGGGTGGAGACTGGGGGCCTGCACATGCCCCTCCCCCAGTTTCCAGCTCTAAGGGCCTATTATCTTAGCCAGGCTCAGCCCAGACATGTACTCCCAGCACCCCGAGTTCTTCCAGTTGTTCACTGAGAAGCTCTCTAGTTCCTCTGGATGGAGACAGCCAGGTGTGGCATTCTGAGCCCAGAAGGGCTGTGAGTTGCCATGCCACGGGACTGGCAAAAGCAACCTTTTTCCATCTGTATATTTTCCAAATCATCATATATTTCAGCCCGTGTCACTGCAGATTGCTCACTCTCTGACCCATTGGCTTTAAATAGCAAAAGAAAAAAAATACAATGCACTTTGTGGTTTCCAGTAAGATACCGTAAATACACCCAGATAATATTCCGGTGCAAACCATTTACGGTGGCTGCACAGGGCGGTGGAATGGAATCTTTCGGGCAGGCTTGGTCATCAGTTTATTTCCTCTGTACCCACCGGGATCGTTATGGAGCTGGGCTGTGTGGAGGGCACCATTCGGGCTCCCCATGTTCACCTCAGTGATAACACTTTCCTGAGCACCTCCTAGGGCCTGGGCTCTTTACACAGAGGGTGCACTACTCTTCATGGCAACTTGGCAGTGTCCTCCTGGTGGTTCTCATTTCACAGATGGGAAAGTTGAGATTCGGGGAGGCAGAGCCCTTGCTCAGGGTCCCCCCAGCCGAATAAGGAGTAGAGAGGAGGAAGGACGGATAAGCTCCATCGTATCCAAGTTCTGAGCTAAAGCCAGTTACCTGGGCTTCTGGATGGAAAGTTTACCGGGAGATGTGGGTGCCCTGAGAGTTAAGGAGGATGTGGTGGAGGTGAGAGTGGGGACCCCATGCTGGGAGCCAGGAGAAGAGCCTCGTCCTAGTCCCCCTAGTCTCGCTGAGTCACTGGTGACCTTGGGCAAGTCTCCTGGACTCCATGAACCTATCATTCCAGGAGGAATTTACGTCTGCGGCTCTGGGAGTCTGTTCTCTGATTCTGAGGATGCCTCTGTGCAGGGCAGGATGGTGGAGCCAGCAGAACCTGCCACCGCCCTTGAGAGCTTCGGCTCCCCTGTGCCCCTGGCTCTCCTGCTTCTGCCAATGGCTCTTCTGTGTCAGGGTCATCACGCGGGCTCCTCACAGAGAGAGCTGCATAGCTGGCTCCTCTGAGCTCTAAAGGCACGACCCCCGGTGTACCCGGCTAGCAACACTGCCCTGTTTTATGTTCTTCAGAGTCCTCAGCTGCCACTGAATGATGTGATCGTGCTGTCTGTTCCCCTATGAAGGCAAGGCCATGTCTGAGTCTCTCCTGTCGGTATCCCCAGGCCCCAGCACATGACAGGTGCTTAAGAAATATCTGTGGAGTGATGGCACAGGGCACATGGCTTGGTCCAGGAGATTTGATGGAGGTTCTTCCTCAGCTCAGGGGTAGGAGAGACAGGTAGACTCTCCAGGCAGAGGGGGGTGGGTCTGTTCTTGGAGGGTGCGTGGTCAGCAGTGGCCAAGCCCAGCATGTGCTGCTCAGTGACTCCATGTGGAAGATCTGGAAAAGTGCCTGGGTCGGGGTCAGGAGGACTGAGTGGGTGTCATGACCTGGAGGCAGGAGAGTGGGTCCGACTCTGGAGCTGAGCCAAGTTTAAGTCCTGGCAGGTTGCGTCACCTCTCCAGGCCTCAGTTTCCCCATATGTAAAATGGAGATAGTAATGGTCCATATCTCATAGGGCAGTTGCCAGGATTGAGTTGATCTATATTGAGTGCTTAGGAAAGAGCCTCTCAAATAATAAGCATTTTATGACTTTGCCATGCTTATGATGAACTATGCCATTGGGCATAGGATGTCATAAACAGACACCCTAAATGCACTCTTGCAGATGCCTCATAAGAGACAAACAAGGTGACCTTCAGGAAATCACCCAAGCAGCTGAGACACGGGCTGTCCTGGGAGCCCTGAGAATGGCCAGGGTGTAGGGCATTGCCCCGGAGTGGTTGGAGATAGCATGTGACCTCGAAGTTTGCATCCTGGCTCTGTCTGGGCAAGTCATTCTTCTGAGCCTCAGTTTCCTCACTGATAAATCAAGGTGTTACTCATGTGGGATGGGTGCAGGAAGAGCCCACGGATGGATGCAGTGTAACATGGCCTCTCACCTTGAGAGTCTGAGATTTTAAGATTCTGGAATCCTTTTCTACCTTCTCCCTGCCATCAAAACCGGCTCTTAGCTTAGCAAGCCATCTCACTTGAATGGGTCTTATAAATTATTTGTTGATAGGTTTTAACTGATAACCTAATGGCATCTCTTGACAGAAATAAAGGCATTTTGATAAGCATCCATGCCTTAAGCCAAAAGAATCTCTCTTAACCGTGGGCTTCCAGATGCAATGAGGAACCAGGAAGAGAGGTGGGTGGGGCTGAGAAAGGACACTTGGGTCTAGAATCCCAGTTGTGGCCAGTTTGTAGGTGGGTGGCCTCAGTGAATCACTTTTACCTCTCAGAGCGTCGGTTTCCTCATCTGTAAAATTGCGGACAGTGACGTCTACCGATAGGGCAGTTGGGAAACACAACACAGAGAGCCAAGTATGGGCCTAGCACATAGTAGGTGCTCAACAAATGTTACTTTCAGGCCTTCTCCCTGAACCCAAAACCCCCCTCAAAAACCCCAGCTTCTGGCTAACTCTGTGCTGGTATCTTGGAGGAAGTAGGCTGAATGGGCTGAGTTCACCACTGCTCCCCACCCTCCTGTCAGACCTTCTCTGAACTTTTCAGTCGGGGTTGTTTTCCTAAGGAATAGGTGAGCAGACTTTCCCAAATTGCCTAGCCGGGAGCCTGGCAAATAAGCCCTAAATAAAAGTTGTTGGCCACCGTTTGAAGCTTTCATTCATTCATTCATTCATTCATTCATGCAATGAAATTTACCGAGTACCTACTATGTGTCAGGCCCTGGGGACCCAATGGGGAACATGACAGAGTGCTTACCTTCAAGGAAATTATATTCCAGTGGCGGGGGGGGGGGGGAATGGGAGTGGTAGGTGTGTGAGGAACAGACAATAAGCAAATCAATCTAAAATGGCAGGAGGGCTATGTAAAAAAACTAAATGGGGGGGGAGGGGAGCTTTCTTTCTGTATCTCCCAACAGTGTGCCTGTAATTTTATCAATTATAATCTCTGCAATACTCACTGCAGTTTATTTAAGCACCAGCTTTGTGCCAGGTGAGACCTATTTCTTCCTACAGAGTAGGTGACACGAACAGGTATGGAAATGGAGACGAAGAGAGGTTAAGTGACTCGTGCAAGGTCATCCAGCTCCTGGCGGGGTTGAAATTGGAAACAGACCTGCTCCTTCATTCATCCCTCACGCATTATGGGGGGGGGGGGGTTGTAAACAATGGAAGCAAGACAGATGTGGTCACTGTCGCCTTGTGAACCTGCAGTTTGGCTGGGCAGGCAGACATGGCTGGCTCAACCCCACCCACTTGCCTCTGTGTGAGGCTGTCTTATCCTTCGGGGCATTATGGAGCACAGTGAGGCAAAATGGGACCTGGGGGTAATAATAACAAAAACAACAACGATGCTTGGCATTTACTGAACACTTACTACATGCCTGGCTCTGTACTCAGCCCCTTCCCCTCGTTCTGTGGTTCAGTCTGCTCAGTAGCCCATGATGCCTAGATGCTGTCATTATGCCCATTTCACAGAAGAAACAACAGAGGCTTAAAGCACGTTAGATACGCAGGTAGCCTGATGCACAGGCCAGTTTCCTCAGTGGTCAGGTGGGGGGTGGGGGAGAAAGGGAGGGGGGATCAGGCAGTGCCAGTCTAATGTAGGTGGGCAAGGCCCACATCAAGGTCAGTGGCAGGGCTCACAGTGACCCTTTAGCACCCCGAGGCATTGGGCTTGAACAGCCAGTACTTGGGTCCCTGGGAACTCTTAAGCCACAATTTTCACTTTTCAGGGGCAGTGGGTGCTGAGGTAAGAGCCAGCTTGGCGGGGAGGGGCAGGCCGTGGCCCATGATGGGACTTCACTGTGGAGTGGGGAGGGGGGGTGGGGTCCACCTTGAACTTAGGAGAGTTAACTGTGTGGGGGTTCAACTATGCTTCCCCAACCTAAGTGTACCTGGGAACAGAAGCCGTGTTTAGTTCGTTGTCTGCCCCTCACCACCTGCATTGGTGTGCGCTGCTCAGGGGGCTCAGAGGGACCAGGGGCAGGTCACCTGCACTGCACACAAAATTACCACAAAGGACGCTGGTCCCACCCCTCCCCACCCTGCCCCTGGCCCCGCCTCCAGGGAGGAGTCTGGGAGAAGGGCAAGTCTCAGATGACCGGCCTGGCTCCCCGCCCCCTCCTCAATTTGCATACTCCATTCTTGGTCTGATAAAGGGGACACAGTCTCCTTTCAGCTGCTGCTGCACCTCCAGCCATTTAATCCCTGGGGACAGACTTGATCTATATGGGGTGTCTGGAGGCCAAGTCAGCAGCTCAGCTCTGTTGCCCACCCGTTGGGTGGCCCCAGGGCAAGCCAGACCTTTCTCTTGGCCTCGTTTTCTTCAACCATAAATGAAGATCAACGTTGCCTCCTACTCTTTACCTCCTCAACCTCTCATAAAGAACTGTTACTTGGGTAAGGGGCATTAAGGAATCTGAAATCATTGTTGCACTATATGCTAACTAACTTGGATGTAAATTTAAAAAAAAATAAATTAAAAAATAACTGTTACTACCGTATGAATAGAAATTGTAATAAATCTAGTATCTGGGGCCCCTTTCTCATACCAGGCTCTGTGCTAAATGTTTTATCTTTGTTAGTGTTTCTAATCCTCTCAGCTACCCTAAGAAAGTGCGTGGTTGCCGTCCCTATTTTATAGTGGAGGAACTGGAGCACAGAGAGGTTAGGTGACTCACCTGAGGTCACACAGCTGGGAAGTGGTGGAATGGGAATGACCCCCATCCTGTTCTCTTTATGCTCTCCATCTCATTACTCTTTCCTTTGGTGTCACTGAGGGTCTAATCTCACTGTTGGCTGAATCTAGTATATTATTTCCTCATGTGTTTCGTACTCTGCTGTGAGCTGGTGCCTGGCAGCTTTATCTTTGCTTCTCGAGGGGTCTTAGGGAATGACCGGCCTGGGGCCAGTCTTCCCCCTTGGGAACCCCTGAGCATGCAGAAGGACAAGTCTGAGCCATATCTCGAAGGCAGGGACAAGGCTCCCAGTTTCCAGGATTCTCATGTCCTCACCCCTTACCTTCCCACCTCCTGTGCTGCCTAAGGTAGCGTGTTTATTGTCCTGCTTTGCTGGGTGTGTGTGCGTGAGCAGCGACTTTCCCAGCGTGCCCTCTCTGCAATTCTGTCCATCAAGTAGTAGCTCCTTTCCAATGTCCTACCCCTCTGGGACCCAGGGCCTGATCACCAGGCCTTGAGGCCTTAATTCATGAGCTCCCTTTTCTGCAGAGCCCAGCAACACAAGATGGCCACATCCCATGCCTACTCGCCCTGCTGGTGATCAGTTCTGTCCTCAACACACGGCCCCTACGGGTTCCCTTGCCTTCCTGTGAGCCCGGCCGCGCAGCGGACGATCTTACGCAGCATTTCTTAATTTCACAGAACGAAAGCATTGTCAGGAATCCAGCCTGCCCGAGGTCCAGCCTGTGCATGTGCCCACACTGTGGCTGTCCCCTGTCCACGCTGGGGCTGTCCCCTGTCGATGCTCCCTTGTGCTCAGCGCTCTGCAGGGCACGTGTTAACACACACACGGTTTCTAATACTAATGTGATCAATAAGGTGTGCAGGGTCAGGAACCTGGTAGGTGCTGAAATAATGCCTTTTTCCAGGTTCGAGCTTGAGGTACAGTGAAAAGGAGAGAGTGCCTAGTTTAGGGGTGTTTGGTGAGCCAGGCACTGGGCTAAGCAGGTCACCCCCACTCCTTTTCCTTCCGAGCAGCTCCTGTCAGGTAGGCACTGGCATCATCTGCATTTCACAAGCAGGGAGACTGAGGCTCAGAGAGGACAAGGAGCTTGCCTGAGTCACAGACCGGAAGTGGTGGGGCTGGGATTGGAGACGCTGTGTGAACAGGGGTGCCACGGACGGGCTGGCATGGCATGGCGGAGCAAAGCGCCCTGGTAGAGCGAAGGCTGGCACGGCATGGCGGAGCAAAGCGCCCTGGTAGAGCGAAGCCATCTGACGGGTGGGCAGGCTGATGTCAGTCAGACAGTGGGAGAGCAGTGGCTGGGGATGGGGTGGGAGGCAGGCTCTTTGTGTCTCAGCAGCCCGGGTGGGCGAGGCCAGGAGGTGGATGAGGGGTGGATGGGGGAGGCATCTACCTGAGTGTGCATCAGTGTGACCTGAGGCCCGAAGCAGCTTGGAGGTTGCCTCACCCACTGCTGAGGTCACGTGCATCACAGCACCCTGGAACCCTCTCCCTGCCCCTTCATGACTGGTCAGCCCTGCCTCATCTGTCTGCTCTGGGTGTGGGGCCTCTTCCTCCAGGGAGCCCTCCCTGAACCATGCCACCCCACTGTGAGAGTGGACTTGCTGAGGGCTCACTGGGGCTTCCCAGAGAGTGCCTGGGTTCATCTTCATTCCATACAGCAGACGCTGCTCTCGGACCCATTTTACAGATGGAAAGACTGAGGCTCAGAGAGGTTAAGGGGCAGGGTGGCAGCGCTGCTGTGCCCCAGCTACTCAGGACCCTTTTACTCCCACTTAAAGCCCTAGCACCATCCTGCAGAGCCTTTGTAAATCCTTACAGGATTTACGCCATCTCCATGCAGCTGGGAAGACCTGTGGGAAAGGTGCCCCCCCAACGCCCTCCCTCCCCTGAACCTTCCTGTCCAGGCTCCTTCCTGCCCCTTTCCACCCTGACTGTGCGCAGTCCCCATCCCTTCCCTACACCTTGCCGTGTCTATCAGACTGATGATGCCTGAGGACACAGACACGAAGGGGCCAGGTCCCAGCCTTCTCTGGAGAGGCTCACAGTCTAGTGAGAGGACCATGGGGAAGAGGAGGGGATGGGCCTTATAGGCGACACACAGCCATGATAATAGGGACCACAAACGCAAGACCTGCTGTGTCAGGCAGGTGCCATGAGCCGGGCACGGAGTCGAGAGCTTGACACGGACAAACTCTTAACGTTCTCTGTCATTGCTCTGAGAAAGGCACGATGGCCATGTCCCCATTTTACAGCTGAGGAGACTGAGACACGGGGAGGAGTCGTCATTGGCTGAAAGTCCCAGAGCCAGGGATTGACGGTCCTGGGATCTGAGCCCAGGCCTCTGGCTCCAGGGCCTGTGCACACTGGAGGTGTTTTAAGAAATGCCGCTTTGTAGTGTGTTGCCATTAGTGTGCACACAGTTTACACGGCCACATCAAGTGTGGCGGGGAGTGGGTGGGAATCGACAGAGAGGTCCCCTCATCCAACCCTCCAGAAGCCGGACAACCCCTGCGCCGCCCAGCTGACACCCCAAGGGCATTCAGTGACAGGATTGAATGGGTGTGTGCATGCTGGCGGGTGTCGGGCATTGTCATCGGCCCCAGACGGAGCTTTCTCGGGCGGTGAGGAACGGTAGGCACTCAGTCCGTCTCTGCAGAGCATTACAGTGAGCTTGGCTCCCCTTCTTATCCAGGCTGGCCTTCTCCCAGGGTGCCCCGGACTTGACCCCAGTCTCTCCACTCTTCTCCCTGCAGGGAGCCGGGAGGCTGCCTTCACGTACGCCATCATTGCCGCCGGTGTGGCCCACGCCATCACAGCTGCCTGTACCCAAGGCAACCTGAGTGACTGTGGCTGCGACAAGGAGAAGCAAGGCCAGTACCACCGGGACGAGGGCTGGAAGTGGGGTGGCTGTTCTGCCGACATCCGCTACGGCATCGGCTTCGCCAAGGTCTTTGTGGATGCCCGGGAGATCAAGCAGAATGCCCGGACTCTCATGAACTTACACAATAACGAGGCGGGCCGAAAGGTAGGCAGCCAGGGAGGGGAGCCGGGCGGCTCTGGCAGATGTGCTGTGAAACAGCTTATTCCTAACAGCTGGTGTTGGGTGTCTGGTGGTGAGCCCCAGGGCTCTGCCCTCAGCCTCATTCGGCTGGACTCTGTCATCGATTTGCTGCTGGTCAGGATCTGGGTATGGCGTGAAGCGTGTCAGTTACTGGAGAGATTGAATAACCGAGTCTCTGGTAAAACAAACTGGATGGAACTCGGCAAGATGGAACGAGGGACGGATGTGATGTCTTATCCTTGGGCCCACAAAATCAGCTATACAGATCTCTGATTGTGGGGAGGAGGTGAGGTGAGTTCAGTAAGAATCATCCCTGTGGAGCAGCTGCCGGGGCCGCTGAAATGTCCTTGCTCACCTTAGTCAAGATATGGGTGACTGTTCTGTCTTTATTGCCTCCTGAGATCCTCCTGGATTCTGGGCTCAGCTTAGAAGAGAGTCAGGGATGTTTCGGAATGTTTCTAGTGGAGGTGCTGGGATCGAAAGGGGGCTGGACATCTCTTCCCATGAGGAGCTGGCTGTCCCAAGGCAAGGGGGCACATGGGTCTTCAGGCCCAGAGTAGAGAGTGAGGGCCCATGGGTGGGGGGTGTCACAGAGAGGCAGGTCCTACCGGTGTGAGGACAAGCCACGGCCGTTGAGAAACAGATTGAGTTACCAAGAAAGTGAGCCCCCCGTCCCAAGAAGTATTCAAGCACAAGCAGCTTGACCAGGCGTCTCGGGGCTCTCAAGTCAGTGCTGCCTGGCTTGGGTGCTGTCCCAGACAGAAGCCTGAGGTTGGGAGTGGTCTCTGTAAGTGCCTGTGAAGGCCACGGTGCTGGGAGCCCACGCTGGAGCCCCCAGGCCCAGGAGGTGCTGGGAGAGGAAAGTCTCTGGGGGCCGCTTGGAGCTCGATAGAGAAGCCTCTGTGAGCCAGGGCAGATTGGGAGTGAGGGCTCCGTGCCACCTGGGTGGGGGATAGACCACCGCAGTGACAGGACCTGTGCGGGCACTACAGGAGGCCACAGGAGCCGGGCAGGAACAGGAGTGACAACAACGAGGGAAACCGTGCACAGGGCTATGGCGAACCAAGGAGCCCAGCGTGGTTCTTGCCTGGTGTGGCTCTGTGGGAATGCGGCCCACTGTGGCTGGACCTTCCGATTTTACACTCAGATTTTTCTGTGCAGTCCCTTCGTTTTAAGTCTGGGTGTTTAGAACTGGTAGTCACCGGTAGCTCTTAAAAAATACAGAAAAAGGTGAAAAGGAAGATGACCAGAGGCTCCAACATGTACATCTCTTGGCAAAGTGTGGGCCGCAAGCTGCCCATTCAGGCGACAGATGGTTAAGGGGCACCAATCTTGTTCTGCCAGAGCCTGTTTGTCGGTCAGGTGGTCTTCTAGCTCTGGAGGCATCCGCTCACTTCATCCTCAAGGCATTCCTATGAATGGTCTTATCATGATCCCCATTTCCCAGGTTAGGTAACAAGCCGAGGTTCCCACAGCTAATGAGCAAGGTCAGAATTCGAACCCAGTGCTCCTAGCTCTCGAGCTGGCCACGCGCTGCCACGGTGTGGTGGTCGCAGCACGGGCTGGCAGCAGGCTGCCTGGGTTCGCGTTCTGGCTCTGTCGCTCCTTCCTTCACGAGAAGGAAGCAGAGCTGGCAGGAGTGTCCTCGGGGCTGAGGTGGAGAGGGAAAGAGACGGGGCAGGGGAGCACTCACCCCAGGGCCTGGCACCTAGGTGGTCCTCAGAACAGGCTGGGCATAATTACAAGTCGTGTGAGCATGTGTCGTGGGAGAGGGAGTCTGTCTGGCAAGTGGCGGGGGTCACGCATGCACACCTTAGAGGGGAGCGAGCCCCCCTGGTGTGCAGAGGAGTGACACAGGCCAGCCGGGCCTGAAAGCAGGCCTCCCACTCTCTTCCTTCTCCTCTCCAGCCTCTTGCCACATCCTGTGTGTCAGAGCCTCCCAGGCTGCCAGGGTGAGTCACACAGGCCGAGCTGCTCACCTGGCCTGCCCCAGGATGATGTCCTGGGGTAAAGTGTAAGGCCCTGCCTATCCAGTCCTGTGGCTGGGAGTGCCTACCTATAGCCAGCACACCCCTCCAGGGTTCCCAGCTGCCCATTCCTCTGTATTCCTGTGGTCTCAGATCACTCCTTATGGCTGGGGTCGCAGATCACAGGCTCCCTCCCGCCCTGGAAGCTGTCACTCCCTGGGGGTGGACAGAAGGATGGCAAGTGGCTTCCCTCTCCCGGCCTCAGTTTCTTCACCTGTGCCTACCAGGTTGGGCCCCTGTGAGAACTGAAGGAGAGAAGTCCTAGCCTGGGGTAAGAAAGGACCTGTGTATATCACATGGGAGAGGGTTTTAGAAGTCATGTCACTGCAGCAGGTGTGAGGGCCATGGTTGCCGTTCCAGGCAGCTCTTGGGGGAAGCAG
Organism: Prionailurus viverrinus; assembly: GCF_022837055.1. Lineage (NCBI taxonomy): Eukaryota > Metazoa > Chordata > Mammalia > Carnivora > Felidae > Prionailurus > Prionailurus viverrinus. The sequence goes on from NC_062562.1 coordinate 55,170,909, forward strand.
ATGCTGGGAACTGTCAGAGATCAGAAAACCAACCTTGGTGGGCTTCCTGGAGGAGATGGGCCCCCCAAATGAGTGAGGTTTGACTAAGCAAAGAAGAGAGATGAAGGTAACCCAGGTCTGCTGTATGGAGGGGGTGGCCAAAGGCCAGAGGTGGGGACTTGGGGTCAGTTCGGGGGTCATGGGTCCCTGAAGGGGTAACAGCCGCTGTTACCTGCAAGGTCACCTGCCACGTTAAGGAGTGAGAAGGGCCTTGCATTCTCCCCTCAGATCTTCCTGGGGCTGCCTTCTTCTTACTGGTCACCTTTCAGCTCAGATGTCCCCTCCTCAGAGAAGCTTCCCTTTCAATTCCTTCTTAGCCTTTTCTCAGATGCTGCCTTGTTCTGGAGCTTGCTCCCCTCCCTAGACCATAAGCTTGATGAGGACAGAGACCCTGTGTGTCTCATTCACAGCCACACACCAGAGCCTGGCATACAGAGACCTGCATACGTACAGAGTGAATGGTTGAGCACCTCATGGTCACTGATGGTTCTGGAGCGGAGGAGGTACGAAAATCATAGAAACTGACCAGGGATGCAGAGTACAGCTTTGGGCAGCATCAGGAACAGGGTCTGGGAAGAGTGCAGGCTGGGTCCAACTTGATGTTTCTGAGCAGGAACAACTCTCACGGCTCAGGGAAACCCAGCTGAGGGGATACTCCCCATACCTACCAACTCCACTCTAGTTTGGGAGGATCCTTGAGGATACCCTTCCTGGAACAGCCATTGACCCTGACGCCATGTATTTTCCAGAGCCCGGAAGTAGAATTCAGGACTTCCCGTTGTACACGGGAATAGACCTGAGCACCCCTTTGTAGGGTGCAAAGGGAGGCCACCCAGGGCAGTGGCCATACTATTCAGGCAGAGCACAGAGGGAAGGCAGCTTTCCAGCCTAGCCCTGCGGTGGCCAGACTGTCACTCCCCGCTACAGGGCCCGCCAAGGGTCCAGGCACATATCTAAGTGGTCAGGAGCAAGGACAGCCACTTAGCTGGGGTTAGTAAGGCTCAGTGTATATCAGCTCAGGGTCCCATCTCTGTTTGAAGCCTCCGTTTCCCCATCTGTTAAATGGGGCCCTGATCCTCAATTTGTTCTGGACCCTCAGGTGCTGGTCAGGGCCTGGTGAGGGCCCCAGTGGGGAGATGCCCGCGGGATCCTGCAGGGTGCTATTTGTTATTCAAAGACATGGGGTCCCACCGCAGGACCTCCCCCACAGTAGGCTTCCGTGGGCCCCACACACAGCAGAGGTAGGGAGCTGACAGCAGAAAAGGGGCCAGCCCGCAGCCACTCCTGACGGAGCATCTTGGAAAGGATCACAGATGTGTTTATCGCTGGCTCCCTTGCCCCTGCTGTGAGAAGACAAGACTCAACCCGACCACAGGCTCTGGGCTTGTTGGCAGCTGGTGAGAAGCAAAAGGAGGAGGAAGTCAGGGAAGGGTTATGTGTCCTAAGGGGCAGAGGTGGGGTGGCAGGCCCCGTGATGGGGGACCCAGGGCAGCCCACCACCTCACCTGGCAGATGAGGGAGAATAAACGCCATGGGGCGTCCTGCCCTTACGGGTCTCCAGTTCGGGTCTGAGCCCGGGCAAAGCCAGTCGCTCACCTGCAGATGTGGGCCTTGGGCCTGGGGAGGCAGGGGCACCGCTGCAGGCCGGCAGGGCTCCCCCCGCACTGTCTCATGAAGTTGTGCGGTCCTCGAATCAGAATGGTCAGGGGAGAAGATAGAAATGGGGGTGCCAACAGCTCTTTTGGGAAGGTGATTTTAGAATTATAGTCTCTCCCTATTGTAAAATCAGGGGCATGATATTTTTGGAATGAAATCACAGACCGCTCAGGTTGGGATTGTAGAACGTGAGGTTCACATGCTCACGTGTGGAGTTTGGAATCATAGGATCTTTGGTTGGGAGGGAGAGAGGCGTCAGAAGCGCTGGGCTGACATCTTTGGATGGCGGGATTTTTGTGGTTTTGCATGATTTCTTCCCAGCCTTTTGGGGAGATGAACTAACCACAATTCTCGCCCTCAAGATGCTCAGTCTTGTGAGAGTGTCAGATAAGAGGAACAAAAAATAGGATTCCGGGCTACCCTCCACAGGAGAAATGCAATGCAGAAAGAAGAAGGGGTGGCTTCTTCTTGGAGAAGTCCGGAGACCTCTGGGAGGAAGAAGGGACTCCTTAGCAGGGCTTTGAAGGTTAAGTAGGAGTCCTCCAGGTGGACAAGGCAGGTGGGAAGAAGGAGGATAGTTCAGGCAGTGCAGGTGGCCGGTGAGGTGTTCTGTGTGTCCAGGGAGAGAGGGGTAATAGGCGATGAGGCTGCACAGGGGTGAGGACCAAATGCAGGGCCTTGAATGCCAGTTCAAGGAGTGAGACTTTCCCCTTCTGCAGGAGGTTCCTGAAGAGGCTTTGGTGGAGAAGTGTGTAGGCAGGTTTCTGGTCCTCTCTGGGACATAGTGTACAACAGAGTAAAGGGGGCACGGCAGCAGCATGTGCCCAAACTCAGCAGGGGCCTCGGGAGAGTGGGGAGGGACAGCTGTTCAGGAAGCAGAATAGACAAGACCCACCTTGGGTTGTGTTTGGGATGGATGGGTGGACGCCTCTTCTCACTGGGATCAGGACCTGGGGCAGGGGGAGACCAGTGTCAGGGGAAATGATCAGGGTACCTTTGGGTGCTTTTGGGACTGGGAGACCCTGTGGCCTGCAAGTGGGGGTGCCCAGGGGTATCCTGGATGCCTAGATCTTAATTCTGGAGAGAGATCTTGTCTGGAGCCACTTCCTGGCAGCCACCAGCAGGAGGCAGTAACAGAAGCCCTGGCCTTTGGTAGGACTGCCCAGAGGGAGGATTCGAGTGGGAAAGCAGGCGAGCTGGGCATTTGCCTTTGGGAAGTGGGCATGGGGCAGGAGGACTATGGGGAGCCAAAGAGCAGTCCTGGAGGTGGAAGGAGAGCCAGGTGCGGGGGCCCTTCCAGAGACATTCCGCTGCACGTGTAGAATGCCCCTGTGGGGTTCAGAAAAGCCCAGCCTCTGCCAGGTGCCAGCTCTGGAACCCCAGCCAGGGGGATAGGAGACCGGCCTCTTGGAGCCTCCACAAACACATTGCACCTGGCGGGGCAGGCTGGTGAGGTCTTGCTGTGCACAGAGAGGGAAGTGTGCTGCAGCTCTGGGGCCTGGAGGGAGGGAGGGGCCCTCAGAGATCCCTTCCTGGGAGTGTGGTAACTGAGCCCCAGAGAGGCAGCCCCCAGGGATGGGGGCCCAGCTGGGATGGGGCTGGCCCTGCTGGAATGTGCTGCTTGCTCCGAGGGAGGTGAGCTCAGGGGGATGGAATGCCACTGGAGTGAGAAGTCACCTTCCAGTCCCTGCCCAGCCTCTCGCTCACGGGAGTGGTGGTGTGTGTGTGTGTGTGGGGGGGGGGGGGGTCGGTCTTGTCCCTTCCTGCCCTGCCCCGTCTGGTCTGGGTGCTCCTGGGAGCTGGATTCCCACCCTGCCCTGGCTGCAGGCAGGCCTGTGAGTCAAGGGACACCAGAGACCTGGCCCCTGGCAGCTGGGCGGGGCCCAGATAAGGCTTACTCAGCTATGCTCTTCTCCACCCTGCAGAGGGCCACTTGCATATTTGAGCAGATAGAGTGCTCAGCGGTGGCACGTTGAGGGCCAGAGGAGGAGCCAAGCCCTACCTGGTCTGAAGCCGGCTGCCCAGGCAAGGCTGAGTCCTCCTGGGGCCACCATGCCCTCCATTTCTGCCCCAGATTCAGGAGCAGCTATGGGTTCTCACCTTCCCAAATGGAAAGGCTTCTATTCAGAATTGAGGCACATGGGCCAGTGGCAGCTTTGGGCCAATCTTGGCCTCCAGAGCTTCGGTCTCTTCCATGGTCTCAGAAAGGTCTTCCAGATCTGACATGTGGGGAAGGGGAGGACACAGGGTTCTTAGGACCAGTGGATACCAATTTTGTCTGAGGCCATGCATTCCTGGAATTTGCCAGCCTTGTTCTTGCCTCAGGGCCTTTGTACATGCTCTTTCCTCTGTCTAGAATGCTCTTCCCTCAATCTTTGCATAACTAGCTCCTTCTATTCCTTCAGGCCTCTGCTTAGATGTCCCCTTCTCAGGGAGTCCCTCCCTGACTTTCCTCCCCTACATCTACTTCAGCTCTCTCTGGATACTACTCTGCTTTATTTTCTATGGAACACTTACCCCCATATGAAATTATCTTATTTACATAGCTCATTATGTCTTTATTGCCTGTCTTCTTCCACTTCAATGCCAGCACCGCAGGGTAGGGATGAGGTAAGTGCACAGGTGGGTTCTCTGTGCCTAGGACAGTGCCTGGCACATATTAAGTCCTCAAGAGATCTTTGCTGAGTGAATGAATGAAATGACAAGTATCTGCTCTTACCTTGGGGAATTTCCCAGGAGTAAGATTGCCAGATAAAATACAAGACTCCCAGTTAAATTTGAATTTGAGATAACAAATAGTTTCTTGTTATGAGTATGTCCCAAATATTATGTGGGACATACTTATAACAAGAAACTATTGCTGTTTAACTCAAATTCAACTTTTACCATGTTTCTTGTACTTTTAAGTACAAGTTTTTTATGCCGACATATTATAAATTTTTTTTTTTCAACGTTTATTTATTTTTGGGACAGAGAGAGACAGAGCATGAACGGGGGAGGGGCAGAGAGAGAGGGAGACACAGAATCAGAAACAGGCTCCAGGCTCTGAGCCATCAGCCCAGAGCCTGACGCAGGGCTCGAACTCCTGGACCGCGAGATCGTGACCTGGCTGAAGTCGGACACTTAACCGACTGCGCCACCCAGGCGCCCCAATGCCGACATATTATAGATACACGTGCAGTTGCCCCAACACAGAAAGATACCGCGTACCTTTCCCCGGTTTTCCCTAGCAGCTTGCAAAACTATGGTACGATATCACAAGCAGGATGCTGGCATCGATACAGTCATGGCATGGAACATTTCTCTGAGATAAATGCCCCAGAGTGCGAACACTGGGGTGGATGGTAGTTGTCTGGTTAGCTTTGTAAGAAAGTGCATCCCCACCGGCGATGTACAGGGATCCAGTTACCCCGCGTCCTCACCAGCATTTGGCATTGCCGCTGGTGTTTACTGCTGCCATTTTGGTAGGCGTGATAGTGGTAAGGCCACCGACACACTGTGGCCTTAATGAGCGTTTCCCTAATAGCTAATGATGCTGCACATCTTTCCGTGTGTTTGTTTGCCATCCATATATCTTCTTCAGTGGAATGTTTTCATGTCTTGTGCCCGTTTATTTTTATTTTTGAGTCAAAAAAATTTTTTTTAATATTTGCTTATTTTTGAGGGGGGAGCAGGGGAGGGGCAGAGAGAGAGGGAGACACAGAATCCAAAGCAGGCTCCAGGCTCCGAGTTGTCAGCACAGAGCCCTGTTTGGGGCTCGAACCCACGAACCGTGAGATCACGAGCTGAGTTGAAGTCAGATGCTCAACCGACTGAGCCACCCAGGCGCCCCTCTTGTGCCCATTTTCTAATTAGGCTGTTTATGTTTGTACTGTTGAGTTTGGAGGTTTCTTTATACATCCTAGATGCTAGTCTTTTGTCAGACACATGTTTTGCAAATCGTTTTTTTCTCAGTGTCTGGCTTGTCTATCTGTCCTTGTCACAGGGTCTTTTCAGAGCAATAAGCTTTTAACTTTGATCAGGTCCAATTTATCAGTTTTTCCTTTTGTGGATAGTGCTTTTGGTAATGGGCTAAGAACTTACTGACCCCCAGTCCCAAAGTCTGTGATTTGTTTTTTAAATGAGCTAGTTGTTTTGAAATCAACAAAGGCTTCTTTGTTATTTAAAAAAATGTATTTATTTATAATTGTAGTAAAATATACATAACATCACACTTACCATCCTAATCATTTTGAAATGTACAATTTGGCGGTATAAGTCCAAAAGCACGGAGCCCGACACAGGGCTCGAACTCGTGAACCACGTGAGATCATGACCTGAACGGAAATCAAGAGTCAGCCGCTTAAGGAACAGAGCCACCCAGGGGCCCCTCTCTGTGGCTATTTAACTTTCAATTAATTACAAACAAATAAAAGTAAACGTTCAGTTCCTCGGTCCACATTTCAAGTGCTGGGGGGCCACATGTGTCTCATGGCTGCCGTCTCAGACGGTTTCATCTTTTCAGGGAGGTCTGTTGGACAGCACCCATCAGCTTGGGGGAGCAGTGGGCGCAGACATTGGTGTTGTTATTAAGGGGACTCGGGAAGGTCTTGGCAGCAGTGGGAGCGAATCTGTTCACCTCCTGGCCCCTAGCCAGCCCAAGGGGTTCTCAAATAGTGGCCATCTGATTTCTCTTGGAAGGAATTCTCAGTGTGGCTGCTGGCCCTTCAGCCAGGGGGCTCATTTGAAACCGAAGTGAGGTGGGGAGGGGGCCCTGAGGGGCCTCCCAAGTGGGGTGAAGCCGAGGGGGCTCAATTTCACCGTGGTGAGACCTAGTCAGAAGGCGCCCACCAGGGACAATCGCTGCCTTTGTCCTCAGGAGGGGGACTGGGGTTCCTGGGTGTTATCAAATCTGCTGGGATGAAGGGAGGGGGAGCCAAGTGCTGGTGGGGGAGACAGGGAGGGGAGGGGCAGGAGTGGTCTTAGAGGGGAGGAGGGAGGAGTGGGGTGGGGCCCAGCAAGATGGGGGAGCAGGCGGGTCACTTTCCCTAATTCTGAAAGCTTGCATGTCCTTTGAGGAGAAACCCAGGTGCCTGTGTGTCCTGAAAAAGGGCTCCTTGCCTGAGAAATGGGCTTCTTTAAATCATGACCTTGCAGCATGCCGTAGAGTTGCAAATAACCAACATTGCTCACAGCGGCCAGTGCTTGCTATGTCCCAGCACTCTGTCTAAGGGAGTTAATCTGTTTCACTGGCCTAACAACCTTGGGAGATGGGCGGGGGGGGGGGGGGGGGATCCTTGTTAACTCCATTCCACAGTAGGGCAGCTGAGGTCCAGGCAATGACTTGAGCAGCATCTCAGGCTCCTGGGAAGTCCCAGAGGTAGCAGAATGAGTTACCTCATCTCAGGGTCTCCCTGGATGTTGGGGGTGGGACCACGCTCTGGGCCAGGAGGGTGCAGGCAGTATGAGCCCAGCATTCAGCTGCTCTGTGCACCCCTCTCAAGGCCTGACGTAACACGTGCCCGCCCATTCCAGGTGCTCTCCGTAAATGATCTCACAGGGAAGGGCCTGTGTTGTCACTCCCATTTCACAGATGTGGAAAACTGAGGCACAGATCAGTTAAGTGGTACACTGAGGTTGCTGAGGTAGAAAGCATCCGAGTCAGGATTCCCTCCCGGCCATCTGCCTTTGTAGCCTGTGCTCTATGCAGCCTCTTCTCATCCTGCAGTAATGTATATATATAGTTGTGTGTGTGTACCGTATATGGATATATACACACATATGTGTTTATATATACATAATATGTGTGTGTACATGTATGTATTTGAGGGAGGGGGAGCCTAGAGGATTGGTTGTATTACAAAGTAATAATTCTAACAAGAACATTGGTAAAACACTTTATAATTTGCAAAACCTTTCTTTGACACTTTGATGGCCAAGGCTTGAAACGCTCTTCCAAGGGAGTGGTGAAACTGTGCCCATTTTGCAGGTGAGGCGATTGAGGCTCTGGCTGGGTGCCACGCAGTTTGCTGGGAGGGTTGCTCTGTGGGAGCTATTCTCCCCTGGGCTTTGAGGCTCCTGGCAGGGTGCGGGGAGTCAGGTCAGAGGGCCCCTGGCCACACTGTGCTCTTGACTCATGAAGGGATGTTGGACTTTTGTTCCACTCTGGGAGCTGCGAATGACACAGCCGGGGAAAGAGCTACAATAAAAACCCCAACTTTGCAACTTGTATATGGCGTGACCTTGGGCAGTTTTCCCCCTCTGAGCCTCAGTTTCCTCACTGGGAGAAAAGTGATGATTTGTACTCCCCAGAGCCGCTGTGTAGACTGAACGGGACAATGCTCAAGAGTGCTGGGTTCTGTGCTCTCTTGCTTGATGAGTGCTCAGAAAACAGTAGCTACTATTGTGAATATTGTTATTATTAGTAGCAATGCTAGTCATTTTAAAGCTACGATTAGGTTTTAATCCCTATATTCTATTCCTAAGGGTCTTTCTAGCTCCATTTAAAGCTCCCTTTTTCCCCACATAGCAGACAGGTAGCATGCTGGAAGGACTGGGGAGCAGATGTGTGAGAGGTCATTGGGATTGTCACTTTACTGGACAGGAGACCAAGCCCTTGCAATGCCACACTGGTCCTCCCAGCTCTGAGACAGAGGAGGTCTGTCTGGGTCTGTCAGTCATGTCTGAGCAGCCACCTCCAAAGAGGGCCCTGCCCTTGCCCTTTCTGGCCCCACGCCACAGGTACCCAAGTACATGCCACATTCCGGGACCTGCAGGTTGTCCAGTCCCGTCTCCTGCCCAGATTTCCCACCCAAAGGCAAGCCTCACACATCCAGCTGCCTGCCACTCTCCGCTCCAGGATATCTGCTGGAAAGCTCCACCTGTCCCAAACCTCCCTGCTCATCTCGCTCCTGCCAACGGGCTCCTGCTTCATTCCTCCCAACCCCCAGCTCCATCCTTCCAGTTGTCCAGGCCAAAAAGCTTGACTTGGTCCTTGACACTTTCCTTCACACCCCACATCCAATTTGTTGATTCTACCTGTGACATCTTTCCGGAATCTTCCCCCTTCTAACAGCCCATACCCCTAATCCTCTGGTCCACGCTGCCATCATCTCTTCCCTGAAATAGTACAACAGCCTCCTAACTTGTTTCGCTTCTCCCACCTTGGCCCCTGTGGTCTTATCCAGCATAAGTGAAACCATGTCTCCTCTGCGCATGACTTTGTAGTGGCTCCCAACTCACTCAGAGTAAACATCAAGTTTTCACCATGCCCGACATGGCTCTTCATGACCTGGGCCCCCATGACCCTTTGACCTCATCTCCTTCTACTTCCTCTTCGCTCTCTCTGTTCCACCTGTTCCTTAAACACACTGGGTCTATCCCTACCTCAGGACCTTTGTACTTGCTGTTTCCTCTGCCTGGAATGCTCACCCTCCAGACATTCACCCCTTCACCTCCTCAAGTCTTGGCTCATGTACTACCTTCCTAAGGAGGCCTTTCCTGACCACTCTATTTGCAACTGCTGCCCCGTCTGCCTCACCACTTCCTGTCCCCTTCCATGTTTTCTTTTTCTACATAGTACTTATGACCACCTGACATAATATTGGTAGTTTGCCAAATGATCCCAGTGTGGCTGGGAAAAGTTAAAAGTGTTTGCTGTAGGAGCCCTCCTATGGGAACAGTGCAGGCTCAGACAGACGCTTCCTTCCCGCCTTTTAAACTCAAGTCTGTGCCTTCAATATTGGTTCCTATGGACCAGCTTTACATTGGGATTTCATTCTAACTCCTATGTAGCCTTTGTCTTACTCTGGGCACTATTCTAAGTACTTCCTATCTATTAACTCATAAAAATCTCAACCTGGTGAGATAAGTACTGTTGTCAGCTGCCTTTTATGAATGAGAACCCTGAAGCACATAGAAGTTCATTGACTCACCCAAGGTCACACGGCTAATGAAGGGAGATCCAGGATCTGAATCCAGGCAGTCTGGCTCCAGAGTCCATACTTTTGCTATATTCCTTTTTTCTGCACTCACTCAGTCGTTATGTATTTATAGACTGTCTTCTTTGTGTCAAGCACAAGATTTTAGAGACCCACAGATGACAGAAAACATGGTCCTTTCCATCAGAGAGCTCACAGTCTTATAGGGAGTGAAGAGCAAGTAAATAAGGGGAAAGGAAAAAAAATATTCATCCAGTAAACATCCACTAACACCTACTAAGTGTTAGGCACTGGAAATCAGAGATAATATTTCTGCTTTTGAGATCCTTACATTGTAATAACAGAAGGAAATGGTGAATGACTGCATATATTCATGATGGCATAAGCTGGATTTGGTAAAAGACAGTGTAGGGGACTGTGGGACCCCAGGATATGAGGTCTAACCATCTGGGGGTTGGTTTGGATGGGTGGGTGGTGGATGGCTGAATGGTTGGACAGATGGTTGGATGGTTATGTGGATGGATAGATGGATACTTGAATGGATAGATGTTAGAAGATGGATGGATGGATGGATGGATGGATGGACAGGTATTTGGAAGGATGGATGGATGGATGGATAGTATTTGGAAGGATCGTTGGATGAATGGTTATATGGGTGGACAGGTGGATGAATGGATGGATGGATGAATGGATAGTTATTTGGAAGGATGGCTGCTTGAATGGATGGGTGAAAAGCTGAGCTCATTGCTGGCAAGCTGGACATTTTCCCAGTGAGATCAGCAGACCAGCTGAAAGAAAGGGATGGAAATCCATGCATTCATTAATTCAGCAAATGTTTATTAAGCACCTATTTATGTGTCTGGTACTGTTTTAGGTTCTGGGATTAGAGGGTGCTTGCCTTTATGGAGCTCACATTCCAGAGGGAAAACAGAGGACAAACAAATAATCAAACACAGAGAGAATCTACTGTGAGAGAGCAATAAAGCCATGATTAAAAAAGGAAAGCACAGTGAGAAGAGGGGATGACAGGGGCAGGGGTGGGGGGCGTTTTATATTGGGTAGTCAGGAGGAGTCTCTCTGAGAAGGTGAGTTCTGAGCAGGAAGTGAGGAAGGGGGCCCTGTGGGGAATAGCATTAGAGACAGAGGGAACCACAGGCACAAGAGCCTGAGGCCCAGAGGCCAGTGTGTTTCTCACTGAGGGAGAGAGGGGAAGGTAGGAGGTGAAGTCACATGGGTGTGTTTGGGAGTGGGGCTGGGAGCGGGGAGGGCACATCACCTCCCGACCCCTGTGGGTTTGGTTGTGTCCTGGAAAGCCAATGGTGGATTTTGAACCTGGGCCGATGTGCCTTTGGAAATGCACCACCCTCCCTGTTCCCCTCTTGTGGGTTCCCAGCCCTGCTCCCTCCCGGCCTGCTCACAGTTGGGAGGCTGTCAGCATTTTAATTACAGCTCCCAGCTCTCAATGGTTTACAACTCAACCGTAAAACAGGCCCTGGGCAACCCGTGGCACCTCTGAGTGATTTACTTGCTTACCATTTCTATATTTAGTGCCATTTAATGCCTGTGGGCCAAGTTTTCAGAGAGAAAAAGAAGGAGGAATTTAGGGGGAGTTGGTCACATTGGTTTTTGTTTTTTTTTGTTTTTGTTTTTTTTGTTGTTGTTTTAACACACAGCTCTGTTTTCCAGTTATTTTCTGAGATTATTTCCCAGCCTTTAAAAAGTTACAAGGTGCCAACCAATGGTGTATTCTGTGTGCATTTCTAAGAGAGACTGGTCCCTCGCGAAGCTGCCCTTTTTTCTTGAAAGTATGTTTGCTTCCTGGTGTGAGAGAGCAGGGTTTGAAGGACGGCACGGACCAAGTGTATGACTCTGGGACAATGGCATCCGTTAGGATTTCGTGTAATGCAGGCTGGACTTCGGGCCATTGGCTCCCACTCCATGCCGGAAACGGGGATCCCCCAGACCTCCAGTCGAGGCGTCCACAAGGCATCTCAAATTTACACGTGCACACAGATCACCTAGCGAGTGTGTGGAAAAGCAGATTCCGGAATCCGTACTTCCAACGAGCCCCCACGAGGCCATGCTGTTGGTCCTGGGGCCATGCTTTGGGCAACAAGGAATTGACCAGCTGTCCGATAGAAATTAACACAAGCTGTGTAGGTAATTTAAATTTCCTAGTAGCCACATCAAAAAAGTTAAAAAGGGGATACTAAACTTAATAATATATTTTATTTAATCTAAAACACCCAAAATGTTATCATTTCAATATGTAATCAACATGAAAATACTGAGATGTTTTATGTTATTTTTTTTTTTCTGTAACAAGTCTTTGAGATCTGGTATTTGCTTTACACTTAAAGCTCATCTCCATGCAGACTGGCCACAGTCTGAGTGCTCGTGTGGCCGGCAGCTCCCATTTTGGACGGTGCAGATCTAAATCTGGCTTGCACACCTCTGGTGCCGGAGAGCCCACTCCCTCTGCAAAGTCCACTCCCATCCTGCAGGCTCAGTTGGGAGTTGCGCCCTAAAACAACTAGGAAGAGCCACCTTTGCTCCCCAGGTCCTCCAGCTCATTGGCATCCTCTGCAGAAAAGAGTCCTGCAAAAATCTGGAAGCACCGACCAGGCCCCCTTGAAGCCCTGTCCTCTAGCTCCCTCCTGTGAGGCAGGCACGTCACATACTCTTCCTCGGTTAGCAACCCTGAGCCGGTTTCTGTTGTTGTTCTCAACCCCCAGTTTTCTAGCTGAAGAATCAGGCTCAGAGAGGTGAAGTGATATTCCTGTGATCACCCAGCCAGGAGGTGCCAGAGCTAGGACTCCCAGCGGGGACACTGAAAACTCCTCTCTCTGCTCTAAGATGCTCCAGTTCCCTTGGTGTGATCTGGCTTCTGAGGACCTTCCAGGCCCACTCGCACTCCACCAAATTCGCAGGGCCAGCCCACGTGGCACCGACAGAGCCTCAGAGATGGCCGGGGGAGTGGGGCACAGAAGCGACACAGCTCTTGGTGGCTGGGCTGGGACAAAAGCCCAGGTGCCTCCGAGCCCTTGGGTCTCAGCTCCTGAAGCAGTTCCCTGTAGCTTCAGAGCAGTAAGAAATCAGTTATTCCTCCATCATGGCCCCCCTCCGCTGCGGGGCGAGGCCCCACCCCACCTCTCTGGAAACTGGCCTAGCATAGAGATAACCCAGGGTGTTTTTCCCAGTTGCCTGGCTGGAAAAAACCTGACTCCATCGGGGGCAGGAAAACGCATATCTCAGGGGACGTGTGCCTGCGCCCATGTCCTCTGGGACATGTGGGGCAACAAGGAACCTGAGGCCAGACCGGCCCACCCTCCTGGATACCAGCTCCTGTGCCCAGACACCGACACAAAGAGAACTTTTGTCCTGGGATGGGGGTTCAAAGGGCTTCATTAGTACCTGGTCGCCCAGGCGGGGCCTTGTTGGGATCAGGGAAGTTCATCTGGGGGTGGCCAGGGGCACAGAGGATGACCTCATTCTTGAGTCTTCCCTCCATGCACTGGAGCATCCATCCCTTATGTCCCCTGTCATTAGGCCCCTCCGTGGGGTGTCAGCCTTCCTCTGTGGACTAAGTCAGGGCCTCTTTACAAGATCCCACCGGGAAGGAAATGGCCAGCTAGGCTCCTGAGCCGCGATGAATTCATTCATTTGTTCACTAACTCACTCCTTGATTGCATCCAAATGCTGGCTGAGCACCTCCCATGAGGCAAGCCTCTTCTAGATGCCTCCTGAACAAGAGATAAGGGCAGTGATTTTTTGGAGCTGACATTTAGGCAGGGAGGGGGGAGGAAAATGAGTTATCTCCAGGGGCCCTGAGTCTTAGAAGATGTAAGTGGAGATATGACAGCCGGGGGAGAATGCATGGGCCACCATGGAGAGTTGCTTTGAGGAGCAGAACTGTAGCTGAGGGACCAGAGGAAGGGTGTCACAGGCAGAGGGAATAGTAGCTGCAAAGGTCCTGAGGCAGCGTGGGCTTCGTGTGGTTCAGAAAGACCTGACATTAAGTGTTTACAGAAGGGATTTTCAGGGCCGTGCAACCAGCCCCGTAAAAATTTTAGAATGTTTTCATCCCCGCCGAAAGAAAGCACGTGCCTATTAGCAGTTGCTCCCCACTCCTAATTCCCCCAGCCCCGGGCAACCATTAATCTGCTTTCTCTCTCTGGATTTGCCAGTTCTAGACATCCATATAAACGGAATTGTACAATATGTGACCATTCACGTCTGGCTTATTTCACTCAGCTTAATGGTTTCAAGGTCCGTCCGTGTTGAGCCTGTGTCAGTATTTCATCCCTTTTTATGGCTGCGTAATACTCCATCATACGAATATGCCACATTCTGTTTATCTGCTCTTCAGCAGGTGGGCGCGTGGGTCGTTTCATGTTTGGGCTCCCGCGAATAGTGCTGCCGTGAACATTCTCCTCCAAGTCTTGTGTGGATGCGTGTTTCTGGTCTGACTGTTGCACTGTCCTTGTGGTCAAATACCACAGGCCTTTGAAGTTTCATCTTCAGCATTGTCCTTGAAGGCGCACAGGTCTCTGGGTCAAGAGAGGAGGGTCTGGACATAGGCACCGGCCTGCTGGGCAGCACGGGCCGGCCGTGCCCTGGGCGCTGGGGCTCTGATCCCCATAGGGCTGGCAGGGTGTGGCTGATTCACCACCAAAGCAGGTTCATAGGGGCCTTCCTCTGGAAAATGGCCAAGCTCTCTTCCAGCTTCTGTGAGCTTCCTTACTGTTCATCTGCAGTTCTGCCTGGCTGAGCCCCCGTCTTATTGCTTCCCGCACCTGCTCAGCCACCCGGTCTGTCATCCATGCGACTACCCGAGGGGGCTTCCCAAATGCCAAGTCCCTCTGTGTCCCATGCGAAGGCCAGGCTGGCCCTCTCCTCATATCTTGACTGCTTCCTGCTCCCCTGTGCTCCGGGGCCTTTGCCCATGCTCTTTTCTCTGCCTGGTCTGTCCTTGCCTCCTTTTTCTCCGGCCACGTCCTTCTCGACATCCTGGTCTTGACTCAGGAGGACATTTCCTCACCTCACTCCAGTCAGTTTCCTCTGTTACTGCTCTCAGTCGTTCATTTAGTGAGTATTTTCCGGCACCAACTATGGTCCTGGCACCAGTCTAGGTGCTGGGGACCCAGCAGGGAGCAGACAGACAAGTCCCTATCCTTGAGCGATGTACATTCTAGTGGGAGACAAGAGCAACCGAACAAAGAAAATGCGTGCTATGTCAGTTACTGACACAAGGGAGCAAAATGAATCAGGGCAGGGGTCAGGAAAAGTGTTCTTGGAAAGGAGAGATTTGAGCAAGGGTCAAGTGAGGGACGGAGCCCTACGGAGGGTGGGGAAGAGTGTTCCAGGCAGAGGGATAGCAAGTGTAAAGGCCCTGAGGCAGGAGCACGCCTGGTGTGTGGGAAAAACAGAAAGGAACCTATTGTAACTTGAGCGCAGCGGACAAGACATCCGAGGTGAGGTCAGAGGTAGCAGGGGATGATAGGGGTAGATGGAGACAGAACTGTATAGTGAGCCCCATGTACCCAACGCCGAACTACAACAACCCCAACATTTGTTCAAGAGCCATCAACATTGTTTTAGTCTCCACCCCAGTTCCTCTAAACCAGAACCGCTTAGGGCAGACATCATGTTACTCCACTAATCAATAAGGATTTTTTAAAAACATAATAATGGTACTGTTATTACCTGGAACAACACGAAGAATTCGTCAATGCTCTATGATACCCCATCTGATTCAGATTCCTCCATTGGCTCAAAACGTCTTCCAGTTGGGTTGCAGGAGGCAAACTGCTGGGGGTATGACCACAGGAGGGGTAGGTGTGTGCTTCCCTTCAGAGCCACCGCTGGGAGAGGCTGGCCTCAGCCTGCGTGACACTTGGGTGCATGGTCACCTTCCCCGCAGAGCATAAGCTTCCAGAGAGCAGGGGGCTTGCCTCTTCCTGCCCACCTGGCCATCAACCTCAGGGCCCAGCCTAGGGCAGGGGTTAAATGAACATGTGGTGGAAAGATGAATAGTAAAAGAATGAATGAATGAATGAATGAATGCTCCAGAAGTCGGGGGGAACGTGTGGGTTCAGTGGCTCCACCTCGCTCCTGCCGGCCTCCCTGCCCCTCATGCTATAGTGGGGTCACCTGACTACCATCCAGGCCATGGTCCACATTCCCCACCCAGACCCTGTCTCTAGGGCTGACCCTGTCGGAGGCAGCCCCTGCCCCTTAGTCATCCCAGCTCCCCCCAGTGAGTCCGCTCATGAGAAAGAAGCAGACAGAGTGTGTCTGGGAGAGATGGGCTGGGGCTAGGAGGCGGCTCCTGGAGCCACCACTGGCCCCCTTGGGCCTGTCCATTCCACCTCGAAAACGGGGTTTCTACCTTCCATGCCCTCAACAACCCTTTGAAAGGGTTGTGCTAGAATCAGCTGATAGGTGAGCAAAGCTGAGGCCTGGCCTAGGGCCCCTGGCAGGAAGCACAGTAAAGCCCGTCTGCTGCTCCCAGCTGGGCTCGCTCACCTCCAAGCATGTGTGTGTGTGTGTGTGTGTGTGTGTGTGTGTGTGTGTGATATGTGCAAGCCTGTGAGGAGTGTATGTGTGTATGATGTGTGAGCATGGGGGGGCTCTATGTGTGTATGTATGTATTCGAGCACAGGAGGTTATGCGGTGTGTTGGGGTGGGTGAGGGACTATCTGAGTATGTGCCATGCAGGGCTGACTGGCGTGTGGTGGTGTGTGAGAGTGTGCACACGTGTGTGTGACTGGGAGTGGGGCAGCAGGCGAGCCCGAGCACCCGTGCGACTGTGTGGTGAGGACCATGAGGGTGTGAACGGGGTGGGGGCCGCTGGGGCCATGCATACATGGAGGGTGCATGTGTAGGTGGCACAAGGGGTGTGTCCGGGTGTGTGTGCCTGTGTGCAGGGGTGTACAGGTATACTGGGGGGAGTGGGAACCTAGAAGGAGACAGGTCTAGGGGTGGGGGGGGGGTCTGTCCCTGAGACGTGGTTCCCTACGAGTCCCCAGGGTTGGGCAGGGGCCAGTCCGTGGAGGCCTCGAGAGCCGGGCAGACTGGGCTCGAACCCCAACGACAGGGAGCCAGGGTGGCCTCTGAGCAGTTGTAACCTGGCCAGCGCTGAGTTTCAGAAGGTCCCAGTCTAGACCAGGAAACTTCTCTCTCCGCTTTGGGTTGACACTCCTTTTCCTGAGGCCCGGGCTGGACGCCGGGCCTGCCTCGCCGTCAGGGCTAACCCGGCTTCTCTCCACTACCTCTGTCCTGTGGGGTGTGACTTTCCCCCTGCCATTCCCACCTGAGGCAGACAGGGATATTTGCTTGAGGTCAGTGCATCCAATATGACTTAAAGAATGTGGCTGAGAAGAAAATACTCCAAATGTTTACTGAAAAAAAGCTGCCTTTTCCTCTCTTTCATCTGAGTTGCCCAGAGGAATACAGCTGCAGCTGGGTGATATGCAGCTTTCTGCTCATGATGGATTGACACGCGGGGCGGGCGGGGGGTGGGGGAAGGGAAGGAGGATGAGGAGCAGAGGAGGAGGGGCAGCAGGAGGGAGAGGAGCAGCTGGAGGGGGAGGACCAGCTAGAAGGGGAGGAGCAGGAGGAGGAAGAACAGAGGAGTAGCAGGGAGAGGAGGAGGAGCTGTAGGAGGAGGAAGAACAGGAGGAGGAGGAGCAAGAGGAAGAGGAGGAGGAGCAGGAGGAGGAGGATCAGGATGAGGAGGAGCAAGAGGAGGAGGAGGAAGAACAGGGAGGAGGAGCAAGAGGAGGAGGAAGAACAGGAGGAGGAGGAGCAGGAGGAGGAACAGGAGGAGGAAGACAGGAGGAGGAGGAGCAGGAGGAGGAGGAGGAGCAGGAGGAGGAAGAACAGGAGGAGGAAGAGCAAGAGGAGGAGGAGGAGCAGGAGCAGGAGGAGGAGGAGCAGGAGAAGGAGGAGGAACAGAAGGAGGAAGAATAGGAGGACGAGGAGCAAGAGGAGGAGGAGGAAGAACAGGGAGAGGAGGAGCAAGAGGAGGAGGAAGAACAGGAGGAGGAGGAGCAGGATGAGGAGGAACAAGAGGAGGAGAAAGAACAGGAGGAGGAGGAGCAAGAGGAGGAGGAGGAACAGGAGGAGGAGGAGCAGGAGAAGGAGGAGGAACAGAAGGAGGAAGAACAGGAGGAGGAGGAAGAACAGGAGGACCAGGAGCAAGAGGAGGAGGAGGAAGAACAGGGAGAGGAGGAGCAAGAGGAGGAGGAAGAACAGGAGGAAGATGAGCAGGAGGAGGAGGAACAAGAGGAGGAGGAAGAACAGGAGGAGGAGGAGCAGGAAGACAAGGAGGAGGAGCAGGAGGAGGAGGAGGAGCAAGAGGAGGAGGAAGAACAGGAAGAGGAGGAGCAGGAGGAGGAGGAGGAGCAGGGAAAGATAAGGAGGAGCAGCAGAAGCAGGGGCAAGTGGTGTGGACTCTGGGCTGTCAGCCTGCAGCCCCTCCTCCCAGGGTGGTGCTCCAGCCTGTGGTCTCCTGGGGGCACGGTCCACAGCCAGCGGCCCACTGAGTTCCACACAGTCTTCGGTCGGGGCCCCTGGAAAGGGCCTCCGACGTGGAAATTCACATGCAGGGCATTTCCAGGAAGGGCTCCGGGGAGATACGCCCGGAAGGAGGCGCGATGCGGCCACAGTGGAGCCTTCGGCTGGTCCCGTGAGACGCTCTGGGCTGGAATGGCCCTTTAGAGTTGTCCCCAGCGGAGGCAGGGAGACCGGGCCTTTGCAGCCAGTACCAACCGATCACTGGCTGGGGTTGCCCCGAGGAGGGTCATGACCTTGTGTGAGGTGGCTCCCATGATGGGAGAGCGGCTCCCAGGACGAACTGGCCTTCGAGCATCAGCGGACATGGCCCGGGTAGCCAGGCGGTGAGCGTGAGTCCTGGAGGGGGACCTGGGTGGGCACCACAGGGTCCGCCACACAGACTAGCCCTGGGGACCACAGCCTGAGGGAACAAGGCCTTCCTGGCCCTCGGCCTTCCTTCTGTTCAGCCGTACTCTCCTTCCTCGGCCGCAGAACGGGGATGAGGATAATCCTGCCTGAGATGGTTGCTGTGCAGATTCAAAGAGTTGCTCCCGCTCTGGTGGGAGGAGCAGGTGAAGCTTAGGTGCGAGGCCAGCACGGAGCCCTTTCCTGAGAAAGTGTCCCCGCTCTTATCCGAGCCCAACATAAAGATTTCACACAGCATCGGAAATAAATAAGTCCTAGGAGCAGCAGCTGTGTTTCCTGACAGGCTCCTCCGGGCCCGGCACCGTGCCTTTGGTCATTCGGTGTTGGCCCTCCCGCCGGCCAGTGTGTTCCCTTGACTGAGGGGGCAAAACCAAGGCGCACAGAGGTAGTGGGACTCACCAGGTGGCCCAGCCAGGGTCTTGTAGATGGCACAGTTGGGGTCCCGGAAGAGAGTCTGCCGAAGGGATTACTTACAGGGGTGTGGGCAGCATCAGGTGAATCCCGTGAGGCCTGTTGCCGACCCGGTGTTGGTAACCCCAGGAGCTCTTACTGCCCGGAGGCCTGAAGGGGCAGTGAAGAGAACCGTGTCACTGGAGAAAGTATAGCTGGAGGAGAGGGACCAGATGGCAGGAGCCACGGTTATAGGTAGGGGAATGCGGTGACAGCCACCAAATGGCCCCACAGAGAGGGAATCGGGGGAAGAAGTGTCCCAGCCTCTCTTTCTTCCTGCGCTTCCGTCCTCTGTGGGGTCTCCCACTGGCCAGATCTGTCATGAGGCTGGGGGACAGGAGGTCTGTGGGTGTGGGGTACACAGGTGAGCCTCTGGGCTGGAGAAGGGGGCAAACAGACTGCCCGGCACAACCAGGCTCTCGTGGGAGGTGAGCAAGGGAACAGGCCTGACTCCAGCAGGGCCCTGATCTTGTCAGGCTCCTTGGGATGTGTCTGTGAGGCACTGAGCACAGAAAGTGGCACATGCACAGTCAGGGACACAATGATCACACACAGAGGATGAGGGACAAGGGTTCAGCTCGGTTGGTGCAGGTGCTTTGGGTCACATGCGGCTGCGGGCAGCGAGGGCATGGAGGCCTGGGAGAAGCCAGCAGGACTCGGTGACCATGTCCTAGCCCAGGTCACCTCCCTTCGGTGGAAACCACGCGCCAGCCCTAGGGAGACGAGGCCTCCATGCCCAGCAGACCCACCACCTGCTTTCTGGGCCTCTCCTTGACCAGTGGCCAGCTTTTCCTGGTGGCCCAGCTCACTCGGCATTTGTCCAGAGAAGGTTCTGGGACCAGGTGTCCTACTAGGGAGAGGGTGGTCAGGATCTCAGGGTGGGAGCAAGCACCGGCGATGACACTGATGGGAGGGGACACCGCAGGCACCGGGAACGGGCGCCACGCGGGGAGAAGATGTGGCCTTCTCGGGGACTTCATGAAGATGCCCTGGGCTCCTGTGCCATGTGGCAGCTGCACCGACAAGCCTCGGGAGCTGTGGTCGGGGTGTTCACAACAGGATGGGTTTTGGGGTGAGTTGGCCTGGCTGTGGGAGGAGGCGGGAGGGAGGATGAAGACCCAGAACCTCCTCAGCAGGGTTCGCTCGACACGCGCAATGACCTCCGTGTCCGCGTGGCTGCTGTACCACGCTGAAATTAACACACACCCCGGGAACGCCTGGGAGGACGCGGCCAGCTGCTCTTCTCACGTCCCTGCCCTCCTTGCCCCTCTGCGTCCCTGTCTTCTCTCTTGGAGATCCCTCTCTAGCTCCTTCATTACAGGTGGGGGAAACTGAGGCCCAGAGAAGGAGAAGGACTGGCCTGCAGCCACACAGCAGTGTAGAGGACCTCCAGCCGATTGCTCCTACAGCCCACAATGCTGCTCCTCTGCCCCTGCCCTTGGAGGGCTGTGCCCATGCATCTCAGCATGCGTAAAGGAAACTGGAAACTCGTACAGGCCAGGGCTGCTAGGTGAGGTGCTCTGCACCAAGTCCCCATCGCCCTTCTCCCATTCAATCCGCACTGTTCCTTCTGAGGAACAGCTTGCTCCTACTTTACAAGAAGTGAATCACTGAGGATGCATTTGGTTACAAGTAACAAAACATCCTACTAGAAGTGGTTTCAGTGATAGGAGGTGGCTGTTTCTTACGAAATGAAGTCTGGATATAGGTGGTCTTTTGTTATTGTTTGTTTTTGTTGTTTGTTTGTTTGTTTGTTTGTTTTTTCAGAGGCTCTCTTCCAGGGCCCAGGTTATTTCCATCCTTCTGGTCTGCCATTGTCATCTTGTCAGCCTCTGGTTCTCTTGACTTTTGGTCACAAGATGGCTGCCTAAGCTCCAGGAATCTCACTGTCACACCACAGCATCCGAAGATAGGAAACGAAAAGTTACTCTCTCAGGTCTCTCTTTTTAGCAAGTGGTGTCTCGGGTTTTCCACCTCTGTGGTCAGAGGCAGGCTGGTTGTGATGAGGAAATGGAGAGCGAGACAGGGAGTGTGCCCTGCTTCCTTTGGTCATTTCTGTCATCGCTGGCATGTGGCAACTAGAGGTCGCATTTGAACCAGGGTTCTTGGGCTACCTAGGTAGCTTTAGGCTGCCTTTCATCACAACATGCTGTCATGTAAGGACCAATTCTGATTGCTTGAGTCACTGCTCCTTACCTGGGGTGCAAATGGCCCAGAACTGACCCCTCCTGCAGAGGAACCAGGCTGGCCAACAGTGGAGGGGATTAAAGGGGTGGAAGCAGCAGACCTCAGTCTCCAGCCCTCGAGGCCCTGGCCTCTTCAAGGCCCTTAAAAAAAACCCACAGTCCTTCCCCCACCCCCTCCCAGATCTGCTCCATGCTGTGACTTAAAACTCATGGACTGGCTATTAGCTTTACGAAGGGCACCTCTCCTACAGATAAAGGGAGCTGTGTATCACTTAGGATATTTTAGGATGTGAGGGACAGAAACCCAACTCAAGTCAGCTTTGAAACAAAGGAAATTCATCAGTTCATGGAACCGAATGGTCCTGGGGGAATGAATTCAGGTCCAGCTTGATCCAGGATGCAGATGCAGAGATATTCTAGGAATCAGTTGCACACACCCATCACCCTCTCTTTTTTCTCAGTTCTGCTTTCTTAGTTAACTCCATTCTCAGACTCACATGACTGACTGCAAGATGCCTATCCATAGCCCTGCCCCTGAATTTCTTCTTCACGTATGGTGGGAAATAACTAACAGTTCTTGTCTTTTCCTCACACGGAATCCCCAGGACTTGTTCTGATGGCCTGGGTTATGAGCCTGTCCTTAGGAATGACTAGTGGGAATGGGGAGTGATGAGCGGTGGGAACCATGAGCAATGATCAGTGGGATATGGGAACAAGGAGTAATGACTAGTGGAATCTGGGAGTGATGAGCAGTAGGATCTGGGAGCCATGATTGGTGGGAACTGGGAGGGATGAGCGGTGGGAGCTGGGAGCCATGACTGGTGGGAGCTGGGAGCCATCACTGACAGGATTACTCTAGTCTGGGCAAGCCTCACTGAGGAGCCAGGATTTGCAGAGCTCTGAAGGCCATGCCAGGCTTGCTGTGAAACACGGCACAAGGAGAAGGGCATTGGGACGGGGAGAAGGCCATGCTGGCAGAGTCCTGCCAGCATACAGTGGGCAGGGCAGGACTCTGAGAAAGAGGGCCATTTTTGGAGGCCCTTGAAGGGTTGGTTGGGTTAGGCCATGGGGGGATGAGGGAGCTGCACACTCGGGGGAGGGCATGGCAGGAGCGACGGAGCTCCACGAGGTAGGATTTCCTCCCAGACTGTGTAGGGCTTCCCGTTCCTCCCGGTGGCCTCAGTGTTGGAGGGTTTGTGAAAGGGAGTGGTGGAATTCAGTGCTGGGAAATGGCTTTTGGGTTTTAAAAATTAGATGCCCCTCAGGACGCTTTGGAGAGTCAGGACGCTCAGAAGCTTCCAGTCGCAGGAGCGCCATGTGGCATGGACCGTGTGGGAACCAGAGGTCACTGTCTGACCTCCCTCCCCTCAGAACCCCTTCCTCCTCCAGGAAGTTCACCCCCAGATCCTCTGGGCAGCCCTAAGAGTCTGCAACAGGAGGCCAACTTTGATAGTATCTATTCGGTGCTATGAATCAAGGAATTTTCTGGAGCCAAGTTTCTCCCAAGGCCCCTCCCAGGCCTAAGAATCCTGCCCTGGGTAATTCTGGGCTCCGGGCAGCACCTGGTACATTGTTGGCACTTCCTGGGGGACCTGTCGGAAAGAGATTGATTTTTCTCCCTCCAGCGGTGCAGAAAATCCTTCCTCCTCTCCAGACAGGTTTGGGGCCAGAGAAGCAGTTTGAGAGCAGCCCCACCCTACCCTGTGCAGGAATCCCCACTGCAGACCCCAGCTGCTGCTGCCACTTTCTCCAGGACAGGGAGCTCATTACCTCCCCAGCAGCCCCCATCCAGTTCTGGTCAGCTTGGTGGGGAGGGCTGGAGCCCCCATCCAGTTCTGGTCAGCTTGGTGGGGGGAGCAGGCATCTGCTGTCCTGTGGCTCCCCTCCACCTGGCTTTGCAGTTCTACCCTCTGGATGGACACACAGTCCCTCCCACTCACCCTGCCCCAGGACAGGCCTGCACAGCCGGTGAGACAGTGACCAGGGACATCATAAACTGCCTTCTCTAGGCTAAGAAGCTCTAGCTCCTTCGGTTTGGGGTCTCCAGCCCCTTCCCCTACACATGCTCTATCTCTGTCTGTCTCTGTCCATCTGCCAGGGCACAGTTCAGTTCTGAAAATCACATAGCAATCTCCTCCCTTACTGTGGGCACCCGACCTCCATTAATGTGACCTCAGGCCATTGGCTTTTTAGTAGCTTATTAGCTCATGTTGAACTTGTGGTCATCTAAAGCTTTCAGTCTTTCTCAGAGTTTCATGTCTTGTACTCTTGTAATCTTTTTTTTAATACCCCAAATTGTAGGCACTTACCCCACTTCTGGCTGGTGTCAACCACATGTTCTAGTTTGTGGAAGTGACTGAACCCTGACTGGGACTCCAGTCTCATGATGTCCTGTGGGCACCCATGCTGACGGGGGCCAGATTTCAGTGGCACTGAAGGCTCCCCAGATGCCCCTCTTCTGGGCTACTCCCTGGGCCTGGGATTTCCTCATTATGCACTCAGTGCATGTTCTTTCTCTAGCTGGGTCCTCCTTCGGGTTCCTTGTTTTAGTGCATGGTCTCCGTCCCCATTAGAGGACTGTGAGTTGCCCCGGGCCCCCCACAAACTCCCCACGGATCACCCAGCACCAAGTGTTGCCGATGTGTCTCCCCCTCTCCCCTCCGCCACCACCGTTTTGTCAGAGCCACTGGCATCTCTGGATGGGGACAGTTTCCTTCCATCCTGCCACTCTGGCCTTCCCTAACCTCATTTCTGCCCCATCCAGAATGATCTTTAAAGGTGTCATTCGGACCTCACCACTCCCCTGTGTGAAAGGCCCTCGGTGGCACCCCTTGGCGTGCAGCTAACCGGGTTCCTCCCTGCCCCGAGTGGCCAGCGCTGCTGCCCCTTCCCATTCACCTCCTGGGCAGGCCACATCCCTCCCACCCCCGGGTCTTGGCATGTACTGTTTCCAGGTCTGAAATACCCTTTCCCCATCCTGCAAGTTTGGCTGATCCTATTTTATCCTTCCTGTTATCTGGCTGCCAGCTCTGCCTTTGCCTTCTTGAGGGAAGCTTCCTCGACGTGCACATAAGAGCAGCTTCTCGGGTCAGAAGTTTTCTTTGCGTTCTGTTCCACTCCTTCGTGGAACTCACACATTTATAATCAGATGCAGGTGGATTATTATAACTGCTCCAGGCTCGGATCTGCAGACCTGAAGAAGGCAGGAAGAGCATCACCTTGTATCACGGTCCTCCCAGGGCCTGTGCCGCAGGGGTAAGGCCCCGTAGCACACAGTAGGTGCTCAATGCACAATGATGGAGTGAGTGAATACGAATAGACACATGCTAGGTCCTTCTTTCTGCTTCCTGCTGGCCAGTACCTTCTCCACACCAGGCTTTCTCTGCCAGAGGCTGGGGTGGTGAAGGTGAATGTCCTGGCCCCAGCCTCCAAGGAATGGCACAGGTGGGGTTCTCCACAAGCAGAGGCTGAGCTGGAGTTCTGGGTCCAAGCTGTTCATTAGGGATCAGCAAAGGGAAAGGGGAGGAGCAGGACTGGGCTGGAGTGGAGCTGCGTCGCTGGCTGGACAAAGCTGTGGCGGGAACTCCAGAGGAGGTATCGCCCATCGAAGTGGCCAGACTTCTTACTCTGGCCTCTCTCAGCCCCTGGCTGCAGCCTACCCAGGGAAAACTGTGGTTCTGCGGCTGGGACAGGCCCTGAAGGATCTGACAGCTGGTGGCCGTACGTGGATCTCACCCCCCGTCCCGTGACGCGGAGCCGGCTCCCGTGGGCTCACAAGACCCAGTGTTAAAGATTCGGGGATTTGTGAGCCAATTGTCAAATCGTTTGCAGCCTAAAATCAGCTGCAGTAGGAACATTTATCGCAAAGAAATTAGCAAACACTACAAAACAGGCTGTACGGGGGTTTTTTTGTTTGTTTTTTGTTTGTTTGTTTGTTTGTTTGGGGTTTTTGGTTTTTGGTTTTTTTTTGAGGGCCAGTCTACTAGCACATCACTAGCTGTAGCTTTGAAGCAAGACTTCCCTTGAAGGGGCATCTGAATAGTATATCCCCACGTCCACCAAAAAGATCTGCTGGCTTGATGGGAGATGCTGACAGGGAGACAGTCGTCACAGGGCCAAGGTGACAGATACTCCACAGCCCAGGAGAGCCATGGAAACCATGAGGGAGTCACTGACTGCCTTGGCAATCAAGGAGGGCTTTGTGGATGAGGTGACTTTTTTTCTGACGTAATAGAATATTCGAAAGCTACAATACTATGAGAGGTAAAGCTCGTGTCCCTCCAGTCCCCCGGCACTGGGTGATCTCCCCGGAAGTAGCCACTCTTACTAATTTCCCATGTATCCTTCCAGAGATATTCTGTGCTCTTACTAACACACATGCACAGATCTTTTCTTTCTCCCACAAGTGAGCTCATGCTCTGCATACTTTTCCACGCCTCGCTGTGTTCTCTTAACCATGTATCTTACGGATCAGCCTTCATTAGGAAGTACAGACCTGCCTCATTCTCTTTAACCGCTACAGGACATTCCAGTTATTAGAAGTGTTATCATTTCTACAACCAGTCCCCCTTGGTGGATCTCTAGATTCTCTCGGCCTCTTGATATTTCAGATAATGCACCCGGTCATTTGGCACATGCGTGAGCCTCCCCAGAGGGTACACATCCAGCGGTGGAAATGTTGGGTTGAGCCTCTGGGGTGGCAGTAAAGATTAGCCAGACAAGGAACAGGGGTCAGAGCCAAGGGGTGGACGAGGAGGGAGAGCAAGGACGGACCTGGAGTCAAGAGGTAGGGGCCCATTGTCAGCTCGCCGCAGAGGAACAACGTGCAGCCTGTGTGGCCTCTGGGTCATGGCCAGTATACTGGGTGCACTCAGACTAGGACATTGAGGGCAGTTTTAAAAGGGGGCTGGGGCACCTGGGTGGCTCAGTTGGTTAAGTGTCCAACTCCTGGGTTTGGCTCAGGTCACGATCTCATGGTTTATGAGTTCGGGCCTTGCATTGGGCTCTGTGCTGACAGCACGGAGCCTGCTTGGGATTCTCTCTCTCCCTCTTTCTCTACCCCTCCCCTACTTGTGCATGCACGCTCTCTCTCTCTCTCTCTCTCGCAAAATAAATAAATAAACCTTAAAATATATCATAAAGGGGACACAACCACTGATGAATGGGACAGAGTGTGGCATATCCGGACAACGGAGTACTATTCAGCCATGAAAAGGACCTTGAAAACATGCTGAATGAAGGAAACTAGACACACAAAAGGCCACCTGTTGTATAATGACATTTCTATGAAATGTCTAGAAGGGGCCAATCATAAAGACAGGATGCTGTTTCGTAGTTGCCTAGGACTGAGGGGAAAGGAGACATTGGGAATGACTTCTAATGGGTATGGTGTTTCTTTCTAGGGAGATGGAAAATGTGAGGCCCTGTAGGGAGCAAGTAGGAGCGGAACCTGTCAGGACTTTCCTCCTTCCCTCCAGTCTCCCTCTAGTGCCTTCCACTGGTCAGGCCCAGGTAGAAGTCACAGCTGCATTCAAACTGTCCTATGACCGATATGCAGCCGGCCCAACCAACCAATCACCAATAGCAACGGTCAGGGGCCATTTCGTCCCCTGGGGCAAGGTCAAGAGATGGAAGTGTGGGGAGCGGTCTGGAGACACATATGGACACACACTCTGTGAACCTGCTGAAGTCCCTCCCCTTCTCTGAGCCTCCCTTTCTTTACCTGTGAAATGGGAGTTTAATGTCCATCTGTCAGGGAGTGTCAGGAAAATCAGATGTCATCAGGGTCTGAAAACACTCTGTATAGGTTAAAAGCAGTATGGATACAGAGCCAAGACAGACAGAGTCAGAAGACAGAGAGACTGTGGCAGAAGCGGCCTTGGAGATCATCTAGTTCAGTCCCTTGAGTTCAAAATGGGGAAACTGAGGGCCAGCGAGGGTACCCAGCCAGTTAGCATCAGAGACGGCCCAATCTCCACGCCAGAGACCATCCCCGCATACAGCTTCTCTTCTGAGATCTTCTTCTTCTTAATTTTTTTTTTTTATTTTTATTTATTTTTGGGGGAGAGAGAGAGAGACAGAGTGCAAGCAGGGGAGGGGCAGAGAGGGAGGGAGACACAGAATCCAAAGCAGGCTCCAGGCTCCGAGCTGTCAGCACAGAGCCCGACGAGGGGCTCGAACCCACAGACCTCGAGATCATGACCTGAGCTGAAGTCGGACGCTCAGCCGACTGAGCCACCCAGGCGCCCCTGAGATCTTCTTCTTAAAAATAGACTTTGTTTCTCAGACCAGTTTTAGGTTCACAGCAAAACTGAACAGCAGGTACAGGCATCTCCCACACACGCCCGGCCCCGGCACGCACAGTCTCTCTGCGCGAGTGTGGTACATTTGTTACAACGGCTACGCGAGCTTTATAAATCCTGACTCGTGGTCCTGGCCTCCACTGGCTTCCCTGTCCACTCACGATAAAGTCCCATCTCCTAGCCGAGCAGCAGCGACAGGTGGGGAAGAGAAGGGAACTCCGCCCCTTCGTCAGGTAAAACTTGAACCCTGTAGCAGGAACTTCTTGTTGCCCCCAAAGTCCCTCCCACCCCACTAACCTGAGGCCCCTTGCAGTGTTCAGACCCCAGGGCACTGGCGGGAGGCGGGAGAAGTCCACATTCTCCGGAGACACTGTGAGGCACCAGACTCCAGGCCTCGCAGCTTTATTTTCTCCTTCACTTTCCTTTTGCACTGAGGCATGTCAGCATCACAGGCTGGTGAAATGGCAGGCCCCAACCAGTCTTATGTGGCTGCTCTGTAAGCTGGGACCCAGCAGTGCCACCAGGGACATAAAATGTTGACACGTGTCCATACCGGGTGCTCCAAGCCCTGTGATTGCCCCTCCCCGAATCACGGTTGCCCCCGGGGTCCTCCCCACTTCCCCTCGGCCCAGCGACGCAGGGTTGATGCCTGGCCAGGCAAGGCCTCCCGGACCCTGAACGTTCAGGGTGCCCCTTGCTGGTCGTGGAACAGTCTGAGCGCACCCTGATGGTGAGTTTACCTTTGGGTATTTCCTGAGCACCTGCTGCGTGCCAGGCACTGGGAGGGTACACCGGGTTGTGTCATCTTAGAGCCTGCAAACCTTCTGACTCCGTGTCACTGCATCACAGTCCAGACTCTTCAAGTGTAAAGGGAGTCCTGGAAGTCTCCCTGGACAGCCGAGAAGCCCGTAGCCAGCCTGGCCTCGAGGGGTGGGGGCAGGGGCCGCAAAGAATGTG
Organism: Prionailurus viverrinus; assembly: GCF_022837055.1. NCBI lineage: Eukaryota > Metazoa > Chordata > Mammalia > Carnivora > Felidae > Prionailurus > Prionailurus viverrinus. The sequence goes on from NC_062562.1 coordinate 55,199,403, forward strand.
GCTTTGTCCCACACTTGTTTCCTCTGCTGTTGTCCCCTGCCTCGGGCAGAGGGCTGGGTGCCCATCCGGATGCCCGTCTGGGTGGCCAGTTCTGGCAAGGGCGGCTGCGATTATGCCCGGCTTAGCGCGGATATAATGCAATCACTAAGGCTCTCAAAATGCAGAGTTTGCAGGGTTAACGGGCTGGACATCATCTGATTAGGGGCCCACACAAATACTGCCATGGCCCCAGGCCAGCTGTGGCCTCACAGGAAGAGGGAGGCGATGTGCGGGAGTGGCAGCTGCACCCAACCTGACCCGGGAGCCTGACCCTTGCCACTGGCGTTCAGGACCCAGCATCCGCCACAGTGAAAACATTGGGTGTCACAACCTCACAAATACAACCTATTGCTTTTTCACTAAAACCTTCCAGGGACTTTAAAAAAAAAACAGCTTGGGGCGCCTCAGTGGCTTAGTTGTTAAATGTCTGACTCTTGATCTCAGCTCAGGTTGTGATCCCACAGTTAGTGAGTTCGAGCCCCGCGTCGGGCTCCACACCGACGGCGGGAAGCCTGCCCCAGATTCTCTCTCTCTCTCTCTCTGCCCCTCCCCAGCATGTGCGTGCTCTCTCTCTCTCTCTTTCTCTCTCTCTCTCTCAAAATAAATAAATGAACTAAAAAAAAAAAGAAAGAAAGAAATTTCTATTAAAAAAAAACACAGCTCTATTGAGGTATAATTCACATACCATATAGCGCACTCATTTAAAGTAAACGGTCCAACAGTTTTTAACACATTCTCAGATATGTTCAACCATGATCACAATTTTAGAATATTTTCGTTACCTCAGAAAGAAGCCTGTGCCTCCTTTCCCCCAGTCTCTTCCCAAACCACGCTAATCTACCTTCTGTCTCTCGGACTTGCCTATTCTGGACAATGCATATAAACGCAGTCATGACATTTATGTCTTTTGTGTCTGGCTTCTGTCCCTGAGCACAATGCTTTCAAGGTCCATCCATGTTGTAGCACGCGTCAGCACTTCATTCCTTTTCGTGGCGGAATAACGTTCCATTGTGTGGATCCGCCACATTTTGTTTATCCATTCATCAGGTGATGGACAGTCGGGTCGTTTCCACACTTTGGCAATTATGAAGAATGCTGCTGTTCACTTTGGTTTACAAGTTGTCGTATGGGCAAATGTTTTCATTTCTCCTGAGTGTATCCGTAGGAGCGGAATTGCTGGGCGGACTCGGTCTGTGAAGGCTGCTGTCACAAAATACCACAGACCTGATAAACAGACACTTATTTCTCATAGTTCTGGAGGCTGCAAGTCCAAGCTCAAGGCTCCAGCACGGTTGCCTTCTGGTGAGGGCCCTCCTTCTGGCTCAAAGCCAGTGCCTTCTCGCTGTGTCCTCACACGGTAGAAGGGGCCAGGGGTCTCTCTGGAGCCTCCTTTAACAAGGCATGAAGTCTTCATGACTTAAGAACCTCCAAAGTCCCCACTTACTCCTTGGGGGTTAGGAGTTCAACACATGAATATGGCCGTAGGGGGGCTGTAAGACTCAAGGGAGGTCATAGCACCGGGCCGTGTGACAACCCTGTTTAACATTTTGAGGAACTACTGGAGAGTTTTCCACAGGGCTGCTCCATTTCTCATTCCCACCAGCGTCACGTGAAGGTTTCCATTTCTCCACCCCCTTGCCAACACTTGCTATGTCGGTATTTCTTCTGTCAGCCATCCTAGATGGTGGGAAGGGGTATCTCACTGTGATTTTGATTTGCATTTGCCTGATGCCTAATGCTGTTGAGCATCCTTTCCTGTGCTTAGTAGCTATTGTACCCATTGCATTTTTTTTATGTTTATTTATTTTTGAGAGAGAGAGACAGAGTGCAAGTGAGGAGGGGCAGAGAGAGAGGGAGACACAGAATCCCAAGCAGGCTCCGGGGTCCAACCTGTCAGCACAGAGCCTGACGCGGGGCTCGAACCCACGAACCGTGAGATCGTGACCTGAGCCCAAGTCGGATGCTTAACCGACTGAGCCACCCAGGTGCCCCGCGTTGCATTTTTATAAATTGTGAGATAAAGCATTTGTGCAAAAAAGCACAGAGAACATCTACATTGGTTTAAAAGAATAATTATAAAGCATCCATATCAAGGAACAGACATTGCCAGCACCCCAGAAGTGCCCCAGGTGACCCTTGTCAACCATAAACCCTCATGCCCAACTCCAGGTACAGCCACTGTCTTGATATTTGTGATCCTCACTTCTTTGCCTTTTATTATAATTTTCCCCTCTATACGTGCCCTTGAACAATACAATCCAGTTTTGCCTACTTTTGAACTTGGTATAGATGAAATCGTTCTGTGGAAGTCTTTTATGATTGCTGTTTTCCCTCTCCCCTGTGTTTCTGACCTTGACCTCTGTTGGTGTGGTTTGCTGTGGCTGTTCATTGTCACTATCCTGTAATGTCCCATTGACTGCACCCCTCAGCTTACCCATTCCGTCATGGATGGACGTATGGAGAGTGCCCAGCGTGGAGAGAGATCATGAATCCACACTGGGCACTCTCCGTGTGTCCATGAATGCTGTGCCGATGAACGTCCTTGAACCTGTTTCCTGTGCACACAAACATTTGATTCTCTCAGGTATATACATTGGAAGTGAAATTTCTGAGTGTCTTCAGCTTTATGAGACGCATGCTGTGTGTGCACACCCACGAGCCATGAAGAGGGCTCCAGGTGCCCTACAGCCTCAGTGTTGTCAGAATCCGCTCTGAGTGTCCCCAGCATGTCTGGTCTGACTCAGTGGGCCAGAAGCTGCTGCCTAACCCGGCCCCCAAAGCACATTGCCACACCCCTGAGCTTTGCTCTTTCCCCGCGCTTCTTAGGCCAAGGCCAGAAGGAGGGCCAGACGCTTGGGAACTATCTCCTCACTGACAACCAAAAGGGATATTATTTGTGTTATTTGGGGGCTGCTCATCAGTACCAGCTGTATGTGTGTGCAGGTCATACGAGGCTGCCTGCATGCAGTAGGTGCTCTATCACACTAGGTGTCCTGGAATCAGAGCATTCGGCCAACTGGATTCTCTGTCCCTGAACATTCTGGATGCTTGTGGCGTTGCTGGCTCATTCGATTGCCGATACTGTGGTTGAAACAGGGTGGCCCTCCCTTCCTGTTGAGTCCATTGACTCGAGCACTGGTCACCTCCTCCTGGATGCAGAGCTCTTAGAAATGGGAGGACCCTGAACAGGAGCCCTTCCTTGGAGACAGGGACCTTATCTTGTCACCTCTGTGTCCCCAGCACCCACACAGGCCCAGGCACAGAGGCAGAACTAATGACTATTTTTTTTGAATGTCTGATTCTGTTCCAGCACCCTGACTTTTGTCAGAAAAGATAGAATTGCTTTCATTCCATGTTTCAGCAAAGGCAACTGAGGCCCAGAGAGGGGGTGTGACAATTCCAAGGTCACAAAGCAAGTAAGCAGCCACCAAGCAGCTGATGCACAACCCTCAGCAATAAGACCCTTTCCTCTGAGTGCCTCATAGACCAGCTCTAGGACATAGTGAGCCTCAGTTTTGACTCCTGTAAAATGGAATCATACTAACCTCATGGAGTTAACTAATGCCATGTATAAAAGCATGGGCCCAGTGTGTATACAGGTGATTAATATTTAGTCATTTACTCACTAATGCACTTTTTTCCCACTATACAACAGGCAAAATTAATTTGGCAGTCCAGATGAAGACCATGAAAATGCTCATATACACTATGACCCAGAAACTGTGCTCACTAGCACATGCCCCTCCCAGGGCCTGGTACACAGTAGGAGCTTCATAAATGTGTATTGGGATAAAATCAGGCAAAAGATGATAAGGAGGGAAGAGAAGCTTTAGTTCCAAAGATACTCCCTTCTATAATACAGTTTAAAAAAAAAAAGAAAGAACAAAGGGGAAGGGAAGAAAAAAATAAAATAAAAACAGAGGGAGGCAAACCATAAGAGACTCTTAAATACAGAGAACAAACTGAGGGTTGGTGGGGGGGGAGACTGGGGGGATGGACTAAATGGGTGATGGGCATTAAGGAAGGCACTTGTTGGGAAGAGCACTGGGTGTTATATGTAAGTGATGAATCACTGGGTTCTACTCCTGAAACCAAGACCACACTGTATATAAACTAACTTGAATTTAAATTTAGAAAAAAAAAAAAAGGAAGAAGAAGAAGAAGAAAGAAGGGAGGGAAAGAAAAGATTTTTAAAAAAAATCCACAGCCTGAAAACAACCTAAATATCTAGTACCATGGGGAGTTGGGTAAATGTTGCCTTCTTTTCCTGCTGGGATATTCCAAAGCAGGTGTCAGGAAAATGCAGCTCACAAGCCATCTGTGGCCCACTGCCCGTGTATGCAAATAAAGACCAAGTGAAACCCAGCCTTTAGTTTTGCCTGATCTTGAACTTCGTATCAGTGGAATCATACAGTATGTTTCTTTTTTGCATCCAATTTCTTTCGCTCAGCATCACATCTTAGAGATCTGTTTTTCTTGTGTGTATAAGTTCATTCCTTTTTGTTGCTGTCAGGTAATTTGTTGCGTGATTATAATTAATTACAGTTATCATCCCTGTTTTGCATATGGGGAAACTGCAGCACAGAAGACTCAAGTAAGTTGCCCGAGGGCACACAGCAGGTTCATGTTAGAACTGGGATTTAAACCCAGGCTCCAGAATCTGTGCTTTTTGTTCCCTATACAGTGCTGCTTCTCAGTGCCATGGCGATGGGAGCCCAAAGGTATTGGCAACTCAGAAGAAGAGGCACATCATCTTAGCCTGGAGGTCAGGGAAGGTTAGATCAGAGCCAGGGTTCCCAATCACTGTGCCTGGCAGATGTCATAAGTGGTCAAAGCAGATGACCTCTGAAAATACATACTTGAGGTTAGGGAGGCAGTAGGGAGTGGTGGGGACTGTGGCAAATTGGGGGTTGCCAGCCCGTGAAGGAGGAAGCTGGAGGTACAGCTCCAGGCGCTGTTGCCATGTGGCAGTGTGGCAGAGATCGTGGAGAGCAGGACTGCCATGCTGGCGTTTTCAGCCAGCTTCCATGCGCAAACATCAGCACTCAGCTGTACCAGTTATTACATAATTTGAGTCTCACTCTAGAATCGCCAGATACCCTTTCTATTTGTCAAAAAAACAAAAACAAAAACAAAAATAAAAACAAAAAACAAAAAAACACCTGGAAGTCTAGCTCCCCGTTTTCAAGTGTTGGTTCAAAATGATTTTAAGCCTGTGCCGGCCAAAGAGAACCTCCGTGTGCTCTGGACTGGCCTGATCTGAGCACCAGCCTAAGGACCAGATAGGAGTTGGGAGGCCAGGAGAAGAGGTGAGTTCCAGGTAGAAGCACAGCCCACAGCCCGGAGGTGAGAGGGACTTGACACCAGGTGTGAGTTTCCCCCACCTACAAGGAAGGAAGCCCAGGCCGGGCCGGAAGGGCGGGGGGGTGGGCAGGGCTGGGGGCCACCCGTTGCCGGCGTGCAGTGACGTGTGCGCTGTGCTCTTCCCCGCCCGCCCCTGCAGATCCTGGAGGAGAACATGAAGCTGGAGTGTAAGTGCCACGGCGTGTCGGGCTCCTGTACCACCAAGACGTGCTGGACCACGCTGCCGCAGTTCCGGGAGCTGGGCTACGTGCTCAAGGACAAGTACAACGAGGCCGTTCACGTGGAGCCCGTGCGTGCCAGCCGCAACAAGCGGCCCACCTTCCTGAAGATCAAGAAGCCGCTGTCGTACCGCAAGCCCATGGACACCGACCTGGTGTACATCGAGAAGTCGCCCAACTACTGCGAGGAGGACCCGGTGACAGGAAGCGTGGGCACGCAGGGCCGCGCCTGCAACAAGACGGCCCCGCAGGCCAGCGGCTGCGACCTCATGTGCTGCGGCCGCGGCTACAACACCCACCAGTACGCCCGCGTGTGGCAGTGCAACTGCAAGTTCCACTGGTGCTGTTACGTCAAGTGCAACACCTGCAGCGAGCGCACCGAGGTGTACACGTGCAAGTGAGCCCCGCACGCCGCCGCGCCGCCCTCCGGCCGGGTGGGCGCCTCCAGCCGCACGTCAGACTGCGGGGAGGACCGGACGGCTTCCAAGCTGCAGTCACCCTGGCGGATCTCCTCCCGGATCTGCACGGGGAACCGCAGGAATGCTGAGCTTGTCTTTTCTGCTGTAGGGACACCTCTCGCGGGGTTTCCGGCGGGCGCCGGTCGGAAAGATCTCTCCAGAGCCCTTGCCTGTTCTCTTCCTCACCCACTGCTGCTGCACCCGACCCCAGACACCGCCGGGGGGGGGGGGGGGGCCTCCTTGGCAGGAGCAGAGCCTCTTTGCACCAGGAGCTCTGGACCCTTGGGCCTCAACATAGCAATATTTAACAATTTATTCTGATAAAAAAAAATAATATTAATTTATTTAATTAAAAAGAATCCTTCCACCTCTTCGGGATCCGTTTTCTGCAATCAAAGTGGACCGCTTGCTTTCCTTGCGGGATAATTTTGTCACTAGGGCAAGGAGCCGAGTAGAACTGTACATAATTATTCTTTATGCAGATATTTCTACTAGTTGACTTTGCAGGTAACCCCTTGCAGCACTAGATGTTTAAGAGCAGATGTCCTTTATACATATATAGATATATATACACACACATTTATATTTTTTTGCTGTTTGCTGCTACTTATCCAGAAATTTAAGCTGGTCCAGATTTGGAGACGTTTCCCACCCTCGAGTCCTTCCCAGCTCAAACTGACACCAGTAGAAAAATCCAGTTTGGAATACAGAGAGAGAGGAAAGATAATAATAAAACTCCCAGCAGTTTCCATCTTTTGGAAAGTGAGCCACTGGATAAGAGAGAATATTTTGTTAAGAGACTATTTTTATATGAATATTTTATTTATATCGAGTCTGCCTGTATCATTCCATGGCCTGTGCTTCTTCTTAATTCCGGTACTCACTTTGGGGTAAGGAGGAGCGAGGCCTGGTCCCCACAGGGACCCTCCCATAGCTGGTTCTCGAGTTCTGTTGGCCAAGTGGGCAAAAGTGGCCCCTGGATGGCTGGACTGAAGTGTCATCGGTATTACCTGGGAAAGGAATCAGATCCCCAGCCTCACCTGTGAAGCTCAGGCCTTTTGAGCAGGGTCACTGAGCAGTGACCTCGTAATGAGCCATGTGGCAGGCAGGCCCGTGCCCTTGGCATTGGGTGACCATCACAGGGCTTGATCGCCACTCAGCAGAAACCAGCTCAGGGAGGCTGTTCCTCGCCAGGATGTCCCTGCCATTGCCGTGTGTCCCGAGAGGTGAGGCCATGTCCTCAGTTACGGGGCAGAAAAGCTGGGGTGAGGGGTCCCAAGGACGGCAGGGCTTCCTATGGATGTCACGGTCCTGGGGCAGACTGGCAGAGAGGTGTAGACGAGGCCTCTGTGCTCCGGCTCCACCTACATCCAGTGCCTCTCGACCTGGAAAGCTCTCCTCCAAGAGGCTGTGGGTGTCCTAACATGTGTCCGTTTGCATTTCCGTGTGCACGCGTGTGTGTGTGTGTGTGTGTGTGTGAGACCTTCGAGAGACTTGGGGTCGTCGTGTGACTTTGCACCTTCACGCCCCTCTGGGGTCCCGATGTGCGTACATCTTGTGTGCCCCCGCATATGCCCGGCTGTGTGTGTCTCTCTCTCCATGTGCCTGAGAGATTCAGGGTGAAGTGTGCATGCGGGCGTGCGCCTGGGCAGCTGCTGGTCCCCTGGTGTCTCCGCTTGTGGGTGAGGTGTGGTGTGCAGGGACCTTTGGCAATTGTGTTGAGCCATCGAGATGGCTCCTCTGGGCTCTGTGCCCACAGACACTGGTGAAACTCAGATACCTCTGAGACCACAGCCTGATGGCCCCATGTGCTGGGAGCCCCTCGGTGTCTGGGCTCTGTTGGACTCCCCAATGTCAGCACTGGGCCCGGATCGCAGCATGGACAAATAAAATGGCTGGATGGTTGGTTGATTTCTTCCCTTGGACCATTTATTTCTTCTTTACTTGGGGGTCAGGGTGGGAAGGGATGTGAAGGAATGAGTGGACGGACGGGTGGCTGGCTGGCTGGGTGCGTGGCTGGGGGGCTGGGGGGCTAGGTAAGGGAGGAGAAGATGTACAACAGTTTCTTGCAGATCCCACGTCACAGTTTCTGCCTTAGAAAACCAGAGTCTGCCATGAGCAAGGAGAGTTTCCAAGCCTGCATCCCTCTGTTCCTGGCCTCATGGTGCCTGAGAAGGGGGAAGGTTCTGACCAGCCTCCCCAGATACCAGAAGTCCCTCACTATCCAGATGAAGAGTACGCGTGGCATGAGGGAAGCCAGGCCGAGAAGAGTGGCCGGGTCGGCTGCCAATCTGTCACCTGGCCCCTTGGCACACTGTTGGTCCCCGACCCTGGGGCCTGCTCCCTCTCCGAGGCCTCCAGCTCAGGTGAGCTCTGAGCCTCAGTTTCTCCATCTGTAAAAGTAGGAAAATAATACCTACGTCACGGGGCTGCTGTGAGGGTCCTCCTGCTGATGATTGGAGTTTCAGAGCAGTAGATGAATGATACATATTATTAGTTATTAGTATTATTACTCTTCTTTCCATAATGATAAGGTTCTTCAAACACAGCTTATGGCAATAAATATTTGACTCTGCTGGGCAAAGGTATTTTCCCCCTCTTTGGCTTATTCCCGAAGTGGCTTTTCAACAAAACGGACATTAACAAGGCCAAAATCTTAAGAGACTGAAGCAAAACGTTAAGTAAAATCTCCCACTTTTTGGGTATTTTGACAAACACCATGAGGGTGGTGCAGGCAGCAAGCTGAACTTGCCTTTCTGCCACCAGCATGCAGCCTCCGATTTGCTCCAAACCTCTGGTTTCAGAGATGGAGAAACTGAGGCCCAGAGAGGGGCAGGGCTTTACACAAGAGCACGCAGCAAGTCTAGCGGAAAGAAGACTGAGGCCAGCACTTGTGTCTCCTGGGGAAGGCCTTTCACCAACACAGTGCATCTCAGCAGCAGCAAAGTAGTTCGGAGTGGGTGTTGGGAGGGATAAAGTTCCTATTTGTTGTTCAGACATACATATGCACGCATGCAGGTGCACACACACCCACATGCCTTCTGGACTTCTGTTTAAACCTAGCGCAAGGCTCCACAGGGCAGGATCTGGGCCTTCCCAAGGGCCCTAAAGGGATAGGCCTGGAGGGAGTACCCTGGCAGCTGTCCAAGGGAACGCCAAATCTTCCCATTCTCCCCCACCCCAGAACTTCTGTTTCTTCACCTCTGTCAGCTGCCTGGTCTTAGAGGCAGTCTTGGGTCTTGTCTTCCTCCACCTCCCATCCGTCAACAAATCCCATGTGTCTAAGTCAAAATATACCCAAATCTGATCACTCTGTCGGCACACTCAGCGGCCATTCGCTGGAGGAGTCCGGCTGCGTTCCTGCCATGCCCGGGTCTTCTTCTTCCGGGTCACATTGCTGGAGCAATTGCAGTCTCCCCTGAAGTTGGGAGTGGCCGAGGGGGCTAGGTTCTGGATGACAAAGTACTCCATTCCCAGCCCATCAACACTTCCTTCCCTTCCATGCTCCTTTCCTTCCACTAGCTTGACACAGCCACCCAGGGGCCATAGGGTATGGACAGTGGAACCACAGAAAGTAGGGCCCTGGATGGTCCCTGAATGGCCACTCAGAGGACAGCCCCCTGCTGGTCAGGAGCACCCACAGGCAAGAAATAGAGGTCTTTTTGTGGAAGCCACTTCGATTTGGAAGTTCATCTGTTATAGCACAGAGCCCCTCCCTCATTAGGCTCCAGCCTAATGTTCTTCCAACATGCCGTGTTCCAGTCCTGCCTCTGGGCCTTGACACATGCTGTTTCCCCTGACCTCTTCATGGCTGGCTCTCTTTGGCTAATAAGACTCAACTCAGATGCCAATTTGTCAATGGTATAACCTCAACGACCCTGGGGTCCAGCACCCTTTATCCACTATTTTTGTTTCTTTGTGGTATTTACCACTATCTGAAATGATATTTCAGATAGTGGTAATTTATTATTACTTATTTATTAGAGGCTCTAATTATTTATTAGAGGCTATGCAGTATAGTGGTTAAGAGCATGGAGCCAGATGCCCTGTATTCAAACCTGCCTCTCTTGCCGTGTGGTTTAGAGCAAGCAATTTAACCTCTCTGTGCCTGCATTTCCCCCTTTGTAAAACAGAATTATTGCAGTCCTTACATGAATTGACACATATAAATTGCAAAACAGTGCCTGGCACACTGTAAGGGCCAAGGAAGTGTGAGGTTTGGGTATTAATATGTTTATTAAGTTTGCCGAGTGTGTAGGACTTCGTCTGTCTTTGGTGCCACTGGGTTTCCAGTGCCCAGCACACGGTTGGGGTTAATAAATATTTGGTGAATCGGAATGACTGAAGACCTGAAGCCTGTTCCCAGATTCACCAGGCCCCTGCTGGGGCCCAGGCAGAGGGTGGGTGGGGGGTGGGCAGTGGGCTCAGGCGGGCTGCTAGAGCTAAGGAGATAGGGGACAAGAGTTGGCCTGTCCTGAGTGCTGCCTGCCTGCTCGGGGGCCAGATGGGAGCGCAAAGACAGATCAAGCTCTCTTAACGTGGTCACAGACACATCTGCTCCATTGACAAGGTGGCCACCGGTTGCCACAACAACACTCCTAGCCCCAGAAGAATGTGCTGGAGACAACAGGAAAACTCTGCAGCCATCCTCCAGCTTAGCCCCCACAATGGCGAGCTGCTCTGACCCAGAGATCATGCCACACGCTTGTGTGGCGTCCACACGGACCCACGGTCGCACACAGACACTGAGCAAGAGACCCAGAGGGACCAGCACACGGCCAAGGGAGGGACCAGACACTCACCAAGGGGAGACACTGGGGCGTCTGGGTGGCTCAAATGGTCGAGCGTCCGGCTCTTAATTTCGGCTCGGGTCATGATCTCATAGCATGTGCGTCCGAGCCCTGTATCGGGTTCTGCGCAGCCACTATGGAGCCTGCTTGGGAGTCTCTCTCTCCCCCTCTCTCCCTGCCCCTCATGCACACTCTCTCTTTCTCTCAAAAATAAACTCATACAAAATTAAAAAAACAAAACAAAGGGGAAGTACAGACACACATCCTCCGTGACCAGAGCCCCAGACAGACCTCGTTGACAGGACCTGAGACACATACAGGCCACCCCAAGGGGTACAGGGTCACACTCATAAGATATACACCCAGAGGCCACCCACAGACTGAGCAACCTTTATTACCTGGAAGGCCCTGGCTTGACCCTCACCTCTTGCCTATAGTCCCTGGCCACGTGTGTGCGTGTGTGTGTGAGTGCTGCATGCAGGTGCAGGTGGGAATCAGGGTATGCAGGCTGGAGGACATCTAGGGCCGTCTCCCTCAGGAGAGCACACCCAGGCAGGAGATCACAGTATGAAGAGAGACGACTCCTGAGGCCCAGGACAGCACTCTCTGAGGCTCTGCTCCGGCCTCACATAAGCAGCGCGCCCCACGGCAAAGCCCCGCTCTAACCAAGCTCAAGATTCTGGGCTCTGGGGGCGCCTGGGTGGCACAGTCGGTTAAGCGTCCGACTTCAGCCAGGTCACGATCTCGCGGTCCGTGAGTTTGAGCCCCGCGTCGGGCTCTGGGCTGATGGCTCAGAGCCTGGAGCCTGTTTCCGATTCTGTGTCTCCCTCTCTCTCTGCCCCTCGCCCGTTCATGCTCTGTCTCTCTCTGTCCCAAAAATAAATAAACGTTGAAAAAAAAAATTAAAAAAAAAAAAAAGATGCTGGGCTTTGATCACAGCTCTGCCCCCTCTCGCTCTGGACGGACAGGGCAAGGAAGGTTCTTCCCCTGGCGGAACCTCAGCAACGTCGCCTAAAGTGCATGCAGATCCCAGGCGGGCTCCCTGTGGCTCTCGGCGCAGGCCACAGCTGTGAACACCCACCACGGAGGAGTCCAGGCCAGCGCGGCCGCACAGCCAGCCTGGATCCCGTCCCCACTGCCAGCGCACCAGTGGGTGTGCCAGGGCTGCGAGGGGCTTCAGGGCTTCTCAACACGTGATCCACGTGATCTGGGAACCTCTGTCGGGATTAGCAGATCAAAAGGTCACAACTATTTTTATGGTAATACTAAGATACTCGCCTTTTTCACACTCACAGGCTCCTAGGTGTGCAGGGGAATTTCCCAGAGGCCAGATGACAAGGGACAGCATAGGGCACCGGATGCAGCCACAGACGCGAGAGGCCGGCTGACTTCGATGAAGCCACACATTGGAAAGATGGGCAAAAATGTAAAACGATGCCACTTTTTCCACGGGCTTTAAAACACAGAGCCATTTCCATTTAAAATATGTCATTTATGGGGGTGCCCAGGTGGCTCAGTCGGTTAAGTGTCCGACTTCAGCTCAGGTCATGATCTCACGGTTTGTGGGTTCGAGCCTTGCATCAGGCTCTGTGCTGACAGCTCAGAACCTGGAGCCTGCTTTGGATTCTGTATCTCCCTCTCTCTCTGACCCTCCCCCACTCACTCTCACTGTCTCTCTCTCTCTCTCCCTCTCTCTCTCAAATAAATAGCATTAAAAATTTTTTTTAATGTTTCAATCTGTTATTTATGTAAACGTAGTGGGCTAATTATCATTTAAGAGGAATACATAAATATTTACATTTTTTTCAAAGCTTTAATTTCTATTATCATAACTATTGATAGATCAAGCACACACACACCACACACAACAGCTCTGTGTCTGCAGTAATTTCTTTAAATGTTAAGGGGCCCTGAGACCCCAAGGTTTGAGGGTCTTACATGCATGGCTGCCTTACATGCATGGCTGGCAATTGATCAGCCAAATTCAGTAAATAATAAGGATAGGGAGTACACATTGAGTCTAGACTGCATGCCAGGCTGCGCGCTAAGGGCTTTGAAAGGATCTCATGGAGTCCTCACGTCAGTCTCATGAGGCAGGTACCCTGAAGATGGAGGAGAAAACCCAGGCTGAATTTCCAGTGAGTCCGACTTGAAAGCTCCCTCCCCAAACCCAGCCATATCCTGCCTCTCTCTGTGTCCGGGGTTGTCAGATGAAATACAAGATGCCCCGTTAACTCTGAACTTCAGATAAGCAACGACAGAAACTTTAGAACAAGTATGTACCAAATATTACATGGGGCATATGTATACTAAGAATTCATTGTTTATTTGAAATTCAAGTTAACTAGCATCCTATATTTTTATTTGCTAAAATAAATATAAATACATAAAATATCTGGTGACCCAAACTGTGCCCAGGCCCCTGGGTGCTGAGGGCCCCTGCCTCCTGGACGTCCTGGGATGCTGTCCCCAGGCAGCATGGCGCAGCCACTTTGTGGCTGTACATCCTGAGACAATGCCTTCCCTCTCTGGTCTGCATTATGGTTCCTCTCCCCAGGGCAGAGATGGGGGGGGTGCTGAGCTGCGATGATTGTAGGCACTTTTCATCTGCTAACATTTCCCCTCAAATTCACACCTTGGGGGAGTTTTCTCAATACCCAGCTAACTGCCCCCTTCACACACCCCCACACCACAGCCCCGCACCCCACAGCCCATCAGGACGACTTTGAGAGGTTGTCCCCGAGCTGTACAATCTGCTCACCCCACCCCTCTGCTATCCCCCAAAGGCCACCTGTCTTCCTTCTGCCTCCCCACCACACCCAACTGCACCCCTCCCCCATCGGGTGACCAGAGAGGACTATTCTCTGCAGCCTCACCCCGACCCTCTCTGGCCTCCAGCAGGTTCAGCAACAGGTTCTTAAAAACCCCCAGGTTCTGGGTCTCCCTGATCACAGTGGCACCCATTCTACAGACTAGGAAACTGAGGCTCGGCTCCCAGGGCCCGTCATTTAGCGCTTAATTAGGCATCGAGCTGCTCCATCCTGAAACACCAGGCCCTCCTCTCCATAGGAACGTCTACTTCTGCCCTGCACACCCTCCCGCCCACCTGCCAGCCCCCACCTGCTAGCCAGCACACCTGGACGGCGGTGGAGACGTGACTTACGGCAGACACTCTGACACGGCTCCTGCCACTGGAAGGCGTCCAGGGCTGCACATCCATCAGGGACTCGGCGGTGCTGATCAGTGAGCACGCCCATAGGACTTTTTCACTTAATATGTAATTACTTCCTTGAGTAAATGCTTTCTCTGCCAGCCTGGCCCTCTTCTCTGTTGTTTCATTTCTTCCCCCCTTTGACCTCCGAAAGGATCATCGATTCATGCGGTGAAGCACCAGCTACGGGCAAAGAAGGCACAGGGGGCCGGGAGCTCCGGCAAAGCGCACTCAGGAGAGAACTCAGATTGGAGTTCAGGCAGGACAGCAGAATCATCAGGAGCGTAGGTGTGAGCTGTGTGACCCTAGGAAGGTCGCTTCACCTCTCTGGGCCTCAGCTTCCTCATCAATCACTGAGCATTTGTGTGCCAGGCCCTTTTCCAAGCATGTTGCACACACTCTGTCGTGTAATCCTCACAGGAGGAGATGGGTGTTCTTATCAGCTTTCGTACAGGAGTTTGCGGGGCCCGCTGGAACATGGGCCCATAGACTGGGCGGGCTTAAACAACAGAAGCTGGTCCCCTGACAGTCCTTCCTGGAGGCTCAAGTGCACAATCAAGGCATGTGCTGGGTCGGTTCCTACTCAGGGCCGTAAGGGAGAGTCTGTTCCCAGCCTCTCTCCTTGGCTCATAGATGGCCTCCTTCTCCCTGAGCCTCTCCACATTGTCTTGCCTCGATGTTCTCTGGGTCTAAATGTCCCCTTTTTATAAGGACACTTGTCATACTGGATTAAGGCCATCTGAATGGTCTCATTTCCACTTGATCACCTCTTTAAAGACCCTATGTTCAAATAAGGTCATGTTCTGAGGGACTGGATATTAGGACCCCAACATATGAATTTGGGGGAGGGACACAATTTGACTTATAACATCTGGTTTAGGTAAGGACACTTAGGCAAAGAGTTTAAGCAATGGATCCAAGATCGCACACACTTTTTAAAAAAATGTTTTAGGGGCGCCTGGGTGGCTCAGTGGGCTGGGTGTCCGACGTTGGCTCAGGTCATGATCTTGCGGTCCGTGAGTTCGAGCCCCGTGTTGGGCTCTGTGCTGACAGCTCGGAGCCTGGAGCCTGTTTCGGATTCTGTGTCTCCCTCTCTCTGACCCTCCCCCGTTCATGCTCTGTCTCTCTCTGTCTCAAAAATAAATGAACATTAAAAAAAGTTTTTTTTTTAATGTTCATTTATTTTTGAGAGAGAGATTGAGAGAGTCAGAGCATGAGCAGGGGAGGGGCAGAGAGAGAGAGGGAGGGAGACACAGAATCCGAAGCAGGCTCCAGGCTCTGAGCTGTCAGCACAGAGCCCGACACGGGGCTCGAACTCACAAACTGTGAGATCATGACCTGAGCACAAGTTGGATGCTGAACTGACTGAACCATGCAGGTGCCCCCACACATGCTTTAAAAGCTAGACCTGGGGGATGCCTAGGTGGCCGGTCGGTTGAGCGTCCAACTTCAGCTCAGGCCACGATCTCATGGTTTGTGAGTTGGAACCCCACGCTGACAGCGTGGAGCCTGCTTGGGATTCTCTCTCTCTCTCTCTCTCTCTCTCTCTCTCCCTCTCTCTCTGCTCCTCCCCTGCTTGTGCTTTCTCTCTCTCTTAAAAAGAAAAAAGAAAAAGAAAACAAGCTAGAAGTGGGATTCAATCCCCATTCCAGAGCCCCACTACCCTGAAACCCTGTTGGAAACTGAAGTAGGCATTCCTGCTTGATGGGGCTGTGCCAAGGATTGTACAGCCTAGCCACGGAAGTGTTTAGAATGGTGCCCAGCGCGGAAAAGGTACTGAACAAACGTTAGCTATGAATATCATGGTCTGCCAGGCCTGGGTTCAAATCCTGCGCTGACGTCTTGTGCTGTGTGACCTTAGGAGAGGCTTCACCTCTCTGGACCTCAGTTTTGTCATCTGCGAAAGGCAGGGAGGATGGCAGTCCTTCCCAAGAGGTCACAGCGAGCTTCCTCTGGGCTCCCAGGTTTCCTCTGAGGACACGCTGGCCAGAGCTACAATGCGAACCCCTCCTTCTCCTCCCCAGGCTCTGGGCCCTCTCTGACCGCCATGTGGCATCCCTCAGGGTACAGTGAAGGGTCTGACCCAGAGCACACATCAGCCTGAGCTGGAAGAAGGGAAGGAGAGAGAGGAGAGAAGAACCTGGTTTAATTCAGGCAAGGGGGGCATAGAATTACTGGGGTTGTCCACTTCTGGCCAAAATGGAGTCACAGGGACCAATTTACCTTCCTGCCTAAAACCGACAAAAACAGACAAAAGACACAAAACAGTAATTCTCGAAACACTGGGTTTCAGGCCACAGAGGACAATGTACTGTCCCTGTATTGCAGGGCACAAATGAAGTAAGCCCTATGGTTGCTCAGCTTGCTGCCTTGAGGGTTTCCAGGCTGGGGGGTGGGGACAGGGAGCCACAGCACCTAGAGTCTGCTGGGGTCCATGGAGACTGAGGCAGCCATACTTCACAGACCAGACCAAGAGGACAGAGTTGCCCGGATCCCCAGGACCCAACTACACGATCAGTGCATGCACATGAGGCCAGTACTTGAGGCCAGGGGAGGAGCCACCTGAAAGGGACAGAGACAGGGTCACCTGGTGACCAGACTGAAAGTACCTGGGAATAGTACCAGACCCCTACTCACAATTCTCAGGACAGCAGGTGGAGCATTCTGGAAGGCCTTGCTTGCCTCGGTACTGGAGAACGGTTAGCTCCAGACTGAGCACTACTCCAGACCCACCTACTGGATCACAAAAGCAAGACCCATGAGAAGCACACCGTTTCCAAGGGATGTGAGGGCATCTCTGAATAAAGCTTGAGAAGATTCACAGGAACATGCAAAAAAATCTGCACCCGACAAGCTCAAATTCACAATGTCTGGCCCCTACCCAAAGATCACCCCCACTGTTGCTGCCTGCTCAGGCCTCAGGACTGTGGCCCTCACCTCCCGGCTCTCTGGGCCTCCCTGGGCTCCTGTGACCACTGTGCTTTTCTCTCTCACACTGGAGAGTAGCTGTCTGTGCCTGCCTCCCCCCGCCAGACAGGGCGCAACTCAAGACAGAGACAGCGTCTGGTCCTGCACTGAGCCCCCAGGAGGGCAGGGCACTCCGCGGGCGGGCACTACATAAATGCTTAGTGGGTAGACGGGTGGATGGATGAACGGTAAATTCATTAATGACAAGGCTTTTCCTTTCTTCCCTATCGCATTCTGAAGTTCACAGTTAGGGATTATTTCATTCTTCTCTGTGTGCCAAGGTTTTCAGCACCTGCCTAACCTGAGTAGGCCCTAATAAATAAGTGCTTGTTGACTGAGTAACAAAATGGGTCTTTGTGCATGCTGCTGCTTCTGTCTGGAATGCTCTTTCCCAGACATCCCCATGGCTCACCCCTTCATCTCCCTCCAGTCGTTCATGTGACACCTTCTCA
Source organism: Prionailurus viverrinus (assembly GCF_022837055.1). Lineage (NCBI taxonomy): Eukaryota > Metazoa > Chordata > Mammalia > Carnivora > Felidae > Prionailurus > Prionailurus viverrinus. The sequence continues at coordinate 55,216,902 of NC_062562.1, forward strand.
ACGAGGCCTGACCACCCTATTTAAGACTGAAAGGGCCTTCTTCCTTCCACGATCCCAACCTTTCTGCCCTTGCTCTTGTTTCTGCCTTCTTGCTTACACTATCATTCACTTATTTATTATGTTGACTGTTTCTTTGTCTGTGTTCCCACTACCACCTGCAAAATAAAATAAAATAAAAGATCGAACACAGAGCTTTTTGACTCTCTTTTTGTATAATTTCCCCACTGCTGAAGACAGTGTCTGGCACATAGTAGCTGTTCAGTAAACCCTTGTCGAATAAGGGAATGGCTTTTGTTCTGCCAATGACAGCTCTCTGTGGTCTGGGGCTGACTCCTTGCTCCCTCTGAGCCCCATACTTAAAATAATAACGGCCAAAATCGTAGTAATAATAATAATAAAAAAAAAGGTCGGATGGCATGCTATTCATTGGCACTGCTTGCAAAGATTCTGTCCCTCCATCCTCCGGGCACATAGTAGGGTCGTGCTCGTTGCCCTCTTAGGGTCCACCTGTGACCTGCATCGGCCAGCCCGAATGGAAGGGCAGTGATGAGTTTCACTTCCAGGCGGACGCTTTAAGAGCCAGTAGCCTCCCATCTCATCTCCCTTCTCCCCTGTGCCAGAGCGATGGGCTGTGTTCCCCACGGTGGCTGCTACTCTGTTATGCCACAGAACAAAGCCACAGCTGACCCATTTGGGACATTTTGCAGGAGTGAGAAATAAGCTTTTGTTGTATTAAGCCAGTGGGATTTGGGACTTTTGTTATAGCAGCATAACTTAGCCTCTCCTGACTGAGGGTCCTGACAAATGGGATTCTGTAGCCCGAGGGCTACCCTGGGGGCTCAGTCCCCTTTGCACCGGGAGGGGTGGGACTTAGAAGAGTAACAATGACCGTGGCTTTATCAGGGTTGCGTGCTTAATGCCCCTTGATTGCCCCATTGTATGGTCACAACAACCCCATGAGTAGGCACTGCTGTGGTCCCCATGGAGTTACAGAGAGGTGAGATGTGAGCCCAGGTTGCTGAGAGGGGGCGGGGCCAAAACATGAAGCCTCAGGTAGTTCTTGTTCCTGCCTCTGTCAGTCTTCAGGTACCAGCCACTGTCATCCCGATGCCAGCTTGCTTCATGAGGAGGGTTTGTACCTCCATGCCTGGCCTCTCTGGTATGTTTGGGTCCAGGCTGATGGTAGGGGAGGCCGGACTCCAAGGATCTTTGCTAAGATGGTTTCTTGGAAGAGGGTCTGCTGGTCAGAGAAGGGCTGGGGGGCTAGCAGGCACCTGCACACAGCCTCTGGCTGCTGTGAACCCCTCACCATGACCCCATATCGGTGTGTAGATTCACATGCCCGCCCTCTTCCCCACACTGGGCTCTTCCATAAAGAGCCCCCAGAGCTCCTGGGCCCTGACCAAGTAGCAGTGCTTGGGTCAGAGTGCCTGCTCACCGGGACCAGCGAGTTTCACAATGGGGGAGACGGAGGCCCCAAGAGGGACAGGCATGAAGCGATGGCCACACAGCTGGAAGAAGAGCTCAGTTTGCCTGGATCTGTCACAAAGCCAGTTACCATGATCAGATACACCCCCTCCGAGAAGCCTTCCTTATTTACATTGGGCGTGGTGATGAGAGATTTCCCTTATGCACCCGGGGAATGGGGAGAACGGAAGCAAACATTGTGCCCGGAGCTGGACTGGAGCAACCTCACGAAGGCCTCCGATGCCTCAGTGTATGAAATGTGTCCATTTCACAGGTGCAAAGCCTGAGGATGACTTGTCTGAAGTCACAGGGCTGCTAAGCAGCAGAGCCAAGGCTCCGGGCTCCTACCCGGGCTCCTGCAGTAGCCAGGTCGTGTCCCACGAGACCCGGTACTGCCCAGCCCTGTGGCCACCCTCCGTGCAGGAGCTGCCCCTTCAATAGGAAGCTGAGCGAAACCACCCAGGACAGCTGACTCTGGGGGACACAAAGTCACACAGACCTCAGCTCCTAACTCTGAGCCTCAGCCTCCACAGCAGAACACAGGGATATAAGGACTCTTTCTGCAGTCAAATAATGAGGTCGAGTGCACCCCATAGTGCCCAGAAAATAGTATCGTGCTCAGGACATGGCCATCAACTCTCTAGTGGTGGGCATCCGGTGCCTACAATGCCCACTGCCTTGAACAGCACTGTAGGGCACATCCTTACACACGAACGTCACCTAAGGGACTTGTGTGAGAAGGTCGAGGGTAAGTATCCAGGAGCAGAATTGCTGTGCCCCAGCTAGGATAGATGTGACTTCCTTTGCATGAGCCCTGGGAGGTGGCTCCCTTGACTGGCTCCACCCTTGCCATTCCCACGAAGGGCATCGGGTGTCCTCTGTGCCCCACCCACTCCAGCACTTGGCAGTCCCCAGCTTTCCAATTCTTGCCAGTCTAATGGATGCAAAGTGGTACCTTGTGCCTCTCTGCTTACTCCTCATGAGTTTGCTCATCTCCTCATGGGCTACTTGGCCTTTTCTGTCTTCTCTTCTGTAAATGGCTTGCTTACACCTTTGGCCCAGTACCTGGGAAAGCTTTGGTAAGCTTGCTACCCGGTCAACCTCTCCTGCTCCCCAGGCATCTTGTCCTTAGGAAGGCTGCACTGGCCACACGTCCATGGGCTCCCAGGACTCCTTCAGCTCCCCGCACAGGGCCTCTCTGTGCCACATTCTTACCTCTGTTACTCACCCACGCCATGCATTCATCCATTAGTTTCCCAGCACAGCTGGAGTAAGATTCAAACACCATGGCCAACCCAAGGGTCCACACGGTCTGGCCCCCGCCTGCACCTACGTCTCCTGATGTCCTTGCTTGCTCACTAGCTTAGGCCAGGACTTCCTGGCCGGGTCTGGACAGCCACGTTCATCCCCAACCTCAGGGACACCACACGGCTCCTTCCCCACAGTCAGGTCCTTGTTCAGAAGTCACCTCCTCACGGAGGCCACCCCTGACGGCCCTGCCTAAAACACCAGCGCCTGTTACCTGTTTCCCCGTAACCCCCAGCCCAGCTTTGTGTTCCTTCTCGGCAGTTGCCCAGAAGGTTTTTGTTTGGCGGTGTTGAGAGGCAAGGAAGCTGATGAATGCACAGAGCAGCCCCTGGCAGGAGCCCCCAAACGGACCCCATGTGCCTTCCCCAGCACCACTCAGACACGGTCCCTGGGGCAGCTTTAACCCCAGATCCACCTGGGGCAGATTAAGCATTAGCTCAGCTCTAATTCAGGTGAGCCCACTTAATTTCTCTTCTGAGCCCCACTGCCTGCTTCTACATCAAGGCGCTTCATCTGCACAAGAAAGGAGGCTGGTAGTGAAGGCAGGGAGGCCCAGAGCATTTGTGCAGGAGCAGAGCCACTTCCAGGGGGCCCAGCCCTCTAGGAGATGGCTCGGTAGGACCGCTTCTCCCGCAGTGATCCGGGAGCAGCAGTGGATATGCATCATACCCAGACCCTGATGGGAAAGAAGCAGGTGGGCTTTGCCACCCTCTCTCCCCTCACAGCCTCCTTGACAAAGGAGCCATAAGGTGGCAGGAGCCTGGGACTGCCTCCTGCTGTGCGGCCTCCCACCACTGGCCTACTCCAGACTTCTGACACCAAAGGAGTCACCTTGATGGCATTAAGCCACCGAGATACCCAGGTTTCACTAGCAGACCAGCTGTAATTACCAAGTAGGACAGCAGGACTGGAGCCGTGTCCACGTCGGTAGTTAGAGGCAAGTGCCTGGCCCACAGTCGCAGCAAACGACCGGATAGATGGGAGTCAGTGAGCCAGCCCTTCCCCTTGGTGCTCTCGCCAGGCAGACTGCCTCAGGCTAAGGAACATCTTCCTTTATATCTTTTAATAACAGAAAGTAATGCACGCTCCCTGGTTTAAAAATATACAGAAGTGTCAGGGGCGCCTGGGTGGCTCAGTCCGTTAAGCGTCCGACTTCGGCTCAGGTCATGATCTCGCGGTCTGTAAGTTCAAGCCCCACGTCAGGCTCTGTGCTGACAGCTCGGAGCCTGGAGCCTGCTTTGGATTCTGTGTCTCCCTCTCTCTCTGCCCCTCCCTGTTCACGCTCTGTCTCTCTCAAAAATGAATACACGTTAAAAAAATTTTTTTAAATATATACATATAGAGGTGTCTATAGTAAAAGGTGAAAATGTGTTCCAAAATCCTGCTACCCAGAGGGAGCCAGGCCACACTTTGTGTGAATACAAATGTGGACTTATATGTCCCCTTGTGGAACATGCCTGTTCCTCAAGGTATTTTCTCCACCTTCACATTCCACAGGAGTAGATCCGCCTTATTCTTTTTTTTAACGGCATGAAAGCACCCAAATTTATTTCCTCAACTCCCTGTTGAAGGACATTGACATGGATTCCATTGGTTTTTCCACGTCATCAACAACATGGTAACAAAGATTCTTGAACATGTATCTTTCGGCACCGGTGTGAGTCTTGCCTCAAAGTCTCCTTGTCTCCTAGAAGGTGGGATTCTGGGTCAAACAGTGGCAGCTTTTACATTTTAAGGGATTCCCCCAAAACGAGGGCTGATCATCCCACAGGATGACCTTGCAGAAACCCTGGAAAACCCGTGAGCTAATGAGCTTTCCTTTGCTGGAGGAATTCAAGGGACTTGAAACAACCACCCACCGGGGTGCTGCAGAGGAGGCTTCTCCATCAAGTTCTGGGTTGCCCTGGACAACCCCGATTCGTTCCCACTAGCAGATGTGATTTCCAAACAAAGGTCCTGGGGCTGCTCCTGGCCGAGAATTGTATGAGGTTCCTTCATGACCACAATCTCCCTCTCCTAGGGGCCTGCTGGGGTCGCCAGAGCAGCCTCCCACCGACACCCAGCTTGAGGATGCAACTCCCCCATCCTCCCCGGGGACGCCCCTGTGAAATCCACACAAGAAACGCAAGGCCCTTGTAATCAGTGCCACTGTTTGTCACCAGATGTTCAGAGGCAGGGGTGCTAATTGATGCAGGCAAGTAGGAGGGAGAGGAGGGGATGGAAGCCGGTGGGAGGATGGGTGGGCTGGGGGGGCAAGAGAACCCCACACTGGGGGGGGGGCGGTGCAAGAAGATGCATCCTAGGAGGGACTGAGCAGGAGGAGGGGCGTAAGACGTTTAGGGTCTCCTGACAATGAGATGTAATGAGCCTGAGAATAAGGATCTCTGATTTTCTTAAAAGATCCTGTACTACTGTTGAGAATTTCCATCATCCGGTTCCTGGATGCTATGACTCTGTTTTAAAATGCTCCCATCTTGTGATTCTGAGCTTCTGATTCTTTGATAAAGCTCCCAGGAGTGCACGGGGTGTGTGGCTTTGGAGCGGGGCTCCTGGAGACCCAATCCAACTCATGAGTGTGGAGGACTTGGGCACACTGCCCACCGGCTCCACGCCTGGGTTTCCCAGCCGGTAGATGGGGACAGCAAGGCACAGGCCCCTGGTGCCTCAGGGAGGGTTCAAGGAGCACCTGATACACATGGGTACATGTGGGCCTGGCACACACTGGGCGCTCAGCATGTGCTGGCTTTGGTTGCTCTTGAATTAGTTTCTAGGGCAGGGAGTCCGAGAGAGGATTCTGGGAGCTGAGGCCAGGGACTGAGCTATTGTTCCGAGCTGCTTCTCTGGGTCTGGAAGTGTCCGGGACTCTAGGACCTGGGTCCACTGGGCGGCCAGCCCTCCACAGCAGGCAGCTGCTGGAAAGCAAAGCAAACACGCAGAGGGAAGGAAGCTCCTGGAGCTGCAGGAAAGCAAACAAGGGCCGCTTCCTCCAGCCGCATGCTGCGGACGGCCAACCTTTCCCAGGGCTGTTCCTTGGGAGTCCTCCTCGGGCGCCCGGCCCGTGTTTGGACAGCTTGAGGGGCGCGGGGGACAGAGAACGTGGACCAACAGAGAGCCAGGCCTGGTCAGGCCAGTCGCAGGCCCAGGCTGCCTGTCCCGTTGGCAGGGCACTGCCATGCAGCCTACCTGACCACATCCTCGGCTCTGGCCCCCGGGGCCTGGCTGTTGGGGGCCCGTGCCTGGAGGGCGGTCCCCAGGATGGGGCAGTGGGGCTGGGGATACCATAAAATCAAGAATAATAATTAGTGTTGATTACATGCTTCCCAGGAGGCAGGCACCAATCTTCAGAACAGCCCCCTTACTACTGCAATTTTACAGATAAACAAACTGAGGCAGGACGGAGTCATTCTACAGTCCAGATGGTCTGGGCCCGGTCACTACACTCTCAGCAAACCACATACTGCCTTTCACGAGGTAATGATCGTGATGCCAACACACAGCACTTTTCTGAACGATGACCCTTCGTGACACTATTGGGTGGGTGTGGTTATGAGCCCCACGTTTCAGCTAAGGTAAACTGAGGCACCACCATTTAGGAAAGGTAGTAGCTGGGATTCAAACCAATTTCAGTCCAACGCCAAACCTCGTGCTGTTAACCACTCTGCCAGTCTATTCGTTTCCTGTGGCTGCTGTAACAAATCACCACAAACTTGGTGGCTTAACACAACACAGATTCGTTCTCCTAACAGTTCTGGAGGTCAGAAATCTGAAAGGAGCTTCACTGGGCTAACGTCGAGGTGTGGGCAAGGGCTCGTTCTTTCTGGAAACTCTGAGAGGTCAATTCCTTTCCTTGACTTTTCAGTGTCTACGGCCACCTGTGTTTCTTGGGTCACGGACCCTCCCTCTGCCTTCGGAGCACCTCATTCCACATCACCCCAATCTCTGCTTCTGTTATCACACCTCCCCCCCCCCCCCACCCACCACTGCCTCCTCACTCATATAAGAAAGACCATTACGATTACATTAGGTTCTTCTGGATAATCCAGAATAATCTCCCCATCTCCAGATCCCTCATTCACTCACAAGTTCAAAGTCCTTTTTGCCATATAGGTAACATACTGACAGGTTCCAGGGATTAGGATGTGAACATATCTGGGGGCCCATTATCCCACCTGTCACAACGAGGTTAGGCTGAGTCTTGCTAAAGTTGAGGTAATGAGCTCCCCATTCCTGGACGTATGAAAGCACATCTTATCAAAACCTTAGCAGTGGAAGTCATGGATGCTTAACTCAGAACTTAAAGACCTGGCAGTTCATGCTCAGACCATCTGGCACGTTGCCAGGTGGAGAAACAGAAGCATCCCTCACGCTAGCAGGGGGGACTTCTCCACCACCAGGGCCTTTGGCACAGCTGTCAGGGGACCTTTCACACCCGGGTTTGGGTGTGATATGCACCCAAGCCTTCGCCCCACGCTGCCTGCTGCGAGCTGGCCCAGGGCAGAGCTTGGGTGCCCCTCCCGCCAGCAGGCAGCACGCACCCAATGAGCACGTGTGGGAAGGGCAAGCCGAGGAAGCCCAGAGGCCTCCCAAGACCGGCAGGTTTATGGCTGGCCCAGGCCGGTCCTGGTGCCCAGCAGGTGCCCAGCAGGCGTGCGTGGAATGAAGTCACCCGCCAGGCTTTACAGTAGCACCATCCCAGAGAGTGTTGGGCCCAGCGTGCAGTGGCCACTCGTGGCTACTGAGTCCTTCAAAGACGGGCCAGTGCGACTTCACTTAGGCTGAATTCTCTCTCACGAACCCCAAGGCCTGGCCTGAAACTGGGCTTCTGCGGCCTACCCTGCCCACCCCTCTCCATGGGGTCCATCGTGAAGGTCCCACCCCGATGGCTGCAGCTGAGCGCGGCCCTTCTCCCCGTCCCCCCACCCTGCTGAGCTCTCACAGGTCAGCTGCCACCAGCACCAGCAGTTCCAAAGACCCACTACGTGCTGTGAACACACAGTCCTTGCAACAGCACAGGGAGGTGGGTCTCATCATGAGACCTTACCCTGCAGGTAAGGAAGAGAGGGCTTAGCGAGGGCCCGGGGCTTCCCTGATTCACCCAGGAAGGCAGGGCCGAACGAGACCACTGGCCCAGGCCTCCGCGTGCTCCCGCGGAGAACCCTCGAGAGCAAAGGAGGCCAGCATTTTGAGGCAGGAAAGAGGCAATATCGGGGCTACCCAAGACAAAAGCGGGACCCCCTCACCCTGGCCACCGTCCCCAGTCTGCTCCCCGAGCCTGGAGGTCCCACCGAGAGCCGGTCGGGGGCCTGCGGGGCTGCCCACGGGCAGATGGCTACACTGGCAGAAACGGGACAGCCCCTCACCGTGCCAGACCCAGTTTCGACCAGGGCGGAGGAACAAAGGGCTTTCACGGGGTGTAATTCAGGCTGAGGGGAGAAGAATGGTCAGGTGTATTGAGAGGCAGGTTCACATGGAGGGAGAGGGTGAGCCGCGCGGGCCTGGCTGGCACGGGGGCCCGGGTTCCGGCCCACACTCCCAGGGCAGCAGACGGTCGCTGGCAGGGAGTGAAGGCCCCGTTTGTGCGATATGTCAGCAGGGAGGGCAGGCCTTTTAAGGGGGGAGATCGTGTGGCCCGATAGCACAGCGGGGCCTCTCCCTGGGGGGGGCCGGGCCCCCTGTGAGGACTGTCGGCCATTGTTACCTGCGCCCCGAGTGAAGGAAAACGGGACACAGGCGGTCAGCCGATACCTGTGCGATCTGGCCGCCGGGACCAGCTCCACTGGTTGGGGCTCCAGTTACACAGCCAGGACAGGTGAGGGGGGCGCGCCGGCCCTGGGAGGGGCCCGTGGAGCTGCCGGCCTGGCTGGAGGCTCCCCCCGCCCCACACCCCTGCCCCGGCATGCCTACGGCAGGCAGGATGGAGTGATCCACCCAGAGTGAAAGGGTGGGGACCGTGAGGCCACAGGGGTGGGCGCCAGGTGTGAAGAAGGGGCCACAGAGCCCCCGTTATACGAGACTGCTCACTCAGTAAGGAGAGGACGCGAACACGCTGTCCAGGGCTGCTGGACCACATCGGTCCAACTGTCAACATGGAAGAAGTCCAGGAGAATGTGGCAAAATTGAACTGCGTGCCAGGATCGGAGGAGACTCCCATCTGTAGCGTTTGCCAGTTACCCCGGTGTAAACGCTAGAGGTGCCCGCTGGGCTCCCACCACTAACATTTAACTTCTAGCCAGCACACGTGGGGATTCTGTGGCTGCTAGGTAGTGGCAGTCACAGCGCTTGCCGTTTGGGGCATTCAGAGTTAATATGTGATCGACGTTACGGTTAACTACTGCCCCGTTTTACAGGGGAGGCACAGAGAGGCTGAGGAATTTGCACAAGGTCACACAGCTGTGATGTGGTAGAGCTGGGATTTGAACCCAGACCGTCTACCCGACTGCAGAATCCGTGCTACTCTACCTTGCTCCCCTCCCCTGCCCTTATAGCATGCTCAAGTAACAGCCATTTCCTGTGCAATAGCAATGAGCTGGCCATGCTGCCCGGGGGGATTCTCTCACGTAACCTGTTCGACCACCCTGCATGCTGGCTACTCCCGTTTTACAGAAGCCAAGACTCAACTCTAAGAAGTGACCTGCCTGGAAAACGACGACGCAGGGTCCTAGCAGGGAACAGGGAGCACAGTCAAATAATTAACGAAGGGGCTGGTTACAGAGGCGCGGGCAGCGTGACAGAAACCAGCAAGGGACAGTGAGGCACACAGGGGCTGCCGGATGGGGGGCTGCTCCTTCCTGAGGCCTGGGGCACAGAACAGCCCCTCCTGGGACCTGCTGCGGGCAGCTGCGGCTGGAGGAGTGGCCACCCACAGGAGCCACAGTCATTGGGGGATGCAGCCACAGCCACCTGCCGCCCTGAAGGAGAGTCCAGGGAACCCCACTTAGCCTCTGACCCCCTATCAGGCCAGGTGAAGCCAACGGGCTGGGAGGCCACGGACGCGGCCCCAGAGGCAGCCCATGGGGCACAGAGCAGGGCCGAGCATGGGTCTGGAGGGGCTTATGCAGAAGAGCCAGCCTGCGTCTCCACAAAGCTGGTGAATGCCAGAGCCTGGGCTCCCATACAGTGCACGCACCTGCCCACGCACACACTTCCCACGGTCCACTAGCTCGCCACGCTGCCTGGGGACCAGGCCCAGCACTCAGGCCTGGCACCGGCCCCAGAAATGACACCGAGTCCCAAGGATATCGTGCCTCTGCCAAGCAAGCGCTTGTCCATCGATTTACTGAACGTTTCCTCATATGCTAGATGCTCTGCTGGACAGAGTGAACCAGATAAGCTGTGGAGGCTGTTGTGAGTGTCCTATCCTCCAGGTGTCCAGCTGGCATCTGGAGGGCATGGAGTTGCCAGGGAGTCTGACACTTACATGGCATTTTTAAATCATTTTACAAATTGAAGATGTCCTTGACAACATTTTATATATATATGTGTATATATATATACACACACACATACATATGTATATGTGTGTGTATGCATGTGAATGTGGATATGTGTGTATGTTTTGTGCATGTACATACTCATGCATATATGTGTACATGCACTAGGTACATGTATGTGAGGTTGTGTGTGCCTGTACATATATGTATCACACGTGTGTGTTTGTGTATATATGCACACATATGCATGCATATGCATGCACTTGCAAAAATGTATATGTGCACTAGATACATGCGTGTGTGTGTACGCGTGCCTATACATATATGTGTCTCACACACACACATAACACATACATGTGTCCATCTTTGTTTCCAGACTGTGGATATTCTGTATGACTTCATTCACTCAGTCATTGAACAACACGCACTGGGGTCTCCTGAGTGCCAGGCCCTGGGATAAAGGAGATGGGGAAAGAACTGGACACAGAGCCCTATCTCCAGAAGCCCCTGAGCTGGGTCAGGGACCCTGTCACTGAGCGATAATGAGCTGTAGGCCTTGAGTGAGGCCAGGACCCAGCGAGGAGGCCGAGACCCACAGGAGCTGCCAACCGTGAGAGGAAGCAGAGAGTGGAGCAAACTGGGTATAAGGGGGTGGCTGCAGGGCCAGGGACACTGAGCAGGGACTGCCATAGCTACATATCACTGGGAGCCAGAGTTAGCGTCTGGCCGAGCTCCGGCCATGAGTGAGCCACAGGTAGATTCGTGCAGGTGCAGGCAGGACACAGATGTCCCCTCAGCAGGTGCCTGAAGAGCGCCGGATGGAGGCATTACTTACAGGGATGTGAGCAGAACTCAGGGGGCCCTGGAGGCCAGAGCAGCAGCCAGGGCTGGGCACGGTGGAGTGCCATCACCACCCTGGGCTTAGGACCAGGGCAGGGGGCGGTCCCCAGAAAAGGGCTGGAGCCACGGGAGGGGGCCTTGTGCGGGAGCTACAACTACAGCAGAGGAAGGCAGCCACGGTGACCCTGGACAGAGAAAGATGGAGAAACAGAAGGGCAACAGAGCCTGGATGAGGGGGTCCTCAGAGGTCAGCCTCCGGGTGCCGATCACAGTAGAGAAGGGCAAGGGGTGTGTGGGGTAGGGTAAGAAGAAGAGCCGGCCTACTGGGGCAGTCAGGGTGCTTCAGAACAAGATCTTGGGAGCCGTTTAGACTGAGTCTGGGCGGCAGCCTCAGCCTGGGGTGGGCTGTGGCTCTTCTGCTCCCTCCCTCCTCTACAGTCCTATGGCTGCAGAAACTTTGGACCAAACACACTCACCAAGTGAGTTGTACAAGCTGCCCCGGGGCTGTGCATGTGTGGGGCCGGGTGACCTCTGTGCAGCCCGTGGCACCTGAGTGTCGGATCCACCTGGATGAAGCGGTGACGCCGGAGTTTCAGGACGATGCACTGAGAAGGGGGTAAAGGCTTGGTGATGAGCCCGTCAGGGCTTACCACGACCTGACACCCTATTGGACGGCACCTGGCCATTGCTACCGACCTGAATGCCAGCCATGAGAAGCGGAACCACCCGCCCCACCCGGCCGTGACATCTCCTGGTCTCTGCCTTAAACACCACGACCGTCGGCTCGATTTTCTAGAGCCTCTGATGGAGCCTGGGGTCTCCACAACCGCCCCAGCAGTGTGCCCTCACACAAGGGGCTCCCTTCCCCAAGCCTCTTGTTTCTCCCCACCAAACAGGAATACTAACAGAACGGCATGGGGGTTTTGTCGGGATGAAATGAGTCACCGAGCTCCGTCCACAGCGGCTGCGATCGTCAGTGCTGCTCTGCATTCACACATGTTTGCTGCACGTCGTCGTCCCCAACAGAAATATACTGCGAGGCACGGAGGTCATTTAAATCTTTCTCAAAAGTGAAAATAAGCTGACGTGATTAATTTTAATGTTATTTAAGCCAATATATCTCAAATATTTCATTGCACGGCGCCGGCCACATTTCAAGGGCTCAGTAGTCACTGACGGCCGCTGCCGCCCTGGAAGGCGCAGGCTGCCGAATGCGTGCAAATGCGCTTCAGGCTGGGGAAATCGAGAGACTTCCTGCCGGAGGCAGTACCAGCACTGTCTATCCAAGGGTGAGCTGGATACGTGCATATGTGCATATGTGGGGACGGGTAGGGTCATCCAGGCTCGTGTCCTTCCTGTTCTGCACATGGCGAAACCAGGGCGCAGAGACGCTGTGGGCAAGAAGCTTTTGCCATGAGTTAGAAGGAGGAGGCCCAGTACTGAGAAGGTGAATAAGGAACAGGTATGCTCCCTAATGCCAAGTACGGGGTGGGTGGCAGGGAGGGAGGGAGAGAACAGTGTGAAGAAGACAGGAGGGCAAGGGAAAGCAGAGGATGAGGCAGCGAAGAAAGAAAGTGAACCCTGAAGGGAACCCACGTACGGCTTTAAAAGAGCCGGCTGCATCCTGCCGCTGCTTAAGATGCTCAGCCTGCTGTCGCCCTGGTAACAGGAGAAAAATCACAGAGCAATTTGTAATCAGCAGCGGTTCCTGCTGCTCCCTGGGAACATTGTTCCCTGTCGGAAGCCGCATCTCTGAGCAGGAGGGGCCCTGTCGATCCTGGAGTCCAGCCCCCACCCGGTACCAGAGACCATCTGCATCGCCCTCCATGAGAGGCTGTCCATTCCTAACTCACATAGCTTCCCGAACACAGAACCCCCTCCTTGTTAGCCAGCCTGCCCCATGCCTGTGGAGGCCAGCTGGGAGGAAACTCTCCCTCACGCCACACTGGAGCCTGCCTCTCTGGGTTCTGGCCACTGGAGCCATAGCCCCACCTCCTCCCCCTGCCTGGGGCAGCCTGCAGTGGCTCAAGATGGAGAGCAGAATGTCCTCAGCCCCACTTATCAAATGGTGTCTACAGACTCCTCCTGATCCTGGTTGGTTCCTCCCAACCAGTCCCAGGCACAGGATCCAGGAAGAGTCTGAACAGCATAAAGCACAAATGTCACCTCCTTCTTTCTAGGTATAGACCTTCCTTAATGGGACCTAAGCTCAAGTTGGCCGTAGGCCCATCCTCCTTACCTTCTCTGTGTCTGTCTCCAGGTGACCTCATCCACTGGTATGAAATATCGACCTTAGTGAGATCAGGCATCCCACTGCCTGTGTCCTGTCCATCTGAAGGTCTCACGGGCAACTCCATGAGCCCAACGTGGAACTCCTGATTCTCCCCCTGGATCTTCCTGCTCAGACCACAAACTTCAGCATCATTCCTCACTTGTCTTCCATCTTCACCACCTCCCATGTCTGATCCTTGAGCCTACCGTCTCCCACTCCTTAACAGCCATGGTGTCCATCTACTGCTCTCCTGCTCATCCAATGTCCCCCCGGACCTGTCACCATCAGCTCTCATCCAGGTGGCTGCAAGAGCCTCCTAGAGAGTCTCCTGGCTTCTCTTTCCAGCAACCAATCAGAGATGTGGCTACCTTGTCTAGAACAGCCCAGGGCTCCCCGCCCCAGCGGGAAGGAAGTCCGGCTCCTTACCTTGGCCTCAACTGAGTCTCCAGAGCCGCTCCTGCCCTTCCCCTCACCCCTGCACCGTAGCCACACAGGTTCCCAAAAGCTTCTTACCACTTTGGGATCATGGCACTTGCTGCTTTCCCTGCCCAGGACGCCCTTCTCCCAACTATGCTGTCCTGAGTCAGCTCTAGGCTCCCTTCAGAGGGGTCTCCTTAAGCCCCTCCGGGTGCCCCTCCCCCGCCCCCCGCCCCCTGCCAAGCTCAGTGATTTTCTACCCCTGCATGGTGTTCAATTCCTCTATCACTGATGCAGCTTTCCTCTGGCCTTTTCCACCTGGTCGATGAGGTCCCCACTGGGCTGGGTGTCTCTGGACTGAGACTGTTTTGCTGGGTCTACCCCAAAACCTGGTGCTCAGTACACAGCAAATGCTCAGTAAATGCTCTGAGAATGCGTGTGTGGTTCCCACACCCTCACTGTGTGCTGCGGGCAGGTGCGAGGCCAGAAGCATCAGGACGGGGGGATGCGCCCACACTCTGCCTGAGCTGCTCACCCACCCTGTGACCCCGGGCAGGCCACTCTGCCCCTCCTGGGATCAGTTTCCCCCCTCCCCTCTGAGGCTCCCTTCACAGCCTGGTGATGAAGAGGAACAAAATAATTCCTGGAGATCCGACTTGGCGCTCTCTGTCAGGGCCTCTCTTGGGACCACTGGAGCATTGTGTACCCCCACCAAGAGCCTCTCCCCCATACTGTGGCTGGAGTGGCCTTTCCTCCCTTCAGGCACAGTAGAGCCCACAAAAATTCTGTAGTCAGAGGCAACTCTGTGGTCTGGGCCCCAGAGGCTCTGGAGGTTGGGGGAGGACACAGGTTCATCCTTCTCTGGGCTAGCCCAGGGCTCATCAGGACCCCTAGTCTGAATCTGGGCTCCAGGATATAGGAGGCCCCAGTGTCAAGGCTCAGACAAGCATGTCTTGAAGGGCCAAGGCCCTAACAATTATTCTCGCATTATTTCCAACTGCTCTGTGAGCAGGTGCAAAAATCCCCCTCCCCGTTTTTATGGATGAGGAAATTGAGATTCAGTGAGAAGTGACTTGGCCAAAGTCACATATCACGTAAGGTGGGAAATAACCAGCATCCTAAATCAGGCAGATGCAACCCAAGGCCAGGGAGAAAGCAGACTTGGGGGCCTCAAGGCTGGACCCTAAAGATGGGAGGACTCACAGCACAGGATGCCGGGAGGGGCCCCACACACCTCTGGACCAGGAGAAGAAGGTCCTGGGACTCTGGAGTTCGCTTATTGTGTCACTTTGGACAAACCCCTTCTCCTCCCCCAGCCTCAGTCTCCAATTCTGGAAAATGGAGCTGCCGTGCCAACTAGGGAGGGCTGGAGGGAGGCTCAGAGGAGGATAGGAAGTGGGGGAGGAGCCAGGGGGAAGTGGGGGACAGGAACACACCATCCCTTAGCTGCACAGAGGCCCGACGGCCCTGTCCTCTGCCACCCCAGCCCCCATTTCCTCCCAGTCTGCTCCCAGGGCTCCATCACTCACTCTGTGGTCCATTACTGCCTGTCCCAACTCCGGCCCTGGAAGTTGTCCAGTCATAAATGGAAAGGAGCCGGGGGTTGGCAGAGCTGGTGGGCCTGCGGTTCTGAGGATAGGAGCCTCCTCTGATCAATGGGGTCTGGGGAGAGTGGTGTAGGGAGAGAGAAAGAAGCTGCGTCCATGCCCACTCCCTGTGCCCTTCCACCTCGGACCTGGAACAGCTTGCACATGGCCACCTTCCTTGTCCTTGAGGCAGAGAGACACCCTGGACTTGGCCGTGTGCAAACCGAGTGGAGAGGACAAGCACTTGACCTCGAGTTGCTCATCACCCAGGGCCAGCGGGAGCTAAGTTCACGCAGCCCCAGTTCCTGACCACAGGCTCTTCCCAGCTGCCTGTCCACGGCTTTCACCCTGGGGAGCGGCATTTTCGTCTGTCAGTGAAGGAGTCTCCTAGATCTTTGAAGAAGTTGGCGAGGGGAGGACTCTCCTAGCTAAACTCCTGCAAGAGGCAGGTGAACATGCAGCTCAGCCACTGCTTCCCCAGGTTTTTGCATAAGTGGGCCTTTGTCTCCATGTCTGCAAAATGGGCTCAGCATGTGGAGGTTTGGCAAAGGAAACCAGGCTTAGGACTCCCCCCTGACTCAGCTCACCTCCCACCTACCATACCCCGCAGCCTCCACCCCAGCACTCCAGAGAGGTGATGTACAGAAGCTGCGTGGGCTCTGCTGTGGCTGAGAGGAGGGGCAGCCCCAGCCAGGGTCTGGGAGAAAGACCCTTGGGGAGGGTTGCCGAATGATCCAAGGCCCCTGATCCAGGATCACTTTGTTTCTCTGCATCATCTGGGCTGTCATGGGAGCTTCAGTGGGGGAAACAGATTCCTCTGCCTGAGGTCTCAGAGCAGGTGAGCAGCCCAGGCTGAGTATGAGCGCATCGGCTGGTCCCCTTTAGAGCTGTGCTGTCCAGCACGACGGCCACCAGCCACGTGTGGCCCCTGAGCACTTGAAATGCTCAATCCAAGTCTGGACTGAGGTGTGCTGTGAGTGTCCACTATTCACCCGACTTCAAAGGCTTATTTAGAAGGAAAGTAATGTAAAATGTCTTCTTAATAGTATTTTAAATGTAGATTACATGCTGAAATGATAATACTTTGGGTAGAGTTACATAAATTATATTGTTAAAATTCATTTCACTTGTTTCTTTTTATATTTTTTAATTAAAAAAATGTTTAATGTTTATTTATTTTTGACAGAGAGAGAGAGAGAGAGAGCATGAGCAGGGGAAGGACAGAAAGAGAGGGAGACGCAGAATGAGAAGCAGGCTCTAGGCTTGGAGCTGTCAGCCCAGAGGCCGACACGGGGCTCGAACTCACAAACCGTGAGATCATGACCTGAGCCGAAGTCGGACACCCAACCAACAGAGCCACCCAGGCGCCCCTCTTTTTATATTTTTTAACGTGGCCACCGGAAAGTCTGAGATTGTAACACACGCGGCTTGCACTGTATTTCTACCGTGCCACGCTGGCATTCCACAGCCTTGAAGGCCACCCGCCAAAGCAGGCCGCGGCCCTCCAGGCCAGGTTCCTTCTCCGGGGGTGTCTCCACTGCACGCCAGGGGTGCTAAAATCTCCACCCCAAGGTGACTGTGAGAATTCATGGAGAGAATGCGTGTCAGGTGCTTCCAGAAAACACTCAGCAATGTCCACAGTTGTGTGGCTATTGTCATTGTCGCTGCTATTGTTACCCGCTGAGGCCCAGAGAGGGAAGCGCCTGTCCTGGGGTCACTCAGCAGGGCAGCGGGACCAGCGGCCTCCCCAAGGCGGGGTCTAGGAGCCCCTCCACCCACATCCCAGATGTCCAGGCCTCGGTGGCAGGAGGTAGAGGGAAGAAGGCAGCTGGGGGATGCTCTCGATTGCTCAGGTCCAAGCGCCTGACACAATGGAATTACTGACCAGGCCAAGGCCGGGTGGCCCAAGGCGGGCCTGGCCTCTGTCTGCTTAGCATACTAGGCGGGGGCCCCTGCCCCTTCCCGGAGAGGGTTCCAGGAGCAACCATAATGTCCCGATTGTCGGACAATGCCGTGATGGAGGGCCCTGTCACATTTTTGTCCCCGTTACTGGGGTCCCCATTCACGGCCACTGTCACCACACTCAGAACAAGCCAGGCCTGGCAGCCTCCTTTGCAT
This sequence comes from Prionailurus viverrinus, assembly GCF_022837055.1. Classification (NCBI taxonomy): domain Eukaryota; kingdom Metazoa; phylum Chordata; class Mammalia; order Carnivora; family Felidae; genus Prionailurus; species Prionailurus viverrinus. The sequence goes on from NC_062562.1 coordinate 55,234,340, forward strand.
TAAAATGGGGTGAAAATAAGCCTTGTCCACTGTTCAGCTGGGCAGAAAACGGGATTAGGCCAAGGGACAGGGCTGAAGGCCCCTGACGGGGGCCCCTGGGGAAGGCGGGTGTCGGCTGCTCCCTGCCCCAGCCAAGGCAGGGCCTCACACCCACAAAGCACCTCTCCCCAGGCCTCAGTTTCCTTGGATCTAAAACATGGAGGGCGACGGGGGTCCCTGACTAAATAAATGCCTTTGGACATGGTTTTGTAGCTGAGAAACTCCACATCCACGATAAAAAAAATCCACCTAAAACTGGGCAAAGCAGAAATGCCACAGTTGGTTGGTGGTGATGAGGGGTGGGGGAATGGCCAGAGGGATGTGCCTGTCCGTCTGTGCTCTCACTCTCAGTGCTGGTTCCCATCAAAACCTTGCAGCTCCTGAACCGTGGCAGGACGTCACTGGGATAAGGCTATCTCTAAAGCAGTCTAGAATGGGTACTCAGCACCCAAAGGGTGAGTGAAATGCCAAAGGACCGAAAGCAACCAAAAGGTCCAGGGGTGGGGGTCTGGCCTAGTCGGAGAACTCGTCACCCCCGAACGCGTCACCACTCGCAGAATGCAAATGCCAAGGTGTATATGACAAAGAGGCTTGTGGAGCTGGCGTGGGCTGGAGAAAAGTTAGAAACAGCCCCAGTGATGGGGCGCCTGGGTGGCTCTGTCGGTTGAGCGTCCGACTTCGGCTCAGGTCATGATCTCGCGGTTTGTGAGTTTGAGCCCCGCGTCGGGCTCTGTGCTGACGGCTCAGAGCCTGGAGCCTGCTTCGGATTCTGTGTCTCCCCGTCTCTCTGCCTCTCCCCTGCTCGTGCTCTCTCTCTGTCTCTCAATAATAAATAAACATTAAAAAATTAAAAACAAAAACAAAAAGGAACAGCCCCAGTGCCTCTAAATGGGGACCAGCTAAATAAATCATGAGGCAGTCACACCTTGGAACACCAGGTGCCAGTACCATGAATGGGGAAGGTCCGTGAAATTTGAAAGAGAAGGATGTTCAAGAAGCACTGGCAAGTGAAAGAAAGAGATGCAGACCATGGGGTCCATTTGGAGAGAAAATATATACTGTGTGTGGAGGCAGAAAACAGTCTGCAGTGCAGCACAAGAAACTATTAACATTGGCTACCTCGAGAAAATTCAGGATGTTGAGAAGGAAAGGTTTACTTTCGCCCCGTGTACTTTTTTTTTTACTGTTGTATATAGTTTTCCTTATGACACGTATTTCCTTTTCCAACAGGTTCTTTAAAAGGCACCCGCCCTGGCATAGAAGTTCTCTGAGGGTCCTCCTTGCCTGCCGATCCAACAGGGTCAGTTCAACCAACACTTGGCAAGCTGTTCTGAGTGCCGTGCCCAGTGTGGTTATGACGCCAGCCACCAAAACACCCCCAAACACCCCCGCTCAGAGACAGAGACGAGCCAGGGGCCTCCTAAGCTGGATGCCACAAGGGCAGCTAGCGCCCAACAGATATCGCCAGCTGGGTTTTGAAGGATGAGTAAGAGTTCCCCAGACGGATCAGCAGGGGAGAGTTCCCAAGGGAGACGGAGAGGAGAAAGAGGAGGGCATGTGTGTGTGCACAGAGTAGAGGACAATATAGCCCCAGTTCCTGCACACGCACACACACGTGCACACACACGTGCGTGCATGTATACGCATGTGTGTGTGCGTGTACCCCCGCGTGTGGGGGTGTGCAGGAACTGGGGCTATATTGTCCTCCACCCTATCCGCAGTTCCTCAGCACGCACGCGTGGCTAACATTTCGTGAGTGCCTACTGCTGTGTGCCAGGCGTTATTCTCAGCACATCAGTGAACTCGTGGCATAAACTCTCTGACGTAGGTGGCACTCGTGACAATTATCCCCATTTCGCAGATGGAGAAACACGGACTCTAAGTGGTCAAGTAATGTATGCAAGTTCGGGAAGATCACAGGTACCGGGCCTGAGCCGGGAAGCTGGGCGGTAGGCACCAAAGCCCACCCTCTTAACCGGTACACTTCGCTGCCCCCTGCAGCTGGAGAATCTGTCGACCCAACCCTGCAAGCCAGGCATACTGCACATGTGCATAGTCTCTCTGGCACGCGGAGAGGCTCAGACCCTTTTCTTTGCCCAAGGCCACTCAGCTGGCAAGGGACAGAGGGCAGATTTCAACCATTGGGTGTCCGGCTCCAAAGCCTGTGTTGCTCTCACCCGTGGACACCCCTTCTGGGAAGGGGCAGGCAGCTCAGTGCCAACAGCACCCAGGCGGTAAGGGTGCAAGGGAAGGTGAAAGAAAGTGGGCTTCAAGGGAGGTGATAGGGAGCGGTGGGGAGTATGGTTATGTGAGAGTATATGCCCCGTCTGAGGCTCTCGGATGCATCCTTCCAGAGCACTGTGCAGCCCAGACAAAACATAGCAGGGGGCACCAGTTTCCAACCTCTAGTTCGGTCCAACCCTACTGGTAGAGGGAAAGCCAAACCAGCCATGGCCCTGTCTCTGGGCTCCCCACCTGCCCCCAGCCAACCAGGAGGCTGACCGTCCCCTTCCACCCCCCAAAGCTTTCCCGAGTCAATAACCTAAATTCCCCTTTTGCTGCAGTTTAAACCGGGGCTTACGAGGAAGCCGCCGTTCTTGGGCGGGGTAGGAGGGCGGGCAGAGATTCATGCCAGCTGGCGTTCGTAGCCCAGCTTCACGCGATTCACCTCATTGTGGCACGTCAAGCCGAATGGAGGAGGTCCCCAGCACCCTGCCTTTGCCTGAGCCCCGGAGACTCTGGCTGGGGAGCTCCATGTTAGATTAAATGGCATTTACAGCAGCTGTAAGCACGTTTGAGTTGATCACCCTATAATTTGTATGCAGTTGCAGTCATTACCTAAATGACAATTAAACACTGGCACCCTGTAATTAGATGTTTTTATGAATTAGGTCCTGAGGTATTAATGTCAAATTTCTAAGTTCCGCCCCTCCCCCAATTCCTCTGCCCTTCTCCTGCCAGCCTAGGGCCCACGACCCGCTTTGGCTTTTCCAGGGCCCTGGGCTGGCTTCAACCAGAGGTTCTGCCACCTCCCACACGGGGGTCACCAGTGTGGGCATCTGCTGTCACCCACAAGGTCTTTGAGGACAGAGATGGCTTCTCACACATCCAGTCTAAGCACATAGCGTGCCTCATCCCATGCACGTTTATTGAGAAACTTCCACATGCAAGGCACTCACTAGGTGCTGAATGTATCAGACAAAAACCCCCATTCTGGTGGAACCGATAGTCATATAACAATAACCACAAAAATGAGTAATATCTGTGATGTCTCAGAGCACAATAAAGGTTAAAGAGAAATAAGGAAACTAAGGATGGCAGGTGCAACACGCTGCCCGGAAGAGGGTGTTGAAATCTTGGAGATGGTAGGCAGAGAAGGTCTCCCTGAGAAATGAAAGTCTTCGGAAATGAGGCGGTGAGCCAAAGGGACATCCGGGGGAAGTGCTTTCCAGGACAGAGAACAGCCGGTGCAAATACCCTGGGGCACAAGTGTGCCAGGTAAGGCCAGGAAGCGGCCAGGCAGACTGTGTGGCCTGAGTCCAGGGGATGAGGTGGGAGAAGTCACAGTTTCCAGATCACAGGGACTCGTAGGCCCTGGGAGACTTGGGCAGGCGTTTGGAAAAGCATTGGTCGAAGGAATTTATGGATAAACCGGAAGGACCCTGAGAGGCAGTCTAACTCGAGAAAGGCTTTTTAAACATTTCTTTTCTTTTCTTTCATCGCAAACTCTCCTTCCCTGAGTGCTCGGCTCTGTGCTGAGAGGTCACCCCGGCACTGTGTGGATGCTGTCCCATGCCCCACGGGGAAGATGCTGCTATCCCCAAATCACAACGAGAAAAGAAAGTCTTAGAGGGGACCAGCCTGGCCCAGCACCATTAATGGAGCCAAAACTTGTGCCTTATGGCCTCAGGAGGCACAGCAGTTTTGGGGTGAAGAGCATGAACTCAAACAGCCTGCTCGGGTTTAAACCCCAGCTTAGCCACACACCGGCTGTGCAGCTTATGCAGATTTACTAAGAAACTGTTTGCCCGGGTTTCCTCACCTGTGCAAAGGGGGTAAAACAGCGTCTCCCTTAGAGGGCTGCTCTAAAAGAGACTGGCCCAATGCCTGGCACATAGTAAATAGTCACAAAGCATGAGTTAGGGGCGTCCAAGTGGCTCAGTCTGTTAAGCGCCTGACTCAGGCTTACATCATGATCTCATGGTTAGTGAGTTTGAGCCCCGCATCGGGCTCTGTGCTGACAGCTCAGAGCCTGGAGCCTGCTTTGGACTCTGTCTCCCTCTCTCTCTGCCCCTCCCCTGCTCATATTCTCTCTCTCTCTCTCTCTCTCTCTCTCTCAAAAATAGATAAACATTTTAAAACTTTTTTTAAAAAAGCGTGAGTTAGATTTACCATTAGCTCTGCCCCTCTCTGACCATGTGACCTTGGGGAGTCCCTCCATGTCTCTGAGCCTTATTTTTCCCCCAATGTAGTGGTTGCAGGGTGTTAATGAGATACCAGTCAGAAAAGCAGGTGTTGGTGTTGGTTATTGCTATGGTGAGGACCTTAGAGTCAGGCCCCCCAGAGACGCCCTTCTAATGCCCTTGAGCATGATGGGGCTTAAAAGAGGCGAAAATAAAATTCTCCAAACTTGGAAGTCATAACTATATCAAGTGAAAAGTATTTTAAGGCCTCCTTGAGAACTAATTGAAATCATCAGTGGGACAGTGCCTGTAAAGAAGGAAGTGCCTACCTCAGGTCATATCAACTAAGGTCTATACCCAGCACAAGGGAGGTGATTATTCAATTCTGTTCTGCACTATTCAGAGTCTCCCTGGAAGGAATGAGTCCTACCCTGAAGGTGAAGCAGGAATATCCAGAGTATGTTCAGAAAAGAGGAGGATGTGGGCTGGAGACCCCAGCCGGGGAGGAGCCAGAATTTTACGGGAAGTCACAGGGAGTCAGACTCTAGCTCCCTGCAAGAAAGCACATCCTCAGTGTTAGAGCTACGTAGGGACTGAATGGGCTGCCTAAGGTGTGTGTGTCAGTGGTGGCGGGGAATGTAAGCTGGAGTAGAGGGAAGCCTACGAGGGCTGTGGGGGAGCGAATTCCAGCCCAGGACTGGAGTTTGGGCCATTGGTCCACCGTTCACTTCTCCATGAGATCCACATTTACAGAGGCAGCACAGAAAGTTGGTCAGACTTGTGGATTTTAGAGCCTGACTTCACGGATTTGCATCCTGGCTTCTCTGGGCCTCAGTTTCCCCGTGTCTAATAGTTCCCACCTCATAGGGTCTTATGAAGATTCAGTGACTAAATACAGGCAAAGTGTTGAGAGCAGTGCCTGACACTAGTTTGGGGAGGGGGCTTAGGCTGCAGGCTCTGTGCGTGAGAGCCTTGGAGGGGAGGTTCAAGGAGTCTCACCCCACCCGAGATGTCATGCTGCATGGGCACAAAGCTGTCTCCCGGGAACTGGCTTCCCCAAACCCCCAGGCTGCTGAGGGATTCCCCTGAGAGTCGCCACTGCCCTGGGAGACAGTGAATGGGCGCTTTGTGTCTCCACCACGGCCTGTTGCTGCACGCCCGGGCCCCTGTGCTGCCTGCAGCCTGTGCTCGCGCCCTGGCTCCTTCCCGACCCCACGGCACATGCCTTCTTCATCCCCAAGACACAGCACCTCCTGTGGGCCCCGCCAGGCAGCCCTCCCCACACACTCCAGGTCCGGAATCGGCCCAGTTTCCTGGGTGGCACACGGGCAGGGTTCAGAGGGAGGATGAGGCCCAGCCCACCTCCTCAAGCCCCTGGAGCAGCTGGGTTCCAACCTTGTACAGGCGGAGTCTGCTGGGCTGCAGTCAGCGCTCCCCAGAAAACGCCCCATCTTCTGCCCCCCGCACGACCCCTTCCAGGTCGGGCTGGTCCCTGCCCTTGGGCCGGGTGGGACGGCAGCTCGGGATCCCTAAAGCAGAGGTTTCGGAGGGCTTCCTGGGGTGTTGACAGCAGGCCCCTAGAGATCAGGGGTTCTCTGGCCACACCCCTGGGTACACCGTGTCCTGTGGTGAACAGAAAACTACAGCAGCCCGTATAGGTGGGACCACCAATGGCACAGCCCCCCCGGGAAGGCAGCCACCAGGCCAGGCAGCTCAGGGGAGGGCCAAGGGGAAATGAGACTGGGAGGGGAAGAAGGAATTGTTAATGTACCTACTGCCACGTGACTAACTGGAGAAATGAAGACTAGAATTTATGCGTATTTTCCTCTGCTTCCATACGAATATACTCATATATATTAACCCATTATTTTTCTCTTCCTCCTCTCCCACCTCCGCCCCATCAAGCCATAAGGTGCACCGATGGTGGTAACATCACAAACATCACATGCGAGTCACAGACATGGAAAAGGCATGTGGCTCAGCTGGAAGACACCAGGCGACATAAGAGATGTTGCGTCCTCCCTGGGGGACAGGCAGAGCGTGCCTTCAGTGGGTCGGAGGGCAGTTGCACCCGGTTAGGTAGAAACACAGTGTTGTCATGATCTCATGCAAAAGTTAATACAGTTAAGCTGCGTCCGTGGAATGTCGACTGGACATAACATGGCTGCGTTGGGCTGCCCGTTGCTGGGCTTGGCAGGCCACAGAGTCTGGGAACGGTGTTTCCCGGGATCCCTTCCCCGTCTGGTGCGGTGAAGAGTCTCCAGGGAGTGGTATTCCTACAGGATGGGGACCGCAGTGGCTGTGGCTGGGACATGGCAGGGGCAGGTGCAGTGGCCTGAGATGACATGGTGGCTCCCGTTTTGTGCTGTACTTTTGGGAGCCAGACTCCATAACTTCCCAGACTTCTCTGCTTTCCTTTTTTTTTTTAGCTTATTTATTTTTGACAGAGAAAGAGCAAGCATGCATGTGTGAGCAGAGGAGGGCAGAGAGACAAAGAGAGAGAGAATCTCAAGTAGGCGCCACACTGTCTGTGCAGAGCCCGATGAAGGGCTCGAACTCACAAATGGTGACATCATGACCCAAGCCGAAATCAAGAGTCAAACGCTTAATTGACTGAGCCACCCAGGGGCCCCTTCTCTGCTTTTCCTATATGGAGGTTTATATATCACGTGAAGTGTGGCAAATCCCTCTGCAGGACACCGAAGGGACAGGGGTTTGACAGGCGAAGAGTTCTGATGGTTCTGATGACTCCCTTGATGATAATAATAAAATAAACCGAATCAAAGATCAGTTGCACAGTTTCAAAGATCCTGCACAATCTAAAGCGGTACACAAAGCCCTGGAGGCCATTGAGATGAGTTTAGGTGATTTTCCATTTCAATACGTATAGCATCAAGCCCATCATAACTGGGGGATATTGTTTCTGGTGGTTGGATAAAAGCAGGTAGTACTTTAAAAAGGGAGGGATCAGTTTAGATAAAAACACAAATGGGGGCACCTGGGTGGCTCAGTTGGTTGAGCACCTGACTTCGGCTCAGGTCATGATCTCACGGTTCGTGACTCTAAGCCCCGTGTCGGGCTCTGGGCTGACAGCTGGGAGCCTGGAGCTGCTTCGGATTCTGTGTCTCCCTCTCGCTCTCTGCCCCTCCCCCACTTACACTCTGTGTGTGTCTCCCTCTCTTAAGAATAAATAAACATTAAAAAATAAAAAAACACAAACGACAGCGGACGCAGATGGTAGGAAGACACCCCGTGGAATCCCCTGATATGATGCCCTGAGAAGCACTTCTGTGGCCCTCTGGCCCAAAATGCACAACCTCCCTCTAATCACGAGAAAGCAAACACCAGACAGATCCCAAACTGAAGGCCATTTGACAAAATAACTGGTCAGCATCGTGTCCAAGCGTTAAGACAAAACATAAATGAGACAGGACGACTGGAGCTGTCCCAGATTGGTGGAGAGGAAGGAGACATCACCCCTACGGGCCATATGGGACTCTCGATCGGATTCAGGATCAGAAAAGGGGCACTGGTGTGAAAATAGCAAAATTCACGTAAGGTCCTCAGAATGGTTAGTGGCATTTTTATCCGTGTTCATGTCTTGGTTTGAACAATTGCACTCATGGCTCAAAATGGTCAGTATCAGGGGAAGCTGGGTGAAGGCTACACGGGAAATCTTTGTACTCTCTTTATAAGTCTAAACTTATTCCAAAATAAGTTTAAAAGGAAAAAAAAAAAAAGAAGAGAAATGGTACCTGACTGAATACAAAAGAAAAAAATATAATAGGCTTGATGGGAGAGCAAAAGTTTTCAAGAGGTATAGGAGTATTTGACATGTGCAAAGCCCTACTCTAAGGCATCTGAACATTCTAGGCTTTGAATGGTTCCTTAACAATGAAAACACCTAGAAGTTGTAACAATTCTAAACATTCTCCCTTCCCCCTAAGATCAGAATATTCCAGACTTCTAAAGATATTAAACAGCCCAAAGAATCTGACTGCTGTAAAGTTCCCAAACCACCAAAGATTCTGCAGGGCTAAAATGAGGCGGTTCAAAATTTAGGATCCAGATGAGTTGTTGGGTCACTTCTATTAGGAAGTTAAAAATCAGGATTGCCAAAAATGAAGATTCGCGAACTTTGTCCCCCCAGGGCTCTGGATGGGGTCTGCCAGGGATGGGGCCCAGGAATCTGCATTGTGAATGTCCCATCCATGATCCTGCTGTCAGCACCCCAAGAGACCCTCAGCACCCCTATGTTTCTCTGAGACACGCTCAGATACGTGCACACTGCGCACACACGCTCAGATACGTGCACACCTGTGCACACACGCTCAGATACGCACAGACACATACCTTGCTCAGATATATCCCCAACCTAGGTTCCATCACATACCCAGTCCTTCCCATACTGTGTCACCCCCACTGTGTGTGTCTCTCCTTCTCACACACACTTAGACACACACACATATAGACACACACACACACACACACACACACACACACATTCTCCCAGCAGTACAGGGCTCCCACCTTCCCCAGGTGAGCTGCAGGCCCCAGAGCCACTGGACATCCTCTCGCGATGGCCAAGGCAAGCCCCAGTGCCAAGTGCCCTGACTGGACAACACTGAGGGGCGGTAACCTCCGGGGACCCCGGCAGCTCCCTGTTGCCCTTTCCCTAGGCTTTGCAGGTCCCTCTCTCATTTTATTTGGAACCAAATAAAAGATTAAGATAAAAATAATTCCCAGAAGGCGGATCATTTGATAATTATGTGCAGGTGTTAAATCACTCCTAGCTCCTCAGCTGCCCCCTTTTACCTCCCTGCCTGCCCCCCCCCCCCGACTCCGCACCCCCGTTGGGGGTGTGATAATTCCAGAGCCAGCCACCCCTGACGCCCCCCCACTACCACCCCCCCGGCCACAGGCCAGGCCTGCCTGCCTGTCTACCCACCTAGCAGCTCAGCCTCAGAACCTGGCTCCCCGGGAAAGAGGGGAACCCCATGAGTCACCACCGGGGCCAGGCCTCACCATTACCCTGCGAGGCAAGCTCTGTGACCCATTCTCAGGTTCCAGAGGAGGAGGAAACTGAGGCTGAGAGAGGGGTCACATGCACAAGGTCGCAGACGAATCAGGGGCATACACACTCCCTCTGGCCCTGCAGGGCAGGGGTTCACCCTCCCCGTGCCTCTCCCAGCATAGAGACAGGCTGGAGATGGGGCTGTGAGGAGACACAAAGGATTCGGGTGGAACTGTCTGGAGAGGAGCCGCCTCCATCCGGGACCCTGTCACCGTCCCCAGGCTCTGCAGGGCACTCTAGGACAGTCAGAGCAGGAGAATTTCTATCCTTGCGGATGGAGCCCAGACCTGGGGTGGAGGCATGGTTACAGGAGGGGCAAAGTCAGCTCTGCCTGAGGAGACGGTTTATCAGCCACAAGCTGCCTGGAAGGAGTGGGGACCTCGTGAGGGAGGTGAACTGGACCAGCCTCCGGGTTACTGGGCATGACTGGTGGCTGCTTACAGACTTCTCAGCATCCTTCCAGCAGGGATGCCCAAGGTCCTCTGGCCACAGAGCCCCCAGGGCCGGCGGGCTCTGCCAGTCCCCTGGCCCAGCTCCCACTACCAGCTAGGGCTCATCACCCCAGCTTCACCACCTCCCTGCCCGCCCCACACCCCTCTGCGCCCTTGCACAGGCTTCCCCTCCCAGGGAACAGGGCACTTCCTCTGGGAATCCTTCCCCCATCAACCCAGGCAGGGGCCACCCTGGCCTCTGGAATCCCATGCCCCTCTCTGACCAGCTCTGCCATTTTGCCTCACTTCATTGGAATTCTCTGAGATCCCTATCAAGGACACAGACCGTGCCACATCCGCCTGTGATCCCCAGGGCCCTCTGGCCCCTGCCTCCTCCCCAGGAGGCACTGGGACCTCCTGCCCAAGCCAGTCCCGGCTTCTCTGTTTTCACCGCCTCCTTAGGGCCATGGTGAACATGGTGGTCCCCCTCTAAAGCAGCGTTCATTCAATGACATTGTCCAGCTCAGGTGTGGGTCAGCTTCCCCAGCCTCTCCCACCTGCTGGAGCTCACAGAACAACCTCCAAGAACCCGTCAGACCCTCTGAGCAGAGAGTGAGATCCTTATAGGACAGGCAGTAAAACATAGAGGGACAAAGTGAGTCAGAGGCAGTGTTTCGACCCGAATCCAAACCTCACTCATCCTGTAATGCTTTTCCCCCACCACTGGGGACCCCAACACTCCTCCCCCGACTCCCCACCCCTAGTCCAAGTTCAGACGCTCAGGAACAAAGCCTAGCGCAATGGTGGACACAGGGCAGGCACTTCGCTCACTCGACAGCTGCTGCTGTGTGTGCTGGGAACACCGGTGGGACCCAGGTGTGCCTGTCCTGCTGGGGAGACCCAGGTGATGCACACAGAGACAAACGAATCTGCAGCAGGGCAGATGGGGTGAGTGGGGGAAGAAAGAGACTGGGGTGAAGGGGCCACCCACGTAATTCTATATTTTCTCCTCATCGCTTTGAAAAAAAGTAAAAAGAAACAGGTAAAATCAATAAATAACATATTTCATCTAATCCAATAGATCCAATCGATCTATCCAGTATTTTATCTTGGAAACATGTAATCAATACAAAAAATTATTAATGAGGTATTTTATATTTTTTTAAATACTAGCTATTGGACATCTGGTGCATATTCAACACTCACAGCACATCTCAATTTTGATTTGCGACATGTCGAGTGTCCAGGAGCCACATGTGGCTGGTGGCTGCCGTACTAGCCAGAGTGGTCTAGAGGGTATGGGCCATACAAGGGTGGTCAGGAAAGGCTTCTTGGAGGAGGTGATTTCTGAGCAGGGACCTGGAGGCCAGGGAGTGAGCCAAGACTCTAAATAGAGGGAGAGTATCCCAGGCTGTGGGGACGGCAAGTGCAAAGGCCCTGAGGCGAACATGAGCCTGCAGCTGGAGCAGAGTGAGCCAGAGGTGGGGGTGGAAGGAGACAGGCAAGAGAGGCACTGGCTCAGCTGACACTACGGCCACCGTGAGGACTTTGGCTTTTCCTCCGAGTAGGTAGGAGCCACGCAGGGTGCTGGGCAGACAGCAGAGCCCGGGCTGGCTTGGGTGCTGACAGGAGCACTCTACATCAGTGTGCTAACTCTAGCCCCAGACTGAAGGGTATGAATCCTGGCTCTGTCTGTCCCCAGTGGGGTGACCTTGGGACAGCACCTACTGCTGTGAGGGTCACCACACTGCCCGGCAGGCACTGGGCGCTCCCTAAAAGCCAACGTTATCCAATGCTCTGTGCGGGTGAGTTTTCAGGAGAGACTCACGCCTTCCCAGATGCCAAGGGTCTGGGTTCTCTGCTTCCTGGAGAAAGGCAGGGAGAAGGCCCCCCACCCCCAAGGTACCTCCCTCTTTGGCCCCCTCTATCTCCACATTCCTAGAATTGCTACAGGTGATAAATGGCTCTAAAGCAAGGCTGCCCTCAGGGTTCTGACATGGCAGCCTCCACTTCCTGTGCCCCCAGTGGTGGGCGGGTGGCTGGGCGGGGCCTCCTGACCCTGCCAGGAAGCCTTCCACCCTATCTTGGCCCCAGGGCTTTTCCCTCCCCCTGACCCCTTGGGGACAGCCCAGCCTCTGATGTTCAAGCCTTGGAGGCTGCACAAGGCCTTCTCACTCAGTTCCCCACCTGCACTTTCTCCCGCATTCATTCCACAAACTTGAGCGTCTGCTCTGGGCCAGGCACTGCTGTGGGTCGTGGAGAGACACGAGGGGACAAGACAGACAGAGGCACCTGCCCCCCAAGGAGCTGGACTTCTGGGTTGCCAGGGCTACTTAGCGACCCCCCAGTCCTTGTTTAATGGGGTGCCCAGAACCTCTGACCCCTCTGACCAGATTCCAGTGAAGACCCTTTTTCTCACCCACCTCTGCAACCCAAGATGGCAGCCTCTTAGGGGTCCACCGCTTTGGATGGCTTGACCTACGGTGAACCCCGTGAGAGGGATCCAGGCTACATGCAGGGGAACTTACTGACCCCCCGGGGAACAGAGCCTGAACTAGGAAAGGAAAAGGGGGCGCTTCCCCTTGCCTGCAGAAGTTTAAATAAATGCTTTGCAATAATGCACGAAGAGAAAAGTCTGCTGGCAGGACCCATAGGCATTAACAGCGGCCAGCTCTTGGGGACGGTGCAGGATTCTAACAGTATTTTTGCCTCCTGCTTTTCTGTCTTCAGACTTTCTACAACACATACTCAGGGGGTTAAAAAGAAAAAAACAAAAATGTGGCAACAGTCACGGTATTATATATAGCCCAGCACTTCTTAGAACTTTCTGGAGCAACTGTGTCTGGCTGGCAGGCCCAGGAACTCTCCAGCCTGGGGCAGGACACGGATGATTGTTCCCTCCAATCCAGGGCCAGGGCAGCATGGGAGCTGGAGGCCTGGAGCTGGACTTGAGCAGAGGGAGAAAGGGCAGGGCAGAGAGTGGGATGGTGGGGGGTGGGGGGAGAAAGGTGTTCAAGAAGATAAAGCTGGCCAAGGAGTGGCCAGCAGGTGACGCGGGTGGTGGAGGGTGAGGAGGACACAGGGGTTAGGGGACCCAGGGCCCTACGTTACTCCTGCAGGCACTGGGGAGCCACAGACGGTGTGTGAGCAGAAGACGGCTGTAGCTTCAGAAGACCAACGGGGCATCTTCCAGATTCGTCTCTCCTTCTCCTTTCTGACATTGATTCTAGACTTCTTCACAGTATAAAGATCCTCAGCATTCTCACAAAGTCAGCACGATTCCATGGTCAAAAGCGTTGGCTTTACAGCTCGACAGCCTGGGTTCAGGTCATTGGTCGCCACTTCCTGGCTGTGCATTGTGTCCTCAGTCATGCCCCGACCCCTCTGTGCTTCCGCTCCTCTTCCCAAAATTGAGAATGGCCACAAAATACCAACCTCCGGGAATGGTGTGGTGGAGGGCATTCGATGAGATAAAATGTGTAGAGCATTTAGAACCGGGGCTGGCAGACAGTAAGTGCACAATAGATGCTAGTCATTGCTGCCATCCCCATCATCATCCCCATCATCATCATCGCTGTTTCAACCTCCCAGCTTGCTCTCAAAGTTCCTCAAGGGCAAAGACTGGCTAGGAGTCTGTCAGCAGGTAGACACCTCCCGTCGCCCTCAGGAGATGGCGTCCCCGAGCTCGCTGCCTCCCTTGACCCCCTGTGCCTTGCACGAGGTGGCCCCGCGGCTGCTGTGAACCAACACCTGTGAGCCCCCTGCTTCAGCTACTTCTCTATCTCATTTATTCCCCTCAGCATACTTGTTGGGGGGGGGGCATTCTTTTTTTTTTTTTTAATATTTTAACGTTTATTTATTATTGAGAGACAGAGAGAGACAGAGCATGAGCAGGGGAGGGACAGAGAGACGGGGAGACACAGAATCCAAAGCAGGCTCCAGGCTCTGAGCTGTCAGCACGGAGCCCAACGCGGGGCTCGAACTCACAAACTACGAGATCACGACCTGAGCCGAAGCCGGACACCCAACCGACTGAGCCACCCAGGCGCCCCTGAGGGGGGCATTCTTATCCCCATTTTATAGAAGAGGAAAAAGGCTCAGAGGTGAGGCACCAGCTCTAGACCAAGCCCACCAATAACCACCATTCTCTCCAGGGGCCCCTATGGGGCTCTTGGCAGGCCTGGCACCTCCCGGGCACTTGTAGTCCGTCTCCCAAGGCACAGGGGACCCAGCTGGAGAGGGATAGAGACGAGGGGGGCACCTCTGGCCTTTCATCTGGAGCCCGACGACCCCTCCCCCAACTCCTCAGTGGGGGGCCCTACGATCACTCACCTGGAGCCATAAATGAGCCGGTTCTGAGGCCCACCTGTTGCCTGGCAGGTATGCCAGGACCTGAGAGGGGGAGGGGTCCCCAAGAAGGAAGCGTCGCCCACCTCAAGCTGAACCATGCCAAACTTTTGAAGCCCCGTAAAAGCTCCCAGACCTTCCCTCTGCCAAACCTCACCTGCCTGCCTGTCGGCCACCCCCTCCCCCAGCCCAGCTGGGGTGCAGAGCCAGGAAGCCCAGTGCGGAGTCCATTTACCAGAGACTGACCTCTCTGAGCCTCAGTTTCCACTTCAGGAGAGGGCGGGGGGGGTGGGGGACATCCTAGGGCATCTCAAGGAGACGACTCCGGTCTGGGGGTGTGACGCCAAGGGTCCACTACGTTGCCTGCCTCTGGCCCTGCATGGCCCCGCGAGGCCTTTCTGACTGTGGGGAGGAAGCCGGCATCCTGGCAGCTGTCAGCTGTTTCTGCGGTTCTGAGCTGGAGTCTGCCCCGTAGCGGGCAGGCTGGCTGGGTGGTCCCTGGGAAACCAAGCCCAGACAACAGGCCCAGCCTCTACCTGGGGGCTGTGTGGACTCTGTCTGCTGTGTCCCAAGACAGTCAGGAACTCTGTTTATCGGGTAGCTGTTGTCTGCTGGTTCCTGAGGGGAACATCGCTATCCTCATTTTGCTGAAGCACGGAGGCTCTGAGAGGTTAGGTCCCAGCCCGGGGTCACCGGGCTCAGCATCCTAACCCGCATCGGAGGCCCCAGATCCCAGCAGCAAGTGGGAACTGGTTTTCAGCAGTGGGGGCCCTGCCTAGAAAGGGCCCAAGCGCTCTTTCCTTGCACCGTGCACCAAACCTCCTGGGTTTCAGAAGTTGGATTTTCTAGAAAAACAGGTATGGAGTGGAATGGGGCCATACCCTGCCCTAGCAAAGGGGAGAGGTAAGCCTCAAGGTAATAATCGTCTCGATAAGGGACTAGTGCATGTCTTTCTTTCTCTTTCTTTTTTTAAATCTTCAAAGTGATTTGCAAACCCAGGCTAATTAATTTTCCCCAGAGCAGCAAGGACTGTCACCTGTCTCACTTTCCAGCGTACCACCCCAGCCCCCAAGCACACCTGAAGAAAGGGGGGGGGGGGTTGCTGCTGATCAGGGAGTCCTGGAGATGGCAGAGAGGATAACTCAGCTGGCAGAGGCCTGGGGCAGAAAGAGGGCGGGACTGGCCCCTGGGAGGCTGCCTGCCCAAGATGGAGGAAGAGAAGCAGAGATTAGGGGAAGCAGGAGGGCCAGGAGCAGGCAGGCCTCCACCTGCCCTGTGAGCAGCAGGGCCACCTGGTCTACCTTCGAGGAGAGTCACCTTCGAACACCGAACAACCACTGCGTCCTGCCCAGAGGAGAGGCCAGTCTGGCCTCTGCCCGCAGCCTGGCAGCCGAGAAAATTCACTCATTCGTTCACTCACTCACTCACTCACCTTACTCATTTAGCTAACCAATGAAAATCATTAGCCCCTGGTCTGAGCCCTCCAAATCCTTGCTTTAGAAATGGGGACCACACATCTAAATTAAAACCCATTTCCTGGACTTGTGGAAGGCCCAGTCCCTAGCAGGAGAGACCATCAGCCATTGGGGGCGAGCAGCAGAGCACAAGGAAACACAAGGAAACATGGTGGAGCCACCGGGGCTTGGAGAACTTTCATAAAGGAAGCAACATTTGATCTCTAACTGGGCTTTGAGGGGTGAGTAGGAGTTTACCAGAAAGAGATGAGCATTTGAGCAGAGAGAACAGCAAATGCAAAAGCATGGTGCTAGGTAGGGTCTGGGGAGTCTGGGGAACAGTGAAGAGTTCCAAATGACTGGAACAGAAGATGGGTACAGTTGCCAGTAGTGAGACATGCAGCTCTCGGGGCCTCAGGCAGCACTTGTCAACTTCCACCCCATCCCTCCATGGTATCGAGAGAGAGGACGGCAATGGGCCAGCTACTGTGGGAAACAGAAGGCACTGCTGGAGGTCAGAGGCGATAAGCCGGGGAGCTGCAGCCACTCAGCTTGCTCTAGCTGCTTGAGGCCTGGGGGACGTCATAGCTCGGCACACCGAGAATGAGCAACACAACCAACAGGAAGCAATAGGAAGTTTTGTTTTAAGTTTATTTACTTTTTGAGACAGAGAGAGAGAGAACAAGAAGGGGAGGGGCAGAGGGAGAGGGAGACAGAGGATCTGAAGCAGGCTCCGCGTTGACAGCAGAGAGCCCAACGCGGGGCTCCAACTCGACCTCGAGATCATGAACTGAGCCAAAGTCGGACGCTTCGTCGACTGAGCCACCCAGGCACCCCGGGAAATTTTACCTTAAATATTAGTGTTGCCTGAACAAGAAGTTCTAAGGTAAGGACGCTGTGCTTGTTCACGGGTTCAGTGATGTCACTGAGGACACAATTTCCCACTCTGCCACTCTGTGCATGCCACTCTAATCTCCCCTCGTGGTCACAAGATTGATGTCACGGGAACCAACATCACCTCCCCTTCATGATGGCGGCTCAAGCAAAACCTAAGGGGAGATATGGCAGAAAGGGCTTTCTCTCTGCCTGCCCCTTTCGAGGAAAATCATTCCCAGAAGCCCCTGGCAGTCTTTCCCTTAAACACTATTGGCCAAAATGGAGTCACATGCCCATCCCTGGACCAAAAGGGACCGCCAAGATCAGCCAAGTCCAATCAAAATTCATCCTTGGAATTAGCCGCAAAACTGTCATAGGATCAAAAGCTAGATGTTTTTAAACCAGGAAGGACAAAATGGTATCTGACCATGATTAACTTTTTTTAAAGCATTTTTTAACGTTTATTTTTGAGGTGGGGGGGAGGGGCAGAGAGAGGCAGAGACACAGAATCCAAAGCAGGCTCCAGGCTCCACGAGCTGTCAGCACAGAGCCCGACGTGGGGCTCAAATCCACAAACTGCGAGATCATGACCTGAGCCAAAGTGAGACACTCAACCGACTGAGCCACCCAGGTGCCCCCAGGCTTAAATTTTAAAATACATACTTAAGAAAACTCCTTCTTTACTGTCTCCTGATCCTGCTACATTTTTCTTATCTGTTCTTAACTGCAACTGTCATCTCACAGTATTCTGTCTTCTTGTCTAGCTCCCCACCAAAATGTCAGTTCTGTGAGATCAAGAATTTCTCTGCTGGGGTTTTATTAATTTGCCTGGCCTCTAGAGCAGGATCTGGCATATGGTAGGTGCTCAATAAATATGTGTTGGATAAAAAACAAAGGATGGACAGGAGAGTTTGGGCCGGAAGTCCTAGGGTGGAGGCCAGAACAACCAGTGGTCCAAGTCACAAGGAACCGAAAGCCTTGCATGAGATAGAGCCATGGAGGGTTTAAGCAGAGCTGAACAAGGTTAAAAGTAAATTTGGGGAAGATTTCTTCTTGGCAGAAGGGGTCAGGGATGGATTAGAGGGGCATAGCTGGAGGCCAGAAGGCCAGGGAGACATTGGTACATGGTGCAGGCTAGTAGGGCCTGTATTAGGCTAGTAACAGACAGAATGGTTTTCTGATTACCTTTCACATCCCAGCCTCTCAGACACTGACCCCAACACTTCTTCTACCCAGGATGCTCTTCTCCTCACAGCTCCATGTCCAAACCTTCCCCATTCTCAGGTACCCCCTCCTCCAGGAAGCTCTCCCTGCTGCCTTCAGACAGCACAGGGCTCGTGCTGAGCCTTGGGTCTGAGCCCCAGCCTGTGACCCCTTTTATATCCTCACAGGGCTTTTGGGGCACATATCAGGTGCTCAAGCAGTGTTTGAGTGAAGGAATTACAGACCAACAGAGTTTCAGGTTTCTGGATGGCACAGGCTTTGGAAGGGCAAGGTTGCACAGATGCAATACAAGGCCAACCCACAGAAGGCTGATCTGAAGCCTCTCTCCTGGAGTGAGAGAAAGGGTGGGGTCTTTGAGGCCTGACCGATGGTTACAGAGGATGGAAGGAGAGAGCTCCTGCCCACTGAGTACCTGCCATGTGTCAATGCACCATCTTGCCTAACATCCAAAAGCCCCCATTTAACAGAGAAGAAAACTGAGGCTCAGGAGCAGTTTACCCATGGCTATAGAGCCAAGCCTCGTCCCTGTAGCTGCCAGACTCCTTTCTAAACTAGGGTTTCTCAAAGGGATTTTTATCACCCCAAGGGCATGTGGACTTTTTTACGGGGTGTTTATGTTCATCCCAGTCGTTGGGGGTGGAGCTGCTCCCATTCAGCAGACAGGGTTCCTGGAAGCTGGACATCTCCACGTGCAGGACTGTCCCACCCAGGAAGTCCTGTCGGCATCCCTCCGTGTCCTAACAGAATCTAGAATCTCACTCTATTTTGCATTTAAACACAAAGTGGTTTGATTGTGTTTCGCAAGGTGTCTGCGTACTCGTGAACTTGCCAGGGATGGAGCCACCGTGTGAAGCCAGGGGAGGCTGTGTTTCCTATTTTTCCCAGGACTCTCCCAAGAGCGAAGAGTTGTCCACCCTCTCCTAACATCACCTGCAGCCCCCAGCTGCGTCAGTCTGCACCTGTAGCTGCTGTATACAGGGTGCATTCTATGCACGTGGGTAAATTCATGTTTTATTCCTATTTCAATGTACTACGTTATTCAGTTAAAGAGTGCCTTATTTCTCTTGGGTCTAAACACATTCATTATCAACAGGCACAATCATCTAACAACTTTATCCTCTCTTCTGGTGTCGTTTCAGCCCAAGCATTCATGAAATGAAATATGTGTTATTTGTTACAAATTACTTCCTTTTATTTCCCTTTAATATTATAACTAGGACATTGTACTGATTTATCGAAATCACGGGTTGCAAGTAGGCGATATTATCTACGAATTTGACTTTGGGAAAGGAAAGAAACCACCACAATACACTTATTGAAAGAGGAAGCAGTGGGTCTGAGCTCCAAGCCATGGGGTGTTAGCCCAGAAGTCTCGTTGCCTGTGGATGGGACACCCACAAGCCAAGCCCTTAGGGTATATTCCCTTAACAAACACTTTTAGGCCTTCTGGTCAGGCCTTCTGTCAGCAAGGTGGGGGGAGACAGCGACAGTTAACCAGTCTTCAGAACGTCAATGTCTATGGAACAGGTAGGGGCAGAGGTAGGGTTTGGAGGACGTAGAGTGAGCTCTCCCCTCAAAATCACAAATGTGCCAACATCACTAGCATTTTTAAGCCTTTGCAGGGCTGAGAGCAGGGCTTCTTTGGGGTGAGAGATAGTAAACAGGTACAGCAACAGAAGGGACAGGGCAAGAGTTAGGAGGGCACAATTTCCAGAAGGCATGGGACATGGAGGACAACATGAGTAGGTCTAAGGTAATTGCCTGAACTAAGCTGAGGTGCTTATAAAGAAAAAGAGATAAAAGGGGAGAGGTGATACGAACTCCCCCCTGGGAATATTGTAGAAAGGTGGGGGAAAACACGGACTCAGACACACTTAGCCATGGGGTGGCAGTGCTGATGCTGGGCAGCTTGGCTGCAGCTGAGAATGTGTGGAGGTGTGGAGGGAAGCAGGTTACCCAGAGGTTTTCAAAAGGCTCGTGAAGAGAAGGGCATCTATACGTATGAGCCAAAGGCCAAGGATCATGATTTCAGCACAGACTACACAGTCTTTCTACATTTGTGGAAAACAGTTCTTTTTTTTATTTTTTAATTAAAAAAATTGTTTTTACATTTATTTATTTTTGAGAGAGAGAGAGAGAGGGAGAGAGAGAGAGGGAGAGAGAGAGGGAGAAAGCAGGGGAGGGGAAGAGAGAGAGGGAGACACAGAACCCAAAGCAGGCTCCAGGCTCTGAGCTGTCAGCACAGAGCCCGACGCAGGGCTCGAAGTCACAAACGTTGAGATCATGACCTGAGCCAAAGTCAGACGCTTAACTGACTGAGCCACCAAGGTGCCCCATGGAACAAAGTTCTTTTTAAAAATGCAATTAGAAATATACGTAGGGGCGCCTGGCGACTCAGTCAGTTAAACGGCGGACTCTTGATCGGCTCAGGTCACAATCTCACGGTTTGTGGGTTCGAGCCCCATGTGGGGTTCTGTGCTGACGGCAAGGGGCCTGCTTGGGATTCTCTCTCTGCCTCCCCCGCTAAATACATAAATAAACATAAAAAAAAGAAATACAGCGAAACCTTGGGTTGTGAGAAACCTTGGGTTGTTCTGCAAGTGTCCCGCAAGATGGGCAAACACTTCTAATAAATATTAACTTGACAAACGAGGGATGTCTGGCGATCCAAGTACGTGATGCCAAACATCACACAGTCACAACTGAGCCGATGGTTCTTGAAATTCGTCTTGATATACAGGTGCTTTGCATTATAAGCACGTTTCCAGAAAGAATTGTGCTCACAAACCAAGGTTTTACTGTATATATATGTTAACTTCCATCTCACACAGTCTTGGAATAACTATCGTCTAGGACCCTTTCAGACGCCTAATCCAAGCTGGCTTAAGGAATAAAAGGAATTCTTTTTTTTCTCACTGATCAAAAAAAGCAAAGAGTAGAATTGCTTTGGTTCTACTCAGGTATAGCTTAATGCAGGGGTCAGGTTATGTCACCAGCACTGATTTCTCTCTTCCCCCAGGGGGTCCACCTACCCCCCTCTGCACTGGCTCTTTTCTCAGGCAGGCTCCCCCGTTGGGGTAAAGGGAAGGGTGCAGAGGGGCTCGGCACTCCACCTGTCCAGCTTTAAGTCCCTGGTGGCCAAAGAGCACAAAGATCTAGAATTGAGTCTTCCTATTGTGGATTGGCCGGGCCTCAGCCATGTGATAGCCCTGGAGCCAATCACTGTGGTTGGGGAAGGGATGCACAGATTGGCATGGACCAGGAGCTATGGTCCAGCCCACCAAGACCGTGGGCATTTACCAGAGGAGGGACAACAGGGGGCCATGGAGACATCTGCCCACTATACAGACCCAAATTCATTTAATTAGAGGCGAATAATGCTGATGACAACGGAACCTGACATTTAGAAGAACTTAGCATGCGTCGGGTCCTGTTGCACATTCCATATCTCCTTTAATCCTTTCGACCACAGATGGGGGTAGGTACTAGCACCGTTTCTCCCTTTTACAGACAGGGGAAACTGAGGCAAAGATATTTTAGGCAACTTTCCTAACATCCCACAGTTATGGAAGCGATTTAAAGTCAACCCTCCCTCCACTGGATCATGTGGCCACTCGGAGGAGATGGCATCTTTACTAAGCTTCTTTTGCGGTCAGGAAGATAAATCCAGACACAGATAACTGATTCATGAAGGCAACAGAATAGGCAAACCACTAACAAAGTGGCAGGTGGCTTGGGGCAGAGAGAGAGGGGGGTTGTTCAGAGGAGGAAGGACGAGAGTCCTGAAGGAGACACGTGAGACTGCGTTTCCCCATCTGTTCATCACTCAGGTTGGGCTAAGGGGATTTGACAAAACTTCCAAATGCCGGTCATCTCATAGCCTATGTTTTCCACTGCCAAGAGTGAAGCAGGGTCAGTTTCCACGTTCCGTGCTTCTACCTATATGCCAGGGAGCTCCATGCTGCCCAAGGCAATCCATCCTGGCAGGAGAGGGTGGGCAGGGCGGCATCATGGTTGAGGCTATACCCCCTCAGGTTTGAATCTTGGCTCCTGCATAAATTAGCCATCGGGAGTTGAACAAGATCTCTTAGGACCCTGTCAGTTCTGCTGTTCTCTCACCCACGACCAACCGTTCCCTGTTGCAGGAAGGCAGGATACTTTCAGGGTTTAATTCTGGCAGAGTGGGCACTTTACCCCCAAACTACCTGGCCCCCGCCTTCTGTGATGTGAGTCCTTACCCCTGCGTGTTAATGTTTTCCTGAATCCTTTTACACTGTTATGGTCCCCAGCTGCCTTGGGCCTTACTCAATTCATCTGTTGACACACACACACACAAAAACCCAAAAAAACATCTCCTTGGGCCAGGCCCTGGGGTTCCACACAGGAATGAGGCATCCTGCCCTCAGGGAGCTCACACACTTGTTTTTCTCATTTTAACATCCCTGAGAAGGGACAGCCGCTCACCATCCTAGTCGCCAGGTGGCAGTGGGGTGCGGCTGTCACCGCCTGTGTCTGTGTGAGCTTGGTCCACGGCTGTTCATCGGGCATCACTCTGCTGAGGTCTGTGCGCTGTTGGAATCACATGTGCTCCACTTAATTGCCACTTAAAATGTCTTCAACAAGAATTACACTGTGATGCCGTCGAAGTGAAAAGTTATTGCGTGTGCAGAAAGACTTGGGAACCGAGGAAACAGAGGATAGAGGTGATATTGGTAAAGCGAATGTTTATCAGAGGAGAACTAGCCAATTTCTCTTGCAAAGCAACTGCCGAATGCTCTAGGGTCTCAAAAAGAGAAGATCCACACAAATAGATGAAGCTTGTCTCTTTCTGTTCTCGATACATGCAAGGTGGTTGACCATCACATGCCAGGCAAGAAAAGGCCAGAGTCAAAGTTTGCAGGATGGGTGTCAGAGGTTTGGAAGAGAGCCTCAGGGATAACAGTGGAGTGATCTTCCCAGAAATGCGGCAACGTCGCACCGTCTTGATGGCACAGAGGACAATATTACGTGGAAAACCATAGACGTCAATGACCAAGTCAGAAATCACTCAAAACAGCACGACTCTGAATGTGAACACGTTTGAGGACTAACTTACCCAGTCTCTGACGTTTTTTTAGGCACAAGAGTAATAAATGATAGATTCTATGTCTAAAGAGCTTCTTTCGGGGCACATGGGTGGCTCAGTCAGTTAAGCGTCTGACTTCAGCTCAGGTCAGTATGTCGTGGTTCACGGGTTCGAGCCCCGTGTCGGGCTCTGTGCTGACAGCTCAGAGCCTGGAGCGTGCTTTGGATTCTGTGTCTCCCTCTCTCTCTCCCTCTCCTCTGCTCACACTCTGTCTCTCTGTCTCTCTCTCTCTCTCTCTCAAAAGTAAGTAAACGTTAAAAAAAAAATAAAGAGCTTCTTTCAATGACACTAAAATAAAACTTTCAAGTGATAAGAAAGAATTCTAAGTTTAGCTGGAAGAATAAAGATGCATTTTACAACAGTGGTGTTTTAGATGCAGTGGAATACACCAGATTTTGAAGTGGACTTTCAAGCCAGACAAATGTGGCCGGATGTTTCAGACAGAGGAGGCAGCACCAGGGAGGGGGATAGATAGAGAAAGGACTCAGAGTGGTTCTACCTCAAGGAACTTCACACAGTTTAGCGGCACAACCAGGGTGGGAAGGGAGAGGCAGGGGTGGCACTGGAATAAGCCCCCCATCACTGGACACAACCATGCAGTGGCTGGTTGACCCTGTTGAAGATGAAGAGGAAGGTTCAGGCAACATAGAGCCGTATAGTATGTGCCCACATGCAGAGGTTAAGAGGCCAGGCTTGGGATTTGACTGCCCAAGTTTGATTCTGGCTCAGCCCCCATTTACTATGGCTGATCCCCCAGGCACAGACACAACCTGTCTGGATCTCAGTCTCCTCATCTATATGGTGTAAATGATAACGTACCTATCATGTATCACTGGGCTGTTATGAGGATTAAATGGCTTATTGCATTTTAAATACTAGAGATCCCTGACACACAGTAAACTTTCAAAAAAAAAAAAAAAGTGGGCCGATTTATCTCAGTAGACTCCCTGTGAGAACTGGCTATTCATCTTTCTAACAAATACTCTCAGCTTCAACCATATGCAAAGGAATATCCAAAGGATATTTCCACCCCTGACCTTAAGCTTTCATATGTAGTATCTTTTTTTTTTTTCTAACTAGGCTTCATGCTCAGCGTGGAACCCAATGCGGAACCCATCATGGGACTTGAACACATGACCCTGAGTTCAAGACCTGAGCTGAGATCAAGAGTTGGATGCTTAACTGACTGAGCCACCCAGGTACCCCTACATATGTAATATATTGACCAAGGTCATAAAATTCCCTTTGAGAGAGCCCAGGCAAAATCGTAATAAATAAATAGATACGTAAATAAGTAATATACTTTAAAGCGATTTATTGGAAAGGTTGATAAGTAAAAAGGGTCAAGACCTGGAGATTCTGAGGGAATCAGCAGATTCTCTTTCTTTTCTCTGGAGCACGTACTGTTTCATGCTCTCTGTTGCCGGCTGCATAGCAGTTGAGAGCAGAGATCCTGGGATCTGCCTCTGCTCTGCCACCTCCCAGCTGGTTGACTTTGACCCTGTTCTCCCATCTCTCCATGCTTCAGTTTCCTCACCATACAAACAGGGATAATAAGAACCTGGTGGGTTGCGGGGAGGATTGAATAAGAACAGTGTTGGGCCAGGAGTAAGCGTCCAACAAATGGCAATTCAGGAATGCAAAGTGGATAGAATGTCCTGGAGTTATGCAAGGCAGTGGCCACGCCCACTTTCTCTGTCCAGGCCCTGATTCCTGCTTCAGGCATTCTGGGTCTTAGCTTGAGGAGTAGAGAAGGATGTCTCCTCATTCAGAATCACCCATGGCTATGGTCTACAGCCCCTGAAATCTCTGTACCTGAAGACAAGTGTCTTCAACAGCTTTGAGGAGGAGTTAGCTTGAGGGCTAACTGAAATGAATCCCCTATTGCATGGGCGCCATGACACTTCCTGTCACATATAGAAGAGATTGTATACACTAGCAATAAGCAATCCAAAGAGGAAATAAAGAAAACAGTTCCATTTATAGTACCATCCATCAAAAGAATAAAATACTTAGGAATAAATTTAACTAAAGAAGTGCGAGCTTATTACTGGAAACTAGAAAATATCATTGAAAGAAAGAAGATCCAAATAAATGTTCATAGATGGGAAGACTTAATAATGGTACGATTACGATACTCCCCAAAATGATTTACAGATTCAGTACAATCCCTATCAAAACTTCAGCTGCTGTTTTTTTAAATGTTTATTTATTTTTGAGAGAGAGAGAATGAGCACGTGAGTGGCGGAGGGCCAGAGAGAGGGGGGGACAGAGGATCCAAAGTGGGCCTGTGCTGACAGCAGAGAGCCTGATGCGGGGCTTGAGCTCATGAACCATGAGGTCATGATCTGAGCTGAAGTCAGACGCTTAACTGACTGAGCCGCCCAGGAACCCCTCACATGCTGTTTTTACAGAAATTGATAAGCTGATCCTAAAATCTATATGGAAATGCAAGGGACCCAGGATAGCCAAAACAATCTTTAAAAAAAAAAAAAGTCGGAGGATTCACATTCCCCTATTTCAAGACTTACCACAAAGCCACAGTAATCAAGACAGTGTAACACGGACATAAGGATAGACATGTAGATTAATTGAGAGTCCAGAAATAAACCCAGGTACCTATGACCAGTTGAATTTGACAAGGGTGCCAAGACAATTCAGGGAAGAAATAATAGTCTTTTCAACAAACGGTACTAGGCAACTGGGTAACCACAGCAAACGAAATGAAGTCAGACCCCTATCTCACACCACATACAAAAAATGAACTCCAAATGGATCCAAGACCTAAGTGAGAGACTTGAAACAGTAAGGCCCTTCAGAGAAAACACAGGCGTAAATCTTCATGACTTTGTATCAGGCAATGGTTTCTTAATGATACCTAAAGCATAAACAACCAAAGGAAAAAAAAAAAAGATAAGTTGGATTTCATCAAAATAAACATGCTTGTGCTTCAAAGGATACCATCAAGGAAGTGAAAACAACCCGCAGAATGGAATGAAGTATTTGCAAATCATATATCTGATAAGGGTCTAATGTTCAGAACGAAGAAGTCTTACGATAAAAAGACAAGCAACCCAGTTAAAAATGTGCAAAGGATTCGAATAGACATTTCTCCAAAGAAGATGTTAACATGGTCAATAAGCCCATTAAAAGATGCTCCGTGTCACCTGTCATAAAGTAAAGTAAATCAAAACCACAGTAAGATTTCACTTCACACTCAGTGGGACAGCTTTAATAACAAAAACAACAAGAAGCATAGGCAAGGGTGTGGAAAACCTCAAGCATTGCCACTGGGGGTGTAAAATGGTGCATCTGCTGTGGTAAACTGTTTAGAGGGTCCTCCCAAAAGTAAACATTAAGTCGTTACATAACCCAGCAATTCCACTCCCAGGTATAGACCCAAGAGAACTGAAAACACAGGTTCACACAAAAAGCCTGTACATAAGTGTTCATAACGGTACTATTGGCAGCAGGCAAAAGGTGGAAACAACCCAGTTTTTCATCATATGATGAGTGGATAAACAAAGTGTGGTCCACCCATACAATGGAACATTCTTCAGCCATGAAAAGGAATGAAGGTCTGATGCACGCTACAACACGGATGAACCCTGAAACAATTATGCTAAATCACAGAAGTGACACACAAAGGCCACATGACTCCGTTTCTATGAAATTTCCAGAATAGGTGTACATAGAGACTAAAAGTGGATCAGTGGCTGCCAGGCAGAAAGGACGATGGGAAGTGACACTAAAAGGTACAGGGTTTATTTGGGGGATGATGACATTCTGGAAGCAGATAGTAGTGGTAGTTGCAGAACCCTGTGAATATACTGAAAAACCCTACATTGTATACTTTAAAATGAATTGTATTGAATGCGAACTACATACCAATTTTTTTACAGCATAAATAACACACAAAGACTTATATGGAACTCAGGGAAGAGCCAGGACATGCCTGAAGAAGAGGGTCAAAGGCTTGCTTTATCAGATGCCAGGATATGTTATAAAACTCCAGTAATCAAGACAGGGTTGCCTCGGGCGCCTGGGTGGCTCAGTGGGTTAAGCATTCGACTTCAACTCAGGTCACGATCTCACCCTCCATGGGTTCAAGCCCTGCGTCAGGCTCTGTGCTGACAGGTTGGAGCCTGGAGCCTGCTTTGGATTCTGCGTCTCCCTCTCTCTCTGCTCCCCACCTCTCAAAATAAAAACATTTAAAAAAAAAGACACGGTTGCCTAGGGGTTCATTAAAATCTGGTGCTAGTGTTACCACACTAGCATGCATATTTTCATTTCATGATGGGCCTCCATGAACATACCATTGATGACATTCCACAAATGTCTATGTACATGTCATTCCAGTGACCCACAAAGTAATAAATCATCCTGTCACTGGTGCACCTAGCATTAAAGGGAAAACAGGCAGGGGCTGCAATTAACTGTTTCTCAAAGTGTGGTCCACGGGCCTCCTGCACTGGAGGTGTGGGGAGATTGTTGGGAGCAGTGGCAGATTCCTGAGCCCCACTCCATGCCTCCTGCATAGGAAGTGTCATGGGCTCACTATGTGACTCTCTTGCTGGGTGAGATTTAAGGACCACTGCACTGGTTAAGTTCACTCTACTTAATCCAGAGTTCGAATACCTCTGGACCATTCTAGATCATTCTAGAAGAGAGTAGCTTACTTGGATTTCTTTAAGATGCAAAGAGTTGGGATGTATATTTCTCTAGCATGTTGAAGACTTAAAGGACTTAGACAAACTGATTCATAGACATTGACAGCCATAAGATAGGACATTTGGCTAAAAGGACAGACAAGACTTTGTGAAATCATGAGTTGATACCTAGAGAACAGTATCATTGCCGTTCTAAGAAACACATGAAAAATAACTTTTTAAATTCGTATTTCCCACATCCCAAGTTCCCTTACCAAGATTTTGATGGGCTCTGATGATGTCATAGAAATTTCTTGCATCATTGGATTCTGCCCATGAACCCCAGGGAAAGACAGGAAGCATAATCTCTGGTCTTAGGCTGGTTTTTCAAAGCCCTTTTCACTGAGTGTTTGATTTTGTAAATACACTAAATGAGAGCAAGATTTCAAGAGCTAAGTGTTTTTTGCATTTTTACTCCAATCATATTAGCTTTGAAAGCACAAGAAAATTTTCCAAAGAGCTTTCAGGATCATTACAAATACAATGACTGCTTTGCATAAAATATTTTTTTTAAAAGTCACATGGAGAAACTTCAAACCACCTTCGAGTCGGTTTTGAGCATTCTTATGATACTAAGCTGTACGTTCCAATTTTTCTTCAATGTGTTCTTATTTTGTTATTGACAATTCCCATCATGGTACCTATAACAGAAAGCCCTCCCACCTAATAAAAAATTAGTTAAAATACACTAATGAACACCAAGAAAAGGTTTACAAGGTGAGACTCTTCAGCTCAGAGACTCTAGGCAGTTACAAACCTAAAAACCTAAGAGATCCTATATGTGTCCATTAGTGACTTTGCTGATATCAAATGCTTCCCAGTGACTTGAGCTGAGTATCTGTACAACCATCTCAAATACATCTTCCAATATGTACAAGATTTAGCAAAAAGACAAAGGCTGGATAAAATATCATTTTAAAATGTCGACATCCTTGTTTGATATTTTCCCCACCTACCCTCCAAATGCTGTTAATGCAAAAGGCATCACTAATGATTTGGTAGTATTGATTTTATACTCATTGCTCCTCTTCAATAAATTTAGTTTCATTCAACACTTAGAGGGGTTTAAAACTCGTTTTAATAGCACATGAAATATAGAGCATTGCTATCTTCTATACGAAAGT
This sequence comes from Prionailurus viverrinus, assembly GCF_022837055.1. Lineage (NCBI taxonomy): Eukaryota > Metazoa > Chordata > Mammalia > Carnivora > Felidae > Prionailurus > Prionailurus viverrinus. The sequence continues at coordinate 55,263,146 of NC_062562.1, forward strand.
AATTAAAAACATTTTAATGTGAAAATTAAAAAAAAATTTTGTTAAGTTTATTTCTTTTTGAAAGACAGAAAGAGACAGAGAGAGAGAGAGTGGGGAAGGGGTCGACAGAGAGAGGGAGACACAGAATCGGAAGCAGGCTCCAGGCTCCAAGCTGTCAGCACAGAGCCCACGCGGGCTCGAACCCATGAACCATGAGATCGTGACCTGAGCTGACGTCAGATGCTTAACAGATTGAGCCACCCAGGTGTCCCAAAGTGAAAATTTTTAATTGTATTTGCATTGAAGATGTATGTGTGTTTAATAAAACACACTATTGTTCAGCTTCTGATTTTTACAGTCAACCTTTTATTGAAAAGACAGATGGGATGATTAGTGGGGTTTGGCACCTACACACAGCACACTTCACGTTCAGAGCTCAGCAAAGACAGAGGAGGGCTTTGATTTTGCTTTGAGGCCCCTTTGAACATAATTAGCAAAAACCTGCACACTGTTTTGCTCTAATCTGGTGGACCAGGGTTTTCTCTTCCGTGACATTCGAGCTCCCCTCCTTTTTTAATGAACTTAAATTCCTGGAAGAAATATTTTGCATGTAATACAACAACAATCACCACTAACAACAGATATTATTATTATTATTATTATTATTTTCATACCTACACCTGACAAGGCAGCCAAATAGTTAAGGAATGGACACCTGCCATTATTATTATTATTATTATTACTACAATATTCATGCTTCCTATTTATTGAGCAGTTAGCAGCCAGGTCTCCACCAGAGGCTTTAGACCTCAATTTTAAGGAAAACAGGTGCTCTTACTTACTACCCCCGTTTACGGATGCAACAACTGAGGCTCAGCCATGAAGTGAATCATCCAAAGTCACGCTGCTAGCAAATTTGAACCCCCGCCTGCCCACTGGTCTCTACCCCCCTCCCAGAGACAGATTCTGAGTCCCTAAAGATCATAAAGCGGGCAATGTGGATTATGCAATACAACCATCTCCAGGTCAGCCATGCTGTAGAGCCCTGGGGGGATTTGTTATAGAGTCCTAAGTCCCTTCCCCCGTGATTCCGATGGGACCAGGCTGGGTGAGGACCGGGAATTCTGATGCAATCTGTCCGCAGATGAGTTGGGGGGAATTATCCTTGTAAGCCAGGAATTGGGGCTGCCCATCTGGGCACAAGATGAATGAGTTATGACCCTGACAAGGTGAGTCCTTAGCCAAAAGCTGCTGGGGTTTACAGCTCCGCTTCCCGGAGCCCGGAGCCCCTCCTCTGACTGGCAAAGCACATTCACCCCCATTAAGCCCTCCAAGTCTCTGATCCCAACAGCTGTACACTGTTACCCCACTGTAAGCCAGGGAACCCCATCTGGTCACACAAGTTACAGGCGGTGCCCCGTCCTCCCCAAGCACCTCCAATTCTTGTGCCATGCTGACTACAAAGAGGGGTTTCAGCCCCAGCTCGAGTTAGCGGTGACACAAAGCAGAAGGGAGCTGGTGACAAGCATTCTTTCTTGAGTCCTTCTTAGTCTTCGACTTTTTGACTCCGGCCAGGTTTTCAACCTTATTTCTAGGAAAAGAAATAATTTTCCCAATAGTAACAGCTAAGAATGTACCAGCCCTGCTCTGAGCACTTTATATAAACGATCTCATTGACTCCTTATTGCAACCCCATGGAGGTGAGACTATTTCCATCTCCACTTTACAGATGAGATAACGACGGCTCAGAGAGGTTAAGCAACTCATCCAAGGACACACATCCAGGAAGCAAAGAAAGCAACCCAACAACCCACCAAAATGAGGCCTCTGTTCTTGAACACCATGATTCACAAGCATTCACTCATTCTCTCATTCGTTGATTCACCTACCCAAGGTATATTGGGTTCCAAAATAGGATGTACAGTCCCAGACATTGTGTAAGATCCATGGTGGAGAGGCAGAACACATAAAAATATCTCTTTATGTTCATCCATGCCTTCCTTTAATGTTTATTTTGAGAGAGCGAGCGAGCAGGGGAGGGGCAGAGAGAATGGGAGAGAGAGAATCCCAAGCCGGCTCCACACCCAGCACAGAGCTCCATGCGGGGCTTGATCTCATGACCTCGAGACCATGACCTGAGCCAAAATCAGAGTCGGACATTTAACTGACTGAGCCACCCAGGTGCCCCTATGTTCATCTATCTCTTTAATATTTCTCTTTTGGGGCATGTGTGTGTATATAAATGTGTGTGTGTGTGTGTGTGTGTGTGTGTGTGTCTGTGTGCATAATTTACAAATGAATAGATGGCAAAGATGGAGATCTATACTCAATTTTTTACTCCAATGAGGAGTATTTTTAACCAATACTCAATTTTTTAACCAATTCTTTTTTAACTTCTCTTTTTGGTAAAGTGGGCGTGGTGATAGCAAGAGCTGTGCACAGGGTTGTTTGAGATGGAGTGTATGGGTGCAGGCAGGGCGCACAACACAATGCCTGGCAGTAGGATGCTCTCTGTTCATGATAGTGGCTGTTACATTGTTTGCTCTCCTTGCTCACCCACCTCCTCAGATATTTTCCCCCTTCCTGCCTGCATTTCCTCAGAAATATCTGTTCAGCACCTGCTAGGATGCAGGGCGATGGCCAGTCCCTAGGGACCCAGAGCATACTTGGGCCGCAGCCCTGAAGGAGTTCACAGCCACCGATGGAAGAACAGGTGGTGGCTGAGCGGAGGGAAGTCAGGTGTCTTCAACAGGTCTTGATGGGAGGGTGTGGCCCAGGAGATTCCTGGAAGTCTTCCTGGAGGAGAGGGACTTTGGGTAGAGCCTCAGTAATGACCAGAACTTCATGTAAAGCAGAGAACGTTCAGGCTCAAAGTCAGGTCAGCTGTGTGTTATTAATTGAGCACCTACTGTGTGACAGGCCCTGTTTTAGCCATTCAGGGTACAGCAGTGAACCAGCCAGAAAAAAAAAAACCCTCTGGCCTCACGGAACTGACAGCCTTGTGGGAACCACAGAGAGTAACGTGTAATATATATGGTGAATTAGAAGGCAATAAGGTAAGAAGAAAAATATGGGGCGCCTGTATGGCTCCATGAGTTGAGTGTCTGACTTCGGCTCAGGTCATGATCTCACGGCTCATGAGTTTGAGCCCTGCACCGGGCTCTGTGCTGACAGCTCAGAGCCTGGAGCCTGCTTTGGATTCTGTGTCTCCCTCACTCTGTGCTCTCCCCCACTCACTCTGTCTCTTTCTCTCTCTCTCAAAAATAAATAAACATTTTTAAAAAATTTAAAAATAAGAAGAAAAATAAAGCAGAGCAGGAGAATCAGAAGTGCTGAAGGCCTTGGAGTGGCTGTTCCTGAGAAAGGACCTGAAGAAGGCCAGGGAGTGAGTGTGTGAAGGAAAAGCAGTCCAGGAGGAGGAAACAGCAAGTGCAAAGGCCCAGAGGCAGGAATGTGCAGGCCTGTGCTCAGGCAGCAGGCCAGTGGGCCTGGAGCAGAGTGAGGGGAAGGCAGGAGGTAGAAAGGGACAGCTCTGATGATACAGGCCTGCAGACCTTTGTCTCTGCCTCTGAGGAAGATGGGAGCCACGGAGGGTGTGAAGCAGAGGAGGGATGTCGTACGACTTCCAGTTTACCTGCACGCCTTCCGACTGCTTGTGGAGAATGGATTGCAGGAGCATGGGGAGCAGGGAAGACAGATGGGGAGGCCGGGACCAAGATCCAGGCAGCGGCTTCAGGCCACCCGCCCCAGCTCTGAGGGAGGCTCCTCCGGACTTGGTCCCCCACCTGCCCTGCACCCCAGCCCAGGCAGCGTTCACTCAGAAAGCCCTGCCAGCTCCCCCCCAGGAAGGGCCCGGGCTAGCGGAAAGAGACATTCAGAAACCGCCAACCCTACAATTACCGATAAGATGGATTCTTCTCCCTGACAGGGTGCGGGAGATACCGAGCCTGTTATTACCAAGGCCTAATTACAGCGTCTCGGGCTGCAATGCTCCTTGCAAGAGAAATACCAGCAGCCTGCAAAGCAGGGCTAATTGTTCCCTCCTCCCTCCTTCTTTTTGTCAGAAGCATTCAATCTGCCCGAAATAATTACACATCTACTCCCCCAAGAGGCTTGGAGACAGGCTTTGCTCTCTCCCAGGCTGCAAATTCAACCACCTGAATCTGAAATTGCCAGCAGGCAGCTTGGCTGTTGGAATCGAGGCCCTAGGCGAGTCTTGTCTCCCTGAGCCTCAGTTTCCCGGGTCCAAGTCCCAGCACTGCCTCGCGTCGGCCAGAGCCTCCGGCTCAGGCACTGTCCAGAGCACCTCTCGACGTTTAGGAAATTACTTCACGTCTCAGAGTTTCAGTTTCCTCGTCCATTAAATGGTGATATAATACCTATCTTGAGAAGTGTGGGTAGACTCCCCCAGGCAGATGCTGGTGTGGAGTAGGTGCTAATACCTGGTGCTTATTATGCCACAGAATCGCTTTTTAGCAGTGAAGGAGATTCTGTGTGTTGAGCACCTACTAGGTGCCAGACATACAATGCTCAGGAAGCATCCACTGAAAGGATAGTCTCCTCTTACCGACATCTCACAACCAACCTGGGGAAGGGAGAAGCATTGTTCCTACTGCAAAGAAGAGAAAACCAAGGCCCAGAGAGGTCAAGCTGTTCTCCCAGGGTCATGGCCACACACTGGCAGGTACACGTGCTCACTAGAGTCAAGCAGGTCGCAGGGACGCGGAGTGACCCTTGCAGAAATGAAGCTTTCAGAAGCAGCATCCTGCTGTGTGACCTTGAGTGGATCCCTCCTCCTCTGTGGGCCTGGGTCTCCTGGCTGATCTTAGAGTTTCCCATCCCTAAGATGACATTGGATGGGACATAAGTGTTAGGTAATGTTGGTGTTGCATGCTGAGCCGGTTTCCATGATCTTTTCTTCCCCCGGTGGCATCATGGGACAGCTCGGGTGCCTGCCTGTCATTACCTTTGTTCTGGGCAAACAGACCGCAGGCTGGGCACCCTGAGATGGACCTGATTGCTCACACTCACTGCCCCCATGGAGGAGTCACAGAATTGATTTCTACCATCTCTTTAATGGAGAGTTTGTGATGCCGGGCTTGTTTGTTTGAGTTTTTAAGACAGTCTGTCAAATTTCCGCTTGCTTAAGTGAAAAAAGGCAAACATACTTAAATAAAGGTCATTGCAAAGACAAGTGCTGCGTGATATGGTAGAAATGGGGAGGCGCCGTGAGGCTCGACAGCCACTCGGGGGAGCCTTGGGCAGCTGGACACTGGAACCCTCCCAAGTAGAGAGCCATCACTCTGTGGTCCCGTGGGCCGAAACCTGGCCCGGGTAGTCCTGCCCCTGAGCCGCTGCCCCCCTTTGCAGTGCCTCAGTTTTCCCCAAAGGGGATTCTTCTTCAAACCTCTTCACACTCCAGGCCCGGGTCCCAGCCTGGACCGCGGTCCTCTGCCAGGTGCCATGGCTGAGTGAGATGTCACTGCTCAGTGGCTCCGTTTAGCCTGATGGGCTAATAAGGGGGCACCTGACAGCCCCAGAGACCTGACATGTCTATTTTCAGGAAATGCAACATCTGGTTCTCAGCCCCGTCCTTCTCCTCTGCACCACCTGCCCGGCCTCAGTGCTCACCACCAACGTCTGTGCCTGACAGATTGCCCTTCTGATATCTTTATTATTGCTTTGAAAAGACGCCATGGGGGCTCCTGACCCACCATCCTTTCCTGGAGAAATGCTCCCCCCAGGGCGTTCCGATGTCAGCCAGGTTACGGATGTGACACCACAGGCAGTTCCTGGCCAGAAGTTCCCCCTGTCACCTGGACATCTCCATAAATAATGCCCAGCCTCTCCGAGCATTCCCGCTCAGGATGGGGCGTGGCAGACGCTCCCACGAGGCACTGCCCCTCCCGTGTTTCCTGCCAGAGGTCAGTTGTCTAGATGAGTTTTGGGAAACAAGGATTTCCAACAAAACCGTCAATAAGTAAATTCAAATACCGCACACTCTACAAGGCCTGGGGTTGGATTCAGTACTCTCTTCCACTTTTCCTCCAAAAGTATCAAGAGGAGGGACACGAGCGGTCATTCATTCACCAACTCGTTCATTCATCCATTCATCCATTCATTCATTCCAAAGCATGTACTGGTCTACAGGACAAATGACCAGGTCTGTTCAAGAAATCCAAGGCATGAAAATTAAAAGGGAGGATAGTTTATAGATTAAAAGACACTTAAGACGCTTAAGAAACAAAATGCACCATGTGGTTCTTGTTGGGATCCCGGTTTGATTAAATCCACTGTGGGGGGAGGGGGGGGAAGCACACTTGAACAGGAACCACTGAATATATTCCCAGTTAGAAAATTATTAAGGAATTACTGTCCTTTTATTTTAGATGCAATGGAGGCTTTGCGGTATCTGTGAAGTCTGGGATTTCCTTGAAATTGTTCCAGGCAACCCCTCAGCTTCTCCCCCTCCCCCTCCACACACACATACACTTTTTGATAAAACATGAACAACACAGTCTGACTCTGGGTGGGAGGCACAGGGGGTGCACTTCTGTGTAATGACTATGCCATGCTCTCAAATTCCAGGTACATTTCTAATGTCCACTATTTATTTGTTTAAGTTAAAAGGAATGGTGGCTCCTACAGTGTCGGCTGTGATCTGAGCCTCAGCCTGCTGGCTGGGTGAGCTAAATGGCACACAGTAGGCCCTTCCTACTCCCTCAATCGCATTTCATGCAATCACCCCCAGATCCCCCAAGGGAGGTACCTTTACCTCCTCTGTGCAGGAAAGGAGCTGAGTCTCAGAGACATGCAGTCACCGTGAAAGTGACAGCAGTGGGACTGGGGCCAGGGCTATGCCAGTGTCTCAGTCTTGAGGAGCCCCCAAAGGCACCTCCCAAGTTCCCGTGGAACTTGGCCCTGAAGCTACCTGCGGGTCAGAACATGCTGTGAATACATGTAATAGAACCCATAATACCATATATTGTTGTATATAATCACCATATATACACCATTATCACAACTTATCCTATTGTATAATTATACATGTACATGGTATCATATAATATATATTATATATATACAATATATATTATATTACACATTAACACGTATAATATATTTTATACAAGGTTAGATTGAATAGGATGCACAATGTGTTGTATATTATTTATATTTGTATGTAATAATCTCAGGGGCATATGTACAGTGTTTTATGTTTTTTTAATTGAGATAGAATTGACATAAACAGTGTGCAAGCTCAAGGTGTAAAGCATGTGGATCTGATAATTTGACACATTTACACATTGCAATATGATTAAAATAGTAGCATTAGCTAACACCTCCATCAAGTCACATAATTATAATTTGTTTTTTTTTTGTGTTGAGAACAATTAGGATCTAGTCTCTTAGCAGCTTTGAAGTTTATAATGCAGTATTGTTGACTATAATTACTGTGCTGTGCATAAATCTCCAGAACTTATTTATCTACTGGTTGCAAGTTTGTACCCTTGAACTACATCTCCCCAATTCCCTCAGTTCCCAGCTCCCGCTAACCAACATTCTGTTCTGTTTTTACAAGTTTAGGTTTTCTTAGATCCCACATATAAGTGAGATCAGACGTCTTTGTCTTTTTCTGCTGATTTATCTCACTTGGCATCACAGCCTCGAGGTCCATCCATGTTGTTGCAAATGGCAGGATTTCCTTCTTTCACAGCTGAATGGTATTCCGTTGTATGTACATTACTTTAAATTGCAGCTGGTCCCCCCCAGCACTTTCTCCCCCTCCCTGTTCTAGTGCTAACATCTGTTAGCATATCAGATATTAACTGATATAATTGAATGGTGTTAATTATCCTATGTATCCAGAATGGCAGGTTCACTCTCAGCACATGGACGGCCCCCAATGAAACATCACTGGATAATGAAACAAAGCCTGTGTTTATACACACACTCATAGCTCCCTAGTTCTCAGCACCCTTGTCCACATGCCACTGGGGCCTGACCCCAAACAGAGGAGTTTCATGTGAAGGTCCTCAGGGATCACAGGCATTCACTCACTCCTTCCTCTCTTTAGCCTTCCATTGCACAACCACTGATGCGTCTGTTGTCTGGTCACCAGACTCAGTACTGGGGACTCATAAAGTCCATAAGCTTGGAGACCTTCCTTTTATAAAGGGGGGGGGGGGGAACAAACCAGAAACGAATACTTAAATAATTCAAATAATTGCAGGTGGGGATTAGAGACTTAATAAAAGGGAAACAACAGGGACGCCTGGGTGGTTCAGTTGGTCGGGCATCCAACTTCAGCTCAGGTCACGATCTTGCGGTTCGTGAGTTCGAGCCCCATATCAGGCTCTCTGCTGTCAGTCCATAGCCTGCTTCAGATCCTCTGTCCCCTTCTCACACAGTCTCTCAAATATATAAAATTTAAAAAATAAAAGGGAAACAACAGTAGTGATGGAGAATGGGGGAGATGCCCTTTACATGGAGTGATCAGGGGACTGTTTGAGCAGATTACCCTGGAGGGGAGTGTGAGGAACTGGGCAAGAGCATCCCAGACCAAGAAAAGCAGATGCAAAGATCCTGACACTGGACAAGCCCAACATGTGCAGAAGTCAAAGAGGCTGGTGTGGCCAGAGCTCAGGAGGGGCTGTAGCAGCACCCACACTGCAGTGGGATGTTGGCGTAAGAGAGGCATCATCTTGTCTACTGAGCTAGAGACTTTAAGGGTCAGAGAAATTGACACTGAAACAGTTACTGGCCTGTGAGAACAACAGCCAGGATCCTAGTTCTGTGTCTTCCACTCAGAAATCCCCTTCTCCATGCTGGGCCTCAGTTTCCACAGTTGTGGCTTCAGTCCCAAGGCTATGGCATTTGTGGTCCAGAGGGGCAGACTGAGGGAGTTTCTGGCCAAATAACATGGAATTCTTTCTGCCAGGAAAGCAGAACCACATAGGCCTTTAAGGGGATTTAGTTCCCTGCCTTTCACACCCTCATTCAATGCCCCAAATCCTAGAAGCTGTTATGCTGGAAAAACTGCTGAGATTCAGATAAAAACAGTGGAAGGCCATGGCCTTTGTGCTTCATTGGCTCTTGGTCTCCTCAGCTCAGTTGGCACAAGGGTTCTTCCAGGGTGGGTCAGACCTTAAGGACCTGTATGTGTAAAGTAAAGGACTGAGAAAGCCCAAGCTATTCACATGCTCCTGGCCAGCCGTGAGTTGTGCAGTTGTATAAGAGACATGGAGATTCCCAGAAGAAAGTGAAAGCAAAGGCAGACTTGAAATCATCCTGACCTGTGAATACACTGTATCCTACACACACACACACACACACACACACACACACACACACACACACACACATCAGAAGACAGAAGCCTTACTTGTTCAAAGAGTTTGAACACGGCCTCTGTCCAATCACTGGATTATTATTAAGCTATCCAGAAATAGGAACGACTTATAGGAAGTTAGACTTAAAAGTTAAAGCAAGAATAAAAAACTGTAACACAAATAGCAGCAGCCACACTCAGGGTTGTCAGTTGTTAATGTTAGCCAGGCAAGTTATTAAACAAACAAAAGTTACTAAACAGGGAATATCAATTACTTCCAGGGTGAAAACATCATATCAGAAGCCAAAGCTACTACATTATCTAAAATGTCCAATTTTCAACAAAATTATGAGGTATGAAAAGAAACAGTATGTATGACCCATGTTCAGGAAAAAGAGAATTCTGTAGAAACTGTTGCTTAGTGTCCCTGTATGTCTGACTTAGGAGAAAAATACTTCAAAGAAACTTGTACCAAAATGTCCAAATAACTAAAAAATAATATTTAATTAACTGAAAGAAAGTATGACAACAGTGAACCAACAACGATTATTGATTAGGAGACATAAATCATAGAAAAGAATCAAAATGAAATTGTGGAGTTGAAAAACTCAACAACTGAAATGAAAGGAATCCTTGGAGGGGTTCAACAACAGATTCAATATGGCAGAAGGAAGAATCTGTGAACTTGAAGATATGTCAATAGAAGTTGTCCAGTCTGAAGAACTGAGAGTAAATGAGATTGAAGAGAAATCAAGAGAGCCTCAGAGACCCATAAGACAACATCAAGCACACCAACATATGTGTAATAGGAGTGTCAAAAGGAGCAGAGAAAGAAAGAGGCAGGAAATTTTTTTCCAAGAAACAATGGCCCAAACTTACCAAATCTGATATACAACATTAAACTACACATCCAAGGAGTTCAACAAATCCCAAGATGGAAACAGAAAAGAGACACATATGTAGACACATGACAGTAAAACTTCTGAAAGCCAAAAGAAAGCAAAACCTCGAAAGCAGCAAGGAAAAATAAAGGTTCATGTACTGAGGGGCAAAAGTAAGAATCATGGCTGACTTTTCATCAGGAACAATGGAAACCATAAGGCAGCGGCACGCCATATTCCAAGTGATGAAAGGAAAATGCTGCCAACCAAAATTATTATACCCAGCAAAACTATCCAGCAAAACTATCCTTCAAAATTTAAAGCAAAATTAAAACATTCCCAGGTAAGCAAAAGCTGACAGAATTCATTGTGGACTGGTGTACCTTAAAAGAAATTCTAAAAGAGGTCTTCCAGGCTTCTAAAAGGAAATGACTCCAGGGAGCAAATCCTATCCATAGGAAGAAACAAAAAACACCAAAGATGGTAAATATATGATGTAATAGAAAAGATTCTACTAACACATATTTCTCATCTCTTCTTTTAATGTTTAAAAAATAGGGGCACCTGGGTGTTTCAGTAGGTTAAGTAAGTATCCAACTCTTGATTTCAGCTCAGGTCATGATCTCACAGTTTGTGAAATCAACCCCTGGGTTGGGCTCTGCACTGACAGTGTGGAACCTGCTTGGGATTCTCTCTCTCCTCCTCTCTCTCTCTTTCCCCCCTCAAAACAAATAAGTAAGTATTTCTAAATAATAATAACAATAAAATTTAAAATGCATAATGTTGCATAAAACAGAAATTGTAACACTGTACTGTTGAATTTATTACATATGTAATAAATGCAATAAACAGATGTAACATCATGAAAATATGACAAAGGGGGAAGGGAATAGAGCTACAGTGAAGCAAGGTTTTTATATTCTACTAGTGCAAGTTAGTACTAATTTAAAGTAACAGTTATAAGTTAAGGTGCATATTGAAATTCGTAGAGCAAGCATTGAGAAAATAACTAAAAAGTGTAGGGTAAAATCTACAGAAAAATTAAACTGGTTCCTTAAAAAATATTTACTTAACACAAAGGCAAGCAGTCAAGGAAAAACAGAAAAACAAACAAAAAAGAGACACAGAAAAAAATAGCAAAGTGGCAAAAGTAAATCCAGCTATTAATAACTACATTAAATATGAATGGTTTAAACATCCAAAGCTAAAAACAGAGATTGTAAGACTGATGAAAAGGGGAGACCCAATTATGAACTGTTGACAAGAGAGAAACCTTTGATGCAAAAACAAATAAGTTGAAAGCAACAGGATTGAAAAATATATACTATATAAACAGCAACCATAGAAAGCCAGAGTGGCTATGTTAAAATGAAACAAAACAGACTTTACGCCAAGATGTCTCATACATTGCTAATGGGAATGTGCAATGCTATAGTTACTCTGGAAAATAGTCTGGCAGTTTCTTTTAAAACTGGATACAATACATTTTCACTGAGATATAACATATCAATTACATCTCAATTTTTAAAAAAATGATAATTATGTGTTGTGACAGAGGCATTAATTATCACTAAAATGATAATCTTATTACCATACATGAATCTATCAAATCGGTGTGTGTACACCTTAAGTTTACTCAGTGTTATATGTCAAAGATACTTCAATTTAAAAAATTACAATAAAACAGCAATCACTCTTGGGTGTCTATGTCAGAGAAATGAGAATTTACACAAACACCTAAGCCTGCACACAAATTGTTCACAGAAGTCTTATTTGTAATAGGCAAAACCCAGAAACAATCAGAATGTTCCTCGATAGGTGAATAGTTAAACAAATTTTAATACATCCATTCCATAGAATACTTCTCAGCAATGAAAAGAAATAACTATTGATATATACGCCTTAGCTAGATCTCAAAGACATTATACTGAGTAAAAACAAAAAATGCCAGTCTCAGAAGGTCACATACTGCATGATTCCATTTATATGACATTCTCAAAATGACCAAATTATAATTATGAACAGATCAGTAGTTGCCAGGGGTAAGTAGTGAGAGAAATGTGTGACTACAAAAGGGAAGCATGAAGGTCTCTTTAAGATAATGGAACATTTTTGTATTCTGATTGCATGATGGTTACATGAATCTAACCATGTGATAAAATTTCACAGAACTGTAAACACATGCACGCACACGCGCACACACACACACACACATGAATCCATGAAAAAACTGAATAGGGTCTACAGTTTAGTTCTATGCATTGCATCACTATTAATTGTCTGGTCTTGCTCATTGCATTAGGGTTATATAAGATACTGTCATTGAGGGCAGCTGGGTGAAAGGTACAGTAGAGCTCTCTGAACGACCCTTGCAACTTCTATGTAAGTCTAAAGATGCTTCAAACCAAAACTTTAAATATATGCAAACAAGTCTAAAAGAATACTGACGATACTAATGTTGCTATAATTAGTAATATCCAGAGTGTTAAAAATATATAGGTAATTAAAATAAATTACAGCAACAACATGAAAATTAGGAGGATAATTTGAAATCGAATATGCCAAAGTCCTTGCATTATCTAAGAAAGGAAAAAGTATCAATTAATATTACGCTTTGATAAATGAAGGATGTCAATTTTATTCTTTAGGGTAATAACTGAAAGAATAGTAGAAGAGTGTATAATTTCCAAAGTAGCAAAGAAAAATGGAATGGTTTTGTTTATTTATTTTATTATTATTTTTTCAATATATGAAATTTATTGTCAAATTGGTTTCCATACAACACCCAGTTCTCATCCCAAAAGGTGCCCTCCTCAATACCCATCACTCACCCTCCCCTCCCTCCCACCCCCCATCAACCCTCAGTGTGTTCTCAGTTTTTAAGAGTCTCTTATGCTTTGGCTCTCTCCCACTCTAACCTCTTTTTTTTTTTTTTCCTTCCCCTCCCCCATGGGTTTCTGTTAAGTTTCTCAGGATCCACCTAAGAGTGAAAACATATGGTATCTGTCTTTCTCTGTATGGCTTATTTCACTTAGCATCACACTCTCCAGTTCCATCCATGTTGCTACAAAGGGCCATATTTCGTTCTTTCTCATTGCCACGTAGTACTCCATTGTGTATATAAACCACAATTTCTTTATCCATTCATCAGTTGATGGACATTTAGGCTCTTTCCATAATTTGGCTATTGTTGAGAGTGCTGCTATAAACATTGGGGTACAAGTGCCCCTATGCATCAGTACTCCTGTATCGCTTGGATAAATTCCTAGCAGTGCTATTGCTGGGTCATAGGGTAGGTCTATTTTTAATTTTCTGAGGAACCTCCACACTGCTTTCCAGAGTGGCTGCACCAATTTGCATTCCCACCAACAGTGCAAGAGGGTTCCCAAATGGAATGGTTTTAAAAAAACACTCAATGAATACAAAAGCAGTCATCAAAGTAGAGAATAAGGAAAATGGCCCAGGTTGTATAAATAAAAAGAATTTGGCAAGATGCTAAATTTAAACCTAAATGTAGCAACAACTACATAAAATGTAGATTGTCTAAAAACCTTCAATTATAAAAAAAGATAGAGGGGCGCCTGGGTGGCGCAGTCGGTTAAGCGTCTGACTTCAGCCAGGTCACGATCTCGCGGTCTGTGAGTTCGAGCCCCGTGTCGGGCTCTGGGCTGATGGCTCAGAGCCTGGAGCCTGTTTCCGATTCTGTGTCTCCCTCTCTCTCTGCCCCTCCCCCGTTCATGCTCTGTCTTTCTCTGTCCCAAAAATAAATAAACGTTGAAAAAAAATTAAAAAAAAAAAGATAGATTGGATTCTTAAATGCCATAACTATATGCTGTTTCCAAAAGATACACTTAAAGTAAAAGATAATTAATAGATTGAAAGTCAAGGATGGGACATATGCAGACAAACAACAGGACCAAAAGTCAACAGGTGTAGCTATGTTAATATCAGGCAAAGCAGACATTAAAGCAAAAAAGCATTAGTAGAGATGTAAAGTGGGGCATGTCACACTATTAAAAAATTCAATTTACTAGGACTACTTAGCAATTCTAAATTTGGATACACCTGGCCTCAAAATTTATAAAGGAAAAAACTTCAGAACAAGGAGGAGAAATAGACAAGTCCATGATCATATAGGCAGATTATAAACACCTATCTCAGTAATTGATAAAACTTAAATACAAAAAAAAAATCAGTAAAGATACATACGATTTGAACAACATGGCAAGCAGACATCATCTAATTAATATATACAGAACACTGCACACACAAATGCAAAATGTTTATTTTTTTTCCTGTGCAGTTAGAACATTGCCAAAAAGTTGACCATATTCTAGGCTGTAAAGCAAATACGTGAAATCACCCAAGGGATTCTCTGACCACAATACAATTAAGGTAGAAATCAATAACTAGCAAATCCTCACTATTTTGGAAATTAAAATATGCAGTTCCAAATAATCAATGGGTCAAAGAAGAAATCACAGTGAAAATTAGAAAATATATTTGAAAGATAATGAAAATGTTACATATCAGAACTCTTGACTGAAACTAATATAATATTTAAAAGTGAATTACAATTATTTAGTATTCAAAAAGAAGAAATGCTGAAAAAAAATCAGTGAGTCATTACAAGGAGTTAGGAAAGAACAACAAAATAAGGAAGCAGGAAGAAAATAATAAAGAAAATATCAGAAACTAATATAACAAGAAATATATAACAAAGATAATCAACAAATGCCAAGTTTTATCGTTTTGAAAAGGTTGATAATAAAACCAATAAACCCCTTAAAAGACTGACCAAGGATATGAAGGAGTCAAGACAAATCATTAATTAAAAAGGGGGCATCTCTACAGATCCTGCAGGCATTTAAAAAAATGAAAGAAGACATTATGAACAAGTTTATACCTATAAATCTAAACATTTTGGTACAATAGCCAGATTTCTAGACAACTGTAAAATATCAAACTGATAGGAGAAGAAATAGAAATGTGAGTAATCTTGTAACTATTTTAGAAATGCCATCTGTATTTAAATGTTTTCCACCCAGAAAAATGGATACTCTGGCAAATTCTACCAAATACATAAGGAAGAAACAGAGTCAATTTTCCAGATTTTTCCCCAGATAACAGAAAAAGAAGGAAAACTCTAATTAGTTTATGAGGCCAACATAATCTTGATACCAAAATCCTGAATTCAACAAAGGCATCATAAGAAAAGAAAATTACAGGCCATTTGTATTCATGACCATAGTTGCCATAATCTTAAACAAATAGTAGCAGTCAAAACTGAACAATATGGTCTCTTTCATATATTATTTTTTAGCAGCAATTTAAACATGCAAAAATCATTCTTAATTCAAGGGTCACACAAAAACAAGCTATGGGCAAAATTTGGTCTCCTGGTCATAGCCTGTAAACTCAATCTAAATAACCATGTTCAGGAGTTCACTCTTAGGCCCTAAAGAGTAAATCAGTGCAATTCCGATCAAATTATAAGAAGGCTTTTTTTTTGTGGAAATTGACAAGAGAATTTTAAATTTGTATGGATGTACAAAAGGCTAAGAATAGCTAAGATAGATATAAAAACTTACCACAAAGCTTCAGTAGTTAACACAAAAATGGTATGGTGTTGGCACAAAAATAGATGACTAGATAAGTAGAATAGCATAGAAAAAAATCCAGCCATATTTGTACATTGAAATTATGCCAAAGGAGACTCATCTAAGAAATGAGAAAAAGGCAATTTCTTCCATACAGGAATAAGAGGAAACTTAACCCCTACCTCATATCATACACAAAAAAATCAAATTCAGGTGAATTATAGACCTAAATGTGAAAGGCAAAGCAATAGGGCTCCTGGAAGCTATTATAAGACAATATCTTTGTGAGTTCCATTTCCAGCATAACAGCATGAGGAGCTCCCTGGGCCACTCTCCAGAGAAATCAGTGAAAAAAAAATTGCTAACAGCCGAAGTATCTGGAAATAAGGACATACAGCAAATGAATATATTACTGAAGAAAATACACTAAAATATAGTAAGAACATCAAGAGTTTCTGGTATTTAAACCAAGATCCACTCCATCTCTTCCCACTCCCAGCTCAGTGAGACAGACTGGTACATACAAGAACACAGGATTTCCTCTCTCCCCATCTCCCGTCAAAGCCTGTCTTCCCAAGAGGGGAAGAGTGTCAGCATTTCTCATTCTGTCCCAGCTGCCTGTTGCTGAGTCTAAGTTCCAGACAAGTGCAGCCAAGAGGTGGGGGAGGTTCCTTCTTCCTTCTTCCACTCAACCCCTGCCCATGGTATAAAGCCTATTCATAGGCACAGATCCACAAAGATACTGGAGCTCCAGTTACCCTTGCCCCAGCTTATGGAGCAAGGGTTTCATACCAAGAGAGGTTAGTCAGGACTCAGGGCTGCTTCCCCCTGTACAGTGAGCACTTGAGTCCCAAATGTGGGTGTCATTCAGACAGAAGTTTGCCATTGCCCCACTCCCTGCACCAGGGCTATACATCAGAGACTTTTTTTCTTGAGGGAGAAGCAGGCCATAGAAAAGAGAGCTATAAATCTCTCTCCAAAGGAATTTATTTCATTTGCAACCAAGTACGGAGAAGTTCACGTGAACAAGCACACTAAAAAACAGTGGAGGTGTGCTAAAAGGCAATTGGGAGGAGACTGATAGACTCATTGGAGATATAGGCTAACCTCTAAAGCAGCTATTTTACTGGAGAGAACGAGAGAAAGAGACCACTGGGAAGAATCCTCTGGGGGTGGTTACAGACAATCCCCAACATCAACCTAGGGAATTATCTGTCCAAAGGAGTTTGGTTTTGATTGGATAGTCGGTGAAAAACTGTATGCCCCAGGGAATTGATGAAAACAATAGATCAATCAGCTAGCAATTAATGGAACTCAATAGCTGGTGTGGCCAGGGAAAGAGGCAATCAAAGAGAGGCCCCCTAAAAAACAAGTCATCCCAGGATAGCTCTGGGTACACCCAAGGCTGTGCCCACTGAGGAGTGACATGAGAGGCTACACACTAGAGGGCTGGGAGAAACAGACTTTAATAAGATAATCCAGCAAGTCACAAAATAAGTAAAAAAAATAAAATAAAATAAAATAAAATAAAATAAAATAAAAATAATAACAATAAGCCTCTAAAAGGAGAACTAGTATCCAGATTTGCTACATTATTTAAGATGATTTTTAGTTTTTAACAAAACAATTATGAGACATACCAAAAACCCGAGAAAATTATGACTCATACACTGGGAGGGGCAGGAGGGGGCAGTAATAATAACTGCCTGTGACAATGACCAGCACTTCAACAAAGCACTAAATTAAACCATGATTAAAGAAGCAAAGGAAGGTATAACAACAATGCCACATCAAATTGAGAATACCAATAAAGAGATAGAAAATATAAAAAAAGAATCAAGTGGAAATTCTGGAGTTGAAAAATACAATAATTGAAATGAAAAATTCACTAAAAGGGCTCAACAGTTTAACTGACATAAGGAAGAATCAGTGAACTTGAAGATAAATTGATAGAGATTGTGAAATTTGAAGAGCAGAGGGGGAAAAATGATGAAAAATGAACAGAGCCTTGGATAAATGTGGGGCATCATTCATCACAACACATGTATAATATCCAAAAAAATACCTGAAAACTGCCCTAATGTATTGAAAAACATGAAACTACACATCCAGGAAACTCGGTGAATTCCAAGTGGCATAAATACACAGAGACTGGCAAATACATCATAGTAAAAATGCTACAATCCAAAGACAAAGAGAAAATCTTGAAAGAAGCACGAGGAAAATGATTCATTTATAAGGGAACCCCAATAAGATAAACACCTGACTTCTCATCAGAAACAATGGAGGCCAGAAGGCAATGGGGTAACACATTCAAGGAGCTCAAAGAAAAAAGCCTGTCAACCAAGAATTTTATATCCAGCAGAGCCATCTTTTGAAAATGAAGGTAAATTAATGGCAGTATAATATAACAACAAAGAAAAAAAAAACCCAGAAAATTTGTTGTTAGCAGACCTGCTATATAAGAAACACTAAAGGATGTTCTTCAGGATGAAAGCAAATGACCTCAGACAAGAGTTTGAATCCACATAAAAAAAAAAGCAGCATTTGTATAAGTAATTACATAATTATAAAAGGCAGTATAAATCATATTTCTTCTCTTTTGTTCTATTAACTGATTATAAATGTGATTATATAAAGTAACCTGTATATAATGTATTGTTGGGCCTATAACATATAGAAATATATTTGCCAATAACAGAACAAGAGGTGAGGAGGACCAAAGGTAAAGGAATGACTCCAGGTGGTAAATCACATCCAACAGGAATAAATGAAAAGAGACAGAAGTGATAAATAAGAAGGTTAACATAACAAAATCTATGAGCATATACTTGCTCTCTGTTCATCTCTTAACTTCTTTAAAGACATACAATTAAAAAAAAAAAAGACAGGGGCGCCTGGGTGGTGCAGTCGGTTAAGCGTCCGACTTCAGCCAGGTCATGATCTCGCGGTCCATGAGTTCGAGCCCCGCGTCGGGCTCTGGGCTGATGGCTCGGAGCCTGGAGCCTGTTTCCGATTCTGTGTCTCCCTCTCTCTCTGTCCCTCCCCCATTCATGCTCTGTCTCTCTCTGTCCCAAAAATAAAAAATAAACGTTGAAAAAAAAATTTAAAAAAAAAAGACATACAATTATGTAAGTTAATAATTATAACAGAGGTTTGGGGCTGTGGGTGTTATCATTTTCATTGGCTTCCATGTACTTTTTAATTTCCTCTTTAACTTCTTGGTTAGCCCATTCATTCTTTAGTAGGATGTTCTTTAGTCTCCAAATATTTGTTGTCTTTCCAAATTTTTTCTTGTGGTTGATTTCGAGTTTCATAGCGTCGTGGTCTGAAAATATGCATGGTATGGTCTCGATCTTTTGTACTCGTTGAGGGCTGATTTGTGTCCACAGAAATGGGATGCATTTCTATACATCAATAATGAAGTAACAGAAAGAGAAATCAAGGAATCGATCCCATTTACAATCACACCAAAAACCAGAAAATACCTAGGAATAAACCTAACCAAAGAGGTGAAAAATCTATACAGTGAAAACCATAGAAAGCTTATGAAAGAAATTGAAGAAGACACCAAAGAAAAAAGGAAAAATATTCCATGATCATGGATTAGAAGAACAAATATTGTTAAAATGTTGATACTACTCAAAGCAATCTACATATTCAATGCAATACCTATCAAAATAACACCAGCATTCTTCACAGAGCTAGGACAAACAATCCTAAAAC
The DNA here is from genome assembly GCF_022837055.1 of Prionailurus viverrinus. NCBI lineage: Eukaryota > Metazoa > Chordata > Mammalia > Carnivora > Felidae > Prionailurus > Prionailurus viverrinus. The sequence continues at coordinate 55,282,663 of NC_062562.1, forward strand.
TTGTATGGAACCAGAAAAGACCCTGGATAGCCAAAGCAATCTTGAAAAAGAAAACCAAAGTTGGAGGCATCACAACCCCTGACTTCAAGTTGTATTACAAAGCTGTAATCATCAAGACAGAATGGTACTGGCACAAAAACACTCAGATCAATGGAACAGAGTAGGGAACCCATAAGTGGACCCACAAATGTATGGCCAACTAATTTTGACAAAGCAAGAAAGAATATCCAATGGAATAAAGACAGTCTCTTCAGCAAACGGTGCTGGGAAAACTAGACAGCGACATGCAGAAGAATGAACCTGGCCCACTTTCTTACACCATACACAAAAATAAACTTAAAATGGATGGAAGACCTAAACATAAGACAGGAAGCCATCAGAATCCTAGAGGACAAATCAGGCAAAAATAAACCTCTTTGACCTCGGCTGCAGCACCTTCTTACTCAACACATTTTGGGAGGCAAGGTAAATGAAAGCAAAAATGAACTAGTGGTACTTTATCAAGATAAAAAGCTTTTGCACAGCAAAGGAAACAATCAGCAAATCTAAAAGGCAACTGATGGAATGGGAGAAGATATTTGCAAATGACATATCAGATAAAGGGTTAGTGTCCAAAACCTGTGAAGAATTTATCAAACTCAACACCCAAAAAACAAACAATCCAGTGAAGAAATGGGCAAAAGACATGAATAGACAATTTTCCAAAGAAGACATCCAGATGGCTAACAGACATATGAAAATATGCTAAACATCACTCATCATCAGGGGAATACAAATCAAAACCACAATGAGATACCACCCCACACCAGTCAGAATGGCTAACATTAACAACTCAGGCAACAACAGATGTTGGTGAGGATGCGGAGAAAGAGGCTCTCTTTTGCATTGTTGGTGGGAATGCAAACTGGTGCAGCCACTCTGGAAAACAGTATGGAAGTTCCTCAAAAAAATTAAAAAAAGAACTACCCTACAACCCAGCAATTGTACTACTAGGTATTTATCCAAGGGATACAGGTGTGCTGTTTCGAAGGGGCATAAGCACCCCAATGTATATAGCAGCACTATCAAAAGTAGCCAAAGTGTGGAAAGAGCCCAAATGTCCATCGATGGATGAATGGATAAAGAAGGTGTGGTGTGTGTGTGTGTGTGTGTGTGTGTGTGTGTGTGTGTATTTCTTCAAAAAGAATGAAAATCTTGCCATTTGCAACTATGTGGATGGAACTGGAGGGTATTATGCTAAGAAAAATTAGTCAATCAGAAAAAGACAAATATCATATGACTTCACTCATATGTGGAATTTAAGATACAAAAGAGATGAACACAAGGGAAGGAAAGCAAAAATAATATAAAAACAATGAGGGGGATAAAATGTAAGAGACTCTTAAATACAGAGAACAAACTGAGGGTTGCTGGAGGGTTGTGGGTGGAGGGATGGGCTAAATGGGTAAGGGGCATTAAGGAGACACTTTTTGGGATGAGCACTGGCTGTAATACATAGAGGATGAATCACTGGAATCTACTTCTAAAATCAGTATTGCACTATATGCTAACTAACTTGGAGGTCAATTCAAAAAATAAATAGATAAAAATAAATAAATAGATAAATAAGTAAATAAAATGAAAAAATAATAATTATAACAATATGTTGTTGGGTTTGTAATATTTATAGATGTAATATGCATAACAACAATTTCACCAAAAGAGAGAGAAAAAGGGAATAGAGCTACACAGATGTAACATTTATATTTCTCCCTGGAATTAAGCTAGTATAAATCTGAAGTTGATTGTGAAAAGTTACGATGTATATGGTAAGTCCTAGACCAACCAGTAAGCAACTAATTTAAAAATACATAGTAAAAAAATGATTAAAGAAATTTAAATGCTACTTTAGAAAATATTCACTAAATGCAAAAGAAAGCAGTAAAGGATGAATAGAGGAACAGAAAAGATATATAGAAAACAAAAAGTAAAGTGGTAGATGTAAATCCAATGACATTAGTAACACAATTAATTGTGATGGTATTAGGTAATCCAATCAAAAGGCAGAGATTGTCAGATTGGACTTAAAAAATGAGCTCTAACTGCAGTATCTGTAAGAAAAACACTTCAGATTTAAAGGCACAAAGAGATTGAAAGTGAAAGGATGGGGGGTGCACCTGGGTGGCTTAGTTGGTTAGGAGACCAACTTCGGCTCAGGTCATGATTTCGCAGTTTGTGAGTTCGAGCCCCACGTTGGGCTCTGTGCTGACAGCTTGGAGCCTGAAGCCTGCTTTGGATTCTGTGTCTTCCCCTCTCTCTGCCCCTCCTCTGCTCACGCTCTGTGTCTCTCTGTCTCTCAATAATAAATAAACATTAAAAAAAAATTTAAAAAAAAGAAAGTGAAAGGATGGGGAGAGATAAATCATGTAAATAGCAACCATAAGAAAGCCGTGATGGCTGTACTAATATCAGACAAAATAGACTTTAAAACCAAAAAAAAAAAAAAAAAAGTTATTAGAGACAAAGAAGGATAAGAAAAGTCAAGCCATCAGGGAGGTATAACAATTATAAGCATATGTGCACCTAATAACAGATCCCCAAAATACATAAAGGAAAAAGTGACAGAATTGAGAAAAATAGAAAATTCAAGAATAGCAATTGGAAAATACAATATCCTATTTTTAATAGTGGATATGACATGGCAGAAAATCAGAAAGGAAGTAAATGTTTGAACATCACTACAAACCAAATAGATCTAACAGACATCTCCAGAACACTCCACCCAACAATAGCAGGACATGTATGTTCTTCTCAGGTGCACACAGAACATTGTCCAGGACATACAATACATCAGGCCATGAAACAAACCTCAATAGATTTGAAAGGATAAAAATTATAAAAACTATGTTCCCCAATCACAGTGGGTTGAAATTAGATATTGATAACAGAAAGAGATTTGTGGAAATTAAAATATGTGAGTATTATTTTCCATAACCATATGGAAATGAAATAACATACTCTTTACTAATCAATGGGTCAAGAAGAAATCACACTGGAAATTAGAAAATACTTTGATTAAAATAAAAATTACTTCAAATGAATGAAAACAAAGACACAACATGCCTAAACACATGGGATGCAGCTAAAGCAGTGCTTAGAAGAAAATTCATAGTTGTAAATGCCTAGATCCAAAAAGCAGACAGATCTCACATCAAAAACCTAATTACAGATACCCTGGAAAAATGAGAGCAAACTCAACCTAAACCAGGCAGAAGGAAGGAAATAATACACATTAGAAAGGAAATTAATGAAATAGAAAATACAGAAACAATAGAAAAAAATCAATGAAACCCAAAGCTGTTTCTTTGAAAAAGTTCAACAAAATGGACAAACTGCTAAACTGGCAGACTGAGAAAAAAATACAGTAAGGCAATGCTGTATTAAATACACTGAATTCCAGGGGCGCCTGGGTGGCTCTGTCGGTTGAGCGTCTGACTTCGGCTCAGGTCATGATCTCACAGCTCGTGAGTTCGAGCCCCGCATCAGGCTCTGTGCTGACAGCTCGGAGCCTGGAGCCTGCTTCGGATTCTGTGTCTCCCTCTCTCTCTCTGCCCCTGACCCACTCGCATTCTGTCTCTGTCTCTCTCAAAAATAAATAAACATTAAAAAAAATTTTTTTTAAATACACTGAATTCCAAGGTGAGAAAGAAATTTCCCATCCAAATCTTTTTGGTCCTTTTGGTCTCACAGAACAAGTATGAGCTTGGTGCCTCAGCTTCTAACATTTCCAAGTGAGACAGAGAGAAGGCACACTTTGAACTCAGGGTCCCCACCGACAATAGGACTCTGATGGGATTTACCAGCCTTGCTCTATTCCCATGTGTTTCTTGTCATGGCTACTTCTGTTTACAGGAAGTGGTGGTGTCTCTTCTCATTTAGATTCACTTAAGTAGAAAAGTTGCTTTAAAAAATGATATTAAACGAAAAAAAAAAGCATGTTGCAGGACAATGTGCATTGCATGCTTTGCATTGTTTTTAAAATGGGGGAAGTATATCAAATGTATACATGATATTTATCGATGTAGATTAATGGCGTGGCCTGTGGCGGGGGGGGGGGGGGACAGGTGGTGGGAGACAGGGTCAGTCAGAGGCCGACTCTTCCCCAAAGTGTTTATTAAACTTTTTGATTTTTGAACCATGTGAGAATAACTCAGAACCTGAAAAAAAAACTAAATTAAAAAATACATTTAAAATTAAGACAAGCATGAAATAAATTATGGTAATGCTCACTCATAAGGCAAAAATCTCCAGGGTGGTGCCCAAATGGGCTGAGGTTGGGAGTCGCTGGGCTGGCCAGGAGCTGTGGTCGTTCCAGCTCTAGCCACAGCAAGTGGGACCAGATTCCTGGGCACACCGCCCACTCCCCACCCTCCACGGTCACCGGGTTCCTGGCAGGTGCCCGGGCATGGCTCCCTCAGCCCTCCAGGCTCCCACCAGTGCACAATGTCCTGTCTGTTCCCGCTGCCCATTGTGTTGGGCCTGCCCACAGCCAGACGCTCCCTCCTAGGCTCATCCTGGACCCCTCCCTTTGAGTCTCTTTTCTTATGTTCACCCTAGAAGGTAATAGTAACAAACACAACACAGCCCCTCCTCTGTACCAGGCACTACTCTAAGCACTTTCCGCGTAGTCACTGATTTAATCTGCACGGCAGCCTAACGAAGCATCATCATCACCATCCTCACCATCATTCCATTTTCCAAGTGGGCACATAGCAGCAGGTTAAATAACTTGCCCCCAAAGTCACACATCTGAAAAAGCAGAGCCCAGATTTGAAGCCAGGCCCAAATCCAGAGTCCCTAACCACCCCACAGCCAGCTGCAGAACCAAAGGCTCTAAGAGGGTCTGGAGTCTCAGTTCCTGGAGTTCCAGATGGGACACGAATGAATCCCAGATTGGGAAGCACCCTCCACAAACTCACAGGGCGAGTCAGGGACTGGCAGAAGAAATAGGAAGCCAGAGCCCAGCCCTGGGTGGTGAGTCCCTTAGAAGAGTTGGCCTGTCCACATAGGCTTGCTTTGTGCACCTGCTTCCTCGAGAGAGAAAGAGGGAGACAGAAGAGACAGGGAAAGACAGCGACAGAGCCCCTGAGCCTAATGATCCAACTTGATCTACGGCCACCTGCCCACTCCCCCCAACTCACCCACAGCCCCTGCCCAGTAGCCAGGCCCCCCCTCCTCCTCCTGTTCCCGTCTCACCTAAAAGAACACACGCATTCTTCTGCTGAAGACACACCCCTCTCTGGGCCACAATCCCCCTGGCTGGGTGGGTGTGGGGTGGGGAGGGTGAAAAAGAAAGAAAAGAAAAGAAAAGAAAAGAGGAAAGGAAAGGGAAGAAAAGAAAAGAAAAGAAAAGAAGAAAAGAAAACAAAAGAAAACAAAAGAAAACAAAAGGGAAAAGGAAAAGGCACCAAAAGGAAAAGAGATAAGAAATGAAAGGAAAAGAGATAAGAAAAGAGAAAAGGAAAAGGAAATGAAGGAAAAGAGATAAGAAAAGAAAAAAGAGAAGAAAAGAAAAGAAAAAAAGAAAAGAAAAGAAAAGAAAAGAAAAAGGAAAGAAAAGAAAAGAAAAGAAAAGAAAAGAAAACAAAAGAAAACAAAAGAGAAAAGGAAAAGGCACCAAAAGGAAAAGAGATAAGAAATGAAAGGAAAAGAGATAAGAAAAGAGAAAAGGAAAAGGAAATGAAGGAAAAGAGATAAGAAAAGAAAAAAGAGAAGAAAAGAAAAGAAAAAAAAAAGAAAAGAAAAGAAAAGAAAAGAAAAGAAAAGAAAAAAGAAGCAGGCAGGCAGGAGATTAGGGTTGGTGTGTATGTTCCAAAGAGACCCAGTCAGGCAGAGAAAAGGATGAGATTGGGGATCCTTTAGACTTGGGCTGGGTCTCAGATCCTCAGTTTCTTCATCTATAAATGGAGTTCCCAAAATGTCCCTTACAGATCTGTGGTCGGGGCTAGACAGATTTTTGTCAAATGGCCGGGCTCGGTGAGTAACATACAGTAAGTGGCAATGTATGTGAATTTCTTTTCTCTGTGCCTCAGTTTCCCCATCTGGTAAGTGGTGGAGGGGGGGGATGGCAAACCCCTTTAGGAGGTTTCTCAAGAGGACTGCACGAGTTAATAATTATAAAGCTCATGGTAGGTGCTATGTATGCTGTGTGACTTTATGTCCTGATTTACACCTCTCATGCTGGGGCAACTATTAATAGTGTCCCATGTGTTCTCCAAGTGGCCTAGTTTGGAGGTAAAACTATGAATGCCCTCTCTCAGAGTGTTCAATAAATAGTGAAAACGTAACAGACCATGGTCTCCCAAAGCTGCACCCCTCCTCCGTGCTCCTCTTCAGCAGGGGACCCGGCCTCCAAACTCTTCTCTCCCCTGTCTCTGTGTGTCTCCAGTGGGGGGTGGGAGGGCTGCCCCTCACAGGGCCAGGATCCCCGTGCCAGGGGACAAGGTAGAAGGCCCTAGATTCCAACTCAATGTCCTGGGCCGAGCCGGCTCTGGCTTCTTCATCCTGCCTCAGCCCTGCACACATTGTTCCCCCGCATCTCTTCCTGGTGGATTCCTAGCCATCCTTCAAAGGCCAGGTCAAATGGTCCCTCCTCAGAAAAGCCTTTCTGTACCCCACTGCCCCCCAGCAGATATAATCATTCCCTTCTCTAAATTCCCTCATTGCTCTGAGATCCACCACTTAATCCAAGGAAAAGTTTCTTAGTCTCTTCACGCCTCAGTTTCCTCATCCGTAAAATGGGAATGAAAATCTTCCTGGGGCTGGTTTGAAAATTATATGAAAGAGTCCATGTAAAGTGCTTAAAAATGTGCCCGGAACATAGTTGGCATAAATTATTATTATATTTCCTTACTATCATCATAATCCTCCTTGCTGCCGACACAGCCCTAACCACCTCACACTGTCTGTGATGGCTTTTCTGTCTGTCTCCTTCATAAGACGAGGAACACTTTGAGGGTAGAGGCTAAGAGTCTGTCTCTGGATCTTTAGCTTACAGCACTGGGATGGGCAGAAGATAGGTCCAAATGAGCGAATTTGTGAATAATCAGATCTCTGGATCTCCTTTTGCAAGGAGCATCACTGGACAGGCCAGCTTAATGTCGGATTCTGGACACTCTTCCAAAGCCAGACTTGCCCTCCGACTGACTCAAGATTTCTTGGATGCCTTCAGTTTCTGAAAATCGGGGAAGTTGGTGTTATCAGTTATCCATGGTTTGTAATAAACTCTACCTCAAAACACAGGGGCTTCAAACAACGATTTATCATTTCTTGCCGTCCAGTGGGTTGGCAAACCCAGGCATCTCCTCATTCAGCTGGGCTCACTCATGCAGCTCCATAGGCCAGCTTTTCAGCATGGGGGTCCCCTCGGTTCCCCTCCACATGGCCCGCAGGGGGCAGTGAACTTGAGTCCACGGGGGTTCTGGCTCAAGGGCCGCGTTCCAAAAACGCTGGATGCAAGTGTGGAGCTGCAAGGCCTCTTGAGGCTAGAGTCATGACCAACACAACCACTGCTTCCGCCATTTTTGATTGTGCAAAGAAATCACATGGCCTAGGGGAGGGGAAATAGACAACCCCCCTGGGTGGGAGGAGGAGGGGACAAGTCACATTGCAGAGGGGCCTGGGCACCAGGATGGGGGGATTTGCGGTGGCTGTGTCTCTGCAAACATGCTGCCACGGCAATTTTGTTTATCGTTGATTCTCAAGCATGTGCTCTGGCTCCAGGACACAGTGTGGGGACACAGAGAGACAGTGCTTGTCCCTATCCTAAGGAAGTTCCCAGTTTGTTTAGTGAGAGAAACATTCAGAAATATTGCGACAAGGGATGTTGATGAGACCCGCATTCGAAGGTCATCCGTTCGTCCATTCATCATTCATTCATTCAATAGCCGGTTTCTCAATAGGCCTACTAAGGATACAGCAATGAATAAGGTGTAATCTCTGCCCTCCTGTACCTCACACTCATGCATAGAAGATAGGCGAATACATACATGCAAATACATATCAAGAAACAAAGAATCACAGAGAAAAAGAAAGCAGGGTAGGGAACGGACGGTGACTGTGCTGTTGTAGGGAAGGTCTCCTTGCGACAGGGACACCTGAGTGGACGTCTGTGTGACGTGAAGGAGCAAGACCTGAGGACAGCTGGGGGAAAAACACTCCAAGGAGAAGGACCGGCAAGTGCAAAGGCCCTGAGGCAGAATAAGGTGTGTTGTCAGAGGGGAGGGGCTTTTCAGGCCTGGGAACAACAGGAGCACAGCAGAGGCCTGGATCCAGACAGGGTGTGCTCCAGGCAGGTGCCTAGCTCAGCGGGACTGGAGCTTCAGAGCGAGGCCCACTGTCAACAGCCTTTGAGCTCTGGCTGGTCCTGCAGTCAGGGCTGCAAGGCTGGTACCTGAGCAAGGGCAGCTGAGTCCCTCCTTCAGCTGGACTGCCCTCTTCAAAAGCCTCTGGCTTCAAGAGCCATGCCAGAGACTGCTCCCACTCAGGTGGACCCCGCTCCACAGACCCTGTTCTCTGGGGCAGCGGCTCTAACCTACTCTTCTGGCATCAACGGCATCTGGATTCTTCCCCAAGCTCAGACACCTGAGTCCTAGTGCCGCCACTGGCTTCCTGGCTGACCAGGAATGACTCATCTTCCCTCGTCAGGCCTCAGTTTCCCCATACCCAAAGTGAGCAGGGTTGCTGGGGTTGCTGGGGTATGGACAGCCCTTGCAATGCCTAGGCCTTAGCTCAGAATCCAGAGCTTTGGGAAGAAGCATTTGGGGCATATGACTCGGAGCAGACAAGCTAAGGCCCTTGTGCAGATGGGAAGACTGAAGCCAGAGAGGGCGGGACTCGCCAGGCGAGTCTGCTGGGCAAGTATGTGAGAGGAAGCCTGTGATGTTGCATGACGCTGGGGACACCCAGGCGGTGGGCAGCAGCCCCCACTGTTTGGACAGATGGTCATCCCCCTGGCCAAGGTTAATGCGATTCCCATTGTCTTGTCTGGGAGCCGGACCCGCCCGACGGTAACAGGATCCCCAACCCCACGTCCCCTTCCACCAGTGGATCAGCAAAGGCACCTCTGCAGGGGGAGGAAGCGCACTCAGGACGAGCACCTGCTGTCTGCTAACAGCTTCATCCTGCTTAATCCTTAGAGCCCTGTAAGGAAGCAAGGACTATCACTATGCCCCGTATATGGATGGGGAGACACGCTCAGAGAGATCACAGAGGCTAAAGGAGACGGTGTCCCGGGACTCCACCGAGACGAATGCGGTCCCAAACGCGGAGGGGATCGATCTGCCTTTTGTAGACATACCATTTGTATTTTAAAAGAAAAATGAGCCCTTCTCAAGTGCAGGCCCTTCTCAGAACATCTTGGCATTAGCAGTAACTGAGATGCAGTGGTATTGTCCCATTTCTCTGATGAGGAGACTAAGGCGCCAGGAGGTTTGCTGACTCAGCAGCAGGCAGGGAACAGAGAGGAACCAGGAGTATATGACTACAAAGCTCCACCCTACCCCATTTTTCCATCCACCCGTGGCTACTGTAAGCCCAGTGCCACCAGCCCCTTGGGGGAGTGACTCTCTGGCTTCTTCTGTGTGGTCCACAGCCCGGACTTATGGAGACCCCCTAAGGCAAGGGTGGAGCAGGGGCATCTGAGGTCAGAGAGCCCGGGGTGTGGAGGGGTGGTGCCTGAGCAGCCTCCCGCAGGGCCATCTGTAGCTGAGTGGGGGAGCAGGTGTCCCCAAGTGCTCCCGCCTCCGTGGTCACCTCCTACCATGGATAACTGGGTCAGGTCCAAGTTCGGCCAAAGTAGCCAGCAGCCCCACTTGCTTGCCTTTCCCAGCTCAGTACTGGTCCCAGCTCTGCCCTCTGCCTATTCTACCTGCCCCAGGACAGCCCTGCAGAGGCTGGGGGACAAGACCAGAATCCAAAGGCGCTCTAAATGCCAGGACAAATTTGAGCTTTGGCTCAAGCACAATGGGGAGGTGCCGGAGGCCTGAGTGCAAAGTAGAGGAAGTTCTAGGAAGGAGGGTGCCCAGCCCCCCAGAGGGCTCTACGCTCCCCGCCCACTGCTAGCCAGGCTGCCTGAGGGTGGATGGCAAGTCAGTGTGATGGCGGCCATTTGCCCTGGGTGTCTTCCTCTGCCTCAGTTTCCTCATCCATTAAAATGCAGCTAAAATGAGGTAGAACAGGAAAAGGCTTTAGAAGTGCATCTGGCACAGAGTCAACCCCCAATAAATAAATGTTAGCTGTTGTTATTTGCATTAGTCCGTATTTCTGGATAGAATGGGTGGCCTGGGCACCTAGCAACACGGGGCACAGGGTGCGGTGGGGCAGGACCCAAGCAAGCCCCACTGAAGCAGATGGGGGCCCCCCCAGCCCCCGCCTCCCACCCTGGCTCAGGCGGGAATTACCATCACAAGCCAAGTGATGAGCTCACCCACTCACCAGGCTCCAACAATACACAATCAGGCCATAAATCCCCAGGGCATGCTGGGAGCCAGGCTGACATTTGAATATGAAAGGGGGAGAAACAAAACAGCATTCTGGGGGCTGGGATGGAGGGACCGGGCTCCTGGGCTCCCATGCACCAGCAGGCTGGGTGCAGGCAACTTGTGCAGGGGGGAGCCACACACGCACGCGCACGTGCATACTAAACACACACACGCACCCCTACCCAGAGAGGCACACGGACCAAGACATATACACACACAGATGTGCACACCTGCAAATACACACAAACACAGACACACAAGAGCGTACACAGACATGCATGCCACACGCACACACACACATACAGGTAGGTCTACTTTGTCTCCTCCCCCGTTGGACGGTAATGGCAATAAGACCACGATCGTGGACATATATTGAAAATGGAGCCTGGATGATATTCCATCCACAACACCGGATGTTCAAGAAAGTTTTGTGAAGATTTTTTTTATATATATCACAAATTCATTTTTTGAGTCCTTCACCGACAGAAATGGAATCTCTGTCAGTCTGGGTGCCCCCGTCTCTCGCCTTGGCAGGACCCCTGCAGCCCACCTCCAGCCTCCCCCCTCCAAGGCCAGCCTCTCTGCATTCCCCTGCAGACCCTCTTCCTGTATTCTCCTGCCACTCTGGCACTCCACCTGGCAGGGGAGACCCCCCCCCCCAGCCACTGCTCCCATGGGGCAGCAAGCCAAGCCCCATCTGCCCTCAGGGCCCACCAGCCCCCCTGTGTGCCTAGAGCTGGGGCCCGGCTCCCCCCTGAGTCTCCCTCCTCTCCACCCCACCCTGGAGCCTGGGAAAATCTCACTGTGTGGGGGGACCCACTGCTGGCGGCTGGTCTCACTGCATTCCCCAGCAGGAGAGTGGGGGTGGGGCGGGAGAAAGCAAGCCCCCAAAAGTCCAAAGTTATGCCTGCTTCTGCCACTATTAGCGGTGCAACACGTATAACCTCCCTGTGCCTCAGTTCTCTCGTCTGCGAAATGGAATCACAGAGCCTGTGCCTCATAGGTTGGCATTAGGGCTCCAGGAGATAATGCAGAACAGTCAGAAGAGCCCTGGGGCATAGTAAACTCTCATTACTCGAGGCTCGAAAGCCTCCCACGAAATAAATCTTCTGTTTCTAGTGGGTCTAGGCTTTGGAAACTCAGAGCCAGGAAGTAACTGGCTCATTGAATTGAGGACAAGGCAGGGAAGTGCCAACAGGTAGTGTGAGCTGAGAGAAAAGAACTTCTGGTTAATGTTCCCAGGTGGCATCGCTCTGGAGTCTCCTACTGCGACCAGTCCTTGCCGTGTTCGCCACAAGCGTGAGCTTCTTCAAGCATCCGAAGACCTCTATGAGGTCGGTACATCCCTCGTTGCCTCCACTTTAAAGATGGGCCACCTAACTGCAGCCCAGACGGGTGCCGCACTCGGGCCAGGTGCAGAGCTAGTGAACGCCAGCCTTGGGCGTCACACCCAGCCCTTGAACCGCCGGTTCCCGTTTTACAAGCAGGGAAGCTGAGGCTCCCCGAAGTGAGGCAACTTGCCCGAGATCACTCGGCTGGACACTGCGTCCATCACCCGTGCCTCTCTACTCATCATCACAGCACATGGGTATTTGGGGGAAGACGCCAGCCATGAGGACTCGAATGCCCCGGGAGTCTCAGACAGCCATACACCTCTCTCTTATTGGTGGAAAAAGCAGCTTTGGAGGACTTCTGTCGTCGACCCCAAACTTCTTCAGGATTGTTCTGGGGCCAGCAGAGAGCAGAGGGCAGGGCCAGGACTGACAGCTGGGGAGCAAAGAGACCGGGTGGATGGCCACAGGAGGAAGTCACAGCTCCCTCTGAGGATTGCTTTCTCCCAGTCATGGAGTCCGGAGAAATGGAGAGGGTAACGGTAAGGGGGGTCAGCTTCCCATCAGGGGAGGCGTGTGAGTCAGATTGGAGGAATACCCAACGGGGCAGCTGCCGAGGGGATTCGGGGATACTGCCTGGTAAAGGCAGGCAGCAGAAACTCCAACGAGTTTCCATAATCAGATGGCCTGGACTGAGTACGAAATCAAACGTGTGCTGAAACGAAGCACCCACTTTGGATCCCAGAGGGCCCTCATTACTTCAAAATGCTCCGCTCACATTGTCTTGGGATGCCACGTGGGACACTTCCTTGCCACTGCACTGCATGGCTTTCCGTGTCCAAACTTCAAGGTGGAGACCATGGCTGTTCCAAAGTCCCCACACCCCCTTCTTCCCAATAGTAAGGACCCTCAAAGAGCTATCTGAGGACACAGCTGCCCTGTCATCCCGGAGACTGCCCCCAGGTTCCCTTGCAGTATTAGATTGCAGTGTAGATCTGAGGACGTTAGATTAAGTCCTGGCCAATGGGAGGTCGGCCAAAGACACGTGTGCCCCTTCTAGTGGCCCCCAGGATATAAATGGACATTCTTCCCCTAGCCCTTTCCCTTCTTGGCTGGCTCGGGGAAGGTGAGCACGGGAGCAGTCCCCCTGAACTCAGAAATGGAGGTCTCAAGGGTTCCGGAGTCCCCTCCCAGACCTGGAATGTCGTAGTGGACCACAAAGCAAGAGAAGTAAACACCTCCACTCCCAGACCTTCCCATGTCTCCCATCTCACTCACTCTGACTCGTTTGCCACCAGGTTTGGGGGTCTCATTTCCACAGCAGCTAAGTCTGTATCACATGGTACTGAGGAGGTACACAGCGACCCTAGTGGACCACAAGCTTTAGAAGTCCTGGAAGGACCTCTCTTGCCATCTTCAGCTCAGGAACACACACAAAGAAGCCCCCAAAAGGTGTTTATGGAAAGAATAAAGGAGGGAAGAGAAAGAGATCTCTTCCCAGCCCCAGACCTACATATCCACATGCCTGTCTGTCCTCTCCCCTTGAGGCAACTCTAATCTTTCATGTTCCAGACTGAACTACAAATCTGTTCATGCTTCATTCTTCCCCCATCTCAGGAAATGGGACCTCCAGCCACCTACAGGTCCAGGCAAGGATCCTAGGAGGTCACTTGTGACTCCTTCCTCTCTTCTCACCCTCCCCAAATTATCACCAAGTCTTACTGATTTTACTTCCCACATTTCTCCCCAAACCATGACTTCCCACAGGTCCACTGCTGCAGGCCCTAGCCCCAGACCTGCTGTGGCTCCCGTTCCACTCACAGGAGAGCCCACCTGCTCTGGCTGTGTTACCCATCTGCTCCCCCTGGGGACTATCAGGTCCCGGAGGGCCTTTCCGACATGTGGCACAGAGCCTGGCCCACAGTGGGGGCCCCCATAAATGCTTGGAGGTGAAAAATAGGAAAACGGGGCTGCCCTCCGATGAATCACTTAATGCACACATGGCTGGGGGACCCAGGGGAGCTGGCCCTCTTCTAGAGCAAGGCGGATGAGGCAGGCTGGCCCCCAGGGTGGGCACTGCCTTGTATAGAACACACACTACAGAGCCGGGACTCAAACCCAGAATGAACACCTCAACTGGCGTGTTGGCCACTCACCTCGTCGCCAACACGCCTGCCCTCCGGTTCTCGGTTCTGGCACTTCATCCGAGAAATGGGAGGGCCCAGTAAACCCGCCTCCAAACCCAGTGCCCCCTGCAGCCCTCACTGTGGAGGGTGCCCAAGGATGTGGCGCTGGTGGGATCTAGGGGCCGGCAGATAAGTAAGGAAAGCCAGCTCTGGGGAGGGAGGCATCCCAGGGGGCAGTCTCGGGAATCTGGCAGCTGTACAAGCAGCAGGTGTCAAAGCGTGCCCACCCACATCAAACTTAAAGAGCCCCTGCACAGCATAGGAAGCCATCAACAAAAGGAGAGGCAAACCACCGAATGGAAGAAAGTATTTGCAAATCGCATATCTGATAAGGAACTAATACCCAAAATACATAAAGGACCCCAAAAAATCCAACAGCAGAAAACCCAAAACCCAAAAACCAATCCAACCGAAAAATGGCCAGAGGATCTGAACAGACATTTTTCCAAGAAGACATACAGATGGCCAAGAATCACAGGAAAAGATGCTCAACATCACTCATCATCAGAGAAATGCAAATCACAACCACAAATGGGGTATCACCTCACACCTGTTAGAATGGCTAGTACCAAAAAGACAAGAGATAATAATAAGTGTTGGCAAGGATGCGGAGAAAGGGGAACCCTCATGCACTGTGGGTGGGAATGTAAATTGGTGCAGCCACTGTGGAAAACAGTATGGAAGTTCTTCAAAAAACTAAAAGTTGGGGCACCTGGGTGGCTCAGTCGGTTAAGCTCCTACTTCGGCTCAGGTCATGATCTCGCGGTCTGTGAGTTCAAGCCCTGCGTCAGGCTCTGTGCTGACAGCTCAGAGCCTGGAACCTGCTTCAGATTCTGTGTCTCCCTCTCTCTCTGCCCCTCCCCCGCTCATGCTCTGTTCCTCTCTCTCTCTCTCTGTCTCTCTCTCTCTCAAAAATAAATAAACATTAAAAAAAATACAGAAAAAACACTAAAAACAGAACTACCATATGATCCAGCAATTCTACTTCTGGGTACTTATCGAAAGGAAATGAAAACATGAAGTTTTCATAAGTCAGAGAAAGATAAATATACAGTCTCTCTTATTTATGGAATCTAAAAAGAAAAATCAAAACCGAATTCATAGATACAGAGAGCAGAGTGCCAGCTACCAGAGGTGGGAAGCAGGTGTGGGCAAGATGGGTGAAGGGGGTCAAAAGGTACAAACATCTTGTTACAAAATAAATAAGTTGTGGGGATGTAATGTACAGCATGGCTACTACAGTTAACGATACTGCACTGCGTATTTGAAAATCGCTAAAAGAGTGAATCTTAAAAGTTCTCACCACGAGAAGAACATTGTAAAAAAAGTAGGTGGTGATGGATGTCACCTAGACGTGGTGGGTGGTGATCATATCACACACATACACGTATCGAATCATGTTGTACTAAAGAACCAAATGTAACATGTCAATTATATCTCAGAAAAATACAAAAAGTGTGGCACCCAGGACTCCTTCCTCCCGGGAGCCTTACCCAGCCCCAGCCCCTTCTCCCCGCCCTCTCCGCCTCTGTGCCCATCCCCAGCCTCGCGATTATGGCAGCCTTTGGGTTAGCATCACCATAATGAAAGTACAGGGAATTTTGAGACTATGTAACAGGTGACGGTCAGGATGTGGCCTCGCCCTGTAGGATTCCAGGGTCCCAGGTGTTCCCTCATCCTACTCTGACAATCCAGGCATGGGACCAGGTGGCCCTGCCCTGGACGCTGGATCTGAAGCTCATCTTGAGAGGCCAAGATGTATGGATTCATTCCGGGAACTTCAGGAGTTCCCTGGGGTCCTGATGGGGCTGCGTTCTCGGTCCCAGCATGGTTCTCCAGGCCTCCTGTCCACTCTGTAAAGCCCCAAAAGCCTTCTGCATTCATTAGGATTGTGTTCAGCTGCATATAACAAGCCCCATTTCCAAGCTTGACCAAACAGTGTTTTGGTTTTTCGGGAGGGCGGCAGGCTGGGGCTGGGCAGCTGCTGGGGGCAGTCATCAAGGACTCAAGCTCCTTCCGGCGCCTGGCCCACTGTCCTTAGCGTGTGCTGTCCATCCTCACGCAGGAAGGAAGAAGATGGGAGGGTGAGGGGAAAGGCCTGTGCTGGCATTTTTAGGAAAGCAATAGCCTTTTAAGAACCCACCAAGCGGACTCCCATTTATATCCCATCGAGCAGCACGGGGTCCCACGGCCACCTGCAGCAGGAAGCAGGTCTGGGAAAAGAGCCCAAGGGGCATATGGTCCCCCTGAACCAAACTGGGGGTCTGTTAGCAGGGAGGGAGGAGGGGAAAGGTATGGGGCAGATGGTTAACAGCACCTAATTAACACAACTTCCAAAACATTTCTCTTCTGCCCAACCAGGGCGGCTTCTGGGCAATTGTAACTAAGGTCCACAATTGATGTATGGGGGCACCGAATCCAGTCTGAGGATGCCAGGAATCCCTCCCCAGGGAAGTGACGTTTGAGCTAAGGCCTGAAGGATAATGGATAACTCAACAAAACAGGGCGGGAGATTTTCAGGCAGAAGGAATAGGATGAAGGTCCTGAGGAAGAAGACAGAAGGGGATATTTGAGGAAAAGAAAAGTGTGACCCGAGAACAGAGGGCAAGGGGCAGGGGAGGGGAGAAAGGGTCAGAATGACAGGAGAGGGCTGGCATATAAGCCCCGTGGGCTGCGGAAGGCTCTGTGACTGCCCGATGAGCAATGACACCATCCCAGAGTTTTCTGCAAGAGAGGAACATGACTTTTACAGATCAGCCCATTGCAAGGGGGCCAAGAATGGTGTGTGTGTATTAGTCAGGATAAGTTAACCCTGTAACAAAGAGCCCACAGTCACAGTGGATTCAACCACTGAGGTTTACTTCTCACTCATGCCACCTTCCAGTGCACGGTGCTCAGGGCTCAGCTCCATGCAACCGTCCAGGGACCCAGGTCCCTTCTGTTTTGTGCACGTCCACTTCCAACGTGGCCACCAAGGTCACCTTGGCATCACCCATGAAAACAGAGGCCGTGTGGAAGATAATGCAGGCTTTGGGCGGCCAGGCCTGGACACGCCTCTGCCCACATTCTTTTGACCATAATTCAGTTACTTGACCAGCTAACTGCAAGGGAATGTGGCCTTGTGGAGCGCCCAGGAAGACAGGAAGGGACACCTGGCAAGGATGTTTTTGTGCACCTAGTAGTCTCTGCCATAGTCTGCCCCTTTGGCCGACACGTATCATGAATATCTTCCATTCTACACGTAGAAAATACCTTCTCCCCAAGGAGACACCCCAAGGTCCCATCCAGTCACTACATGGTCTGATGGCCCATGAACTAGAAAGCAAGCATATTTGTTACCCTCTCACATGCACACAGCGTGTGATGACCAGAAGTAAGGTAACCCCAGTGAAAACTCCCTTATAGGAGGGAGAAGAATAGAAGATACCAGAAGCAAGTGGTCCTCTGCCTAGTGTAAGGCAGGGATTGCTAAGGATGTCCCCTAACTTGATGCTGGCTATGCTTTCTTAGAGAACTCCTCGTCCATCTTCCTCCATGTCCCCTGGCTCCAGCCTTTAGGGGGTAAAGTAGGGTGCCCCTTGGCCACTGAGGAGTTTCCAGAGGTTGTTTCCTGTTTGTGGAGAGCTGGGGGCCCAAAGGATACTTTAAGCTTCAATCAAAGACTCTTTTTAGTCCAGGATCATTGTTTCTTTAGCAATGCAACTCCCTCCAAACCTAGGTTTCTGATCTATTTCTTCCAGTCAATTCCAAGGGCCAATAATCATGTCCAGAGCTCTTTCCTAAGACTTAATTGTCCAGTCAGAGCCACACAATTTGTTTTCTTACTGCTTCCCTGCCTCTTCCTCCCCACTGAATCATGACAACCTTGAGGCTATGGTAACTGAAGAGAAATGTCACATCCAGGGCGCCTGGGTGGCTCAGTCGGTTGAGCGTCCAATTTCAACTCAGGTCATGATCTCGCAGTTTGTGGGTTCGAGCCCCGCGTCGGGCTCTGTGCTGACAGCTCAGAGCCTGGAGCCTGCTTCGGATTCTGTGTCTCCCTCTCTCTCTGCCCCTCCCCCACTCATGCTCTGTCTCTCACTCTCTCTCAAAAATAAATAAACATTTAAAAAAATTAAAAAAAAAAAGAAAGCAATGTCACATCCTTCACCTGGTCTTCATAGCAGCCTAGGGTTTTTCTCAATCTCATCTCCTACTGGTTCAGATTCAGACTTGGTTGCTTTTCCAAGCCTGAAAAAGAAATCCCTCTCTATCCCTATTGTTTCTGCTTCAAACCAGCTGCCCCCCCCCCATCTCTCTCCTGTGATACCTCACAATGCAGTCAGTAGGGGCCAAGACATGCAAATCCGAATGCATTGCCTCTTTGCAACCACTTCCCCTGGAGCTATGGCTCAGCACCCACATGCTCTGTCTCCCAAGCAGCCCAGGCAGCAGCCCTGCCAGGTATTTTGCCCCTTTCCACCACATTTCAAAGACTCTTCCTATCAGTTTCCACACGGTCACTCAACAGCTAAGCCAATGGCCACATATTTAGGTCCTTATGATAACACTGCATTTCAAATGACCAGTTTCTGTAGCAGTAAGGGAAAGCTGAGAGCGGTAACAAACAGCCCCACAGTCTCCGCAGTTCGTCACCGCATAGGTCTATTTCTCACTCTTGTCATCGCTCAAGGAGGTTTGGCCAAGGACCTCAGCTCCACGTAGTCACTTGGGGGCCCAGGTTCCTTCCATCTTGCGGCCTGGGGACTGTGTGGCATCTGTGTGGCCTGGAGACTTCCCCGGCATTATCCAGCCAGCCAGTGGAGACGAACCGTGTGGAGGAGGAGGACAGACCTGGAAGGGGCACGCGTCACCTATGCCCACAGCCCAGTGGCCGGAACACAACCTCAAGCCAGCCTAAGAGATGTGTTTGTCGGTGTGCACAAGAAGAATGGGAGGATGCTGGATTTCAGATTTGGAGGGTAGAGGGTGCCCACAGA
Source organism: Prionailurus viverrinus (assembly GCF_022837055.1). NCBI lineage: Eukaryota > Metazoa > Chordata > Mammalia > Carnivora > Felidae > Prionailurus > Prionailurus viverrinus. The sequence goes on from NC_062562.1 coordinate 55,301,679, forward strand.
CACCTCCCTCCGCGTTCCCTTGGCCTGGATGCCTAGATTCACCCTGGGACACACCTGCACATCCTCCACGGTTCTCCTCCATGCCACCATTGTGACACTTCCCTCCCCTGGGCAGAAATGGCAAATCCCTGCCTGCACCCACCCTCTAGTCTATATAGGCCTCTGCCTGACATTCCTTGCTAAGGATGCCAGTTGTTCTCCGAATTGTTTCCCAGAGCTCCCATCGTCTCCCTGTGCCCAGCAAGGTACCGCACAGAGCCTGGCATGGGAGATGCACCGGTCAGCATCTGTCAAAGAAATGAACATCAACAGGGATTCTAGCTCCCCGAAGCAGGTGGTTCCGTTGGTTTATACTTCTTGCCAGCTTGGAAGGTGTATTGGATATCCCTTGTCCCCTGCCTGGCATGCCCTGGGCCACATCCTCACTCCAGCTGTGGCCAGGACAACCAGTTCTGCATTGGTATAACCCAAGCACCTCACATGCTGCCCCCAGTGATCTCTCCCGGACTTTCCTGAAGCTACCAAGTGTGACATGACGAACGCCGGAGCCATGCTGAAATGCAAGAAGGCCTGGGTGCAGGGAGTGCCCTCCACTCCATTGGAAGCTTAGCAAGTGAGCCACGGAAGCCCCTCTTCCACCCCTCGGGGGACGATCCTAGGGTGCTCTACAGGATCCTCAGTGGATCCCCAGGAAAATCGGGCCCCAGTTACCCACAGCAGCTATTGGCTCAATAATGCCCTTGTGGACTGGCCTCCCTCCTCTCTGCCTCACCCCAGTCTTCCATTCCTAGTCCCTGGGATCATGCCCCAAAATAAACCACCAGGTTCTAAACCCTTGCCTCAGGCTCTGCTTTTGGGGAGAACCCAGGCTAAGAGGTCAAGTGACTTTGCCTGGACAGGAAGACCCATCAGCCCCTAGAAATTGGCCAGCACAGGGAGAACCCCACATTTGAGTCGTGTGCTACTAATGGAAGGGACGGTCATTCCCTAGGCACCCCTGATCCAGTCCCATCCAGCTGGCACGAGCTTTGTTGGCTCCAAATGTCTTTTGCAGGCTCATCTCCCTGCTTTGGGGATTGAGACATATGACCGTCACATGGTAGAGGATGACCAAACCCTCAGCTTGGCATTCAAGACTCCCAGAGTCAGGCTTTCATCCACCTACCCTCTTACTTCATCATTCCCTGCTCATTGTGTCCCCTAACAATATCCACTGTTTGGGGGTGAGTTCTGTTCCTCTGAAATTCATATGTTGATGCCCTAACTCCCGGTACCTCAGAATGTGACTGTCTTTGGAGATACAGTATTTAAAGAGGTAATGAAGTTAAAATGAGGTCATATAGGTGGGTCCTACCCTAACACAACCTGACCGTGTCCTTATCAGGAAAGGAGATTAGGACACAGACACAGACACAGGCAGAAGCGAGACCAGGTGAAGACACCCATAAAAGATGGTTGCCTACACACCAAGGAGAGAGGCCTCAGAGAAGACCAACCCAGCTGACATCCTGAGCTCAGACTTCCAGCCTCTGGCATTGAGAGATAATAAATCTCTGTCGTTGACGTGGCCGGGCCTGAGGAACTTTGCTATGAGAGCTCTAGCCCACACACCCACCTCCATAGCTTTGTCCCCGTCCCAGAAGGCCCTCAGGTGCCTCCTGAGCTCCCCGGATCCTACCCTTCTTCTGGAGCTCACACCCCACCACCTCTGGTTGGACCTCTTACCTGGTGTGGAGCAAGTGATTCCCCCTTTCTGTACCTGCAGAATCGCATAACCACACTGGAGAATGTAAGGTAACATATATCAGGCGGAGTGTTTTCAGAAACAAAGACTCCGTCGCAGCAGCTCTGCTCAGAGAATGTTCTGGCTGACCCTGAGCATGACTCTAACTTCCCTGGCTCCCTGCTCCCCATTCAACCCAGCCCTGTGTCTGGGCCTCACACCCACCTGCTGCTCCTGGCCTGGGAAAGCCTGAGCAGCACACACACTCAGCCAGTGGGGCCCCGAGCCTCTCCTGCTCCGGCTCCAAGGCCTCAGCCCCCTCTGTCAACTTTCAGCACGATTTTGACGCCCTTTGATTCTGTCAAGTCGGGTTCTGGAGACAACGCATTCAGTGTGTCAGGCCCTGTTTAGGGAGAACCCAGGAAAATTACTGGATATGCAGATGGCATGCAAACGACCTGTTTCAAAACCCAGAAAAATTACTGAATATGCAGATGGCATGCAAATGACCTTCTTCAAAGCAGAGAGTGTTCCCTTTGGCATCCTTACAGGGCCTGCTTCAGTGAGTCGATAAAAATGCCCGTGAGGGGCACAGCAACGGTTGGCATGGAAACAGGGCTTCTAGGGTGCTTGAGGAGACGTCAAAGCAGCCCTGGAATCAACTATGTCAAACATCCCTTCCCTGCTGTCTTGTTCACACTCGAAATTGGCACTTCAGCTGGAGAGAGCATTATCTTGGCCACTGGAGATAAGCTTCGGATTGTGAGCTCCCAGTAGGGATTCAAGAGATTTGCCTCTGAATGGATTTCTGCTCCCCCAAAATGCATTTTCATTTTCGAGTTACACAGCCCTGAGTTTGAATCTTGGCTGCCAAGTGCCCACCTGCAGGACTTCAGCCAGGCTCCCAAATGCCCTGGAGACTCCACGTCCTCGTCTATGAAATGGCCGCGTGTAGGGGGAGCTGGCCTGAGGATCCCCCGTGCAGGAGGGGTCAGTACCACCCGACCCGGTGCTGGCTAGAAGCTGCCGAGGCCAGGGACCTGGCCTGGGGCGGGGTGGGGGTCTGCCTCTGTGGGCCCAGAACCAGACCCAGTGCACATAGTAAACGCTCAGCAAACGCTCTGCGCCCTCCTTCCTTCCTTCCTTCCCCTGCCATCTGTACATCTCATGGCTATTTTATTCGTGTTCCGGGTGAAATAAAACAAGTTAAAGCAGAGCATGAAATCTGAGGAGGATTCCACCTTAAGGGGAAAAAAAAAAATCCACCCTCTGCAATAACAAATAGTTGGAGCTGGTGCATCACTTGGGTGAAATTGTTACCCCTCGAGACAAGTCCAAACTTTTCAGCATTATGAAAACTCCGAGGATCGCTTTGCTACCGAAAATTTATGGCCCCCAAATCATTCCTAAAAGACAGCGCACATTCCCAACCGAGGGTTTCCCTCTGGTACAAACAGCTCCTCTCTCCACGCGGCTGCATGCAGGGTGCACGTCCCGCATTTCTGCCTGAAGTGTCTGCTCTGTGGGGCCCGGGTGAGGCCCAGCACATAGTACACGCTCAACAAACATTCCGTCTTTGTGCATTTCTGCCTAGTTACGGCACCAAAAGACAGCTGGGGAGGGTCCCCTTCCCCTGCCACCCCAGCCAGCCCCACAAACAGAATCACAGTTCAAGGCACATGCTCACTCAGTAGGCGGTGAGTCAAGTGCCCCCACACCCCTCCTCCTCTACAAAATGCTTTCACCCTTGAAGATGAGAAACTAGAACATGCCTGCACCGAAAGGAAACTTTTAAACCTCTAGGTGATGGTTCACCCGTGAGGTTTATGGATGGGGAAAACTGAGGCTCAAAGAAGCACGTGCAAAATTCTGCCAGGGCCACACAGGAGTGGAGCTGGGATCTGGACCCCTGGTCACTTTGAGCCCAAAGGCTCATTCATTTCTCCCCAACAGATCCCTTAGGAAGTGCTTGACATCCAGGGTTGGCCAGCAGGGATTTGAGTTAAGAGACCCACACCCAACTGGCAATGCACGGCTCTCCCCATGGGCACCCCGATAATATCTCTGAGAAGAATATTGTCATCAACCCCCAAAAGTTGGTGCATTAGGGAAAGCACATAGTCTTGCATCACAACTGACTTCAAAGAAAGACAGGTGTCCCCTGCTCAAGAACATCCATGGCTCCCCATTGCCACAGTCTGGTCTGGGTGCCTCAGGTCACATCCTTGGCCCCCTGCCAGCCCCTCCCCTACCACGACCAGAGGCTCTCCCTGACAAGCTGCAGTCTGACCAGGCACGTCTTTCATTCACATACTTCCTTCCCCCTTCCCCTCATCTTTAGAAACTCCTGTCCAGACCCTCCTCAACTTCCTGGCCTCCCAGGAGGCCCTCTTGGGGGGACCAGGCCCTCCCACTTTTGGTCCCCTAACTTCCCTGGTACTCACCGAGCATGCCTGCCAGGTGCTTCCCCACACAAACACCCCCACGCCCCCACCACCTCTCCGTTTTGAGGCTTTGAGGGATGAGCAGCCCACAGACGTGCTGTCCTGAGAGGTTAAGTAACTTTTCCAAGCTCACACAGCTGGAAAGTGCCAGAACACGGGCTTGGCGTCAGGTCTCTCTGGCTTCACAGATCACAGCTCAAGCTGTTCCCCAGGGCCCACTGCCTCCTTATGACATAGTTTCCTGTGCTTTAGCTCCTCTCCATGCCTGTACTTTGAGGGTGAGGCCCTGCGACTCTCCTACTGTCTCCACCAAGCTCAGCTCTAGTCAGCTGTGACATCCCCTAAGCACAGATGAAATGCTGACAATGGCTGAGCTGAGCCCTCTCCGGGTACCACATGCTTTAGTCCACTCTGAGACTCGGAAAGGTTACGTGACTTGCCCAAGGTCACACGGCAGTTAGGAAATGGGGCAGGAACTCCAAAGTGGATCAATTCAGGCAAGTTAAGGGTCTCAAACTCCGGTGCTTCTGGGGGCCAGACAGAGCACATCAATAAGGGGGCCGGCAGGAAGGTGTGTGGGGGCTGGGGAACATGTCCTCCACCCCACGGGGATCCTCTCCCAGCTCCAGATGGTGCTGGTTAGCCGCGAGAAACACTGGCATGATAAAGTTTTTGATTCTCTTCAGGAAGGTGGAAATCAAGATTTTTATGGGAAACATAGTTTTTTGGGTTCTTTTAATGTTTATTTATTTTAGAGAGAGAGAGACAGTGTGTGCACAGCGGGGGAGGGGCAGAGAGGGAGAAAGGGTCCCAAGAAAGCTCCACACTGTCCCCGCAGAGCCTGATGCGGGGCTTGATCCCACATATCGTGGGATCACGGCCTGAGCCAAAGTCAAGAGTCGGACGCTCAACCAACGGAGCCGCCCAGGTGCCCCGGGAAACATAGTTTTAAACGTTGACTGACACCGGCTCTGGATGCTTTGTGTCACTCAGGGAACAACAAAGAAAAACGCCTCCCAGGTCTGCCCCAAGCACGAAAGCCGCTGTTAACGGAACTGGAGATTCTTTTCACATAAGACTGCGCGCGCACTAGCGTGCAGCCCTTTTACAGACGAGGACTGAGCCCCAGAGATGTCGACGACAACCTGCCATCACACAGGTGGCCACGGCAGAGCCTGTCAGCCGGTCCCTTGGCCAAACAAATGAAAGACTCAACGGATGCTGCCTGACTCGACTGCAGGTGCACCGGCCATGGGGCGGCTCTGGAGAGAGGCCAGGGACCGGGGCACAGGCCTCTCTGTGGGCTCAGCAGGCGGACCTAAGGTCTCTGGGCCTCAATTCAGCCACGTGCAAAACGGGGGAAATAACATGGCCTGTTCCCGCGTCTGTCTTCGTGAAGATGGTAAAAGGAGTGATGGGCTGAACGGATGAGAAGGGACATGTTCCCTCTCTGTGTCGAACAGAGCTTTACAGGGCTGCAAAGCTGGAACAGAGCCTGGGTGTCACAGCCCCCCGGCATTTAAAACAAGTACAGGACTCCATCTCTGAGGCCCAGGGGCGGGCACCACATTGTACGGACCAGGAGGCCGAGGCGTGGCAAAGCTCGGTGAGTGGCTGGCCGACTGGAGACCCGGAGCCCCTGGGACAGGCCCCCGGGCTCAGCGAGCTGTCACTATTGCCCGGCCCCCGCTCACTGCTCCCTTTGAAGTTCAAAGAATGGGCCTCGCCCCTTCCAAGCAGGCAATAAATCAGGCAAGAGAAAGGAAACTGTCCACCTGGGCTGAGTTATGGTGGCCATGGCGAGACAGCCCTCACCCTCTGGGACTGTGGGCCCCAACCGTACCTGCTTCTCTGGCCCCCCTCCAGCCCCTTACCTGCCCGACCAGCCCCTTCGTTACCCCCGAGCCCATCAGCCAGCCCAGCTCCTCCATTCCCAGTTCCCCAGCAACCAGAATCTGTGGCTTGAGGTCCCTCTACACCTTCTCTATTAAGGAGTGGATGAGCCCGTGCTTGCACACCTCCTATGATGGGAAGCTCACTCCCGTGCCCAGCCGGCTTTGGCTTAGACAAAGCTCTTCTTCCCACAGGATTTCGGATTGGCTTCCCAGTGTCCCTCCTACCTTCACTCCTGTGGGCTGGCCCACACTCTGGGTTACAGGCCTCCCCCCCCCAACCCCTAGACAGCCCTGCAGAGGTAGGGAGGGCCACAGAGCCTCCTCAGGTGGCTCTCATTTTCTCAGAGGTACCTGGGATGGTCACAAGGGACCTCTGGGTTTGCAGGTCTGAACTCAGGGATGAGGGTGCATTTGTAGGGGTGATTTGTACTCAGGGCTGTGGACTCGTGGGTAGATGAGGGGGTCAGGCACAGAGAAGTGTGCATGTTGGAGGGGCATAAAGGAGTGTGTGGTGTGTGATCCTAGGGTGGCCATCAGCACCCAAGAACACAGACCTGAGAGCATGTCTGTCCAGCAGTGTTTGTGCATGCACATGGGCGTGGGTCAGAGGGTGGGCGCGTGTGAGTGCGTGGCTGGGTGGGGGGTGCACTGGGGCCAGCAATTCAAGGGAACGAAGCACAGGTGGGGGAGGCTGTGGGGCTCCAGGGTGTGTGTGAGAGTGTGAATGAGAGAACGTGTGTGAGAGAGTGTGAGAGAATATGTGTGCGTGTGATTGGATCAGGGTACGAGAGAGTGTGCGTGTGAGCGTGTCAGTGTGAGTGAGTGTGTGTTTGTGAGACGGGGTGTGAGAGAATGCGTGTGAGTGAGCAAGCATGTCTGGGGAGGTGTGGCGTTAAGAGCGTGTGATCGTGTGTGTGGAGTAGAGAGAGGCTGGGGGTGTCTGAGGGGGCGGGCAGGCTGTGTCCCCCAGCCCCGGGGGGACAGCCCGGGGCAGGGTGACATCACTGGGCAGGAATAGCACTTGAGCTCATCTCCTGGATGTGGATCCGAGAAGAAGGTCGCTCAGGAGAAGCCAAGTGTGGGCAGCAGGTTGGGGGGCAGGGGGGATGCGGCCTCTGCAGAGCGCGCCTCTGCCCAGGGACCACCAGGGTCTGGAGGGCAGAGGCAAGGGGCCTGGCTCCTGACTCCCTGGGGTCGCGGGGCTCTTGGATCAGCGGTGGGGGCGGCACTGAGGCTGGCGGTCATGGCTCAGACTCAGGCCCACCGCCTGATCCAGAACAAGCCAGTGCACAGGTCCCCCCTCTGAAGTGGGGGACTCACCCCCTCCTCTGAGGCTGCCAAGAGGGCAGCCCAGTCTGCCCGGCAGCTCCAGTCTGGCACTCTGTCCCTGCGGGGGCTGAACATGGCCAGCCGGTCTGGGGGACGGTGGGCCCGAGGCCTTCTCCCTTTGGGACCCTTGGGGCGAGTCAACCAGGGACGCAGTCGACACCCGGAAGCCATACTGACCTGCCCACCTTCTCTCGCCCCATATTCGACCACCAGCAAGGCCTGTTGGTTCTCTCTCCTCCATCTCTCTTGGGTCCATCCTCCCAGCTCTCTGTCGCCATGGCAACCCCCGGGCTTCCCACCACCATTATCTCCTGACTGGACCAACACAGCGGCCTCCTCCTAGCCTCCTGTCCCTGTCTTGCCCTTGACATAACCCAATAGGCACCTGCATATGCACATCCCCCCGGGCCTTCTACAAGCCATACTCACACACATCACTTGCCAAGCCAGGTCCCCTCTGGCCTGGCTCAGGCCAGGTTTCTGTACCTGTCCCCAACCAGCCCCAAGGGTCAGGGAATATGACTATGTATGCTATTTGGCCCCAGCCCGCAGGGGCCCAGCCCCTGGAGCCGGGGAGGAGTCAGCATCCCAGAAGCACAAGAGCCATTAGAAGGGACAATGCGTGCTGAAGGACACAGCCCCTGTCCTCCCTCCCTTCCAGATTTCCACTGGAAGTTTCCTCAATAAACCACAGGCACTGAACCCCTGCCTCAGGCTCTGCCTCTGGGAAGCAGCCTAAGCTGTGAGGGTGGCAGTGGGAAGACTGGGTGGAGACAAGGCAAAGGGACCCTCTGGCCACAGACAACAGAGTTCTGAATGCATCTGAAGGCAAGAGGAAGGAGACCGGGGTGTGCAGAGAGGGAAGCTGCTGGGGAGAGGGCTTCCCGATGGAGCTATGTGCTTCACTCCCCATGTTAAGTGTCAGAAGGCACCGAACGACATTCAACGTCAACTTGGAGAAAAATTGGGGGGGGGGGGGCGGGGCAGTCATCTTCACCATCTCGCCTAAGAAAGAGCAGAGCCAGCCAGTCAGCAAAACTAACCAAGGGCCTGCTACGTCCAGGCCCTCCTCTGGGGTGTGGGGAGGGCAGACACACACAGACTAGAGAAGGCAGCTTCAGCCTCACTTGCCTTGTTTTCCTTCCTTCCTTTCCTCCTTCCGTCTGTCCTTTCTCTCCAGATCACTTCTCAGTCTCTACAGCCTTGCAGATCCTGTGTACAATAGATTTAACAGAACAACTAGACATTCTTGGAACCCTAAGAGAGAATAGAAGGCAAAGAGCTCTGGAAAAGCCCAGAAGAGGGAGGTATTGAGTCAGACTGCAAGTCTGGGAAGGCTCTGGGGAGTGGACCTTAAAGCCAAGTCCTGAGAGAGAGGGGATGACAGGTGGAGGGGGATCTGGGTGTGGATAAGAGGAAGGGGTTAATTTTTGGCAGGCACCATCCAGACTCTCTCCTAATGCCCCGAGATGTCCTCAAGAACCTCTCCTTTCCTACTCCTGGGAGCCTCTTGGCAGAAGGGGATGCCCATCTCCAACCACAGAAGTCTAAGGCACCAGCTTCTCCTCTCCCTGCCCTAGGGTAACCCCAGACAGGCACAGATCTGAGCTGGGCTAGTCAGATGCTGCAGCCCAGGACTCAGGGTCTTGAGAGGCACCCACGAGCTGAGGAAGGCGACGGAAAGGAGAGGCTGGGAGGCAAGCAGCCAAGCAGGTGAGCACATGGTCTCTGATGAGTCTCCAGAGAACCCTCCAGATCACCTCTCCCCCTTTTTAAAAAACACAATTTCAAGATTTGGTCCTTGTGAGGCCCACTCATTTTTGTTTTGTTTTTGTCCCTTACTCTGTAGACATATATCTGTAGACTATAAACAGTATTGTGACTGTGTGTATTAACTGCGAGTATCCTTTTTGTAGCTTGCCTCTCTGGCTCCACATTGTATTTTTTGAGATTTATCCATGTCATTTGTAGCTCAAGTTCATTCATTTCAACGGCTATATGACTATTCCAAAATGTGAAGACTTCACAACTGCCCCCAGTGGAGTCATTGACTCGAGCGCAATAACACAAACTTATGCTTTAAGTGACTGAGTTCTGGGTTGTTTTGTTATGCAGCAGTAGCTAACTGACACAGGTGTAGGGGTCTTCAGGATTTTGCTACTACAGGCGGTATAGCAGAAACCAATCTTGTGTCTCTTGGTGCCCACGAATACAAGCAATTCTGAGAATTTCCCTCAGAGGTGGTATCGCTGTAGAGCAGTTTATGCACTACCAGCCTGCCTGGATATTCTGGCTCACTTTCCAGTTAGGTCCTCCTGACTCTAACGGGTCTGTAAATTCCCACCGTCTCTTCAATAAAACCCCTTTTACTCAAGTCCCCCAGAGTTGAGCCCGGCCTAGATAAGAACCACTGTGCTGACCACCGACTTGTAAGCAATAATAAATGGGTGTTGTTTTACGTTGCTTCTGGGGTGGTTTGTTACATGGCAATCACTGACACAGACAGCTATCTCAATGTAGCCATCAGCTGAAAGCATCCATCCAGCTCTTTGGATACTAACCCTTTATGATGACAGAGGGAACACGGAATAACAAAGAACCACACCTGGACAGGTTCGTTAGAGCATTCTCATGCAAAAAAATAGTGACAACCAGAGTCCTTCAAATAAAGTCACTAAACTGGGACTCAGAATAACTTATGTGTGGTCCCAGCTCTCCTACTGGATTATCATGAGAAGTAGGGCAGGTCCCTTTCTATCTCGGAGTCTCAGTATTCCTGTCTGTAAAATAGGATACCAACCCCTAATTCACAGGCATAGTGTGAGGATTACATGAAATAATGGGATCGGGTAGGGTTGGATTTCAGTTCCTCTGCCCCGGGTGGATTGAGTGGCATACGGCAAGCCCCTGGATCCCTTTCTGGATCTCTTCATCTGTAGTTTGGGAGTAATCATCACTACTTCAGGAGATTTGTGGAGCAAATGACCGAATGAACGTCAGATCTTCGCATCAGAAAGGTTGCTTTTGGTGGCAAGTAACAGAAAAACAAATTTTAACAAGTCTAAACTGAAAGGGGGATTTATTACATTTATTAAATCACCTAACAGAAAATTCCAAGGGTGGATGACTTCAGGCAGGGCTCGATCAAGTCTCCAGCTTTGCTTCTCTGTGACCCTTTCTTCTCTACATTCCTTTGGATGTTGATTTGGTCCTTAGGGTGACCTGTCCCCATGCACTGGTTAGCTTAGGTACTCATGGATCCATCACTATGATAAACAGGGTGGGATTGTCCCAACTGGCTTGGGCCAATCCGTGTCCATGCTAGAGCTGAAGTGGAGACAGTCACCTCCAAAATCTCATGACCACTGCTTATGAGGAGGGGAGAGAATAAATGCTGGGATTTCCATAATTAGGACTCTGGCAAGTGCCGAGTCCTATGCTAGACACATTGCATAAGGTGACAACACCACTATTGCGATCATGTCCCTGTCTGGGCTTTAGTTTCCTCTGCCGTAATACAAGGGACTGCCTGGATGGTGTCTATAGACCTCCACCCTCCACCCCACCCCCTCCAAACTCGCAGAGCCTAGGCTTTGATAGACCACTTTGAGGCTTAGGTGGGAGGCTAGAGCTCACCACCTGCCATTCATGGGGTGGAGTGGACTCCACGGGCAAATGCCTCTGAGCAGAACAAATTGCTAGGGCATTGTTTCTCTTTCTCAGGGTGAATGATTTCCAGGGGCTTACTGAGGTGGGTGAATGATTTCCTTGCCCTGCCAAGCCCTTTCCAAGACTATAATTGCATTTCTAGTGACAAATTCTCGACTGGAGCCCCCCAGCAAGGGCCAGGCTGTGGCAAACTCCAGTTTCTACATCTGAGGCCATCTGTCTGCTGCCCAGCCACCTCCCATCCGCAGCAGAAGAACCAGAAGTCCCGATCTTGCATCTAGCACTGTATCATCTCATAACCACGTTGCTGCCAGCCACATGTGGCCATTTAAATGGAAAATTCAGTCCTCAGTCACACTAGTCATATTTCAAGCGCTCAGTGGCCATATGGCTAATGGGTACCTTTGGACAGCGCAGACATGACATTTCTATCATTGCAGAAAGTTCTACTGGCCAGCCTACCTCCAGCAGAAATTTAATGGAAGACCTCAAGCCAGTCCCTTCACCCCTCTGACTCTCAATGTCCTTTCTGGCTCTGAGCCTCAGTTTCCTCCTCTGTCAAATGGGGGTGATAAGGCTAGCCTTAGAGGGACAAATTCATAAGAGCTGGGGAATGCTGAGCCAAGGGCCAATAGTCACTGGAACATGGTCTAGAGTTCAGGCTCCTGCCACCCCAGATGTGTGGCAGAGTAAATGTAACATTTGAGCAGACATCACACAGTAGATTCGGTTGGGTGTTCACACATTAGTCATTTGTTCTTTCTGCTTATTTATAGGACCCTCATTTTTCACTAGGGCGAAAATGCACAGTCTGGGGGAACGAAGGATGAGTGGACCAGCTAATCATGGCACTCTCACGATCATTTGCCTGTCACTGGTCAAGGGCTGACATCAGCAGAGGTGTGCTGGAGGCTTCTGAGAAAATGTCTCCTATCTGATAAGAGACACATACACGAGAAGAAAGTCACATTGGACCTTGCTCTCACCTCCCACTTCAACTCTATGGTGGCTGGCACTTCAGCAGCCATTTTGGAACCATGAGACACAACCCTGAAGGAAAGGTGAACAACGCTGAGGCAGCTACGTGGGAGAACTGGGTCCCTGGTGTGTCTGTTGAACCCCTGAACCCACACTGACCCCCCCTCACCTCCAGACTTCATGTAAGGCAAAAATAAATGTCCGTGATGGATGGACTTCTCACAGCCAAAAGCACCCTAAGTGGTTCTCATGCAGGGGCGAGTCAGGTTGGCAAGATGCACAGGTCCATTCCCAGGAGAGAGAACAGTATGTGTGAGGGTGCAGAGGTGCAGAAGGAGTACCGCATCCCTGGAAGTGTGAGAATAGCCTGTGGCTGAGGGCGTAGCTGCTGCCAAAGCTGGGCAAGTCTGCGTGGTTGCAGGCTGGTGGGGCAGGGGGACAGTGGAGCGTTTTAAGGACCAGCTCTGAGTTACAGGGTGAACTGTGGGTGGGGGCGGGGTGATGGGGGACCTTGGTAGGGGGCAGGGGGTGGGGGGAGAAGCCAGGGAGGAGGTGAGAGGGAGGATAGGGAGGAAGTGAGAGGTTTGGGAGGGTGGGGAGGGAGGAGCAAGCAGGTGTTGATGGCTGAGGGACTGAGGCAAGGTGCAGAGGAGGAGCTGAGAATGCCTCGGGAGGGAGAGAACTGAGAACAGGGCCCTGGGGATGAGGACGCCTGAGAGAGGGAGGAAACCGAGAGGAGACAGAGAAAGAGGTCTGAGAAAAGACCAGAGATAAGTGCAGAAAAGGTTTCCAGCAAGAGGGGTGAAGATATGCAGCCTCCCTCATTCCACAGCAGACGGGAGGCTGACCAAACTAAGCTGGGCCAAGCTCCTCCTGCTCCACACCCTCCCGTGGCTCCCATCTTCCCGAAGTAAGAAAGAGCCAACATCCTCACAGCCACCTTTGATGCCCGAAGACCCCACTCCCCACCCCACCTCACCTGCCGCTACTCTCTCCTTACAGTTTGAGTCACACTGGCCTCCTTGGTGTTCATGGAATAGGCCAGGCATAGTTCCCCGCTCCAGGCAGGACTTGGCACTTCCTGTGCCCACTGCCTAGAACATGCTCCCTTTGAATCTTTGCAAGACTCATTCCCTCACCTCCTTCAGCGAGGTCTTCCCTGGCTACCTTGATAAGACAGCCCCCTCCCAGAGTGCTCCCCAGCTCCCCTCCCCTCGGGTTATCCTTGTCCAGAGCCCCTGTGTGCAGGATGCTATATGTGTGCATACACAGCTGACCCTTGAGCAATGCAGGGGTTACAGGCGCCAACTCCCTATGCAATCAAAAATCCCTAAAAAAAAAAGGGGGGGGGCGCCTGGGTGGCTCAGTCGGTTAAGCGGCTGACTTCGGCTCGGGTCATGATCTCGCGGTCCGTGAGTTCGAGCCCCGCGTCGGGCTCTGTGCTGACAGCTCAGAGCCTGGAGCCTGTTTCGGATTCTGTGTCTCCCTCTCTCTGACCCTCCCCCGCTCATGCTCTGTCTCTCTCTGTCTCAAAAATAAATAAACGTTAAAAAAATTTTTAAAAAATCCCTGTATAACTTGTGACTGCCCCAGAAACTTAACTATTAATAGTCTGCTGTTGACCAGAAGCCTTACTGATAACATAAACAGTCAATTAACACATTTTCTGTACGTTATATGTATGATATCCTCTGCCCTTACAATAAACTAAGCCAGAGGGAAGAAAATGTCACTAAGAAAATCATATAAAGAAGAGAAAATACATTTATAGTACTGTCCTGTATTTATCAAAAAGAATCCACATACAAGTGGACCCACGCAGTTCAAACCTGTGTCGTTCAGGGGTTTGACGGGACTATAGCTACTTTTATATTTAGCAACTCGACTCGAGCTGAATGCCTGGCCCATAGGAGTGGAGGAGGAACATTTGCAGGGCTGCTGAGCGTATGAGGATCCAGCACAATAAAGACCACAAATATTCCTTCGGAGTTCGGCGATGAATCCGGAAAGCGGAAAGTGAGGAAGTGGAGACAGCAGGTACGGACGAATCATTCAGAAGTTGGGGTGTGAAGGCAGAAAAGAAACAGGACACAGGGGAAAGGAAGTGAGGGAGGCCTTTCTTTCCCAGACGCATGTAGTTGACACAGGTTTAAACGCTGATGGAAGGAGCCAGTAGAGAGGGAGGAATTCAAGACACAGGGAGAGATGACTGGTGGAGAGGCTGGCCAGGGGCGGCGCGAAGGAGAGGGACCGAGAGCCTTGGAAGGCTGTGCCCGTAGAGGTCCGTTTTGTTACCCTAGCTCTGAAAGTGGTCCCTGCAACTGGTAATAAGCAGGAGAGTTAATAATAACATGTGGCATTTATCAGGTGCCTACTCTATGCCAGGCCCTGGGGGAAACTCTGCCATGTAGCTACAACCAAATACCAGGAAAAAACTGAGTCTCTCTTTGCAACGCTCCCTCCTTAGGGATAATGAGCATCATGTCAGCGTTGGTGTTTCCTCCTTTACTTGGCTACCAGGAAGCTCAAAGCCAAACTTGAAGATCAGCTTTTAAAACTGGGTAGAGAATTGTGTGGCCCATGAGCTGTCTTCTTATTTTCTTCCCCGACTTGACCACTAGTTAGATTTGTATCTTGTCTTGCCTGGAAGTTTTCGTTTGTCATTGCAAGTCTGTGGGGCTGCAGTTCATAGAAAATCTACCTAGCAGTGGATCAAAAGAAGACAGTACAGTAAAACCTGGGGCTGTGAGGACCTTGGTCTGCTAATGTTCCGCGAGATGAACAAACATTTCTAATAAATTTTAACTTGATGAGTGAGTGATGTTTTATAATACGAGTAGTACATGATGAAATGTCACACGATCGCAATGGAGCGAATGGTTCCTGAAATTCACTTTGATAAACAAGTGCTTTGGATAAGAGGCATGTTTCCAGAACGAATTGTGCTCACAAACCAAGGTTTTACAGTAGTTTGTGTTTCTCTCTCATAACCAGAAGCCAGGAAGTATATAGATCAGGCATAGGCAGCTAGGGACCTGGGCTCCCCCTCACTCTACTCTGCATTCCTTCAGGTGTGCTCCTTGAACTCATGCTCACAAGGTGGCTGCAGAACTCCAGCCTCAAATCCAAATCCCAGGCAGAAGAGACCTACCAGAGGATAAACAGTACGTTTCCTAAAAGTCCCTCCTAGCAACTTCTCCTTAGAACTCATCAGCGAGGGCGGTTTCCCATGCCCAATCGTACCTCAAGGGAAGCTGAGAAAGGTAGTTCTTTACCTGGGCAAAGTGCAGCTCTAAACAAAATCGAAGTTCAGTTACTGAGAAGAAGGGAAGATGGGTATTGGTTGGGTAAACGGCAGTATCTACCATGGTTAGCTACATTTTTCTCCTTCCTCTTTTATAGAATAAAGACAAGTACACATGTTGCAGTAGAGCATAAAAAGCCCTACCGTTGGCCAGGTAGCCATAAACTCTGTGTCTGTCTCATCTGTGGTTTTGTCTTCGGTTCCTCGAAAAGGAACCAAGCACCTCTCGCATGGAGATGTCATGATCCCCATCTTATAGGTGAGGAAATAGCTCTTCCTGGACCTCAGCACACATCTAACCACACAGTCATCGGGCTTAAGGTTATTATTCTGCAGAGGAGGGGACGTGGTCCAGAGACATCAAGTGACCTGCCCCAGATCACACAACTAAGTCATGGCGGACACTACAGGTCAGGTCTCTGGAGACACAGTTCAGATTGAATCTGGTCTGGACACAACTCAGCCCTGAAGGCTGACTAAGACAGGCTTCCTGCATTTCCCCCCTACCTATACCATTACCTGGTGAGTTGGGATAGAGTCACTGTGAGTGAGTCAAGCAGCTGCTGTAGGGTCAGGCGAATGAAGAAAATAATTAATAATAACTTTCAACCAAATTCAGGGTGAAACCGCTAAACAATGAACTCGAGTGCTGAAAAAAAAATTGTTTTCATCTAAAATTCCATTTCCTTGGGTCAAAAGCATTTTCGGCAGGATGGCTTTCCAATAGACCATGAAGACCTGACCGTGCCCATCCCTTAATAAGTGCTGGAGAAACCCTGGGTTGGCGCCCTGACAAGCTGCCACCCAAATCACAATACAGTTTCAGCCCCCAGAGAGGAATCAAAGTCCCCATTATTAAAATGTGTTATTTATGGCTTACAGAAAGTCCTCCAGACCCCTGACAGCTCAGGAATGAGCTCAGAAGTTAACTCTTCGATATTATCAGGGTCAATCCATGTCTCTGGATTCTTTAGCCCATGTTCTTCTTCTTCTTTTTCTTCTTTTTTTTTTTCCTTCCTTTTTCCTGAAAGGCACGTACTGAAGAAGAATTTCATTCAAGACACAAAGAAATGACGAAGCTGTTTGGGGAACTGCCTGAGTCCTTTCGCTGCTCAAACCTCTGATTCATCCGCCCTTTCTGTAAAGATAGAAATGACTTCTCACGTAATTGAAGGTGGCCATGAGGACAGGAGAACACAGGAGGTGGCCGGGGATGCACGGCATGAAGCTGGACAGCTCCTGGAGACCCTGTCCTCCCACAGAGGCTCAGAGAGGGCACAAGGCCTTGCCGTTGTCACATAGCAAGACTGTGCCCCAGCGCTGTGGGAGGTGGCAGGAAACCAGAGTCCCGGGGCCAGTGCTGCCCTCCTGAAGGTCCTTGGCAAAGTCCCAACTCTACTTGGAGCCTCAGTGTTCTCATCCGTAAAATGGCTATGAACATGAGCCCAGTGCATTTCAAACACTTTTTTTAGTAGTTCAATCCTATTTGTTTTTCAAGAAAAACCATGCAAGGAATCCCCAAAACATACTTTAAAATGAAAAATGCAGTCACTTTCCTCCTGGAAAACCCAGATGCGAAAGGAGCCCAGGAAGGCTGTGGTTCCATGAAAGGCTGTTTGAACTTCAGGCATTAGCTGAGCATTGAGACACTTGCTAGTGGAATCTGAAGTCCTGCCATCGAGGGAAGCTGTTCTTTTACCCCCCACCTGAACTCTGATGGGGGTGCCCCGTCCCCCATCCCAGCCCCACCTACCACACACAGGGCTCCCCAGTGCAGAGACGGGGCCCTTGCTGGCTGATGGGACCCTGCTGGGAGGTGAAAGAATTAACCCTGCCTTGCTGAATGCTGGGGGCTTCAAGCCCCCTACCTGCTGATCCTTCCCCAGAGGCTGCGCTAACCAGGGTAAAGCACGGGAGTGAGCAGCAGAATGCGGGCTGGCAGCCAGAGGGCCTTCGGTTAGGTCCTGTGTCTGTGAACCGCTCACGGGGTGACTGTGGCCAAGTCATTTCCCTCTCTAAGTCTGTTTTCTCTACAGGTGCAACGCCAAGGGATATATCGGCCAGGATTATTTTAGGTGCAAAGGATAGCGAATCCAAGCTGGCTTCAAAAACTGGAAAAGTGGGAACCCGTGTGCACTGTTACATAAATTGGGGCAGCATAAATTGGGGCGGTCGCTATGGAAAAGAGTAGGGAGGTTACTGAAAAAATTAAAAACACAACCACCATGGGATCCACCCATCCCACTGCCGGGGACATATCCAAAGGACATGAAAACAAGATACTGAAGAGACGCTTGCACTCCTAGTTCACTGCAGCATTATTTACAATAGCCAAGATAGGAAAGCAACCCGCATGTCCATCAACTGATGAATGGATAGAGACATGATGTATATACACAATGGAATACCACTCAGCCATAAGAAGGAAGGAAAACCTGCCATTGGCAACAACACGGATGGGCCTGGAGGGCATTATGCTACGTGAAACGAACCAGACAGAGACAGACAAATGTTCCGTGGTATCATTTATAGGTGCAAAACTAAAAAAAAAAAACCCAAAAAACAATAAAAAGTCAAACTCTCAGAAAGAGAGAGTTGGAAAAGGGTCGCCAGGGGCTGGGGGTAGGGGAAACAGGGAGAGGTTGGTAAAAGGGTACAAACTTTCAGCTACAAGATGAGTAAGGTCTGAGGATATAATGGACAACATGGTGATACGGTTGATAACGCTCTATCTTAGAAGTGAAATTTGAAAATCACTAAGAGCGTAGAATTTATATGTTCTCACATATTTGTGTGAGGTGATGAATGTGTTCATTAACTAGATGTGAGGAACCCTTTCACAATGCCTAGGCATACCGACCCATCACCTCGCACACTTTAAGTACGTCACAAATGTGTCAATCATACCTGAATAAGGCTGGAGAGAATAAATAATTAAAAATGCTTAAAAATGAAATTACAAATGCCCGGGGCTCCCAAATTGCAGCCATGTAGCTCCAAGGACCTAGAAAACAAGAAGGCACTCCCCTCATGGCACCAAGCAGAATCTCAGACTGGGACCAGCTGGCCAGTCTCAGGTCATGTGACCACCCCTGACCCTCAGTCACTGTGGTTGGGGCATACTTTTGTCTGACGGGCCATGCCTGGGTCACATGCTCATGTATGAAGCCTAGAGTGACAATTCACTCCCCTTCCAACCTGTATTATCCCCCCAAAATAGTAAGTCTCCCCTAAGAAGGCCAACGGAGTGTGGGAAGGCCAAATCCACAGAGGACCGCTAGAGAGAACTAGGGTCTCCAGCGGGTATAAACACAGAACCCCATGCTCAAACCATAGCTCAATGCAGTGCCCAGTGATCTGATGCAGAAGAAAGTTCAAGTTGCTTTTGTTGAACGAATAGGGTAATTTAGGACCCCGTTCACACACCGCCCTTCCCTTCTCTGTGGATCCCAGCTGGGATGTTGGAGGACCCATCTAGCTCCCTAGAAGAGATGTTCTGATGGCCTCTGGAGGCTGGAAATCATGGCCCGTACTGCCAACAACGGCCTGAGATCAGGGACACTGTGCCAACCTGCCCCTTCCTGCTGACAGGCCCTCAGGTCATCTTGCCTAACCTCCCATCAGACAACTAAACCCTCTTCAAAAAGCAGCCTCTCCAACCTCCTCCACGCCTCCTTGGTGAGGGCCCTCATGCTCCTGGTACTCACCCCACTGGGTGCTATTGTCTGTTTAGCCTTTACGCCAGCCTATGAGCTTTGCGAGGGCAGAAGTGGTGCCTGTTTTCATTGTTGTGGTCCCAGCCTGATGCAAGAAGGCTTGGTAAATATTGTATGGATAGGCAGGTGGGTGAATGGATAGATGGATGGATGGATGGATGGTGAGTGGATGCATAGGTGGATGGGTGGGTGGGTAGTTGGATGGATAGGTGGGTATGTGGGTAGTTAGAAGGATATATGGTGTATGTGGATGGGTGCATGGACAGATGGATGCACGGATGGAAGAAATACACATATCCTAAGATGACCCATCTCTTTCCCAGAAAATAGGACTGGGAAATAGCAGTTACTCAAACAGAACTACCAGCTTCTCGCAGTGTCATATATACACAGAGGGTCCTGTCCCCTGCCCTCTGATCCACAGACTTGCCTGAACCCCCTTTACTATTTCAGGACGGCCCTGCAGATACTAGAGGAGGTAGTGACCAGGATCCCTGGGGCTGCGTCCCTAAGTTGAGTGGCCCAGCTGCTCTAATCGAGCCCCAAGAAGCGAGGTCTCTACTGCCTGGCTGCCCCTTGAAGACATACCCAGCCTACACCTGTCCTGTCAAGGATCTCAGCTCTAGCACTTAAGGGATTCTGAAGGATGAGGGCAGCGGTCATCTTCTTCCTTCTAGGCTCTGTGACTTAAGTAAGATGGCCTGGGGCACATTTGCTTGTCTGTACCACACAGGGACTGAGCTCCTGACCACCATGGACAGTGCTAAGCCCCACCTCCTGAACCTGGCCACGTGTGGCTTGCATTTTAGACCATATCCTGGATTCACATTCATTTCTAGTCAGATGCACTTTGCATGAATTCTGCCAGCGTGACAAGGCCATTCTGATTTCTGACTCGGTCTGTGGCCTGTCCACAGCTTTGGGCCACCTCCACCTCCATTCTTGGAGCAGCCAAGGGCAGGACATGGTGGCATTTCCCCCCGAGAAGCCGTGGCAGAGAAGGAGGGGGTTGGAGGGAGGAGATGGGATAGAGACGGGAGAGCAATGCAATGCCCTCGCAGCGAGTCCCTGGGTCAGACTCTGACCCCTGACCCTCCCCTAAGCATTTTTTCCACCCTTTGCTTTCCCCCTTATCCGGTGCTCAGGATTCCAGTCCCCCTTTGGCCAGAGGCTTCCCAAAGACTCAATCCTACTTTCCCCCCAAGAATCACTAACAAATACATGAAACACAAGTGTGTTTTTTACTTTCCAGATGGGGAAACTGAGGCCCATTGAGACGGTCTCTCAGAGCATCAGGAGCCAGATTGGATTCCACCTCTGTTAACTTATTGCCACCACTTAAACTGCAGGGCTGAGCAGTGGTTAGACAAGGGGACCCAGTTTCCAGGGTAGAATTCCGGTTCCATCCTCCATGAACCAGGCCACCTTGGGCAAGGACCTCTCTGGGCTCAGTTTGCCCCGTTGTGAAATGAGGATAGTGTGGCACTTACTCCACACTACACAGGTATTACGTAGATTAAACGAGATAGTCCGAGTCAAATGCACGAACAGCGCCCCAGGCATAGAAAGTCCGCATGGTTTCACTATCATGTGCCAGACGGAGTGCTGGGCGCTTGACACATTGTCGCCTTTTTCCTCACTGCACACCGCCTGGTTAGAAAGCATTCTTCCCATTTTACAGCTGGGGAAACCGAGACTTGGAGAATGAAACCAAGTCAGCCCCTCTGCTCGCCCCTCAAACTTCCCAGCGTGTGTCCTGTTGAACAAGAGGACGAGAGCATCCACTGCTGGGTCGCTGCCCACTTGCTTCCAAGTTCACGGTTATTCTAATTCTCATTTCCAGGCTCCAGCCTGGACCCAAAGGAGACTGCAGAGAATGGAACAGAGAAGTCTCATTTTTCCCTGTCGAGGGAGACCAGGGCTGACCCTCAGCCGGTGCCATCCCTATTTTCACTTGGGTGCCCCACCGTACCCCTGAAAGAGCTGGGCCTTAAGCAAGTAAACAAATACACAGAAAAGACAAATTGCAAACGTGACAGTCTCTAATGAAAAGAAACAGGACAATAAAGAGATGGGGTGGGCAGGGCTAGGATGGCCAGGGGACATCTCTCAGGAAATAAAATATGAGTTAAGAAAAGGATGGATCGGGGCTATCTAAAGGAAGAGGTTCCAGAGAGGGGAACTAGCAGGTGCAAAGGCCCTGAGGCAGGGATATTTGACATGTTTGAGGAACAGTGAGGTGGCCAGCATGGCTAGAAAGTACTAGAAGAGGCACCGAGTGGGAAGAGACGAGGCCGATATTAAGGATAGCCAAGAAAGCAGTCAGCCTCTCCGGGTGGTATCAGCTCTTGCAAAGCATGGGAAATTGTGCTTGGAAAAGGGAAAAAAACACAGCACAGATCACTTTCAAGCCCAGAACATTTGGCATACAAACTGACACACAGATGCTGGGAATATGAACTGATATCAAGAATCAAACATTAAAAATGCACATCCTTTGACCAGACAATTTCAGTCACGGGGAATGGGGAATAATAACTATAGCAGGGAAAACCTAGAAAACACCTAAGTATCAGCGGGGGGTCTGGTTGTGTGTATTCCATGTCAAGGCCACAAGGTACGATGTGGCCGCGTGAAATGATGCTGCAGAGAAAAGTTTACCAACACGGGAAGATGCGTGCTACCATTAAAATGAAAAATGGCATGGTCCCTTCTTTCTAAATATAAATCTGCATGCATAACCACAGTGAAAGAGACTAGAAATGCAAATGATCCTCTCTGCGGATCCTCTAAATGCTAATGACCAGCTCTGTAGGAGGAAACTGCAGGCAAATGTTCTGCTCTTCCTTTTGTTTAGCTGGGGTTTTTCCCCCAAAGTTACTTCAAGGCCCCCCCCGCCCCCCGAGTTAAAATGAAAACTTTAAAGAGACTCATGGCTTTGCGGTTCTGTCCCCAAGATGGTGCCCAGAGTGCTGGTGAGTGCTGGGCTGTGGCTCCGGGGGATGTAAAAGATATGGTGACCATCCGCAGCCCTCTGGCCATGTGCTGACCCACAGCTGAGTTCTCTAACAGGACACTCTCCAGGGCCTGGGGGAGCCCACACTGCCCTGGGCTGACCCAAGGGGAGGGGAGGTGCAGGGCAGGGCAAGGCCAGCCAAGCAGCCAGGACATCAAAGGTCAGCACCCACAGGACCGTGCCAGGGGGCGCTTGCCCTGCACAGCCTTCCTTCATGTCTCCACTCACCCACTTTGGGAGATACTGCTGTCCCCACTTTACAGATAGGGAAACCGAGGCTTAGAGAAAGAGGCCAACCCACCTATGTTCTCACAGCTAAGCAGCACTAAAGCCAAGACCCAAATTCAGGCCCGGAGGACTCCAGGGGACACGTGACTGGACGAGAGGGCACACTTATGGCCAGGAGCCCACCTGCACATTCGGCATCTCTCGGTGCCTACCATATGCCGGGGCCTGCACAGGGCAGCTCAGCACATGCCCTCGCCACAGCCTCATGATGGGCAACTAGGCACAGAGAGGTTAAACAGCTTACTTGAGGCCACACAGCCTGCAGGTAGCAGAGCCTGGGGCTCCAACTCCCCTCTGCACCCTCCAGCTTCCATAAGGGGTGAGTCCAGAGAGAGCTAGGAAGAGGGTCACCTCCTGCCCCTAAGGACTAGGTGGGGAAACCGTGGTAGTTGTGGGTGGTTCCTGGGAGTGGCTGATGACCCCCTTCCCAGGCACCCCAGCCTCCCTGCCCTACCGTCCAGAAACTGAGGATTTTGGGTGGAGACTGATCAAAGTATCCCCTGGAGGTGTCCCCGGAGCCATGGAGTCCCACAGGGGTAGTGACTTGCCCAAGGTCACACAGCACAAGGGTGAGGCAGGGCCCACAAACCTCCCCCACTCCTGGTACTATGGGCTGGAGTAAGGGGGTTGTCAAGGAGAAGGAAGGAGAGAGCCCACGTCTTCCAGGCAGAGAGAGATTCCTCACGCCTGGCGATCACGTCATCGGCCGGGACGCCACGGCCCCCGGAGTCACCGTCCCCGTCCTTCATGACCTCATCTCTTGGCTGGGCCCCAGCACAGCGCCTGGTGCCTGGAATCAATACCTCTTGGCAGGGCCCAAGGCCCCCTTGTCTTCCTGTCTGCCCCTCCCAGGCGGCCCTGCCCAGCAGCACATCGACCGGCTCCCAAAGTCCAGTCGGAGCTGCCTGTCGCCACTCGCCACAGGCTGGGAGTGAACCCCGAGATCTTCAAGGAGCTCAGACTGATTCTCCTCCTGACTCACCTGGGCTGTGCCACTGAAGGTGGGAAAGGCAGCTTGCACTGAGCTCCAAAGGCCTCCCTGACACTTCCTGCCCCATCAGGGCAGCTCACGCAGCCTCCTTGTGATGAGAGGGTGATGGATCCAGCTTACAGAGTGGCCTTGGGGTTGCACTGGCAAACACAGTGCCTGGCAAACAGTAGGTGCTTAATAAGTGCTAAGTCCCTTCTCCCTTTAGTCTGGATGCTTGTGAATGCACGGTGGGGGCCGTTATCGTGCATAACGGGAACCTTGCACGGGAGGCTGGGTGGGAACTACAACCTCCACTTGACAGATGGGAAAGTGGAGGTCTGGGGAGGGCCACGTGGACACAGGTTTAGAGTCCAGCACTGCAGGACTTCAAAATGCAGCTCGAGGCTGCAGCTCAGGGCCTGGGCTGGAAGGCCTCTGAGAGAACCTGTCACCCAGCCCATTTCCTGTTCACAGGTGGGAAAACCAACAACCGTGGCCCCGAAAAGGTCAAGGCAGTGCTACAGTTCACAGAGCAAGTCAAAGGCAGAGGCAGATAGGGGCTGGGTGTCCACACTCTCAGGCCAATGGGGAAGGGAGGTCTTCAGGACCCAAGACTGGAAGGTACAGAGACAGGAGGGGCCCTCCGCCATGCTCTGTCCTCACTGGGCTCCTAGGAAACTGATCTCCCCGGGGCATGCTTTACCAGGAAACTGGGTCCCTGCTGCCCAGCCGCCACCAGCTTCGGGGCCTGGAGTCGATGGGAGGGGCAGAGGGTAGGGAGGACCTGACCCTGACCGAGTATGTATGCGAAATCAATGCCCAGGTGCCAGGCAAGCAACAGGAGAGAAATGAGAGAAGCCGTTGGGGCCGGCAGACTGGAGGGGGTGGTGGGGACTGAGGCAAGCAGGACAGCATGGGCCCCATCAAAAGGGAGGCGGACTCAGTGCCAGCCAGTTGTTGCTGGAAATGTGGGCGGGGGGGGGGGGGTGGGGAGGGGGCTTCTGGATTGTTGTCATAGTGTTGTCAAGAAAAGCAATAAACACAGATTTTAATTTAAAATCTCCTCATTGAATCACTGAAAACGCAGTCTCAGACAAAACCCACGTGCAGGCTGAAGGAGGCCTCTCCAGAGAGGGCGGGGGCAGGGGGAGGGACGGGCAGGAGTAAGCATGGTGGACAGGAAGGCACCTGGGGAGCGGCCAAGTGGCCAGGCCAGTCAAGGGAGGCCAGCAGGGAACCCAGGGGGCCTACTCGGGGCTCACCACTCAGCCCCAAGTTCACTGGGTGATTGTGCACACGCTTCCTGGCCTCTCCAGAGCTCCGCACGTTCCCTTTCCCCTTTGCTTTTCTCCAGCTTCTGGAAAGGAGGCGTCTATCCCTGAGTGGCCCACCCTGCTCTCTGCAGCACAGCGTTCGGGCCACGAGGCAGCACTGCGGGACAGGGACCCTCGCGCAGGCACCCTGAGATTCATGAGACCCCCGGGAACAGCCCTGAATGTGCGGGTTTGGGATAATTCCCGGTGTCTTTGCTGATGCCTTTCCTTTCTCTCCCAACCCAGGGAGCAGAGGGGGGCTGCTGAGAACCGGGATAACGTGGATGTGTTCTGCCGGGGGGTGGGGGGCAGTGAAAGCAAACCCTCGCACCCCTTTTATTCAGGGCACAACCCACCCCCTGCAGCTCACTCTCACTGGTCCAGACCCCCCCAGAGGACCCTAGTCCCTGGAGCCCCTGAATGCGTTACATCCCACGGCAAAGGAGACTCTGTGGATGCGGTCATTAAGGATGTGGAGGTGGGGAGACTGTCCTGATTGTCCAGATGGGCCCAGCATCGCCATAAGGGTCCTTAAAAGGTGGAGGCGGGGCGGGGGGGGGGGTGCAGAAGGCCAGAGTCACAGAGAGACCGAAAGCTGCTGGCTCTGGAGGCGAAGGAGGAGGCCACCAGCCAAGGAAGGCAGGCGGCCAACCAAAGCCAGAAAAGACATGGAAGGAGATGCTTCTCTCCTGGTCAGTCCAGGAGCAGCGAGCCCTGCTGACACTTTGGGTTTATCCCCATCCGACCCATTGTGGATTTCTGACAAGCAGGACTGTAAGGAGAATAACAGCGTTAAGCCACAGTGTTTGCGGGAATCGGTCACAGCAACAATAGCAAATAATGCAGATGCCAAGTCGGCTAGAAGAGGGAGTGGGAGAAGAATGGCCGGAGGCTGGGGGCGAGGGGGCCCTAGTGCTTCGGCCCAAGCGGCAGGCAGCCCCGGGAATGTGCCCCCCGGGACAGCGCCCTAGCCCCTGGAATGGCTACACGCCTTCCTCAGATGCAGCTGTGGGGAGACGGGTGGCCTCGCCTCACCCAAGCTAAGCTAGCCTCTGGCATCTAACCCAGGGCAAGGCCAACGGGAACATGCACCCTCCTCCCCCAGAACTGCCGCAGGAAGGGCCCAGTCCGTGTAAAGGCCAGAACCTTCCCTAGCTCTGCCAGAAACCCTGCCAAGTGAGGCCTAGAACCACGGCAGCCCCTTTGCCGTCGTGAGGATGATAAAGCCCAAGGGGGCCAGGACCAAGAGAATGACCGGTGAGAGCTGAGGACAGTGGCTGTGGAGAGGGCAGAGGGGCAGAACGAAGAAGACTGGGGAGAGAGAATGGGAGACACTCCCTGTCGCTGAAGAAGGGAGGACAGCCCGTGGGGACACTGAGCCACCAGCACCTCGCCTACATTCTCTGCACGGGGGCCAGAGGTGTCCCATGAAAACCTAGGTCCGATCGTGACACTCCTCTGCTCAGACCTCCCATGGCTCCCACCTCCCCCTGAGCAAGGCCAAAGTCCTTCCTGTGGCCACAAGGCTCTGCACCATCTGGCCCCATGGCCTCCCCACCTCCTTCCCCCTCAGGCAGCCTGCTCTGTAACTCAGACTCACCAGCACAGGCCTGCCTCAGGGCCTTTGCCCAGGCGATGCCCTCCACCTGGTTCACCCTCTCTCAGATGCTCACTGGGCTCACCCCCTCCTCCCTCTCTTTCAAGTCTCTGCCCAAATGTCATCCTCCCAGGAGAGTCCTTCCCTGACCCCCAGGCATCAGAACTGCAATCCCTGCCATCACTCGCCACCCTAGTTCCTGCTCGGTTGGCTCCCTAGACCGTTTATTCACTAATATGTTTTCTTAATCGACTGTAGCTCCCCGAGGGCAGTGCCTAGAGTGCTGCCTTACACACAGTAGCTGTAAAACACACACCTGAGCCAGAACCTGGAGGCCTCCAGGTGGAAGTTCCTGCGCTCTGACCCCACCCTCCCATCCCCACCCAGGGCCCGGGCTTGCTCTCGGGCGCCCCCCACTGCCCAAGCCGGCCCTTGGCGCCAGACCCTGCAGGCTGCACAGACAACTCCGACTTAAAAAGAGCAGGCATTCCTGGGCGCCCCCCTCCCATCAGCCCTGGCCCCAGGCCTCCCGTGCACGAAGGCACGTGTGCTGACAGGCCGCACGAATGGATTCCAGGAGCCGAGGGAGCAGCCCGCCGGGCCCAGAGAGGCTGTCCACCGTGGGGCACCACCTGCCCCTGCCCCCCAAGAGCCCCAAATCTGCTACTTGAGCAGGGGGGGAGGGGGGGCTGCTCCTTGGCACACAGGCACGCACACACATGCACACACACTCTATTCAGAAGTTCTACGACCTCAGAATCTTAGGGGTCGGGAAACTTGTTTAATCCTTATTTAGCTTGCGTGATATTCTTTAAAGTCTGGGGCATGGCGAATTGTACATATCCGAACCCTCAGCCCCCTCATGAGTCCACGCACAAAGGCCCATGAGATCATTCTGAGGCAGAGTCAGCTGGTAGCCCCAAGCACCGTCTTCCCCTTCTTTCTCCGATTTTCAGCTGGGCTCCCAGAATAAAGGCCTCATTCCCAGCCTCTCTTGTATTTAGAAGTGATCACGTGACTAAGCTCTAACCATTGGGAAGTATGAAGTGATGCCCAGCATCAACTTCCAGGAGCCTGTCTTAAAAGAAATCTCATACCCGCCCTTTGTCCCTTTTTCTCCTTCCATCCTTCCTCTGTCCTTCTGCTTAGAACTCTGATGTGACGGCTGGAACTCCAGCAGCCATCTTGGACCACAAGAACCAGATGTCCTTGGTTTTGTGATGCCAGAAGCTAGAAGAAGGCTGGTCTCCACGCCACAACTGTACACTAGCTCTGGACTTAAATATGAAAGAGAGATTTCTTCCTCATTGAAGCCATTGCTCTTTGGGGTTTTCATTTACAGTCCGACCCTCTTGTTGCATAGATGAGGCAAGTGAGGCTGGGGTCAGGCACAGACCGTGAGTTAGAGCAGGGCCAGCACAGAACTGAGGCACTGGCCTTATCTTCTTGTAATCCCCTGGGTGGATTCCTCTTGTGATCCCCTGGGAAGTTTCCTCATTTCTGCTTGAGTGGATTACAGAACCCACTTCCCTCAAGGTCATGCAGGCCAGCCTTGGGACCTTCCACTCATGGAGGTCCCAAGGCCTCCAGAGGCAGCCCTGGGCGGAAGCCACCCAAGGCCTGGGCTCCATCAGAGGCATCTGTGCGAGCCTGGGCAAGGCCCTCCGCCTCTCTGGACCTCATGTGCACTTCATCAGCCCCAGTAACTTCTCTCCATGTCTTCCTTCCCTCACTTCCTCCAGAACCCAGGATTCCTGGGTTCAAGACCAGACAGAGGTCACCAGGGGTCCCCCAGCCCAACCCCTGTCCCTTTCCTGGCATCCCTAGTAGATGGTCACCCAGGTGCTGCTTGGACACATCAGGTGCCAGAGAGAACACTTTCTCCCCGACAGTCCACCCCAGCCCTGCTGAGCTCTGACTGGGACACCTGGGCCCCCAGGCCTCCGTCCCGACCCCACCCCCTGAGCTCACCTGAGGACAGAGGCCAGGACCTGAAGCTGCTCCTGTCCACACTCATGGGCATTTGCCACCCTGCCACCCTCTGAATTCTGCATCCCCGGAAGACAGACAGGAGAGTGGAGGGAAGGGAATGCCCACTGACTGGGCTTCCCCTCAAGTGCCAGATTTTATTTCCGCAGATTCAAGGCTGCAGAAGCTGACCTGGGCCCCGCATGCTGAGCCCTGGCTGTTAACCCCGCAGAACACTGAGTGCCTCGTACATCCTCTGCTCTAATTTTCATAACAGTCCTCTAACCCTATCATTAGCCCCATTTCCGAGATTAGGAAACTGAGGTGCAGAGAAAGTCGTTCATGGTCGTGGCCCTAACAAATCCAGATTCGACCCCGATGTGCCCGACTCCAAGGCCCGGGCTCCTTCGGGGAGCCCAGCCGCCCTTTGCCCCCAGAGCAGGCCTCGGCCACGGGGTCTGAGCACTGACTGGCCCACCGCCTCCAGGGCCCCTCCCATGGCCCTCGTCAAGACAAGACTCCAACTTGCAGGAGAAATTATGAATAAGGCAAAAGAAAGTTATCCTGGCCCCTGTGCATGCCTTAAGTATTTAAATTCTTTTTCATAATTATCTCAAATAGTAATTATTGCAGGAGCAGATGCGCTTATCACAGACAAGAAACCACCTGCCTTCCCATTTTTGTCAAAAGTGGAAACACTGACATTATTTCTGCGATTTGCTTCAATAGCTGTTTTCACTGTAAATACCACCTTAACCACAAGAAAAATACCCTGGGAGACGCTGGAGGTATTCGAGGTTTCAGAGGAATTATTCCAAGTGGGCTGTAGGTGTTTCACAAGGACGAGGAAAGAGAGGGGCACAGGAAAGTGGCTTCCCCTCCACGCCAAGGGAACAAGGGCACGGGCCGAGAGAAGGCCTTTACCACTCTGGGAGGGAGCTCGCATGATACTTACTCCCCGACACCCCGTCCTCCTCTCTGCCCCCAGAGCCCATCCCACTGCCACCTCCCTGGGCTGGCCGGCCTCTGGAAACACCTCATGTACCCTGAAGGACATCAACATTAGGAGGCTCCCTTCTGGGCTCTACCAGAAACGAGGGGACCCCCTTCTGATGGAAAGTTCTAAGAATTCAAAGACCGAAGGAGCAGGTTTCCAAGCACAGAGCATTGCTCTCTCCTCTGGCACCAGTGGGCACAGGGGAGGCTGGGAAAGACAAAAGAACCTCAGAAGCTATGGCCTGAGAAGCACCCACCCTAGCAAGCTCCTTCCTCTGGGAGCACTCCCTCTGCCAGAGCTGGCTACCTACCGCCTACAGGGAGTGTGCAAGAGGGCCTGGGTGGTCCAGGAGAGTCCAGGGCTGGGTGAGAGGCTGGGGACAGGGGCCTTGAAGGGGCAGGTGCCAGCTCCAGTCAGGATAAGCTGTGACCAGGAAACTGGCATCTCAGATTCTAGTCCTGTGTCTGCCACAGGGTGGCCCTGGCCAGGCTGACAACGGGGTCCCCATCTGTCAGATGGACAGGCAGTCTTGGGGGGGGGGGGTACAAGTTAAGCAAATCCCTCCTGCTCAATATTCCCATCTGAATGGCCAATCTCCCTCCCTCCCTCCCTCTCTCTCTCTCAGCTCTACACCCCCAAGTCATTAATCCTCATCATTATAAATTATCATCACCGAACATTTACTAAATGCCAGGTACTGTGCTGAGTACCTAGCATGCATTATTACGTCAGCTGCCTTGCACAGGATTCCCGCACCACAGCCCTACCATCAGCCCCGTCTTCCACATGGGGAAACCGAGGGTCGGGTGTAAGCAAGTTGCCCAGAGCAAGTTAATGAGCCAAGGCACACATCACTGCAAACGTTGTTACAGAGACCTATGACGGCCCCCACAGAGATGGAGCTCTGACTGTCCCCATTTCACAGACGAAAGCATCAGGAGTTTAGCAGGCACTGTTCCTGCTGCTGAAGAGGGAGCAGCTGCAAGGACCGGCACAGAGACGCAGGGGCTCTGTCCCCAGCCCCAGCTGCCCGACAGCCCCCCAGCGCTCAGGTTCAGCCCTCTGTCCCCCATTCTCTCCCAGTCGTGTTCTCTGCTGCCCCCGTGTGGCCACCAGAGCTGACGCAGCCTTTCACAGCCTTTGGGGTCCTGTGAGCCTGCTTGAGTGAAGAAGGGGTGGCGGGAGTGGGAAGAAGGCGGGGGGGGGGGGGGCTGGGGAGTGGGGCACAGCCCTTCTCTTGACTCCCTGTCAGCCCACTTCAGCCACTCCAGCACATTCTTACTTCCGGCCTTCGCCCCGCAGGTCCCTCTGCCAGCCACGTCCTCCTCATTCAGGCTTGCAGCCCTACGATGCCACCTGTCTCCTACCCAGGCCTCCGCTGTTGCTCTGCTCCCCCGTCCATCTTCCTACTTGTCACCACCTGCCATCACATTCTAAACTTATTTGTGGACTGTCCATTTCTCCGGCAAAATAATGTCAGCTCCAGTGTCTGGCACACAGTAGGTGCTCAATAATGACTTTTGAACAAATGACTGCTTCAACATTCCCATCCAGTGGTCATTCCAACTTGCTCACCCCCATTATGGGGCAGCTGTGACTAAAATGGGAGCACTTACTCACAAACTTGGGTCCTGTCTTCCTAAGGGTCCCAGCCCTACCCACAGACCTACTGACCCCTCCTGTCCCTCCTGCCCCAGGACAATCTTGCCCAGAATGAGGGACAGGAGCTGGGACCCCTGGGGCTGCACTTGTTCTGGCTGAGCCACTCCTCACAGACAGGGGTCTCCAGGGTTCACTGCACATCTCAGAGTCCACTGAAGGGTCTGGACCTGAGCACAGGAACCAGGGAGCTCAGAGAAGAGCAAAGTTGAGCTGAACATCTCCTTCACTGCAAGCATAGATCTGTGGTAATGTGGCCTGACAGACGCAGCCATGCACTCAACAAAATAAATTCATGCTGTTCCGTGCTGATACGAAGAGGTTTGCAGAAGTGAATTTGGTCTGGATATTGATCATGGAAGAGACATATAGGCTCAGCCATCTTCATCCCACCCACCTCTTTCTGTCCATGTGACCTTGGGCGAGTCCCTTAGCCTCTGACTTCGGTTTCTCTTGGGTACCGTGAAGGGCTAGTGAGAATGGCCACCAAGTTCCCTGGCACCCTGGGGGCCCCCAGGTCATTGCTCTTGAGTGTGTCGCCCCTCTGGACCTATGCCTGGCAAAAGCACCGCCTCCTGGTAGGCCTTCCCACCCCTGTAGCTATTGCCATCTTCCGTCCGTGGCTCAGGGAATGGCAGCCTCCGCAGGCAAGAGGGACATATGGCTGGGAGAGGGGCTGCGCCCAGGCCCAGAGGGACAGCCAATGGCACTGAGAGCGACTGTCACCCACTCACCCAGCACCCTTCCAAGATGGCCTGACAGCAGCTGTCATTGTCCCCTTCTGGATGGCGGGGGATGGCCTGTCCCAGGGCTCCCTATACAAGCCTCTCTCACTGTGTGACGCAGCTAGGGGAGGCAGCCGCTCAGGTCTGTTGAATACCTATTGTGCGCCATAGCCCGTCCTGGATGCGCCCCCTCAGCCCCAATGGGGGAGGTGACTGCGTCCCGTTCTACAGGTGGGGACCCTGGAGCTCCAAGTGCTCAGCAGCTGCTCACAGTCGTGGCCTGGCACAGACCCTGTCTTCTACAGCTCGACCTGCTGGGGCCTGCCGTGTTCCTTTTTTCCCCCGGAAGGGAAAGTTTGGGCCAAAGGTCTCCTGGATGCTCCCGGCCCTGAGGATTTATCCATCTGCTTTTCTCGACTTCCGGAGGCTCTGCAGCTCCTGCTGTAAGTGTCTCGGTTTCTGAGCCCGTGAGTCAAACATGATGTAATGAGTGATAATAATTCCCACTCCATGGAGGCGGAACTGCGCTGCCTCCTTCGGCCCTCCCCGCAACCCTGTGAGGCTGGTATTGTCATCAACCCCGTCTCACGGGCCAGGAAACGGAGGCACAGAGAAGGTAAGGGAGTTACCCACAAAGAGCTGGTACCCGGCAGTGTCGGGGTTTGAACCCAGGGCCTGGCTCCAGGGTCTGTGCTCCTCACCACTCTATACCATACTGACATTCAGAGCACACGGAGTCCAGAGTTCTGATGCTGAGATATGAAAGCTGCAGTATCACAGACACAAAAGAGGGCGTAACCTCCTTAATCCAACGTCCCCCTGATCTCTGCCTTCCCTCTCTGGGAAAACGGGGGTGCCCAGAAATCTCTGGGTGCCCATGCCCTTCCGAGAAGTGACCCATGATCTCTTACTACCTCTGGGCGGCCGCTTCCTTGAGAAGGGGCACCCCAAGGTGGGCTTGGGGCCGCTGCTCTGGCTCCCTCCAACCCCAGTCCACTCACAGAGGCGCTACTGGGGGAAGTCTGAGCCGGCCCCATCAGCCTCCCCACCAGCAGTGGTGAGTGGCCAGACCAAGGAGAGGGTGGGACCCCACATAACCCCGGTCTTGGGGAACGGGGGCGAGACCCTCAGGGCCAGGCCCACCACCCACGGGGCCTGGGCTCCTGTACACATTTCCCATGGCGCCGCAGCGCCCCCTGGCGGCGTCTGGCTCCAGCGGCGCCCGGCTCTGGCTTTGGGCGCCTGAGGCCCTTCTGCTGGAGCGGCCGGCGGGGAGAGGGGATGCCCTGGGCGGCAGCGGGGCAGGGGCGCGCCCCAGGAAGGGGAGAGGCGCTCAAGGCCTGGCTGGGAGCCGCTCAGGGACAGGGCGGCTGGCTGCCTGGAGGGCTGGGCCTCACCACCTGCCAGAGGAGACTGACTGGCCCTTCAACAGAGCCCTGGGCTTCTTGTCCCCTTCCCCACACCCCGTTCCCCAACCCCCACCCTCACCTCTTCCAGGCCTGGGCAGCAGCCAGACAGACCGGAAGACAGAGACCACACCCCCGAGCCCAGAGGTCACGGACCTTCCGGCCGGCAGCTCTGTCCTGGGGAGGCATGGGCAGGGGTTCAACCTCCCCACCAATCAGTTGTGCCCAACAGGCAGGCCCTCCCTTCCTGCAGCGCCTGAGGGGACAGCTGGAGCCCAGGGGATGTCTTCAGTTGCAATCCTGCTGACAGCTGTCACTGTGGCCAGTGACACCCACCCAGCAGGGCCCACATTGTGCCTCAATGGGCATGGGAGCAGGGAGATGGGCTCAGCATTGATTTTTCTTAAAGCAGAACCGTGTGCGGGTGGAAATGCCAGGGCTGGGGACATAAAGGAGGGCAGGGGAATGGAACACCTAAACACAGTGGGTTGGGGCCATGCCGGTGGTCCAGATGCCCTGGGTTTCCTGTGCCCCTGATCCTTCACCATTCTGCAGTACACTTGGCCCTTTCATCATCTGCTTCACACACGATACGAAAGGGAGGCTCAAGGGTAAGGAGGATGGCCAGACTGGGGGTCCCCAGTCTTGGGCACTGGCCCTCAACGAGCACAGACCTCAGGCAGAGTTCCTTCCCCAAATCCAGCAGCAGGTGGGGTGGCCCCTATCAGGCAGCCCTTCCCGGATCTCACAAAGGGAGGTTAACGCTCCCTCTGCTGGAGCCTAGCGCCTCTGTTTCCATGGCAACCTCTCTACCCAGGACAAAGCGAGGCTTCTGAATTACCCACATCATGCTGGCAGGCTGCCGGAGAGGGAGAGCCCAGGCCTTAGCGTACAGACGGGGAAACTGAGGCAGAGGCTTGCTCTGAGCCCCCCGCAGCCTCCTGTGTCTTCCCCATCATAGCACTCATCACACCACAGAGTCCATCTACGAGGGACCCCCAGACAATAATCGTACAACTAAATACATAAAATAACATCAGTTGAACATGTTTGGAAGAAAAATATAAAAGGGTAAGGATGTGGGGAATGATACGGGGGCGGGGAAGGGCAAGGACTTACTGTAGATACGAGGACAGGGAAGACCTCCATGAAGAGGTGACAGTTGACAAAAAGGAGGGGAATCTTATGAACACCTGGGAAACAATGTTGCAGGCAGAGGGATCAGTAAGTGCAAAGGCCCTAAAGTGGGAACATACTAGACAAGGTTAGGAACAGCGAGCAGCACTACAGCGGACGTGGAAAGAGACTGAAACAGAGATGAGGTCAGAGAGGTGAGCAGGGGCCAGAACTCAGAGGCCTTACAGACCACAGGAAGGAATTTAAATTTATCCTGGGTGTTATGGGAAACCACGGAAGGTGGGAGGCATTGAGGACGGACAAGTTATTTACAATAAATGTTCAGGCAGCTTTGAGGAGAAAGGGTGGCGAGGATGGGAGGGGTGTGGATGAGGGAGGAGGCAGGTGCAGGGCTCCAGGTGAGAGATGAGGGCGGGAGCCAGGCTGGGGGCAGCACAGGCAGGGGACATGGCTGGGTTCTGAAGTGTTCTGAGGACTGATGATGAAGGAACTGCCTGTGATTGGATGTGGGGGTTAGCAAGAAGTAAAAGCTAAAGAAGAGGTTGGGTCTAGAATGTTCTGAGGGTCCAGCAGGCCAGACTCCCTGATGTAGGTAGGGGTCGAGAGAGAGGAGCCTGGCTACTCCAGGCTTCTTTTTTGTTTTAATTTTTTTTCATGTTTCTTTATTATTTTTGAGAGAGACGACAGAGCACAAGCAGGGGAAGGGCAGAGAGAGAGGGAGACACAGAATCAGAAGCAGGCTTCAGGCTCTGAGGTGTCAGCACAGAGCCTGACGAGGGGCTCGAACTCACGAACCAGGAGATCATGACCCGAGCCAAAGTCGGACTCTTACCCGACTGAGCCACCCAGACGCCCCGCTACTCTGGGCTTCTAAATGAGCAACCAGCTGACCAACGGTGCTGCGTCCCCTGCATCCCCAATCCCTCTCAGGCTGGCCAGCCCCTCCCCCGCCCCCACCCTTCCCACTGTGACTTCTGGAACTCCCGGTGAAGCCAGCAAACCTCTCCCCTTACTTCTTCACCATCTGAGCTGCCACTGTGGCTCCTGAAGAGCCCTGCTGAGGGGGCTTCCTCTCTGACTCCCGGGGCCTGGAGGGACGGGTGGGCAGTGGTGCAGGGGGATGGTGTAGCTAAGGCCTTGTGGCTCGGGGGTGAGGGGAGCTCCCCCAAAGTTAACAGTGTAGGGGTGGCTGGTACAAGAAGGGGAGGGCCACCAGGCAGACCCGAACTACTGGTGCCCCCTGCCGGTGCACACTTGTCAGTGAGCACACACCGCCCCTTATGCCTTCCACGCTTGAGGAAACTGAAGCTCCCGGAGGCGGGACGTCCTAGCCATTGTCAGTGAGACCAAGGCTGGACTGGCCTCAGGCCCCACCGGTCGGAGACTTGCCCCTCACCACGGCTGCTGGGTGGGCCTGCCCGGAGAGTTCCCGTCCCACGGCACTGACAGGGTGACTTGTGTTCACTTTGGGCCCAGTCTGCAAGGGGACGGTTGTCTCAGAGTGCCTCTGCTCCTCCTGCCCCCCTCCTGGCCAGCTCCTCCAGGCCCCCAGCTCTTGGGGTGGGAACATCAAGGCATAAATCCTGACTCGGCCGACAGCGCCCTGGGGCCGACGCAGAGACCCACTGTCCCCTTCCTGTCCCCACCCTTCCTGGCGTGTTTCACAGGGTCAGAGTGGCTGGGGTGGGGAGGACCAGCTCATAAACCTTGGCCCCGGTCGGGCCGGACCAGCCTTGAGCTTCCGACCTGATACACGGATGGAGGAGAGGATGAGGCCTCGCCCAGCAGTGACCTTTGAGGGCAGAGAGAGAGAGAGAGAACCACCAAGGGCTGAGCCCCACTGGGGACCCTCAGGGGCCTGTGTGGAAGAAGCAGCAAAGCCCCCGCAAGGTGCCTACAGAGAGGAACCTAGGGCAGATGCTTCAGTTACTTGGTGGCAGTGCCACAGACAAGCCCCAGCCGAGGACCCCCCACCCTGACTGCCGCTGTCACCACCACTCCGCCCTGCTCCTCCCTTCAGCAGACAGTTGGACAAACTCAGATTACCACCTGAATAGCTGGAAAGGCCCCAGCCTTTCTCCCAAGCAGCTCATGGGGGTGGGGAATGCACAAGTATGTTCGTTTATTCACTCAGCAAACATTCATTAGTGCCTCCTTTACGCTGCACCTGGCGCTAAGTGCTGGAGACCCAGAAATGCCGTTTATCCGCATAAATCCCGAGATTTACGGGCTACCCTGCAAGGATGTGTGAAGGCAGCGGGGGCCGGAGCAAGGAGGTGCCAGCTCTCTGGGGGCAGTCCAGACGAGTAGGAGTTCGCCAGGCACTCCCAGCACAGGAAACAGAATAGCGGAGGCATGGAGGTGCAAAGGTGCTTGGAGGGGGTTGGGAAGGGCTGGCAGCTGGGGTGGCTGGAGCGCAGGGAACAGATCGAGAGTGATGGGTGATGAGGCCGGAGAGGTCAGGGTCCCCAACGCAGGACTGAGGAACTTGGACCTGATGCTGTGGCGAATGGGGAGTCATGGCGGGAGTTACACAGGGGAGACCGAAGCTGAGGGCCTCGTCTGCCGGGTCAGCCTCAGACATCTCCTGACATGGCAGGTGGAGACAGCTGAGGCTCAGAAAGACCAGGCATCCTGCCCCTCATCATCCATGGCTAGACAACCTGAGCAGCCCTGGGCAAAATACCGAACCTCTCTGGGCCTCAGTTTCCACATCTGTAAAATGGGGGTGGTCACAGAAAGGAGGATGAGTTTGGTGAGGCGAGGAGGCTTCACTTGTAGCCCACCTGCCTCTCTCAGCGGAGGCAGGGAGGCAGGGCAGTCCCGCCCCCCCAGACCACTCACTAGCCCTGGGCACTCCCGGGCAAGGTCTCCTCCGGAGGCCAGAAAGACTGGGCTGAACAAGGGGCTATAGGTCAGGCGGCTGCCAGAACCCAGGCACCAGAGATCAGCATCCCCCCCTACACGCTCCCACCCCTGCCACCAGAACAGCGGCGGACCCCCCCCCCCCACCGGAAGCTCCCTGCCGAGTTTCCACTCGGCCACAGAAACACAAGCACAGACACCTCCACTGACACAGATACCACTGTAGGCCCCAGATAGAGGGTAGCCCTTGAGCTGGTGTGCTTGTGAGAGTTCCTTTACAGCTGCCGTCCCTGCCTAACTGTTAGTGGTGCCTCTTTCTCAAGTGTACAGACCTAGGGGCTAAATTATATGCACGGCCGCCTCACACTGGACGGACACTCACTGCTGTAGCCTTTCTTCTTAAGAGGGCTTCTCAGCTAAGTAGGTGTGTACATATGCAAATTTGTTTTGTGTGCAAATTTGTGTGCAAATTTGTGTCCTTGCGTGTGCAAATATGTGTGTTTGTGTGTGCACGTGTTGTGTTTGTGTGTATACATGCACACGTTTGTGTATACCTGTGTGTGTGCCCATGTGTTTCTGTGTGTGCATGCCCGTTTGTGTGTGTGCCAGAAACGTCTTTGGCCGTATGGGGGCATCTGTAAGCTTTTAAACGCCAATTAGACTGAAATTACGGTTATCAAAATACTACAAGGAAATCCATAATATGGCATTATGTGGGCTCCCTTCTTAACACAGTGACTAGCACGGTCTGGCAGCAGGTCTGACACCCACGGTAATTTCAAAGTACTGATGAGCTTCGATGATATTTTGAGACAATCCGAGAGGCGGTGTGAACACAGCTAATGCTGCTGTGGGTCTGCTGCCTGTGTGAATAAGGAAAGGAAACTCTACAACTCCATTAGGTTAGTAACGAACAAAAGATGTCGGTTTTGCGCATCCCTAGGCACAGATCCCCTGATTTCTGCCCTGGGATGCTGAGCCTCTAGCCCTCTGCCCCAGCTCCCCCGCCCCTTTAGGGACTCTCCCGGTCCACGCCTGCGCGGCCGCCTGCAGTCCCGCTCACCAACGCCAGGTGTCGCCGCATACGCGCTCAGCGGGCGGCAGCCTCCGCAAGCCCAGACCTCGCTTCAACCTGGGGCGGGATCTGTGAGGCTGGAGGGAACGGCACCCAAGAGTCCACCGGCCCGCCTCTGGGGAGTTACCGCTGCGTCTCCACTCCGCGCCTGAGAACTTCCGATGCTTCCCCAAACCTCTCACTTCGGTGCCAGCGGGTTCCCCTCCCTGGAATGCCCGCCCTTGCTTCTCCACGTGGGAAACTGGGCAAAACCCACTGGAGGCAGCACGTCCTCCAGGAAGCCTTCTCTGATGCGAGTGTAATAGCCCCTCTAAGAGTCCACAGCCCCCTGCGGCTTCCTTCTCATCGCAGTGACTGTGCAAATGGTCGTACCTGTTTCTATGTCTAACTCCCCAGCAGACTGTGAGCTTCTGGAGTCTGGGTGAGGCAACACAATGAGGTTTTTCTTTTGTTGTGTTTCTAAGAGACCGTTTTTCAGGGTGGTTGTAGGCTCGCGGCAACACTGTGTGTAAAGTGCAGAGCTCCCATGTACCCCTTTCCCTACACATGCACAGTCTCCCCTACCATCAACACCCATCCATGAATCTATGTCAACACGTCATCATCTCCCAAGTCCACAGTAGACAGGACCACTCTTGGTGGTGTACATGCTTTGAAGACGTATGATGATATGTGTCACCATTAAAAGTATCATACAGAGTAGTTCCACTGCCCTAAAAATTCTCCGGGCTCCCCTTCTAGGCATCCCTCCCTCACTCCTAATACCTGGTGACTGCCGATCTTTTTACTGTTTCCCTAGTGTTGCCTTTTCCAGAATGTCATATTGTTGGAATCATACACTACATAGCCTTTTCAGACTGGCTCCTTTCACTTAATAATATGTATCTTAGGTTCCTCCGTGTCTTTTGTGGCTGGATTGCTCATTTCCTTTTAGCACTAAATAATTCCATTGTCTGGATGGACCACTGTTTATGTACCCATTCACCTACTGAGGGACAGCCTGGCTGCTTCCACGTTGGGGCAAAATTATGAATAAAGCACAACATCCATGTGCAGGTTTCTGCGTGGACATAAGTTTTCAACTCCTTTGGGTAAATACCAAGGAGGGTGAATGCTGAATTACACGGTTAAGAGTATATTTGGTATGGTTAAGAAATTGCCAAGCTGTCGTCCAAAGTGGCTGCACCACTTTGCAATCCTTCCGACAACGAATGGGGGTTTTCACTGTTGCGCATCCTCACCAGCATTTGGTATTGTCGATGTTCTAGATTTCAGCCACTCTACTACATGTGTAGCGCTATCTCATTTTAATTCACACTTCCCTAATAACATATGATGTTGAGCATCTTTTCTCATACTTGTTTGCCATCTGTATATCCTTTTTGGTGAGGTGTCTGTTCAGGTCTTTTGCCCGTTTTTAAATCGGTTTATTCATTTTCTTACTGTTGAGTTTCAAGAGCCCTTTGCATTTTCTGGATAACAGTCCTTTATCAGTGATATCTTTAGCAAATATTATCTCCCGGTCTGTCACTTGTCTTCTCGTTCTCCTGAGCCCTGAGCTTTTGCAGTCAGAAACGCCTGGGCCTGAATCTATGCGACCTTAGGCAAGTCACATGCCCTAAGCCTCAGTTTCCATTTCTGTAAAATAGGAACAGAAGCCCTCCCTTCTGGTTGTAGAGGGGTAGAGTGAAATCTTAGCAATGCAGAGCTTCTAAGCACAGAGGCTGAAACCTGGCAGGGGTTGCCGGGTAGATGCTGGTGGAACGGAGGCATGTCCGTTCTCTGGGTGGTGCAGTTTGCCCACAGTTCCACCATTACGGCAACTGGCCGTCAATAGTGGCCCCGTCCACGGCAGTCCAGGCCCGGCCAGGTCAATAAATCCATTTGCCAGGAAAATTCTTATGGGTGGGAATTCTTGGTCCCACAGGCGAGGCAAAAGAGCAGACCCCAGGGCGACCACAGCCTTGGGGCAAGGGACACACCTGCTGTTCAAAGGGAGGGTTGACCACTCTGCCGAAGTCAGGGCGCCATCCAGGCCATGTCCCCTTGAGGACCATTCCTCACTCAGCATCCAAAGCTCTTCCCATCTGGCCTCCCCCAGACCTCGAGCCACTACTCCTGGCATGCCCTTCCCCCCAGCCACATTGGGCCATGGGCAGAGCCTCTAGTGTGTCCATGTGGTATCACGGTCCTCCTTACCATCAAAAACACCTTTCCCTCATGCCCACTGGTCCCCATCCATCCCTCTCCATTGGAGGTAGAGCGTGGGCTGAGGCTGAAGCCACCAGGAGGCGCCATTGCTCCACAGATATGCCAGAACTCAGCTGAAAACTTTGGAAGGAGCCGCCTTTATCCCACTGGCTGCACAGCAGCAGGGAGGGGAGGACAAGGGACCTAACAAAACCATGGGATCTGGCAAGACAGAACTTCAAGGCTCCATCCTGTGTCCTGACCCTCCAGGCCCACCTTGCATGCCTCCTGTGACGGGGCACTTACTACCTCTAGCCAGGCTGCCTGGCCATCACAGGCTGGCTCTTGTGAGAAAAGCGGACTTTGATCTTTACGGACACCATGAGGTTTTAAGGGACCACAGGGGCTGCCTCATCAAGATATTTTAAGAGAACGGCTTTACCCTGGGAAACTATAAGCTGATGTGAAATACTGGCTCAACCAAGCAATGGAGCACATGGGCCCAGGCTCACCGGACGGGGCCCTGGTTTGTGGTGTAGCTCAGGGACTCGGATAAAGCAGGCCTTGGATGCCCGGTGGGGTGCTCAGACACCCCCACCCCCACAGGGGCCACGGCACTGCTCACCCCGTAGCTTGGCCTGTGTCGGACAGTGAGGTCATCCACGGGGACAGAGGCTGACGTGCTGCCTTTCTGGAAGGCAGCGTGACAAAATGTGGCCAAAATAGGGGTGCAGGCGCCCCGTGACCTGCAGTTCACTCCTGGTTTCCTGTCCTGAGAAGTCCCGAAAGAGGCCCCAGAGGCATGAGGACGTGGACGTTCGCGGTGGCAGAGTCTGGGGCGTCGGTACCCAGGGGTGGCCTGGGTGTTGTCACAGGGTAAACTGTGGGGTGTAGGGGGTGCCCCCGGAGGGCTCTGCAGCAACAGGCCAGACGCACGCAGCAACAAGAGTAACAGTTTAAAACGGAGCGAGTGTAGGGGCGCCTGGGTGGCGCAGTCGGTTAAGCGTCCAGCCAGGTCACGATCTCGCGGTCCGTGAGTTCGAGCCCCGCGTCAGGCTCTGGGCTGATGGCTCAGAGCCTGGAGCCTGTTTCCAATTCTGTGTCTCCCTCTCTCTCTGCCCCTACCCCGTTCATGCTCTGTCTCTCTCTGTCCCAAAAATAAATAAACATTGAAAAAAAAATTAAAAAAAAAAAATAAAACGGAGCGAGTGCAAAGCGATTAAGCAACTGAAGCCCATCTGTAACACGAGACCAGCAAAGAATTAAAAATATGCGCACAAAAGAAGGCAGCAGGGGAAGAGGGAAAAGGTAACTTTACGTGGGAAAGACCGACAGACACAACCTCAGCCAGGTGGTCAAGGTCAACACCAACAGTGATGTGTCATGTCAACAGCACGCACCCTTGATATGCTGTGACATCCGGAGTCTTCCTCCCCCCAAACCACAGTCCCTGTGGAGTCGTAAGGAAAACAGCAGACGAGTTCCGTGGGGCGGCGTCTTACAATGCACCCGATCAGCACTCCTCCAATGTCAACGTCATCTCAGACAAGGAAAGTCTGACAAGCCATCAGGGCCAAGAGGAGCCATGACTAACGGTAATGTGGTACCCTGGGTGGCGTCCGGGGACAAAGAAGGGCACTGATTAACAACCCAGGAGATCTGAACGAGAGGCGGACTTCAGTTCATAAAAGCGTATCAGTGTTCGCTCACTCATTATGACGAATGTGTGGAATAGCGTAAGACGCTAACAATAAAGAAAACTGGGCGGGGAGGTGTGCGGGAACTGTCTGCACTGTCTTTGCACTTTTTCTGTAAACCTAAAACTACTCTAAAATAGAGGGTTTGGGGCGCCTGGGTGGCTCAGTGGGTTGAGCATCTGACCTCAGCTCAGGTAGTGATCTCGCATTCGTGGGTTAGAGCCCCAGGTCTGGCTCCGGGCTGACAGCTCAGAGCCTGGAGCCTGCTTTGGGTTCTGTGTCTCCCTCTCTCTCTGCCCCTCCCCGCCGGGAAGGGCAGGATGGGGATGCAGACCCAGACCCCAGGGACACGCGTGTGGGCAAGTGCCAGCCCTCCCGGCAAGGTCTGAAAATCAGTGCAACAGAAAGGCCAGTGGCCCTGGCGCTCCCTGCATGGCCCTCTGTGCACAGACACACCGGCCATCCCTCGTGGGTCCCAGGAGGGAGGTAAGTATTGTGACGGCACATCGGCACAGACACCCCTCCCAACACCACCGTGCGGGTGCCTCTGTCTCTAGTTGGCTCTGCCCAGAGAGGGGAGACAGGTTGAGCACAGCTGGGCCCCGGAGGCACCAGGAAGCCTCAGAAGGGAGGTCAGGGGGCAGGCAGGGGGCCTGCTGGAAGGTGTGTGTGTGTGTGTGTGTGTGTGTGTGTGTGTGTTTGCAGGGTGGCTGGCCTCCACCTGACACACTGCCATGAACTGCCTATCCCCAGGGTCTGGGGGGGCAAAGTGCATGCAGAAGAGCAGAAAACAAAAACAGGAGCTTAAATGTCACCAGTTTTGGCTAAGATAGTTCCAGCAGGCTTGTCTAGTGTGGTGAGTGAGTCACTGGCTTGTCCTAGAGGTAAGGAAGACAGGGGCCTGGGCATGAGATAAGGCTGGAGTGATAAAACCAGGTCCAGAGGCCTTAACCCACCAAGGTGCTTACCTCCCCAGAGGGATCGACCCCTCTAAGGACCTGCCTTGAGCCCTGTAATCCATTCTCCAGACTGCAGCCAGGGGGATGTTTGTACAACACAAATCTGGCCCTGTCCCCGCCCCACAGGGGCTCCACAGCGCCCCACGCCGCCTGGATGAGATCAGAGCCCTAGCCGAGGCCTCCCTGTCCAGCCTTCGGTCACTCCCTGCACTCCTCACCCAGTCTCCAGGCGTGTCAGCCTTTGTGCCCATCTCGGGAGTTTGCATATGCTGTTCCCCTTACCTGGCACACCCTTCCCCACTTTTTACAGCATCCCGTTGGATTTTCCTGTTGCATTTAACAGACGACTCAACCAAACTAGTTTATGCAGAAAAGAAAGTAATCACAGGAAAATTTAAAGGCCATTGGGACCACAGGGCTGGTGGGGCTCGGGGCTCAGGTGCTGCCGTGGGGACTGTTGGTGGCCTTTAGCAGGGCTGGCTCCTGCCTCAGCATTCACCTGCAGCAACATGGGGCCTGCAGCAACATGGGGGCAGCAGCTCCAGGCTTGATGGCCCCTCAGGTTCAAGGTCAGCCCGGTATTCCCAGGAAAGGTCTCACGGCACCTTCCTGCCTCTCGGACTGCATCAGGGGCCCACCCTGGAACCAATCACCGTAGCAGGAACACAGGTGCTAATCGGTCGAGGCCGAGCACAGACGGACTCCAAGGTCGGGCAGGGAGTCCCAAACAGAAAGTGAGGCGCTGTGCTCAGAGCCGG
This sequence comes from Prionailurus viverrinus, assembly GCF_022837055.1. Classification (NCBI taxonomy): domain Eukaryota; kingdom Metazoa; phylum Chordata; class Mammalia; order Carnivora; family Felidae; genus Prionailurus; species Prionailurus viverrinus. The sequence continues at coordinate 55,345,357 of NC_062562.1, forward strand.
GGGTTTGCAAACGCAGATGCCCTGAAAAGCCCACCCCTTTGGCCTCCCAGCTTTATACACACTTTCCTTCCTCTGCAAACTCCCAAACACGCTCACACATCAATCGAAAGCATCAAAGCCAAGCACCACTGAGCCCGAGCCTCGGCTCTTTGGCGGCCGTGAAATGTGGGTATAACTCCTCATGCCGTAAGTCACCCTCCATACCTAATGTCCACGGTAGAAAGAGGCAGAGAACAGCCACAATAATCCCCATCACATTCGTACCCTTGGGTGCTTTATGATGAGATCAACTTCAGGTTCAGCTTGTCTCTTGCTGTGGGATCGCAAGGACAGCAGAAAGAGGTGCCCGCTGCTGTCTGACCTCCTTATTTTTCCTTCTAAGACCTTGGGTGATATGGCAGGCGGACCGTCCAGCGCCTTCACCACCACCAGATGGCAAGAAGTACCATCTCTGGGCCACGGCAGGGGCACCCCCACCTCTCCCCATCACTCAGCCACATTCGGGGCTTCCCCTTTCTAACACCACACTCCCGGCCCCGGTTTCTGCACAGGCCGTTAAGTGGTGAGTGAGAGAAACCCCAACCTAAACCAGTTTATGCAGAAAGGGGTTCACATAGACTCACATAACCCAAAAACCCTAGCGTAAGCCTAGTGCCTCTCTCCCCTGGTCCCTTGAACCTTTTGGCTAGGATCGGTTTGCGACAGAGATGACATCACAGAGTAACTATCGCCTCTTCAGCATCATCCATCCATGTGTGTGCACGAATTCAGCTCTAAAACCAATGCCAAGACAGGATTAAACGTGCCAGGACTTCGTTAGGGGAAGTGCCTGAGATAGAGAATGGGGAGAGGTCTGGGCAAGAACCCGGGGGAAGGAGAGGGAGAGGGAAGTGCCGAGTGGAAGCATCCCTGACGCCATCAGTCTGAGGAAGCTGAACAGCATTGTTGGGGACCCTCTGTCCGGTCGGCCATCCATCAGAGGACATCAGGAAGGCGCCTGCCTCAGTATCCCTGCAAAGCCCAGCCCCTACTGGGAGCATCCCTTGGGAAGTGTGTGTTCTTGTAACATGGCAACGGCTTGCAAAGCTTGGCAGCTCCGGGTGGGGGTGGGGCACCTGGGTGGCTCGGTCCGTTGAGCGTCCGACTTCGGCTCAGGTCACGATCTCGCGGTTCATGGGTTTGAGCCCCGCGTCGGGCTCTGCGCTGACGCCTTGGAGCCTGGAGCCTGCTTCGGATTCTGTGTCTCCCTCTCTCTCTGCCCCTCCCCCACTTGTGCTCACTCTCTCTCTCTAAAAAATAATTAAAAACTACATTTTTTAGAAAGCTTGGCAGCTGGGGTCTTGGGTCACTTACACACCCATACTTGGAGGTCTGCAAGGCATATCCTCGTGGCGCCCTCCCTCTCCACACAGAGGGTCTGGTGAGCCCATCTGTGTGGCAGGAAAACTCAGAAAAGGGAGGTGAGGAGGGTGACCACAGCTCCTGTCACTGGGGCTGGCCCACAGGTGACCGCCGATACTCGTCCCCTCCTCCCTCTGCCATCAGAAAGTCCCCTCACACCTTTTTCAGGAGTTGGGGGCTCAGCTGGTGGTTTGACCCAAACCACATCCCGAGATAGCTTGCTATTTCGCACCTTGACCGTCATGCCTGTCACTGTCTGGGGTTGCCGCGTGCGTCTGTTCACAGGCGCAGGGGCGCAAGGGCTCCTGAGGCGGTCGGGGCTCCTCACATACCCTCCCCGCCCTGCTGTGTCAAAGCGGCCCTGCCCCCTCTGCTAACCAGGGTCAAAGACACCATCAGGGTGGAGGCCCCACTCATCACCTACTCGTCCTGGGCAAATGAGGAGAGCAACGCACCTGGACAGCGGCTGTCACGGGTAGGCTGATGGGACCTTTGCCGTTCCCCCTGGGAAAAGTGTGTTCCCCTTTAGGGACCAGGACCTCCAACCCTGGGGGCCCCGAGTTGCAAGGACAGGAAGACAAAACCACTCAGTGGCAGGCAAGGCCTCTTCTGCTGCCTCGGATCCCAGACGGCTTACCCTTCCTTGGGGACACAGCATCATAGGGGGTCTCGGATTTAACGGGGTGCCCCCACCCTCGTCATGTTAGCCTGCTTCCCTCCAGCTGGCACTCCGCTTGCACCTTCAGAAAGCCGTTCCCACACTCTGTGAGGTTGGCGGCCTCCGGGTCATGCGGTATGCACATGACCCGTGGGTCCCCTGGTCATGGGCCGGTGTCTCAGCTCTTCCCCTGCGCCATGTGCCGGAGGGCCACATACTCTGTAAGCCTCCAGACGATGCTTCTTGCTGAGCAACCATCTATCCCAGAATGGAAGGGGGACCACAGAGTCACCTCGCTACCAAGTGGTCCGTTGGTCTCCTTGTGGAAGAGAGACGAACGGGGGCTCCGCGTTCATGCTTGTTGTACTCAGAGGCACATGACCTCAAAACTTGTGTGCTCATGTAGGGTGGCCAGTCGTGAAGACCGGCTAACGTCGCCCGGATGAACCATTTTGTTCTCCTGGCCGGCCGTCATCCTTCCCCGGCGGACACGCACCCGTCGGCATTAACGTGTCACGCAGAAATCCTCACACTTGTGCCCGCTCCCACCTCTCTACCCACAGGCCTCCACCCAGAACCCCTGCCTCCAGTCATCCCGCCCTTTCGTGTCTAGACCTCTGGCCAGATGGCCCGTCAACGGCCACCACCCACCCTGCCTCACCTCAGGTCACTTCTTCCACACAAAGTGGCTGGCTGGGATGCTGCCCACAGCACCACCCACTGGGAAGATGCTCCCTGTCCGCTGTCTTCCCAGGTCACTTCTGGATGTGGCTGTTAGGCAGGTGCATCCGTTTCCAATTCGCACCTGTACTGAGCTGACCGTTCCTTTAACCAAGCTCTGGCATTTTCTTCCTCTTCCAGCTGGTTGTAGAGAAACTTCCACAAGGCAAAGGGGAGAGGCTTGGAACATGGGTGACACGGGGGTCTGAACCGCCTGCTCGTGGAGCCCGCTCACGCCTCTGGTCCTGCTCAGGCTGACCCGTGGATGTTTCCACCTGACGGTGGACTGTGATGGGCTCATCCAACTTTATGACTTGGTGGGTCTGACAGACCCAGCATGGAGTGAGTGGCTCCAGACGCACAGCCACGTGGTGCCTGTGGTCGACTGTGTGGCCTCCACTAGGGCCCAGATGAACACACATCTGGCCCAAGTGGGCAGGCCGCCTGCATGTCTATCCGGACCCGCTGCAGACCCCTTTCCCGCTGCAGCCCCGCCCAAAGCTGGCAGCTTCTGCCACGGCTCGGAATCAGCCATCAGTTTAGTCCAGGCCGCGAAGAGACACTCTGGCAGTGAGTATGCCCCATCCCCCGGGTTCCTTGCCCAGGTGTCCCACAAAAGTGCCCCGAGCTCAGTGAAGTCCTGCTTATCCAGCCTCTCATTCTGGCTCTGCTGGTCAAGCACCCTCAAAATCCATCTCAGGATGGCTCTTCTCAGCACCTGCTGGAGTTTTTACAATTCTTGGGTGTGCAATCTCTTTCCTTCTTTATCAAGTCCAGCACATCTCCTGCCAGGTTATGCTGGGATTTAACCCGAGTTATTGGCCCGGCAGCCAGGAGAGGTGAGGGTGGCTCCTGAGGGGGCACGGGCTGCCTCGCAGGGTAGCGGCAAGCACCCCCCCCCCCCCCGCATCTCCAGAGGGTCAAACGCCCAGAAGTTTCCCTCCATTTTCAAGGCCTCGGGTTTCTCACCCTGGGGCCTGTGGGTTCCCATGACTGATCTTGGCTGAGCAGCAAATGTCCCTGGAGCTCCGTGACTCCCACAATCAACCAGGTCTGCAGCCTGCCACTCAGGGGTGTCTGTCCTTCCCCTGCAGCAGGCAGGTGCCTCTTCGTAAGCTGCCTTTGAAGGGCTCTGCCTCACCGTCAGCCATTACCTGTTAACAGCCCCAGATTTCTCCTTGTCCCTCTGCAGGCCAATACAATCTAGCAGTAACCGGCCAGTTCTGCTGTCTCTATGAGCATGGTTCCCTCATGTTTTTCAAATGCGTGCATCATCGCACCTGCTGCAGCATCCCCTCCGCTGGGACCACACGCTCCGGGTGACGTCATTAGCAATGGTGCTGCCACCTTGTGCCGGGGACTTTGCGCGCCCCAACCACCCATCAGCCCCAATACAAACTCCGGACTCCAAAGGTTCCTGTGAGCATTCCTGTTGGGTGATGGTCTGTGGGGATTATCACACATTGAGCCCAGGAGGAGGTAATGCCATCCGGGAGGCCACAGTGACAGTGTAACCAGAAACCCCATACTCCGAGACTCCTGGATTCTGCCTTGTGCGTCTCTTCCATTAGCTCGCTTTGATTTGTATCCTTTTGCTGCAATAAAGCTGTGAATATAAGCAAGACACTTTCTTGAGTTCTCTGAGTCATTCCAGAGAGTTACCGAAACTGAGGGTGGTCACAGGACCTCTGAGTTTGCAGCCGGCTGATCTGAAGTGTGCCCGCAGCGGAGACCAGCACGGTGGCCGAACCCGCCGTCCCTTCCAAAGGCGGAAGAAGTGGCATACACACGGAGAGAAAGGGCGTTGTAGCTGAGGGGGAAGAAAGGAATGGGTTATGTGGTGAGGGAACCCTAGCATTCCACTTATCCAGCGTTACGTTAATATCTCAGGAGAGGCTTGGAGGGAGTGGTATGGTCTCTTAGCTCGATTATACCCGATGGGCAAAGCCAAGCCCTCTCCTGCCTCTGGAACCTGCCAAGGTCGAACGGAAGCTGCCAACCCGAGAGGGCCGACCTGGGAGACGTTTAGTCCTACAACACACAATGGGCTGGGCAAGGTGTCAATGACAGCGTGGGACCCAGCCTTATCAGCCGGGCCTCACCCACCCGCTGGACACGCTGTAGCACCCGCACCGTGGGTGGGTTTCCATGCGGCATCGACGGCCCTGCGGGTGGCAACGCTGAGTTACAGCCTCCTCGGGATGGAGGAAAACAGCTGGGCTGAGCAACAGCTGAATCTGGCTAACCGCTAGCTCATTTCTGTGCTTCACAGCTCTGCACAAGCGTATCTTGAGGTACCAACGGCGGCAGATCAGGGGGTGAGAGAAGTAAGTCTACACGCAGATGCCCAAACATGACCGCTCCAGGGGCTAGAATTCGGCTTACCTAAGGGCAGAGCCCTCAGCGCCTGGGAGGTGAGCTCTAGGCCCCTGGAATGTCCCGACAGGACTGGCATGGCCTGGGGACATGGGGCACTGGACAGTCTAACAATGTGACTCATAATGGGGGCTTTGGGGCAGGCCAGATGGCTCTGACCTCCAGGAAGGACTGGGCACCAAAGGTTAGCCGTGCTGTCAGTATGACCAAGCTCCAAAAAAGTGCTGGACACCAATGGCTTCCTGGTTGGGAACACCCTGTGTGAGAACTGTAACCCATCACACCAGGAGAGGCACCCCTTCTGGGGATACGGACCCCTCCTACCCTATGCATCATTCCCCTTGGATGATTCTACCTCATACCCCTTTGTCGTAACAAGGCTATCATCCTGGACTTGGCACTTCCCCGAGTTGTTCAGGTGAATTAACGAACCTGAGGGTGGTCACGGGGACCCCCAAGTCTGTGTCCGGCATCCTAAGCAAGAGCAGTCTTGTAGAGACAGTCCCTCAAACTATGGCTTGCTCCTCGCACTTGCTCCTCAAACTCCTCACAGACGTGGAATTCTAGAATCGCTGAACCTTAAAACCTCTAAAGTCAGAAGGAAATCTTGCTGAGACCCTCCGGGGGAGCCAGGCACCAAGTCAGATCCTGTGGGCGGGTCGCACAGCAGCCCCGCGAGGGAAAAAGTGCGGGCACTCCCCTCCACTGATGATGCAACTGCAGCCCAGAGGGGTGATGTCACTTCGAGGGTGCACAGGGAGTCTCCCTTGAGCTGGGGGAAGAAGACATAACCGTGTAGGACAGGGCCAGCAGCCACCAGCCAGATGCTGCCCTAGCCCCTGCTGGTGTCCCTAACCTGCCTGTTGAGTGGGGGCCTGGCACCTGCCGGTCCCCACCTGCTAAGTGACTATGCCTGACACAGCCACTAGCCCTGGTTTCCCTTGAGGACGGAGCCAGTAAGGGGGGCAGGGAGGGGAGGAAAGGCCATGAGACAGTGAGGCCTCCCCGGCAGGCTTACAGCAACCAGCTTTGAGACCGGCTCATGCCCACTGTTGAAAACGTTTAAATAATCGCCGCATCTTACATTGGAAGATTTTACATCAAAATGTGGTCTGGGAGCTTGCCTTGAAGAATGAGAACATCTGGCCGTGCGGTGGGGGTTCCCAGGTGGCAGCATGGCTGGAGCCGTGTGGCACATGCGTTCGCATGCACACACACACACACACACACACACACACACACACACACACAGAGACATGTGCACTGCTGTTCCGTGGCACAAGCCTTCCTTCCACTGCCAGGCACAGAGCACTGTGATTCTGTCTCTGGTGTTTCAATGCTGGCTGCCACCCACCTGCCACCCACCACATCTCGTTCAAGGCCCCTGGAGTCACACACTGCCTCCATCTGAAATCCGCTGGCTTAGAGAAAGAGCCAAGGGGGGCAGCAAAGGTGCATGTGGGGGTCTCAGACCTGGGCCCAGACACCCGGGTGGCCTTGGGCCTGTCTCTTCCCTTCTCAGCCCTCCTCCTCTGCCCCAGCCTCAAGGCCCCAGAAACCTACATGGGAGAAAAAAGATGAATTCTCATCCTCTGTCTGACCTGATGTTTTCAGGCCCCCGTGACCAGGACCAGTCCTGGAGTCTCTAGACGATATCCCGAGTGACAAACCAGCAGAGGTCCACATTTGGGGAAGGAGGAGGAAGAAAAGGAAGAGTAGAAAAATAAGAAGGATCCCAAAGCTGGCATGCATTTATACTGCGATCCCTTCACCCCCAAGGGAGCTCCTGGTTCGGGGCAAACTCCCTGAGTGAGGCCTCGAGGAAGGTCCTGATCAACAGACGCATGGGTCAGGCTGGGGAACCCTGAGACACGCAGATACGGTCGTCAAACGCAAACACTTTACAAAATAAGTAAACTTTTTTCTTTTTTCACTTTATAACCCTTTGTTACTATTTGAATATATTTTTTTGCAATGTGCACGTACTACAATTCAACAAAACACTTAACATGGTTTTTTTTTTTTAAAGTAAAGAGCAAATCACAGTGGGATATGAGATGGAATATCAACTTTGGGGACAGGTCACCCAGCGAAGTCCAAACAACGCGTCGTGGCCGCTGTGTTTCCTCTTCAGTCACTGTTCGGCCTTTGGCCCTCTGACTCCACCCACAGAGCACCTACAGTGACCCTGAACTGCCCTCAAAGCTTCCTCCCTCGGGTTGGGGCACGGGAGACGCCCAGGAATCCAGTAGGAATCGAGTCAGCAAAATTAAGTTAATTTACAGAGTTATAGTAAAAACACCACCGTCACCCGGCCCCACACATGCGGTGTTCAGCAACCACGGAAAGGTGTGCACCGGCAGGGGGCGCACGGGTTGGTGCAGGGACACAGCAGGAGGATCCTGGGGTTCCGTGGCCCCCGCGGGGCGCTCAGGCGGGCACAGGCGGGCAGGCGTCTCACAGGGCAAAGGTGGTAAAGAAGATGTGCATCTTGGCCAGGAAGGTGGTGACGGAGCCCTGACGCCAGAGCTTCATCTCCACGTCCAGGGCAAAGTCCCGGGGCTCACGCACCAAGCGCTGCAAGTAGACGACGCCCGTGAAAGCGTTGAGTGGGCGCGTGCCAAAGTAGCCCTCCTCGTTCCCCTTGGTGATGGTCAGGGAGATGGTGTCGCCCGCGAAGACGGGCACCGGGCTGATGCGGAAGATGTGTGCCGGCACGAGCAGGCCCGTCTGGAAGTTGAGCTGGTAGTACGTGATGCGTGCCGGCGAGTTCTGGCACTCCAGGAAGTCACGGCATGTGGTGCGCTCGCACTTCCTGTGGGATGCACGGGGGCTCGGTCAGCGGGCCCGGGGGCTCGTGTGCGTCCGCGCCTTCCCGCCCCTGACGTCCGACCATCCGCAACACGGCGCAGGCCTCAGACGCGGGCTTGAGGGCCGGCCAGCCCCGGCGTACCGAGTCACCTTACCTCTCTGGGCCTCAGTTTCCTCATCTGTAAGACGGGCTACTAGCCCGTGGTCTCGCCAGCTGGCTGGGCTAAGTTAATAAACGCGCAGGGCTTCGCGATCGGCCTGGCACGGTGTGTTAGCAGCCCTCGGTCATGCGTGTGTTCCCCCACTCGCCTTCTTCCTCCCTCCCTTCATTCTTACCCACCTTCGTCCGCCTTGTTTGCACTCGCACGCTTGCCATTTGCACAGATTCCTTCCCCGGGTACAGCGTTTTGATGGTTTTAATCATTTTCCAAATTCCTTTTCTTCTGCAACTGACTCTCCGTTGGAGCCATTTCCTCTCCTCACTCGGAACGGCCTGCCCTTTTCTAGGGGAAGCAGACCGGGGCCAACAGCCCGCGTGGGGCTCCACCTCACCCCCCGCCTGAGGAAGCCTGGAGGCTCGGCCAAGCCACGCAACAGTGAAAATGGGGGGTAAGCCTCCACCAAAGCCACCGGGGGCCTCGATTTCTGAGCACAGCACCCCTCTGTCCCTTCCTGACTCTCGGAGCCACTAAATCACCGTCTACAAGCTCACTGCTTCCAAAACGGACACTGCTCAGGCACCAGGCCCCAGCAAGCAGCTGTACAGGATCCTCTGAGCAGAGGTCCCCAACCGGCGAAGCGCGACAGGCACCACGACAACCACCACGTCACCAGCCACAAGTGACTGAGGCTGCAACTCACCGTCTTTCCTCATCTCATACGCGTGCCTGCCCCCAGGTGGCGCTGCTCTCATCCCCACGTTGCAGACGGGGCCACCAAGACCCACAGAAGGGAGGCTACCTGTCCAGGCCGCCCCAGCCACACTCCCCTAAATGTCCCAGCGCGCATCACATGGATGCTACGGTGTATGTGGTGCTGAAAAACGGCAAACTGCCAGCAGGGCAGCCGGGAATCATGAACGCATCCATACTGCTCGTGGCGTGCCGCCCGCACAGACGTGAGACAGCTAAGAGGGAGAAACTTGTGCCAGGCTAAGAGGGAAGGTGGACACGCTCAGCAGCCATTAGATTTGGCTGCAAGGCGGGGGGGAGGGGCAAGAACTTTGGCCTTGCCCACTTGTTGTTGAACTACTTTTTTTAAATGTGTATTCATTTTTGAGAGAGCGAGCACAAACAGAGAAGGGGCAGAGAGGAGGGGGAGAGAGCATCTGAAGTGGACTCTGAGCCTGTCAACACGGGGCTTGAACCCACAGACTGTGAGATCATGACCTGAGCTGAAGTTGGACACTCAACCAACTGAGCCACCCAGGCGCCCCTGTTGTTAAGATAGTTTTAAAAGCGGACGTCACGTTTGCAATTCTAAAAATGTACATCTGGAAAATACCTTACAAAGTAAAATAAAGTGGGAAACAACTAAATTATAGGAAAAACAAAAGCACTCTATAAGAACGTATGTTTAGTAAAGAAAGGACAAGAAAGGGGAGCCTGGGTGGCTCAGGCGGTTAAGCATCCAACTTCAGCTCAGGTCATGATCTCACAGTTCATGAGTTCGAGCCCCACGTCAGGCTCTGTGCTGACAGCTCAGAGCCTGAAGCTACTTCGGATTCTATGTCTCCCTCACTCTCTGCCCCTTCCCTGCTCATACACACTCTCTCTCTCTCAAAAATAAATAAAATGTTAAAATTAAAAAAAAAAAAGGACAGGAAGTATGGCAAAATGCTAAGAAGTTATCAACAAGAAGTGTGGTCACCGGTCCGTAAGATGGTCCCGGGTGTCCCGCCTCCTGATGGTCATGCCTCGCGTGGTCCCTCCTCAGGGTACCCCACCTCTCGCAGTGGCGAGCTGTGTGGCCAGCGGCAGAAGGGATGGTATGTCACTTCTAACATTAGATTAGGTTACAAAGGGCTGTCACCTGCTTTCCTGATGACCCGTGCCAAGGGAGGCCACATCACAAGCAGCCTCATGGAGAGGCCCACGCGGGGAGGAGCTGAGGCCTACTGCCCACAGCCACGTGAGCGAGCAGCAGGGTCCTGCAGCCCCAGTCAAGCCTTCAGATGACGCGGCTCCACGAGACTTTGAGCTGCAACCACCCAGCTAAGCTGCTGCCAGCTTCCTGACCCTAACAGCCATTTGTCTGTAAAGAGGCTGAGTGTTGGGATAATGCATTACACAACAGCAACTCTGTGTGTGTGTGTGTGTGTGTGTGTGTGTGTGTGTGTGTGTGTGCATGCGCACGCATACGCAGGAGCAGAGATTTTCCGCGAGTTTTCTTCCCTTTGCTCTCCACACCCTGAGCAAGGTGCTTCTAACTTGTACCACGTGTGGTCGGTTAGACCACAGACCCAGTGGCCGGGGCCTGTGAGGAGCGGGGGGGGGGGCAGAGGCAGGCGCCACGGCCTCTCCCCCGGACAGCACGAGACAGGCGCGGGGGTCCCGGGCCTGGGGCCGGGCGGGGGCACTCACGTTTCGGAGACGCGAACGTAGTTCGGAGGGCACTCGAAGCGCAGGCAGCGGAAGCCGCCCCGGATGTTATAGCAGGTCTCGGCCTCAGAGCAGTTGTGGGTGCCCAGCGCACACTCGTCCAGGTCTGGGCGGTGGGGGAGAGGAGGGTGAGGAGTGGGGTCCCCCGGCCGGGGGCAGGAGTCCACACCGCCCTGGCCCATGCTGCAGGCCCGGGTCTCAGGGCAGCTCATCCCAACTGTAAGCACACAGCTCCCAGACCACCCTATGCCACACGTACCCGCCCAGGGGCCGAGGACCCTGCTCTAAAAACAATCATTTGTGTCTCCTGAGGGCTTCCCATGCTCCCGGAATAAGAACCTAGTCCCTTCATGGACACCACAGGCCCCTCTGGCCCTTCTCCATCAGAGCTTCTCTCCTTCTCCTTAGGCTGCAGCCCTATGGGGCTTGTCTGGGCCGCTCCAACACCCTGACCCCTATCCCACCACAGGGACTTTGCATATGCCGTTCCCACTACTGGAACTTTCCCCACATCTTCCCATGGCTGGCTCCTTCTCATCTCTTGGGTCTCAGCTCAGGGCCACCCCCTGCAGGATACCCTCCCCGTCCACCGTATAGTGGTCCCCTCCCATTTCATTCTCCTTCTACTTCCTGTCCTGCTCTGAAACACACTACTTAGTATGTCCTGTGTCCAGCCTTCCCCTCCTCAGTGTGAGCTCCAGAAGGCCAGGGGTGTGTGTCCCTCTTGGTCCTGTGGTGTCCCCAGCATCCAGCAGGGTGCCTGGGACACAGCAGGTGCTCCACACATATGGCCAGATGGAAGTGAGGGACCCCCCCATCCCTTGTAAATACAGACTCAAAGATGCACGGCGACGAATGCCCCCCCCACACCGCACAGACGTGCTCACACTCCCTGCGTGCACACACACAAACAGGCAGATGGCTGAGCACACCCATATGCTCACGCATACCCACAGAGATACACAGAATCACAGCCACAGGCATATGAGGAGGGCCCTTTCAGGATGCTGAAATACACACACGCACACACACACGCACACACGTATGGATACGTATCTGACAAATGCTCAGAGAAGCACCCATGGGTGTGTGTGCGTGCACGCATGTTGCACAGGCAACCTGTAAGTCAAGTAGGATAAAATAAATGGGTTCCGGAGATCCCGTCCGTGAAGACCAGCTGCTCAGCTCAGACAGCGTGGCCCCTGGGGGCCCCACAAGGGCTGCCCCTGGGGTGAGGGGAGCAGAGTTCCTGTCAGGAGCTTCCCTGGGAAGCTTCTGGTTTCTTTCTCCAATCCTCCACACTGATCCAGTTTAGGGGTTTCTCTTCACTCAATCCTCATGCCAGGCCTGTGGGGTGAGGGTCGTGGGCCTCCCCAGACACAGGAGGGGCACAGCCTTACTCAAGGTCGCACAGCAGTCAGCAGGCAGCTGGGGCCGGAAGCCAGGGGTCCAAATGCGATGCCACGCGGTGGCAGTTACAACAACGGCAGCCAAGCTGCATCCCGTGTCTGCTGCCTGGCGTCCATCCGTTGCTTGAGGCCCTGCTGCACTCACTCACTTGTCCCCACAACCCCACGAGGCAGGAACGGTGCCACTTCCCACCCTCACGTGTGCTCAGGGTTCAGGGCTTGAACCCCCAACCCGTCCCAGACTCCAGGCTGTGGGCCACCACCCCCTGTGGCGACAGATCAGCTGACATTCATTCACCTCTCCAAGCCTCCCTCCCTTTCCTACTATGCAAACTGGGTCACGATCCCCATTTCCCAGGGTGGCGCAAAGGCGAGTGGGAGAAAACAGGGCAGGAGTCAGTGGGACCAGGATGGGCGCGGTTGTCGTCCTGATGGTTCATTAACTGAATCCACATGAAAGGAGGGCCTTCTGCTCTTCCCCTTTGGCCCCAGCTATGCTTGGGCGGCCCACAATGGGAGCAGGAAGTCCTGACCTGAGCTTGGGCAGGGGTGTGGCGGGAAGCAGGAGGGAGCTGCTTCTTGCTGTCTGCCCACCCAGTGCTGATGGAGATGCCTAGAAGTGAGCAGGAGGAGCGCCAAGGGTCAGCACCACTGTAGCCTGGCCTCACCACGCTCACAGGAAGCTACCAAGGACTTCCCTGTGAGCCTGGGGTCGCCGCCCCTCAGTGCTTCCAGGCCGCTCGTATCTGCGGGGCCCTTGACCCTGGAGCCTCTCTCGGAGAGGTCAGGCCAAAGGGAGAGCTGGACAATGCCATATACCCAGGGGGTGTATGTACACACACACACACACACACACACACACACGTATCTATACTGGCATAATGAGACTGGAAAAAATGCATCTAAGTATCAGGAGTAGTTGCCTCTCCATTCAGGTGAGTGGTTGAACGTTCAGTAAGCACCTACTGTGTGCTGGGCACTGCCCTAAGTGCCAAAGAACGAGTCACGGCCCTTCCTTCACGGAACACATTTCTAGAACACATTGCCGAGTCTCAATTCTTTCACATTTTTCTGTCCTTTTTTTTTTTTTGACCACTGAAGAGAGGCAGGATTTACTGTGACATATTAACCAGCAGGTTCTGTTCTCTGCTGGCTGTGCTCCCATCCTCCCGCTGGAACCGTGAGACCTCAGTGGTTGGCCTGAGTCACAACAGGACGAGGGAGCACAAAGAGGGTCACCCCTTAGATCTGAAGGTCAGCGGGCTATAGACGTGGATACCACTGGTGACTCAGGAAGTGGACATAACCAGGCAGAACCACCAACCCGTGCTCTGTCCCTGTCCAGCCTGTGACAGCACGGAGACTTTTCCAGCAAGAGAATCTGGAGGGGAAGCAAAGGCTATCACATGTGCAGTGCGGCCCCCGTCTCACCTGACCTCCTGATGGAGGCTACAGATGTAGCAGGGACAGAAGAGAGGTGACCAGTGCCCTCCACCTTGCCCAGCTGGCTTGCCAGGCCTAGCTTCGGTGGCTTCAGGAAGTCCCAATGGAACCGAACTTATAATCGTGACTTCCCAACTTAGAAGGAAGATTAGAGGTCACAGAACCTGGTTCCCATCCACGGAAGTAGCTGCAAACTGCAAAAGCAGGTGACTGCCCACCTAGTCTGTACATCCCCAGTGACGGGAAGTCCCCCCCTCCCCAGCCCCGTGTGGCCCTACCCAGCTCTGCATAGCTCCGGCTGGGACAATGTCTTTCTGCATCCAAGCTTAGTAGACGTAGCTGCCTGCGGATGGACATTACAACCCCTGAGCTACAACCCTGAGGCTGCTCTCCAGGTTCCTCACCCGCCTTTTAGGACCACCACTCAGGATGCCTGTCCCTGCCCCAGGAGAGGGCCCAGAGCCCAAGCCTGGAAGACTAGCCCAAAGTGAGTCAAACAGAAGAAGACTGTCTCCTTCCTCATCCCGGGCACAGACCTCAGTTAACGTGGCCACCAGCGGCATCGGCCATTCCCCGTTTATGCACTAGGTGTCGTAGCTCCCATCGCACAGCAAGCTGTGTAAGGCTTTCTGGGCCTGCTCAGAGCCTGCCCGAGGCACTGGTGGGGCAGGGACCCCTTGCTTACCCTTGCAGGACCTCCCATTGGCCGTCATGGCGTAGCCGTGCTCCGGGCATGCACACTGGTAGCTCCCTGGCACGTTGATACAGCGGAAGGTACAGAGGATGCCGGCTCCCTGAGCACACTCATCAATGTCTGTCAGAGAGAGGTCAGCCCCTCGTGAAGCCCCTGTACCCGCAGGGCCCAGCCACTGACAGTCATTCTGGCCCTGCCACAGCCCCGGAGCCCAGGGGCCCATTTTACCAATGAGGACAACAGGGCACAGAGAGGGGGAAAGAGTTGCCAAAACCCACACAGCAAAACGGGACTCCCATTCCAGTGCTCACTCCCTGGGGCTGCTCCATCATTGCTGCTATCGGCGCAGGGCTGAGAAGTTACCAGGCACAGGCCTGGACAAGGTCTGTTAGCGCAGCCTCCGTCTCGCTGAGGCCAGGACCATCACCGCCACTTTACGGCGGAGAAGCCTGAGGTCAGGGCTGGGGAGCTCCGGCCCCGGGTCACGCAGCCGAGCAGATCGCAGGGCTCAGAGTCCAGCTCTGATGTGACGCTAAAGCCTGTGTGTGTCCCGCGTGTCCCCGCCCGGCACGGAGCCTCTGGGGGCCCGCAGGGGAAGGCGTGCCAGTGGGTCAGGGGGCCCCCGGGCAGGGGAGGGGTACCTGTGCAGGTGTGCCCATCCTCGGCCAGCTGGTAGCCTTGACGACAATAGCACTGGTAGGAGCCATAGGTGTTGGTGCACTCCTGGCTGCAGCGCCGGGTCTCACACTCGTTCACGTCTGCAGGGAGACCAGCCTGTGGTCGAGGGACAGTCCTCCCAGCCCAGCAGTGAGGGCCAGGGCCCCAGCTGACCTGGAGCCTTAACTTGGGAAGCCACTTGTTCCAGCCCCTCTCAGGGGCCAGTGGGGAACCAGAGACCCCAGAAAGGGCAAGGAGCCCACCGGGGGAATGCAGCCGAGGCAGGGGTGGGGCCGGGGCTTGCTGGCAGAGTCTCAGCCTGCTGCCTGAGGAGGCAGCTACAGAAAGATGGGGCTCAGGTCTCCCGGGCAGGGAGTTAGATGCTGCCCTATGGAGAGCCCGTAGCGCCTGGGAGAGACGGCTCTGGGAAGTATCATCTACACGCCAACCCCTCGAGGGCTGGGGCCTCGCTTGCCTGCCCTGATCCCCAGGCCTGCCACTGCATGGGGGGAAGGGTAAGAGCTGCACGTATGGGCGTAAGGGCCAAACGATGTGGCAGCCGACGAACGAGAGGTCAATTCGTGGCTCCGCTTGAACATCTGCACCCTGAGCTCCTTGAGGGCAGGGACGCGGCTTTCCCTCATCCAACCAGGAACTGCTGAGCTCCTACAACACCCCGGGTCTGTGCTGAACCTGGGGACTTAGCCGGGAACAAGACGGACAAAACCTCCACTTTGCGGAGCTCATGCTCACACGTGTGCTGGTAAAGAAGGGGGAGGGGTCAACTAAATGAGTAAAATAACCAGTATGTCAGAAGGGGCAAATGCTGCCAGGAAAGAGCAGAGAAAGGGACAGGGAGTGTGTCTGGGAGGGCTGAAGCTCTGCAGGCGTGTGGGCATCTGGGGGAAGTGTTCCAGGTAGAAGGCACAGTAAGAGCAAAGACCCTGGGGTGAGCATCTGCCTGGTGCCCTCAAGGGACAGCAGCAAGGAAGCCAGCGTGGTCAGAGCAGAGTGAGCCAGGGGAGGGGAGCAGGAGCAGTCAGTCATGTGGAGCCTGGTCACACTTCCCTGCCCCTGGGCTGGCCCTGTCCCACGGGAGGGCCAGCCCAGGGGTCTCAAAAGGCTCTCCTGCCCAGGAGGGAGGTAAGAGCCCCTAAAATGGGAAGGGCTGGGGAAGACGGTGCCAATTAACCATGGCTGGAGACCCACATCCCCTTCCCTCGCCGACCCCCTCAGCGAGCCACCTCGGGACTTCCCTCTGTCCCAGTCCTGCCAGGCCTGGTCCGACCATGCCACAAACACACATGGGAACAGCATGACAGTCCACACATGTGAGAACTTGGCCTCAGATACCAGCCCGTGGGCAGGGTCCAGCCCATTCACATGCTTGGCTTAACTCACAGTGTGTCTTTTGAAAGTTTAAATCCAGGGCGCCTGGCTGGCTGAGTCAGTTAAGCGTCTGACTTCAGCTCAGGTCATGATCTCATAGCTTGTGGGTTTGAGTCCCACATCGGGCTCTGTGCTGACAGCTCAGAGCCTGGAGCCTGCTTCAGATTCTATGTCTTCTCCCCCTCTCTCTGCCCCTCCCCTGCTCGTTCTCTCTCTCTCTCTCTCAAAAATAAACATTAAAAAAATAATAATAAATTTAAAAAATAAGTTTAAATCCATTGTAACATGTAAAAACCCAGCAGATTTTACACAGATACCTAAATGTCTAGCATCTGGAAAACCAGGAAGATCGGGTCAACCCGGACTGGTGCTGCTGGGTGGCACCATCCACAGGTGCCGTGCAGCTGCTGCTATTTGGTGGCCGCGGGGCTCTCCGGGTGGCCAGGAACCCTGCCTCATGTTTCACTCACTTCTGTTCTTTGCCTGGACCCCCAGGCTGTGCGGTCATGACCAGATCAGAACCCACGAAGGGGCAGAGGCTGGGCTGCCACCTGGGTCTGAAAGGAGCTGCTGTCCAGGGGTACGGATGCCTCAGAAACCCACCCTTCTGGTCCGAGATGGCCGGGCCCTGGGACCTCCAGGAGGGCCCATGGCAGGAAAGAGCCGGACCAGCTGAGGTGTCTGCCTACGTTTGCAGACGTAGGAAAGTGGCATGAGGTAGGGACGGGGTCTGTGAAGCTATGAGGCCAGGGCCCGGGCGAGATGGCTTTCCATGGTGGCTGTGCATCTGTGCGGGGTCGGAGGTCGGGGCCAGTGGTACCTTCGCAGCGCTTGCCATCGGCGGCCAGCAGGAAACCGGAGGCGCAGGAACAGCGGTAGGAGCCCAGGGTGTTCTCACACGTGTGCTGGCACAGGCGGCCGGGTGAGGTCCAGCACTCATTCACGTCTGCAGGCGAGCGGTGGGCAGGGCGTGGGTGGCCCGTGGCGATGGCAGGGGTGGCCCGGAGCCCGCTCCCCCCACCCCAGGTAGAAGAGGGGGCTGGGTGAGGACAGGGACACAGACACCCAGGAGGGACAGGGAGGAACCAGGACAGGGAACGGGAGAGGCAAAAAGACCGGGGCAGACGAGAAAGGCAGCAAGGGTGTCGGAAGGAGGCTGCAGGCAGAGCCAGGGATGGAGACGGACACAGCAAGGGGCGAGAAAGGAGGGTGGCAGCGATCAAGACCGAGAGAAGCAGGGAGGACAGCAGCAAGGAGGCACCGCCGGGCAGGATGGCAGCAGGCGGTCCAGCCGGGGCCGCCCAGCGTGCCGGCAGAGCAGGGCGGAGGGAGGAGGAGGCCTGAGGGCCGGGCGGGGGCAGCCGGACCCCACGGGGGGGCTCCCGGCCACCAGTGCCCACCTACCGACGCAGGCCCGGCCGAAGGCGTCCCGCTGGAAGCCAACTTTGCAGTCACAGCGGTAGGAGCCGGGGAGGTTGTGACACACCTGCCCCTCGCCGCACTGGTGCACGCCGGTCTCACACTCGTTCACGTCTGCCAGGGGAGGCGAGCAGGGCACCCTGAGGCCTCGGCTCTCCCTCTGCGAGGGCCTCCCACAGGCAGAGGAACCCAGGAAGGCCCAGGCTGGATGGGAGGCAGGGAGGGGGGAGGTTGGCCTCACCCACACACTTGGTCCCGTCCTGGCTGGCGTGGTAGCCTCGCCCACAGAGCAGCGGGTTCCTCTGGCACGTGTAGGAGCCCACGGTGTTGACGCAGCTAAAGCCTGGCCGACAGGGCTCGGACAGCGACGTACATTCGTTGATGTCTGCAGAAGCGGTGCGGGTGACGGGGGGCCTGGCACAGCTGAGTCCAGGGTCACACAGGGAGGTGGCCGGTGTGGGGCTCCAGACCAGCCCTGGATAGGGCTGCAGGCTCACACTGTCCCCGTCCCGTGTCCTATGACCCCAGGGCCTTTTCCTCCAAGAACCTCACCTGCTGGGCGCTTCCTACATTCTCACAGTTGCCCTGATGAAGCAGCTGAAGGCAGAGGTCCCCCTAGGACTTCGAGCTGAGTCCTAGGCTACCTACAGTAAGTTGTGCCCCTGCTCTGCATTTTCCCACCAAACCATCAAGCTCATCGTCCATCTCTCCCTCACACTCTGCCCTAGCCTCACTGTTTCCTCATCATCCCATGATGCCCCAGCCCACCACAGGGCCTTGGCACATGCTGCCCCCCCGCCCCACTCTCTGGCCAACACTGCCCTCAGATATTTTCAGGGATGGCTTCCTCTCTTCCTCAGGTCCCTGCCCCAATGCCACCTCCAACCATTCTAGGTAGATGAGCCCGCCCCCCTTTTTAAGACTGTTTTCTCCACTTGCTTTATTATTTATCAAAGCACCTTTGAATAACTGCCACTTCTATAAATATGTTTGCCTATTCAGTCCCTCCTTCTCCAAAATGTCTCATTAAAGTGCCAGAACTCCCTGGGGCACCTGGGCGGCCCAGTCAGTTAAGTATCTGACTCTTGATTTCGGCTCATGATCTTGCAGTTGTGGGATCGAACCCTGCGTTGGGCTCCGTGCTGAGTGTGGAGCTTGCTTGGGATTCTCTTTCTCTCTCTCTCCACACCCCCAATCCCTCTCCTGCTCATTCTCTCTCTCTCTCAAAATAAAATAAACTTAAAAGGAGTGCCAGAACTCCCTGACATCTAGAACCAGGCACATAATAGGTGCTCCGAAAATGTTGTCAACGAACGAATCAGTGAGGAACTGTTGGCCATCGGGCAGACGCCTCCCCACCTTGCCCTGACCCCAGCTGGGTATCCCAGGGCAGATCACAGGGACCTTCTTGTGCCCACGACCCTGCAGTGACCCTGTGACATTGCTAGGGTCACACAGTGAGGAGCTGTAAAGGCGGTGCCCCAGAAAGGCGTGTGACAGAGCCACACTCTCACACACCCCCGGTTTCCGTCCACACCCAGCGGCCGGCCTTGCACACCTGCCCGCCTTCCCACCTCTCTGTCTGCATCTTTCACCCCGCCCCACCCCCACAGGGTTGAGCACAGCCTTGGCCATGCCCGCACCAGACGCCGTCAGTCCCGCGGGGGCTCTGGCGCCCTGCCTCTGGGCGCACTCAGGAGCCCTGGGGGAGGCGAGGCTGCCGGCCAGCAGCTGTGCGGATGGAGTCGGAGAGTGTGAGATCTCAGACCCACGCAAGGACAACCAGGCCACCGTATGCAGGCCTTAACCCAGGAGTGCGGCACGAAATCAGCCCGTCCTTTCGCCTCATCCGCCTCACTAGCATTCTCTACAAATAGAAACTGTAGCGAGTATCACATATAGCAGAGAGAGTAACGTTTTGTGGCGTCTGTGTTCCGGCCGCATGTAAATGTGTCTCTACCAAGTCAAGATATAAAAATATTCCCTGCGGCTAGCTAGGCTAAAAGAATCTGAGATGCACTCATGCCCACAGATGGGTAAGCAGAGGCCACAAGACAAGGAGCTCAGCCAAGGTCAGACAGCTCGGGATAGTAAGCGTTCTGATTCCCAAGTGCCTCCTGGGGCACGGACATGTCTATTCACGGGTAGGGACGCTGAGGCTGGGAGAGGGGACGAGCATCCAGCAGGGAGGCCCCAACACCCCCTCCCAGAGACCGCCCTCCCCCCGCCCCGCCCCTGGGCCCTGCTCACCCACGCAGTTGCCCTCGGGGTCCTGAAGGAAGCCATCCATGCAGCGCGGCCGTGCCTGGCAGTAGAAGGAGCCCTTGGTGTTCTGGCACGTGAAGCCCGCCTGGCAATTGTGTTTGCCCAGCTCACACTCGTCCACATCTGCCACGCAGAGGCAGGGTGTCAGGGCTCAGCGGGGTGGGGGCGGGGGGGGCTGGCAGGCCCCTGTCCGTACTCCCCACCACGACCTTGACGACAACATCGCCACACTGACCGAGCTCCTCTGCAGTACCAGGCACTGTCCCAAGCACTCCGAGATGGATTTATTTACGCGACGCTCGCGACAAGCCTAGGAAGCAGGTGCTGTGACAAACCCCATCCTCGACAGGGGGGACTGAGGCACACACACGGTTGGAGCACTCGGTGGCACTGGGCTGGGCCCTGCTGCACACTACCCGGGGCCAGCAGAAAGGAGTGTGAGTGCTCATGCTCAAGGGCCTGCGTCCAGGCCTCTCTGGAGGCGGTGCGGCCGATGGAGCCACACCCAGACAGCTCCAAGCAGGTCACTGAGGGCCCCTCACCTCTGCACGGCACTCCACTGTTTACAAAGTGCTGGCACTGCCCTTTCCCTCACGCTCCCTGCAGCAGTCACACGAGGCCTCCTTCACAGACGAGGAAACGGAGACGGGACGCGGGAGGGCCACACACACGCTCAGCCGCGGGGCGGACGCTCGCTCAGGTTTGCCACTGACTGCCAGACCAGTACCTGCGTGTCTGTCTGTGCTCCTGCCACCTGTCCGTCCTCGCCTCCATCCACCCCCTGTCTGGTTTCCAAGGCCTCCACCACTTTGTCACAGCAGCCCAGTCTCTGGGAGGCCTTGCACGGGGTTCCAGGCACCCGGATGTGAACCAGGCACGGCCGCCTTTCAGGGACCACCACATGCCTGCGGAGGCAGCCCCTCCACAGACTAGAGTGGCTAAGAAGGAGGTGGCCAGCACCTCGAGGCGACAGAGCGGCAGCGGGCGTGGGACACGTCCAGGGTGGCGGTGCCCCTTGCCAGGCGTCGGCGTTCTCGGGTTGGGGGTGCTGGCCCTGGATCCATGTGTGCACACATGTGTGCCGAGGGGACGGGGCTCATCTCTCATCCCCCCTCCCAGCTGCCCCCACCCCCAGCTCAGGGCCGGACACAGAGCTTGCTAAGCGCCCCCCCACCCCCCCCCACCCCCCCCGCCCCAAGCTCACGCCCGACTCTGGGCCACTCCTCATCCACGGTTTCCGGGTTTGCAACAATTACGCACCTCTGTAGGTCTTACCTCTTTGGTGACATCCTCCTGGACATTTTTAGTTAGGAAAAAACCATGCTTCCCATCACCTGTGAAACAGGCTCTCAACCCCCTCCCTAATGGGGCCTGCCAACCCCACCCCCATCCTTCCACACTCCCAGCCTGCCTGTAACCCCGAGACTTTCTGTTCTTTGACCATGCCAAGATCTCCCCTGTCCTCAAAGGCCTCACACTCGCTGTTCCCTCTGCCTGGAGCCCCATGACTCCACGTCTGGGTTCCTCGGACATCACCTCCGTGGGAGGCCTCTCTGGACCCCCACCGAAGGGAGCACCCAGCTCACAGACACTCCTGCCCCCCCATTTGCTTGTGCAGCCTCTGTCTCCCTCATCAGGGGGTGACAGAGGACACCGTGCCCCAGCAGCTCAGGATGTATCTGTTCAAATGGTTCAAGGAAAATTCTCCCTCTTCTTAGGAGACTAGAATTTTCCAGTGGAAGGCACACGAGTGAGCCTTCTGTGGAGCTCCACCCCAACGTACAAACAGGGGAACAACTCCACACCAAGACACCAGCAAAGGTCGCAAGCCCAGGAGCACACTCTGGCTCCCCACCACCAGCCTCAGATGCCCCAACCCTGCCCCAAACACTGTCATCCGTGGGGGCTTCCCACAGGCAAGAAACCCAAGTGCTTGGGGCCTGCCAGAGGGAGAAGGCTCTGGGCAGAGTGAGGGTGGGGCCAGGGGCAGGGCACGGCAGGGGTGGGGTGTCCAGCCTGCCCTCCTCACCTGCGCACTTGCCGTCCTGGAAGGCGTAGCCGGGCTCACAGGTGAGAGCCTTGTAGCAGTGGAAGGAGCCCACGGTGTTCACGCAGTGCTCTCCCCGGCTGCACGTGTGCAGGTCTGCCACACACTCGTTGATGTCTGCAGGGGGAGGGGCCGTCAGGGGCCATGGGGTGGCGGCAGGACCTTGCCCTGGCTCGGCCAGCCCTGCCCTCGAAGCCTCAAGGTGCTCACCACCCAGAGACTCACACGTGGTTGGTGTCCACCTGTCTGTGCATCCATTCATTCAACAAAGATTTATCAAGCATCTGCTGTGCCAACAAGCATTGTTCCTGGCACCAGATCACATCCATCAGTGACTAAGACAGACACAGCCCTGGCGGAGGCCCAACAGATAAATACACAAAGTAGGGAGGGGGGTGGTCACGAGTGCTGTGGAAAAGACAGAGCAGGGCCAAGGAAGTAAGGAGTGTGTAGGGGCAGCAGGGAGGTCAGGGAGGGATCATCCGACAAGAGGGCCTTGGAGCAAGTGTCTGAAGGGGTGACAGAATGAGCCAAGCAGACATTCCTGGCAGAGAGGACAATGGACGCCAGGGCCCCGAGGAGGGAGCCTGCCGGGCAGATTGAAGGACAGGCCAGGAGGGGGTGTGGCTGCAGGGGAAAGAAGAGAAGAGAGTGTTTGGAGATGGCAGAGCAAAGTGGGAGCCACGGAGGTTCCGGCAGAGGACTGGAATGGCCTCGCTCATTTGTAACAGGGTCCCCTGGCTGGGTGGGAATGCTCCGGGGGGGGGCAGCGTGGAGGCTGTTAGGACAGAAGATGGATGCTGGGGTTCAGACCACCACCCACGGAGGTGAGGAGAAGCCAGCTGTTTCTGGAAATGCAGTGAAGGTAGAACCGACTAGATCCACTGATGGATGAGACGGAGGTGAGCAAGAAAGAGGAGCTGAGAGGTGTGCAGAGCTTTCTGGCTGAGCAGCCAGATAGGCAGGGGTGCCAGCCCTGGCGATGGGGACGGCTTTCAGAACCAGGCTGGCAGGGAAGGTCAGAGCCTGTGGACACACTGCATTCGAGTGTCAAAGGCAGCCAGGCACACACGTGAGTTCACTGAAGGGGTCTGAGCGGAGACACTAACCGGGGAGTGGTCAGTCGCTGAGGTCACCCAGGGCACAGGACACAGAAGAGGCCAAGAACCCACTTGGGATGAGCAAGTGGGAAGGGGAGAAGCCGGTGACGGTGTGCAAAGGGAGGGCAGGACACTGGAGAGTCAGCCAGAAACTGCCCCAGGCCTGGCGCTCTGGATGACGGCTGGCCGGCCCAGTGCCTGCCGCCTCCACGCTCCAGCAGGCAGGGAGGTGCCCCAGTCATTCGCTGATGCGTTCCTCCCTTCACACACAGTAACCAGCATCTATCCTGTGCCAGGTGGCCAAGCGGGGGCGTTGGCCACAGCGCCTGCCCTCAAGGGAACTGCCAGCCTGCCGTGGGGACGGGACAGGGAGGAGAGATGCTGGGGAGAAAAGCGATAGGCTCAGAGCCCTGGCCTGTCAGAGTCACTTCTCGGGGGCAGCGACAGGTGAGCTAATTCCACGAGGATGCTGGAGACCAGGTGGAAGGGGGCAGAGCAGGGCAGTGAGGCAAGAGGCTCCCCCAGCCTCACAGGTGAGCCAAATGGCATACGGGCCAGGCTGACCATGAGACTTCAGTGGGGGTGAGGAGGTGGGAAAGGGAGAGTTTGGGGCCAGCAGTTTCCAAGGAAGGCTTGGCTGGGCAAGATGAAGACTTCTGATTCACAGGATGGATGGACAGGGGAGGTATGTTCCCATGACCCCAGAAACGCCAGAGCCCCAACAGCCTGGGAGGAATCATGGTAACAAATAAAAGCAGCCGGTGCTCAGTGAGGTTCACTA
This sequence comes from Prionailurus viverrinus, assembly GCF_022837055.1. NCBI lineage: Eukaryota > Metazoa > Chordata > Mammalia > Carnivora > Felidae > Prionailurus > Prionailurus viverrinus. The sequence continues at coordinate 55,369,127 of NC_062562.1, forward strand.
GGGGCCTGGTGGTTTACAGATGCAGCTTCACAAACGAGGAAATAGGTCTCCCAGAGGGGCTGTGACCGGACCAGTCACACAGCCTGCACGTGGCAGCAGCAAAAACGGAACCCAGAGCACCCAGCCTAGAGCTGCGTCCTTTCCACGTTGCTGTGGGAGAGGCCCCAGAACCCTCCCATCATCTAGCAGCACAGCCCATCTGGGACACTTTTCCCAGGAGCCAAGATGGTCCTCAAAGGGCTGGGCACAAAAGGCAAACAGCAGAAATTGCACGTCCATCAGGAGTCTTCTGAACCTGGCCCCACCCGATCCCACTGTGGCTTCCATACCTCCGGTGATGGGGGGCTCACTACCTATGCAGGCTGCCTCGGCGTGACACATTTGTTGAATCATAACAATGACGTCAAATACCAGGACATCTTCACACAGAAAATCTCTACAGTGACTAAGGTGGATGTTATCACTATCTCATTTCACGGATGAAGAAACAGGCTCAGAGAGCTGAACTGATTTGTCTGAGGTCTTACAACAGGAAAGCTCAGAGCCAGGATTTGAACCCACACAGTCTGGCCGCAGAGGCCATACTCTTCATCCGCGTGTGAATCTCCCATGTCACCAGCCAGGGTTCATGAGCATGCGTGGAGCGAACAGATGACCGGCAGAAGACATCGGTACCCATTTGTGCATGAATAAATGATGGAAAGACCAAGTGCTAACAGATGGTAAGACGAGCAGGTCAGTGGAACAAGAGGAAGGACAGGAGACGCCCATGTGTCTGTGCAGAATGAGCAAGGAGGGAGACACGAAAGAATGAGAATGTGAGCTCATAAATTTTGCTGAATGAAATACACCTTTGCTCTTCTACTCCAAGAACCTGTTTTCTGGCTACCTGGTGACCCCTTTTACTGCAAGATCTTCTGTCCAGGCCACCAGGGGAGCCCGCACACCCAGGCACGGGCATCCTGGGAGGGGTGCTTGCAGGCCTGGGCAGGATCCGCCTTCCCAGACATACACACACAGACACGACCCAGACAGGAAGAGCCGCCCAGCCACTGACAAGCAGGTTCGGGAGGGCTCATGTTGTGCCGACGGCTGGGGGGCCAAGGGCAAACATGTCTGCAGCCGCCCCTCAGCCCAGCGCCGTGGGCCCATCTGCCCAGCGGCGGAGGGTGACGAAGAAGAGGACATGTCCAGGCTGGACATGGTCCCCAAGCACAAAGAAGACAGACGGGGCTCTGATCACGTGCCCTGGACGCGCTCTGCACTGCTCCTACCTGCACACTTGTGTTCAAGCTGTTCCTCCCACCCTGCACGCCCTTCCCGATTTCCAAGTCCCGTCCATCCGTGGAGACCACTGCAAATGCCACCTTCTCCGGGAAGTGTGTCCAGATGCCACCAGGTGGAGTGACCTCTTCCTTTGCCTGTGCCTCTGCTGGAGCATTTCCAAGAGTCTGTCCTGAGTCCCTGCTACTTTGGGTCTATCTCTCTGTACAGAACCATCACGTTTCCTCCATGAAAATATCAGGCCCCCACACTTGGTGCCCTCCCCACTCCCTGTGGGGCACACCTGAAGCCCTAGCCACTGGCCCACATGTGCACCAAGAGGCAGGAGGGGAGGGCCGTTACAGAGCACCGGCCCCACCCATGCTTGGGCCAGGAGCTGGGTACCACTCGGTACCACCCCCTGCCCAGTCCTCTGGCCCCAAGGTTAGAGGCAAGGAACCAGGCTCAGAGAGGGAGCTCCACTGTTCAGCGTCACACAGCAAATGAACACTGAGTGGGGGTGCAATGCTAGGTCTGCCAGACCCCAGCTCCATCCTTCCGCCTCTGGAGGGGATTCTAGTTGTACCTAAGGACAACCTCAGCAGCTGACATCACGTGCTCACGATGCCCCAGGTCTGGGCTCCGGCATGCACATGTCATATAATCTCCAAAGGAGCGTCAATGTCTCCTCTTTTCACAGATGATGAAACTGAGGCTTGGAGAAGGGAAGACATTTGTTCAAGGCCACAGAGCTACTAGGGGCTCCTGCTTCAAACCCAGGCCTCCCTGCCTCCAGACCCCACGGACCCCCATCCTGCTGCCTGGACGCGCGACCTCCTCATCGCAACGCCCCAGCCAAGTCACATATCAACTACCTTTCTGACTCGCAGGCACGTACGTCCCTGAGGAAAGCAGCCTCCCAGTGGTGTCAGTAGAGAAGCGGGACAGGACACCAGGACAGACAGGGCATGGCACGGAGCAGGGGGGTGCCGGCCGTGCTGAGAGCTCATATGCAAAGGGCAGGCCCTTTAGCATGTGGCCACGGCATGGCCGCTTGGTGTGGAGCAGAGCAGAGAGCCGTGACAGTGGCGGCAGGCGGGGGCTCTCGCTTACCCACGCACTTCCTGTGCATGTTGAGAATAAAACCCTCAGCACAGAGCACCGTGTGGCTGACACAGTAGAAGGATCCCAAGGTGTTGACACAGAACTGTCGCAGGCTACAATCATGAGTGCCCATCAGGCACTCGTCTTGGTCTAGGACAGCCGCAGGAGGGAAAACAGAAGGGCCATTAGAGAGGCGTGGAGCATTCAGTGACAGAGAGGGAAACTGAGTCCCAGGGAGGGGCAGGGACCTGCCCAGGGCCTCCCAGCACATCAGTCGTACCTCTGGGCCCAAGTCTGCATTTGTACAGTCACGTGATATCAGAGCCAGAACCCCAGTAAGGACAGGTGGCAAGGTGAGGCTCAGAGAGGATGGCAGTTGGGACCAGAGGCCGTCTCCCACCCAGCTCCGGAAATATTCCACCTCCAGAGGCAGACAAAGGAACCACACAATGGCAGGTGCTGCAAACTCGAGTGCCTAAGGGACCAGGCTGGCAACATATACAGGAGAAGGGGCCAAGAGGGGGGCTCTATGGGGCACTTTGGGGTCTGTGCTCTGTTCCACTGGGGGACCAGGACTGTGAACCCCTTGTGGGCAGAAGTTTGAAGAGAAACCTGAAATCTTGTCTTTTTTTTTTTTTTTTTTTAAGTTCTTGAGTTTTCACGGTTGGTAACTTGCTTGATTATTTTAAACGGAGCAGAGCCCAGCAGGACTCCCCTGCAGGGCTGGCTGCACCACTCCAAATGCCACCTGTAACCTCTGGCCTGGACCCCACAGCCATCACCACCAGGGGTCCTGCAGAGGCCTGGAGACACACAGACACTGGCCTGAGGCCTGACTGGGACCCGGAGGAGTCCCGACACAGGAGAGACACATTCCTCACATTTTCAGGGCCCTGAGAGATGGGGAGCAGGGCCCAGAGGGCACTTGAGATCTGCTCCTACTGCCTGACCATGGGGTGGTTTTCGTCCACAGCAGAACACAGTCTTGGGATGACCTGGGTGGCTCAGTTGGTTGAGTGTCCAACTTCAGCTCAGGTCATGATCTCACAGTTGATAAGTTTGAGCCCCATGGACATCAGGCTTGCTGCTATCAGCACAGAACCTACTTGGGATCCTCTGTGCCCATCTCTCTCGACCCTTCCCCCACTCATGTGTGTTCTCTCTCTCTCAAAAATAAACATTCAAAACACAAGTAAAATAAAATAAAACAAAACAAAAAAAGTAAAGTGAAATAAAATAGGAACACAGTCTCAGCCAAGGGGCTGGATGTGGGGTCCTAGGATGTGGCAGGGATATGGGTATTTTCTCAGATAGACTTAACCCTTTTAACAAATATCATATGACGTCACTCATATGTGGAATTTAAGAGACAAAACTGATGAACATAAGGGAAGGAAAGCAAAAATAATACAAAACAAGGAGGGGGACAAACCATAAGAGACTCTTAAATACAGAGAGCAAACTGAGGTTGCTAGAGGGTTGTGGGGAGGGGGATGGGCTAAATGGGCAAGGGGCACTAAGGAGGACACTTGTTGGGATGAGCACTGGGTGTTGTATGTAGTGATGAGTCACTAAATTCTACTCCTGAAATCATTATTACACTCTATGTTAGCTGACTTAGATGTAAATTTTTAAAAATAAATAAATAAAATTAAAATAAAAAACAAAAGACTTAAATTAACCTTTTACCCTTGGACACCCATCAAGGTCACATCTCCAGAACCTGAACCTGAACTAAAGCATTTCCTAGCCCGTCCCACGCTCCAGGCCTGGGAGGTCTTGCCACCAGATATGAGGAGGTGTAGTCTAGAGGTCTCTCAGGCATCATTCACTGTGGGAACCACCCCAGCAGGTGTCGGATCCAAATGCCCCCAAGTCCTGGTCCACCGACGTCCCACCGAGACAAGACCCGGTCCTGATGGGGTCGCAGGTGTGAAAGCCACAAGCTTTTGGACCTTCTTTGGCCCTTTTGTGAATGGCAGAGTTACCAACATCTATTGCCCCTTCTTTGGATTCAATAACAGAACTGAGCGCACGCCATTCAACTGGGGCTCCTACTCCCCAGCCTCGCTCCCCATCAGAGGCAAACGTCACTTCCAGGTCCCGCCTTCACAGCAGGGCATGGACATCCCCCTTTCTCTTTCTCCACACATGACCACAACAAGGACAAGGTGGTCACAAACCAACCTCAGCCTCGCAGACAGAGTGAGTCGGGAGTGTGGTCCAGGGATCTTGTCAGAAATACAAACCCTCGGGCCCCACCCCGGACCCAGGCCGCCTCGTTCTGCCTGCCCTGTCTCCCTTCCGGGGCCCCCACCACAGGCCAGCTCAGGTTGGCACAGGTACAAGAGCAGCCCCCGTGGATCTCACCTTCACAGGACACACCATCCGCCATGATGGCGTAGCCAGGGAAGCAGGAGCACATGGCTGTGTCCCCAATGACGCTGCACACCTGCTTGCAGGGCCCGTTGTCTGGGAAGAAACCACACAGAGATCAGGGACCACTGGGCTCATTACCCCCGGCTCCGCCCTCCAGGCAGAAGGAACCCCACACTCCTGGTCCTTTTCACGAGGTCCCTGGTAAACCAGCTCGCACAACTGGTTGGTATCTGGGACAATCGCCACCAACACTCGGATACCAAACCCCTCCTGGGAGTCACAGTGCTGCCAGAAGGGAAGGGGACAGAGAGGACAGAGAAGGAGGGAGAGCAAGGATGCAGAGACAGAAGGAACAAGAAAGAGGAAGAGAGGAAGAACAAAGAGAACTTTCTACGCAGTACTGCAAGCAGTCTCCAAGACAGTTCTCAAGCAAGGATTTTATTCTCTCAGTACTCTAGGAGCTAAGACAAAAGCAGCTAACTGACTTGTTTGGGGTCACACCCTGGCCCTCAGCTCCCCCCATCCACAACCTCACCTCCTACCAGCTACACTCTCAACTTCTGACCTCAGACAGGCGAGACCAACCAAATCCCCAAAGCAGAAGCACCCCTTTGGCAGGAGGCCAGCTTGCACATGCCCAGCACTGGGGAGCTCACCCCCTGCAGGCAGCCCAGACCCACCCCATGGCCCAGGTTACCTTTGCAGGTGTTGGGTTGTGGCTGCGGTAGCAGGATGGTGTTGGAGGCCACTTGGGAGGACTCTGGTTTCAACGCGGACTCCTCTGGGGCCTCCGGCTGTGGGGGGTCACTGTCTGTCATGGGCAAAGCAGACAGGAGGGGAAGGATGCATGCCTTCAGCCTGGCCTCAGACTCAACTCACACGCTGGGCACCACGCCAGGCATGTGTCAGAGACTGCCTCATTTAATCCTCTCCTCCTACCCATTTCACAGGAGAGAAAACTGAGGCTCAGAAAGCAACATACTACATTACAGCTATTTGGGGCAGAGGAAGAGAGGAAGCAGGGGAGTGAGTATCTATCCCTGGAAAAGCAGCAGGCAGAAAGCACCCTCAGAGCAGGGGCTAAGGCAGCCTTGTAGGCTGCCTGTCAGAGCCTGACCCCCTTGGGCCCAGTGCTGGGGACACAGCTTGAGTTGGGTTGGTGGGAGCCTCTGCAGCCTGGGTCCTGGCCCTGCACTGGGGTCTAGGGTGGGGTGCTGGGGCTGCCCGTGCAGACGAAGCTTCAGATGGAGCAGATGGGAGTTTCAACCTGCCTGCCTGGCCTTACAAATCCCATTGCTAGAGGCTTCCGATTCCCAGAGATTCCAGCATGTAGGGTGACAGGAGGGGAAGGAGCCCATTGTGGCCATCACAGGACCACCATGCTCCACTGGCAAGATCAGCCCCTGCCCCAGCCATCTGGGCCCTTACCTGGCCGGCAGGTACGGCCATCGTCCTGCAGTGAGAAGCCAGGAAAACAGGCACAGCGGTAGGAGCCCACGGTATTGATGCAGAGATGCTGGCACAGCTCCCCTGGGAGCAGCAGGCACTCATCCTGGTCATCGCCAGGCAGGCTGTTGGGCAGCTCAGTCTCCGTGCCCAGTGACAGGGCCTCCCGGCTCGCCAACTCTGCCTCTGAAACTGGAGCGGGGGTCAGTGCTCATGATGGGACACAAGTTCACCCAGCGGGTGGCTGACACTACAAGCCCCCATGGAAATCAGTGTAGGTCCTCGTCAGAACCTCTGTGTGCCCAGCTAAGATAGCATGGATGGACAAAGGATGGATGTATCGATGCATCGATGCATGGATGCATGGGTGAATGCGTGGATGCATGGATGGATGGATGGAAGGATGATAGATGATGAATGCAGGGAAGGATAGATGGATGGATGGATGGATGGATGGAAGGAAGGATGATAGATGATGGGGCGCCTGGGTGGCTCAGTCGGTTGAGCGTCCGACTTCGGCTCAGGTCACGATCTCGCGGTTCGTGAGTTCAAGCCCCGCATCGGGCTCTGGGCTGATGGCTCAGAGCCTGGAGCCTACTTCCGATTCTGTGTCTCCCTCTCTCTCTGCCCCTCCCCCGTTCATGCTCTGTCTCTCTCTGTCCCAAAAATAAATAAACGTTAAAAAAAAATTAAAAAAAAAAAAGGATGATAGATGAACTCAGGGATGGATGAATGGATGGATGGATGGATGATAGATGATGACTCCAGGGAAGGATGGATGATGGATGGATGGATGGATGGATAGATGGATGATGGATGCATGGATGGATGGATGGATGGATGGATGGAAGGATGATAGATGAATGCAGGGAAGGATGGATGGATGATGGATGCATGGATGGATGGATGGAAGGATGATAGATGATGAATGCAGGGAAGGATAGATAGATGGATGGATGAATGGATGGATGATAGATGATGAATACAGGGAAGGATGGATGGATGGATGATGGATGCATGGATGGATGGATGGAAGGATGATGATGAATGTGGGGAAGGATGGATAGATGGATGGATGGAAGGATGGAAGGATGATAGATGAACTCAGGGATGGATGAATGGATGGATGGATGATAGATAATGAATGCCGGGAAGGATGGATGGATGGATGGATGATGGATGCATGGATGGATGGATGGAAGGATGATAGATGATGAATGCAGGGAAGGATGGATGGATGGATGGATGGATGGATGGATGGATGGATGGAAGGATGAAGGAACAGACCTCCAGCAACAAGAATGCACCCATCAGAGCCAGGTCCAAGTCTTTGTGCCCTGCAACATGACAGGGCCAGGCCCACAACAGTCCTCAGGAAGCTTTGGCTAAAGTGTTGAACTGGATCCAGACCCCTAGTCTCAGTGACATCTGGGAGGACCACCTCTAGCAACAGAAAGACCCCAAACATGTGTTCTGTCAAACAGAGATCTGAACTCTTACTCAGGCCTCCCTTAGCCATGTCACTTGGGCAGTACTGGGTCTCTCCATGCCTCCCCAGGCTACAGTGGGGAGCAGGTGAGTGTGGCAAAGAAGACTCCCGGAGTTGAGCTGCACTGGAAGCTCTTCATATAACAGTAATAGGATGGGGAAGGGAGGGGGGCCCGCAGCCCTCCACATTCCTAGTTGGCATGGGGCTTCAGCCTTGCTCACTAGCCCCAGACAGCTGAGCCCCACAAGAGACCAACTGCATGAGGTCACATCTGATAAACATGTTTCGTACTGAGGATGCTTACACTGCGTTCCAGCCCGGTCAGCCCTGGCCTGGCACATGCAGGTGGGGCCGTGATGGCTGGTGGTCCAGCCCGGAGTCCTGGCACTATGGGTGGGCAGCAGACAGACCTGGGCCCGGGCTCCAATAAGCATGCCACACCCTGGGCAGCATTTCTAGGATTCATGTTCAGCCCACCCTCATCAGCATGCTCTTCAAACAATCCTCCTGGCAGGGGGGAAACTGAGGCTCAGAGGAGCAAAATGATTTTGCCCAAGGTCACCTGAGCAGGACTGGAACCCAGGTCAACTTGACCCTGCCATCTACGTCCCCTAAGGCCCAGGTTATCCACCAGTTCCCCACTAGAGGACAGGAACATGTACCTCTGCATCTGGACCCTGACTAGCCCTGTCCCCGTCTTGTGACTCCTGAAGCCTAACTTCCTCCCAAACTTCACCTTGAACCAAACACTTCTGGGTACTCACCAGGCCTTCACACTGCTACAACAGGCCCCTAGAGCCAACCCCAGCGAATGGTATTTCCTTGGACTGGACACAGATCAGTGTCCATACTAGCCTGGTAAGGCTAGCCATTCCCTCTTAGTGGAGTCTCTGTGGGTTCACTGGGACACTGCATCAGGCTCCTGCTGGCCCACAGGCACAGTGGAGGCTAACAGTCATGAGTCCAGAAGACATCCCTGGCTAGGGTGACAGAAGCTGGACATGGCACCTAGAACAGTGACCACAGCACGTGGAGGTCAGAAGGAGGAGACCCTGGAGACACTGAGGGCTCAGGCAGCAGCAAACAGCTCCAAGTTCTGCACTGGCACCAGAGTTCTCATACCCATAGCCTATGGCTGTTTGGGAACAGGGACACAGAGGAAGAGGGTGCAGGGCTGGTCAGCCCTCAGAGGGCTTGTGGTGGTGAAGGGAAGGCCACCAAACAAACCCATAATCCATTCAGTTATTGGCGAGTGACTCTCAGGGGCCGAGCACTGAGAATATAGGGAGAAAAGACAGGGCTGGTCTGAAGGGGCTGATCAGGTGGGCAGGGCAACATTTATGAATGCATTCTCTATACTGGTTATATCCTGTACCCTGAAGACACAGAATGGCACAGTGAGAGGGATGGAGAACACATGGATAAAGGAAGGGTAAATGAATGAATGGATGAGTAAAAGGTTTCCTGGCTGGGCTGGTAGGTGAATACATGAGCAGAAGGCAGATAGATGATGGATGGATGGATGATGGATGGATGGATGGATGGATGGATGGATGGACGGGCAGAAGGTAAGTGGATGGGCTGCTGGGTAAGTAGATGGGTGAGTAAACAAATTGATGCAAAGATTGATGTGTGAGTGGATAGATAAGGGACAGAGGAATGGATGGTGTACTGGAAGGATGAATGGATGGAGGAATGGACCAGGGGCCAGGAGAATGTGCAGGGGATGGTGAGATGGATGGATGGATAAAAGAGCGGACGGGAAGGAAGACATATGGATGTGTGGATGAACAAAGACACAGGAGGGTGGGTGAGTGGAGAGTGGAAAGGTGGTAGGGGGTTGGTGGTTTGGTGGCTGGAGTACATGCATAGCTGTATTCGATTACCATCTCAGAAATAATAGGGCAGAGTCACCATTGGAGGCTACAGAAGAACTCTACCTAAGAGCTGAACTTGTGCCTCAAGCCACAGGTGACAGTACACACAAGGTTCCTACAGGAGGCAAGAGGGCATCCAACCTTGGCCAGAAGCCCCCAAAGCTCTCTCTGCCTCTCACTCAACCGGCCTATACACTGTGGCCCAGTGGGCAGCACTCACCTCTCCGCGGTACGGCTTCAGGTTCCAGAGGCTGGCGGACCTCGGGCACAATGAGGGGGTCTTCACCCTCACAGCAGGAGAGCATGACGTGGTTGCAGGGGTAGCCCAGGTTGGGGTTCGACTCGCACGAGTGGCCCTCGGCCTGCACACGGAGTCCCAGCCCACAGCAGTCACAGCATTGCTGGAAGGAGAGGGGCCATCACTGCCCACACTCTGGCCCCTCAGAGCCCATCTGCCTTCCTCACAGACCGTGAGCCCATGGGACTCACTCAGGGCCCCCAGGGCACAGCCTGGGTCCAGGCTCGGGGACTGGGATGAATTCATCCTTGTCTTATTTCTTCCGGCCCCGTATGTGCTCCCTGAGAGCAGTGCTCCCTGTCTCCACTTCCCATGTCTGGCTCAAAGCAGGGCCAATATAAGCTTTTTGCAATAATTAACAATTGGCCACCTATGAAAAGAACCACAAACTAACCCCAGACATACCCACCCCCCCACACACCAATATTGACTAGCAGAACCCAGTTCTACTCAGGCCCCCTAAAAGACAGAATTTCCCTTGAAGTTAGAGACAGGAGTGATATGATGCTTTCAGGAGAGCTTTAAACTAGGGCTGACTCAGCTTGGAAGTGTATCTCTTTTGCTCTTCTCTTTCCTTGATTTTGGTTGGTGTGATGGCTGGAACCCCAGCAGCTATCTAGGGTCATGAAGTAACCCAGAAGATGGAAGCTACAAGCTGAAGATGACTGTGCAGAGAAGCAGAAGCCTGGGTACCTGAAGGTATCACATAGATCCACCCCATCCCAAACTGTCTACCTCCAAAAACAAAATATTTAATCTGTTGAAACTCCTGTGGTAGAAGGATTACAACAACAGCCCCGTTCGTTCACTCTTCACTGTTCTGCTGTCTTTGCAATGTGATAGCTCAGTTTCTCCTTCAAAGGAGAGAATCTATGTCCCAACGGCTTGATTGGGCCTCAAAAGGCCTTGCACATTTCTACGCCCAGTGTTGGAACCCAGCCACTAACGGAATAAGCCCAGGTTAGGCTACTGGAGGTTGAGAGACCACATGCAGCAAAGAAAAGCTGGCATAGCCGTCATCATCCCAGAGCAGTGCCAGGACAGCCATCGGCTTGTGGCAGACGGGTAAGCGAGCCCAGCCAGATCAGCTGAGCATGGCCGAGGTCAGCAACTCATGAGTTAACTCATGAGTTAAGTGAGGCATAAGCCACTAAGCTTTGGGCTGGTGTGTTATGTAGCAATAGCTCATGGATTCTCCAGACCTGCACTTCCCAATGGTGAGCACAGCCACCATGTCCTTAATAGTTTGCATTATCTCTGACCCTCACAGCCACCCCAGAAGACGGGGATTATTAGCCCCACTTTACAGATGGAGAAGCTGAGGCCTAGAAAAGAGGACTGGTCCAGGGTCGAACACACACAGTGGAATGCCAAACTTGCCTGGCACCAAAGTCCTTTCCCTAATATCAGTTGTTAGGAAATTGACCCCAACATGACAAAAATCAAAGTCCAAATCCTCTCCCAAATGGTGCCCTCCTTGTCACAGTCATCCGGGCTCGTGACACAGGCTTCTTTCCACTCCTTCCCTTCCTCTCTCTCCCAGTCTCCCACAAACACCTCCTTCCGTGGTTTGTTCCTGAGACTGTTCTACGGTCTTAGGTTTGCTCTCGGCCCCTGCTGCAGACAGCTGTCCACCCCCACGGTCTGTTTCCCCTTCCTCCTGATGTTCAATGGACACACGACCTCCCCAGAATACAGACTGCGTTCCCCAGCCTCCCTTGATGCTAGGTGTGGCCACTGGGCTAAGTTCTAGCCAATGCAGTGGAAATGGAAATGCCTTCTGTCCTCAAGGAAGGCTCTTCTTACCCCCAAGTTCACAGCAGCATTATTCACAAAGGGTACCAGGCAGCTGTCGGTGCCCACTGACAGAAGACTGAATGAACTGTGTTACTTCTGTACAACGAAGTGTTATTTCACCTTGAGAAGGAAAGACAGTCTAACACATGCTACGACATGGGTGACCGTGGGGACAAGATGCTAAGTGAAATGAGCTGGACACACAAAGTAAAAAAAAAGAAACAGAAAGCCCTCCGGGGGCAGGAATTTTCATGTGTTACTCATTTTTGCATCCTTAATGCCTAGGACAGCCTGGCACATGCTGGTGTTGAATAAATATTTCCTGCCTTAATTGGCCGCTATAATAACTGATGATGTTTTCTGTACAGATGAAGAGGCCCCCCACCCCAACCCCAGGCAAGAGTGTCACTTCCTATGGGGGAGTCCCCCAGGGAGCCTGACGCCCCAGCCCTCAAGGACCTCGGGCCCAGGCTACGAATGCCGCAGGTCGGGCTTGCCTTGTACAAGGAGACGCCACAGGTGTCGTTGTCCTCAGCCCCACAGGCCTCGCCCTCCTTGGCCCCCATGACGCCAGCCATGCAGCTCTTTTCCTTCAAGTAGGACACGCAACAGTGCTTCTGGGCTGTCCTGCAACAGAGGTGTGCGTCAGCCGCACCCGAGCGCCTGCCCCCATCCAGGAGGGATCACAGGTCCCATTTCACAGAGGAGGAAACTGAGGCTCAGAGAAGGAAGCCCCTCCCAAGACCCACTGCAAGCAAGACCAATGCTGGTGGCAGGGGCATCAGCAAAGCTAGCCCATCCCCCACCCAAGAACACGTGTTCTATTTCTGAGCTTAACCAGGAACACTCGGGGCCTGGAGCCCACCAGACTCCATGCTGCCTATTCCTGACCAATGTGGGAGGGGGTCAGCATCCTGAGGTCCCCACAGGGCTGAGAAAGACAGGGGGACTCAACCCCAGGAAGCAGAGGGCAGCTCAGCCCGGAAGAGAGTAGCCTCCAGGCTCCCTGGCCATGCCTCCCAGGGTCTGTAGGGCTACCCCGGGCAGAGGTAGTTGATGAGCCAGCACACTAATAGGGGGGCTCACAGGGAGGTGGGGTTCAGCCTCACTTGGGAAAGGGCATGTCGCAGTGGGAGCTGTTCAGTGATGGGGCTGTCTATCTATGAAGGAGTGAGTTTCCTATCACAAGACAACACAAGCACACTCTCAGGGCCCCTAAGCTCAAAACTCCTGAATGATAACATTCTCTAACTCCTAAGTAGCTCCTGAACTGGTGCAATGACAGAAGGGAAAGGAAAGAGACAAGGCTACAACTTAAATGTTTCCAAAGGGCACACAGTAGTTCAGACATTAAGTGACAGAGGGTCTAACCCTGGCCGTGCTCCTGGGGAGCCGTGTGGCTTTGGGTAAGTCATACCACCTCTCTGAACCTTGCCCTCATTGTCTAGAAAAACAGTAGGTTGGAAAAGAAGGCATCCTTGGGGAAAAGGAGGTGAATGGCCAGCCGAGACGTCTTCGGGGCCTGGCACCGAAGGGGCAAGGGTATAAATTCTTCCTTTGCAGACAATACGAGTCAGAAGAAACAATCAACACAGAGGACAGCAGAGGACAGTGAGAGGCCAGCCTTTTGGAGACCCCAGGGTAGCAGAGTGGGGAAAGAAAGAGGGCTGAAGGCTCCCAGCTCAAAGCCAAGGACGAAAAGCCCATGCGGGCCAAGCACTGCCCCAGCAGCAAGGGCAACATACAGCGAGTGAGGCACCCAACCGTTCCTGGATGATAGTGGTTCTTTAACACTTGCTCCAAATTGTAGGATCTTTTTACTCTGCTCTTCAGTCCAGCTACAAAAGTACATGCTTAGCTTACTCCTGCAGCCAGGCTTGGGCTCTCCACACCTGGAGAAAGCCGGCCAGCAGGCTCACAGCAGCCACAACCCAACTGCCCTTGTACACCTGGAGACAGGTGAGGCTCTTGCTGACCTTGCACTGCCGGGGCCGCGGGGGCCAAAGCAGACAGGGATCTGGAAAAGGTGAATGGGCAGCTCTTCCTGCTCCAGTGTGCCCACCCCTACCTGCAGGCGTCACCCTCAGCGCCACTCTCAGGGATTTCCAGGCACTCGTCGTTGTCGATGGCCCACTGCTGTCCGGCTGCACAGCACGTCTCAATCAGATCCTTCGTGAAGACTGTGGGTGGCAACATAGGCAGAGTCACTACTGTGGAGGAGGCATCTGGTTCCAAGGTCTCCCAGGGCCAGCAAGCACGGTAGATGTTGCTGGTGCTGTCCAGATCCCCGTTACTGGGCCAGAGACTCACTCGCCCCCAGCCCACAAGGACGACCTTCTTCGGAGAGCTGCCTGCGAGGTTAAGTCCACTCCACGGGGGAGGAGGCTGGGGAAGTATGGCCAATACAGGACGAGTGGGGGTACAAAAGCCCAGCCCTGCCTCTAACGGGACAGCCCTGTGGAGCTTCCTGTGGGATGGAGAACATTGGCGAGCTCCCTCCCTGCCCCCTCCCCAGGCAGCTTCTCCAAATGAACCACCACACGCACAAAACCCTCAAGTCACGCTCTGCTTCTAAGGAACTTGACCCATGACACCAAGACAAGGCATAAGAAGCAACAGCAGCAGTGAGGGAAATTTAAAACTTGTCCGGGAAAGTTCGTGGGGGAAATATTTGCGCCTGGGGAGAGAAGGAGGAGGCAGAGGTAGGGGAATGTGTTAAAACTGAAAGGCACAGACCACAGCTTAAAAAAAACAGATGAATTTGCCCACCCCCAAATTCAAACTGTATAAAAAAGAACCCCATAGACAAATAGAAGAGACTGCTGACAGGTTAGGAGGCATTTCTGGAATGTCTAGAACTGGCAGGACGTCTGGGTGGCTCAGCTGATTAAGTGTCTCACTTTTGATTTCAGCTCAGGTCACAATCTCATGGTTCATGAGATCAAGCCCCACATCAGGCTCTGCACTGACAGTGCAAAGCCTGCTTGCGATTTTCTCTCGCTCCCTCTTTCTCTGCCCTTCCCCTGCTCATGTGCGTGTATGCTCTCTCTCTCTCTCTTTCAAAATAAATAAACTTTAAAAAAAACTGGCAAAGAATTGCCAGTGAGAAAATATAATAATCTCCTGAAAGTTAATATTAAAAAAAGTAAAATACCTATTAAACTAGAAAAATTTTAAAAAGCAATGCATGCCAGGCACAGGTGGGAACCCTCCTGCCCTGGGGGTGGAAGGGGTCACCAGCACAGCCGGTCTGGAAGGAGATGAGGTACTGCTGACACAATTAAGTATATACCTCATCCTGACCCCAGTGGTCCTGCTTCTGGCTGTGTATGCCAGGAAAGTCCTCCCCCAGGCTCACTACAAGGATGCAATGCTTTGGCACCATTTGTGGAAAGGGGTTGGAGGCAGCCTAGGTGTTCATCAGTGGAGGGGTGGATGAATAGAATTTGGGGATGTGCTCCATGGAGGACTCCACAGCTGTCAGAAATAATAGAATAGACGTACACCCAACAACATGAAGCAGGACACACACACAGTAATGTGGAAGCGCACAAAACAGAGTGCTGGGGGGGGGGGGGAGCGGAAGGGGGAGGAAGAAACCAAATGAGATCTATTACACAAATTAAAAATATTGCACACAAAATTATAGTATGTTTTTGCACATAAATTAAAAACACACACATGCAAATTAAACAGAAGAGAACATTTACCTCGGGTGGGGCAGAAGTTGGTGATGGGGACAAGGGCCAAAAGGGAATATATACATAAATAAAACAAGAGAGAGTCTTACAGAGACAATAACATGTCAGGTGCCAGAGATGAGTACAATTCACCCAACCATTTGGCTCTGAGATCTAAAAATAAATGACAGGCAAAGATAAATCACATCTAAGCCAAAAGAAACATGAAAAGGTGCTCAACATCACTAATCATAAGGCAAATGCAAATCATAACCACAATATTAAAAAAACACAAGAAATAACAACCACTGGCGAGGATGTGGAGAAAAGGGAACCCAAAGGGGTTCCCAAAAGGGAATGCAAAGTGGTACAGCCGCTGAGGAAAATAATATGGAGGTTCCTTAAAAAATTAAAAATAGAAATAGCCTATGGTCCAGTAATTCCACTACTGGGTATCTACCTAAAGAAAACAAAACACTAATTTGAAACACCCCTCTGTTTATTGCAGCATTATTTATAGTAGCCAAGATATGGAAGCAACCTATATGTACATCTATATATAATGGAATATTACTCAGCCCTAAAAAAACAATGAGATCTTGCCATTTGCAATAATATGGATGGATCTAAAGGGCATTATGCTAAGTGAAATAAGTCAGACCAAGAAAGACAAATACCATATCATTTCACTTACATGTGGAATGTAAACACACACACACACACACACACACACACACACACACACACACAACAAATGAACAAACAAAAAACCCCAAAGAAAACAGACTCTTAAATACAGAGAATGAGCTGGTGGCTGCCAGAGGGGAGATAGGTGGGGTGGGTGGGATAATGAAGAGAATTACAAGTCACAAACTTCCAGCTACAAAATAAACAGAGATGAAAAGTACGACATAGGGAATACAGTGGATAATGTTGTAATAACATAGTATGGTGACTACATTTATGGTACTCTGAACAATGCACAGTATTGTTGAATAGATATTTTGTACACCTGAAACTAACATAACACGGTATGCTATTATACTTGAATAATAATTTTAAAAAACAAAGCAAAGCTCGTCTAGAATACCTACATGCATGCTGGGGGGCAGCAGGGTGTCACAGAATAACTTTGAGCCTGGGTCCACCTCTTTGTGCAACCATGTGTAGGCATTTCTTCTCTCTAAAGACTCCATGTCCTTCTCTGCTATGAAAACCCTTAGCTGCACAACCACTGAAACCTACGAAGACTCTCTAAACGTCTTCGAGCAGGTCATATAACCCAGCAAAGCTGAGGAATAAATGTACCAAGGGATGTCAGCAGTCTGCAAGGTTCCAGGAAAAGAGTGACAGCTCACTAAGAATCATCAGTTTCATCCCCTGAGTGGGCATTTCAAGTTATTGAACTCAAGTTTCAAGTCCTGTTCCTTAAAAGAGGGAAAATAAATTTCAGTAACAACCTGAGGGCTGTACCAGGAGGAATGAAAACAATTCTTAATAACAACCATCTACCAGAAACAAACTCAACATTAGACGCCTTCCTCACTGAAGTGAGAGATATGAAAAAATGCCTACAACACTCTATTTGGTATTGTCTTAGAGATAGATACTAGCAGATACAATAAAGCAAGAGAAAAAAAAGAGGCAGTAGAAATAGAAACAAAGAGATGATGGGCAGCTCAGTCCAACTTTGGCTCAGGTCAAGATCTCGCGGTTCGTGAATTCAATCCCTACATCAGGCTCTGTGCTGACAGCTCAGCACAGACTTGGATTCTGTGCCTCCTTCTCTCTCTGCCCCTCTCCCACCTGAGCTCTGTCTCTCTCTCTCTCTTTCTCTCAAAAATAAACAAACAGCAAAAAAAATTTTACAGAGAGATGATGGTCATTATTTGTAGATGTTACGGTTTCATCTTTCTAGAAAATCCAAAGGAATCAAAACTCACACAGTACTAAAATGAATACTAATTAATAATAATTATTATTATGTGGTAGCCAAAATCAAAACCAACGTACTCCGTTTAGCGGCTTTCCTATACAAGAGCAACAATTAAATAGGAAAGTAGTAGAAAAAATTCCATTCAGAACAGAAACAAACCTAGAAATAAATCCATCGTAAACATGCTAAATCCACATGAAGAAAAAAATTTAATTGTCTAAAAGGTATAACAATATATTTTATTAGAAATATATATCATGAGGCTGGACAGGAAGGTGGGAAGATTCAATATCTTAAAAGATGTCAATTCTCCTCCATTTAATCTACAAAGTCAGTGCAACCCAAAATCCCAACACAATTTATCATGAAACTTGTCAGGCTAAGATTCTAAGATTCATCCAAAACAAGAAGTGTCTAAGAATACCCAGGAAAAATTCTGAAAAGAAAAGAAGAGCATACTTTAAAGTTCCAATACCTAAAGATACGAGGAGATCAATGAAACAACAGAATTTAGAAACAGAACGATATACATTTGGGAATTTAGTATGTGATAATGGTGGCATTCAAACTCAGTGTGGAAAGGACTGAATACACAATGTTGGGACCTACTTCACACTACACACAAAAATAAAGTCCAAATCCAAAGGCAGGATTAGAAGAAACCTAAGAAAATAATTTTAGGATAAAGAGAGCCTTCTTCAGAAGTAAAATCCACAGAAAAATGAAATTGGACCCTACGTCACACCATATACAAAAATCAACTTAGGGTGCTTGGGTGGTTCATTGGGTTGAGCCTCTGACTCTTGATTTCAGCTCAGGTCGTGACTTTGTGGTGGCGGGATCAAGGCCCATATCAGGCTCCACGCTAATCATGGAGCCTACTTAAGATTTTCTCTCTCTCCATCAGCCTCCCCATCCCTGCCCACACTCTGTCTCTCTCGATCTCTTTCTCTAAAATAAATATTTTAAAAAAATATGTTTTCCTCTAAAAAAAATCAACTCAAAATGGATTAAACATTTAAACGTAAGACCTGAAACTGTACAAGTCCTAGGAGAAAACACGGGCAAAGATTCTTGACATTAGTCTTGGCAACGAGTTTTTGGTAATGACATGAACACACAAGCAACAAAAGCAAAAAATCAACAAGTAGGATGACATCAAACTAAAAAGCTCCTACAGCAAGAGAAACAATCCATAAAATGAAAAGGCAAGTTACAGAATGGGAGAAAATATCTGCAAACCACATATCTGATAAGGGGCTAATATCCAAAATACAGAAGGAACTCATATGATAGCCAAAAAAAAAAAAAAAATTATTTTATTTTAAAATGGGCAAGGGACCAAAACAGACATATAAATAGTCGACAGGTATGTGAAAAGGGGCTCAACATCACTCATCACCGGAGAAATACAAATCAAAACTGCAATGAGATGTCACCACACACCTGTTAGGGTTGCTAATGTCAAAAGGCAAAAGATAACAAGGGTTGGTGAGGATGTGGAGAAAAGAGAACCTTCCTGCACTGTGGGTAGGAATGTAAAGTGGTGCAGCCACTATGGAAAACAGTATGGAGGTTTCTCAGAAACAAAACCATCAAACAAAAAACTATGGTCTAGCAACTCCATATACAAAATCTTCCAGGTATACATCTGAAGGAGATTAAAGCACAATCTCAAAAAGATATCTGCACCCCCATGTTCATTGCAGCATTATTTACAATAGTCAAGACACGGAAGCAACCTAAGTGTCCACTGACGGACGAATGGAGAAAGATGTGCTCTGTGTGCGTGCGTGCGTGCGTGCGTGTGTGTGTGTGTGTGTGTGTAATGGAATGTTATTCAGCCATTAACAAAAAAAGAAGGCAATCCTACCATTTTCAGGAACATGTTTGGACTCTGAAGGTATTATGCTAAGTGAAATAAATTAGAGAAAGATAAATGCTGTATGATCTCACTTATATGTGGTATCAAAAGAAGCCAAACTCAAAGGAACAGAGTAGTTTGGGTGGGTCAGGGGGGTACTCTGGGGAGATGGGGAGATGTTGGGCAAAGGGCACAAACTTCCAGTTATAAGATGACTGAGTTCTGGTGATCTAATGCCCAGGATGGTGTTTGTACACTTGAAAGTTGCTATGAGAGTAGATCTTAAAATGTTCTCACCGTAAACAACAACAAAAATGGCAACTATGTGCGGTGATGGATGTTAGTGTTATTGTTGTAATCACCTCACAGGGCATATGTAGAGCAAATCATCACACTGTATACTTAAACTTACACAATACTGTATGTCACCTATGTTTCAATAAAGCTGGCAGGGTGGGGGGAGGGAACAAAATCCACAAGTACAAAGGAAAACCTGAATACAATAAAGTGTAAAATACCTGTATGGCCAAAGACAGCATATCCAATCAGCCCCAGCTACTCTCTTACCCCGTCACTCCTTTTCAAGGCTCCTTGAGTAGCATTCATCACTATGTGAAATCTTGTTTACTTATGAGCTTACTTTTCCGCTTGCCTGTTTCTTTCTCTACAACGGCACTGGGGTCTCTGTGGCCACGGAAAGTGATGCCACCATTCTGTGCTGAATCCTTTCGCATTATGCTCCGGGCACGTGGGAGTCACGCCTAGCTCAAATACTTCTGGTGATGGGGAGCTCCCTCCACCCAAGCAGCCTGTCCCTTTTCTTCACAGCTCAAGTTCACAGCTTTCTTTTGCTGGACCGAACTCTTACTGCCCCAAGCCTTCTCCAAGACTGCCTTACTGACATTAGGAGATTACAGTGGATCCCTGGGTCTTAGCCAGCTGATATGAGATGGATGCCCTATCAAAGTAACAGTAGCAGCTAAAATGAAGTGGGAGCTGGGCTCGGGTCCAAGCACTTTCATCCTCACAGTTTCGATGAGTACTCTCGTTTGCCTTATTTACAGCTCAGGTGGCGAGCCAGAACTCCCAAGCCTCAATTTCCTAACTTCTCTTCCCTTCTCCAGGCCTCAGCTTCCCCACATCTGTGGCACAGGCTGCTTGATGTAGCTGATCCTGAAGGCGCTGTCTGAAAATCTAACCAGAACCAGCCTGAGAGGGGGTGTGCTGCTTCCCTGTGGATCGACTGGAGTTCTCTTCCTGCCCCCTCCTTGATCAGAAGCCAGGTTCCAGCCTGTGCTTGGCAGACTTCCCACCATTCTCCCCTGGCCTTTCCCACTCCAGCTTCCCCCTGTTTCAGACAAAGGAACTCAGAGGCCGTGAACCCTTATGCTGGGAGGGCCACCCACTTGGAGCAGGAGGGGGAGTCCGTATAGGGGCCAAGCCTGGTGCTGCTCGGCACTGTCCAAGATGTGGGAGGCAGAGCCGGGCAAAGCCCAACAAGATGTGTACCCCTGTATCCTTGTCCAAAGGACACACCCGCCTCCCTTACCCCAGGGCTTCGAGGCTCGGCCCAGAGGCCCTCTCCTCCAGGTCTCCTTCCTTGACCACCCCCTCTGAGCTCCCCAGACTCTGTCTTTCCCTGGTTCTTTTTAAGTTCCCAGGCACCAATCATTCAAATTTCCAGTTCTAGGGTTTACTTCTTCTCTTCTCCGTCTCCACCCCGGCCCTGGCTGATCTCATCCAGTCTGCGAGCTTCAAGTGCCTTCTCCAACACGATGCCCTCCCCCCACATCTGTCTCCAGCTGTAGTTTTTTGCACACACATGCAGCTGGCTAAGGAACCACCACCGATGCTCCCTGGTGTTCCCACTGCCAGAATCTGTTCGGCAACTGATTTCCCCGGGTCTTCCCTGTGTCAATGAGGGGCCCCTGGAAACCTCAGGACCCTCCCGGGCCAATTCCTCCTTGCTCACGTCCCTCCATCACTCATGGGGCCACCTCGGAAGTGATCCCAGTCCAGCCACCTGGCCCCTCACCCTGCCACCACCACTTGGCTCAACAGGGCCCCTGCTCTCACGGGTATCCTCCTCCAGGCCATTTTCCAGAGGGTGTCAGAATGAGTTCACAAATACAAATTAGATTGTGTCTCTCCTGGACCCACAGGCCCCCAACTGTTATCCCTTCTTTACAAAGCCCTGCTGACTGCCTCACCTCATCTCCTTTCTCTGACCCTCTTTCTCACTCACTCCGTCCACTCCTTGAACTCCCTGGGCTCATTCCTGCCCCAGGGCTTTTGCGTGTTCTGTACTTTCTGCCTGGAATCCTCTGCCCTTTTCCTGTGCCCTGCCCCACCCCCACTGTCTACAGGGCTGTCTTTCTTTTCTCCTTCAGGTCTCTCACCTCCTCAGAGAGGATCTCCCTGACTCCTGTATCTAAACTAACCTCTATGCCAACCCTTTTCACACACCCTACTCCGCCTTTTAACCCTGGCCTTCCCCAGTCCAGTGTCAGCTCGGGGAACCTGTGGTCCACAGACCCCACTGGATGGCCACTGACGTATGGGATGAAGCACCCCTCCCTGGTGTGGCAATCACAGCCCAGAGTCATGTCCCAGCTCTCACCCTGTACCCTAGCTACACATGCTTCCCCTTACCACTTTGTCTTTGCACATGCTGGTCCATGTTAGGAATGCCCTTCTCTGCTCTGTCCAACTGTCCATCCCTAACCAGCCAATTCATATATGACTCCCTCTGAGCTCCCACTGGCAGCCACCTCCATCCCGGGGGAACCAGCAGCCCCCTCCTCTGGCTTCATTCACGTCAGCACTCGGTACGTGCTTTCACCGTAATGTCATTCTCAGATGACATGCTTGTCTCAGCCACCAGATGGAAAGGGTCTCGGGAGCCGAGACTGGGTCTGAGTCCTCTCAGGGCTCCCAGGGCCTGGTGCTGAATGAAGTATCCCAGGCCCTTGGTGTATATCATGTCAGGGAAAGCTTACATCAACAACATGAAGTCAGATGATTATCTTGATCTTCCAGATGTGTAAATAGAATTTAAGATACACAGCCCCGGGCACAAGCTTAGGAAAATGAGGAAGGAGAAAGAAGGCACACCATGGCCCGTCCACCTTGCCCGCACCGCCTCTATGCGGCAGTTTCTACCGGGGGTCCCAGTGGGCCCAGACACGTCCGTACCATCACCGTGAACATGGGTTGGGGGACATCGGCAGGCCACTCATCCTCTGAGCCTCCATTTCCTCGCCTGTAAGATGGGCGAATAACCTCTCCCTGACATACTTCACAAAGTGGGGAGGTGAGAAGATTCAGTGTCTGGCAAAAAACAGATGCTCAGGAATCGGTTCCTCCCCACCCCTGGCACACAGCAGGTGTTTGGGGACTACTCCCCAGTTAACTAATTAATTAAAACACAAAGGAACTGGGGTGCCCGGTTAGCTCAGTCGGTTAAGCCTCTGATTGGGCTCAGGTCATGATCTCACAGTTCGTGAGTTCAAGCCCCACGTCAGGCTCTGGGCCGACAGCTTGGAGCCAGGAGCCTGCTTCGGATTCTGTGTCTCCCTCTCTCTGCCCCTCCCATGATCACACTCTGTCTGTCTCTGTCTCTCTCTCTCTCTCAAAAATAAATAAACATTTTTTAAACGCAAGGAATAGACTAATAAAGGGGCAGATAGGACAATAATCCCTTTAGCACAGGTAGCCGATGGGGCTTTCAGCAATCTCTCCTGCCTTTTTTGCTCTCCTCTGGGCTTTCACAGACTCCCTCATTTCTGGCCACTTTGCCACCTTGCCTGAGCTCTTGGCCAAGAGGCCGTGCGGTGTCCCTCGCCTGCTGGTTATTTGCAAGCACTGTGGACAGGACGGGAGGGGCATCTCCCACCGTGACAGCTACGGCCTGGCCTCTCTCTGGCCTCCAGTGACATGGGCCAGCATCACATCATCCTGGCTTCCGAACACTCCACCACCATCTGCCTCACGGACTCTGGCAGGGAGCCTGCCTCTGACATCCCCGAGTAGCAGAGGGGGAACAAACCCACTCTGGGAAACAATCACCTTCATCTACTAAAGCGGAAGGTACCCAAAGCCAATGATGCAGTGATCTCACGTTCAGGTATGCGCCCAGGAGAAACAGGTGCCCCCGGGCTCCACCTGGAGACCCACAAACAGAAGCCCCGAACTGGAAACAAGCCAGGTGCCCCTCCACAGGAGAAAGGGTGAATAAGCCGTGACAGGACCATGTGATGTGAGCACATGCATTACAACCACACACAACATGGACGGATCTCAGACAGGACCTTGGGGGGGAAGAAGCAAGTCACAGAAGAATACGGCGTACTGCCTTTTACATGACGTTCAAGAAAGGGAAACAGCGGGGTGCCTGGGTGGCTCAGCTGGTTAAGCGTCCAACTCTTGATTTTGGCTCAGGTCATGATCTCATGGTTCGTGGGTTCGAGCCCCACATTGGACTCGAGGCTGACAGCACAGAACCTGCTTGGGATTCTCTCTCCCTCTCTTTGCCCCTCCCCTGCTTGTGGTCTTTCTCTCTCTCAAAAATAAACATTTAAAAAACATTTTTTTTAAGTAGTATGATTACAAAAGTCTAAGACTCAGACTAAAGTCTAAGAGTCTTTAAAAAAATAAATAAAATAAAGTCTAAGAGTCTTTTAAATTGTGACCTAAACAATGACATTAGCCAGACATAAAAGGACAAATATTATACGATTCTACTTACATAGGGACCTAGAATAGGCAAATTCAGAGAGACAGAAAGTAGACTAGAGGTTACCAGAGCGGGGGGAGGAGGGATGGGGAGTCTGTTGGATGGGCACAGGATGTCAGTTTAGGAAGACGAAAATGTTCTGGAGACGGATGATGTACCATGTGAATGTACACGTGTCACTGATTTGCACACTTAAAGCTAGTTCAGGGTGCATGGGTGGCTCGCATCTGAGTTTGGCTCAGGCCATGATCTCAGGGTTTGTGAGTTTAAGCCCCACTTGGGGTGAGCTCAAGCCTTGCTTCATTCAGGTGAGCCCTGGTTCTCTCTCTCTCTCTCTCTCCCTCTCTCTGCCCCTTGTGGAATTCTCTCTCTCTCTCTCTGCTCCTCCCTCACTTGTACCCTCTCTCTCAAAAACCAAACCAAAACAAAACAAAACAGTTCAAGCGGCCACTGTTATGTGTATCTTACTGCAATGAAAAAAAAAATGCATTGCAATGTAAAAAAAAAAAAAAAAAAAAGTGACCCAGCACTTCCCCATCCAGAAATCTAAACTGACAGACTCCCCTTCCCCACTGGCTCAAACATGCAGGACTGGGATGCTTGTTACAACTGAATTTGTGACAGCAAAGATCCAGAAACAACCCAAATCTCACCAAGAGGGCAGTGATTAAATAACTGATGTTCTATCCGTCCACTCTCACGCAGATGTTAAAAAGAATTAGACAGAACTTCATTGCACTTCTATGGTACAATTTCTGAATGTACTAGGGGCGCCTGGGTGGCGCAGTCGGTTAAGCGTCCGACTTCAGCCAGGTCACGATCTCGCGGTCTGTGAGTTCGAGCCCCGCGTCAGGCTCTGGGCTGATGGCTCGAAGCCTGAAGCCTGTTTCCGATTCTGTGTCTCCCTCTCTCTCTGCCCCTCCCCCGTTCATGCTCTGTCTCTCTCTCTGTCCCAAAAATAAATAAACGTTGAATGTACTATGAAGCATTAAGAAGAAAAGGCTCAGCGCTGTAAAGATGTCACCATCTATCACTTTAAAGGGACGCGCGGACGTACGTGGAGTATTTCCGGAAGGACATTCGGAGATACCGACGACATTGGTTGGCTTGGGGAAGGACCCAACCATGGGAGGGAGGAAGCAAACTGACATTTCACTGTCTGCCCCTTTTGTTTTGTTTATCTGTTTCCCATCATGTGCAGGTACTGCCCATTCAAGAGGCATTCTGTGATAAAAAGGTCCTGAATTCTGGAGATTATACCCTCCTTTGATCACAGGACAATGGGTGCCCTGAACAAGCCAGCCCAGAGGTCGCGACCCCTCTAGACAGTCCCCCACCTCCCAGACATTAAAGCCCTAAAGAACTGTGCTTGGGAAATGCCGCCAAAAAATGTGTGCACCTGGCAGGAGGGTGATGAGCGGGCCATCTCCGCCAGCGCCCTGTTTGGACAGGATGTTTGAGGGGCCTGAGCAAACAGCCCAGTGCTGCAGGTCTGATGCTCCCTGCAGCCTGGTATTCTTAGGGGCGGGTACCTGCAGGCCCTGGGAGTGCCTGGAATCCTCTTATGGTGACTGAAAACTGGACAAACAAGGAAGATTCCTGAGTTCCGTGTCCCTGCACCAGGATCACAGACACAATCGCCACACACAACCGGAGCTCCTGGGCTGAGCCCACCCACCAGGGCCCACCCAACTCAGCCCCTCCGAGATGTCTTCCTCCGCCACCCGCCACCCAGCACCCGGGAAGGGCAGTCCCCACCCTCCAGTGCCCTTTCCAGCACCTCCCATCATCCTGCTTCCTTGTGTGGGGGTGTTTACTGCCTGCCCACATCTGCCCAAGTCACAGGCGCTGGGCTGGCTGCTCTTGCTGATGGGCTGGAGGCTGGGTCTCTGCTCTGGCTGAGCTGCCTGCAGGGGCGGATGGGGGGGGTGGGGGGGTGGGGGCCCTGCTGGCACTCACTGCATCTTCCCTTCAGCTCTAGAAAGGGGCTCCTATGCGCACCCCCATTTTACAGAGGAGCAGTCTGCTGCCCAAAGAGGAGGTCCCACTCGCCCCAGACCACATAAGCAGCCAGGAGCAGCCACAGGATCCTAGGGGAGTGGTCCCTCCAGACTGCAGGCCACTGAGCATAGTGCGGAAGCCAGCAAAGGAGAGGGTGAGGAAGGAGGCAGGCAGGGGGAGTCCAAGATCCTCTGTAGCAGCTGCTCCAAGGGAAGCAGCCCCCCCTCAACTCCTCAGGCTCCTTCCCCATTGTCACCATGGGCAGAAAAGAGACTTACTTGTATACAGCCCCTCTCGATTTCTGACAAGGCCAACAAGGACAGTCTTTTTAACACCTGGTGCTGGATGAGCTGAATATGCATTTGAAAAAAAGAATGAAGGGGCGCCTGGGTGGACTTCAGGCCCAGGTCATGACCAATAGGCTGTGAGCTCGAGCCCCGCATCAGGCTCTGTGCTGACAGTTCAGAGCCTGGAGCCTGCTTCGGATTCTGTGTCTTCCTCTCTCTCTGCCCCTCCCCTGCTCAGACTCTGTCTCTCTCTGTTTCAAAAATAAAAATTTTTTACAAAAAGAAAAAAGAATGAATTCTGATTCCTACTCACCCCCCCCCATGAAGAAACACATCTAAATATGATCTAATGTGAAAGGTGAATCAAGTTAAAATGTCCAGAACATAACATGGGAAAATATCTTCACAATTCTGCAGCAAAGATTTCTGTAAAGAGACACAAAATACATTAACGTAAAAGTAAAGATCAGTAACTTGGATTTCATTAAAATTAGGGATCTGGGTTCCTCAGAAGACAGCATTTGCAATGTACTCATCAGATACCATCATTAAGAGAGTGGAAAGAGGGGGGCACCTGGGTGGCTCAGTCGGTTAAGTGTCCAATTACGGCTCAGGTCATGATCTCACGGTTCCTGAATTCAGGCTCTGCGTCCAGCTCTGTGCTGACAGCTCGGAGCCTGAAGCCTGCTCTAGATTCTGTGTCTCCCTCTCTCTCTGCCCCTCTCCCGCTAATGCTCTGTCTCTCTCTGTGTGTGTCTCAAAAATGAATAAACATTAAAAAAATTTTTTTTGTAAAGAAAGTGGAAAGAGGGGCACCTGGGTGGTTCAGTTGGTTGAGCATCCAACTCTTGGTTTTGGCTCAGGTCATGAGATAGAACCCCACCTCTGGCTCCTCGCCAGGCATGGAGTCTGCTTAAGATTCTCTCTGTCTGTCTGTCTGTCTGTCTCTCTCTCTCTCTCTCTCTCCCCCTCTCTCTCTGCCCTGCCCCCACGGACCCTCTTTCTCTCTCTTAAAAAAAAAGGAAGAAAGTGGAAAGAAAAGTCACAGAACAAAATATGGTAACATGCGATCCAAAAAAAGACACACAGAATAAAGAACTCCCACGAATCAGCAAGACAAAGAAGGCCAATTTCAAAACAAGCAAACGACGACACAATGGCCAACAGTAATATGAAAATGTGCTCAACATCATGAGTTATGAGAAAATGCAAATTAAAACCATAATGAGATATCACTACATAGCCACCAGATTGGCTGCAATGAAAAAGAATGACAACATCCAGCGTTGGCAAAGATGGAGAGCAACTGCCCGTGGGGAGGCAAACCGGTGATATACTTTGGAAAAAGGGCAGTGTCGGCTAATGCTGACCAAATCCCTTATCGTAGCAATCTGATTCCTAGGTGTCTATCCACCGTGAATGCCTCTGTTGTCCAAAGACTCTAGATAAAAACATTCACAGCAACTGTATTCATCACAGCCCAAAACTGATAGTGGCCCAAACGGACCTCCATGCTAGAATAGAAAAATAAACCATGACTTGTTTCCACAATGGAACAACAAAGAGCCATCTTGCTAAACGAACCACTGCCATATGCAACATGGTGAGTCTCCAGCTATCTTGAGTGGAAGAAGTTAAATGCAAAACACCACACGGTTCCCATTATACAAAATAAATTCAAGGACAGGCAGGATGGCGATAAAAGTCAGCATCGTGGTTCCCACGGGGGAGGGAGAGTAGGAATGGCTGAGAAGGGGCACCAGGAAAACTCTCAAGTGCTTCAAGTGTTTTATATCTTGATTTGGGGTGGGGGGCTGCCCTGGTGTATTCGTATGTGAAAATCCACTGAGCTCTTCTGTTAAGATCTGTGTGCTTCACATATGCTGCACTTGACAAAGAGCATAATAAATACAATAAAAATATGAAAATAAAAGTTGTAAAGGGAGTACTGTTACATTAATCAAGACTTAAAAACACTCAAGAGTATCCATGGCATAATTTAGTACAAACTTCTAGAAAGAAGGAAACTCAGAAGATGTAACAACTACATATGAACCAAATAATGTCTAAATCACCCTTGATTAGATATTACTTTACAAAACTAGGCAAAAATACACTTTGGGGACAAGGTGAGGAATAAGAATATGGTCTGAGAATCGGATGGCATTAGGGAATTAGTAACTGAGTTAAGAGTAGGATCATGGTACGCAGTAGTATTGGAGAGAAGCGTCTTTATTTTTTAGAGTTACGCCATATACACGGCACCAAGACTGAAATGCTTCCATCACACGTATACACACATACGTGTGCACACGCACTCCATCTCAAAGGGGACAGAGGAGCAAGACCTACATAATTAGGGGGCTGAGACTTCCCTGAGCCCTTAGAGCAGCCCCACTGAGGGTCCATCCCAGCTGCCTGGTGTGGGCTGGGTTCCAAGTGGAATCCGGGGATGCTGGTATGTTGTGGCTGGTAGAGCCACAGATACGAAGGGGACTCTCTGGTGGGCTTTGCCGATGTGGAGGGCCTGTGAGGCCCCACGGCACGTGGCCGCAGCATGATCTTTGGGAAGCTTTGGGAGGTGGTATCTGAGCAGCAGGATGACCCATGGACAGGCCCTACCCTCCACGGCTTTCCAGGGAGCAGATGGTGGGATGGGGTGTGTGCCTGCCTTCTGCATTTTAACTGGCCATTTTCGCTGAGGCATTTATGGTTGATGAAAAGTCAACTCTGTGCAAAAAAAGAAAAGTAGCTTGCACAGAAGAACAGGCTTTCCTGATCAAGAACAGTGCAAAAACATTTGACAAGCTTAGTTCTGTTCAAAGGGAGTATGCAGGGGCATCTGGGTGGCTAGGTCGGTTGAGCCGCCAACTCTTGATTTTGGCTCAGGTCATGGTCCCACGGTCTGTGAGTTCAAGCCCTACATCAGGCTCTGCGCTGACAGCATGGAGCCTGCTTGGATTCTCTCTCTCTCTCTCTCTCTCTCTCTCTCTCTCTCTCTCTCCTTCACTCTCTCTGCCCCTCCCTCAAAATAAATAAAATTAAAACAAACAAACAAAGGGAGTATAAGGAAGTGGCATCATTTTTAGAGGATGCCACCCTAGAAAGAGTCACCAGACATAGAAAACCTTGAGGCAAACTCTGAAAAGCTGAATGGGACCAGCCCCATCTTCTGAGAAAATAACTTTCCCAGAACAGGGACAGGACAAAGGTCCATACGCTGGGACACAGCAGTGGGCAGCTCACATTCTAAGAATGAACCAGTCATTGAAAGATCACTCCAGAATTAGAACATGGCAAAGAGCCTTCCGAAACAGTACACGTGTCCCAGGGCGGATGCCCATTACGGTCCTTCACCAACTGCTGGCCTTCATCTAAAACACGAGACGAGCTATCCCTCCTTCCGCTCAGGATCACTCCAGGCTACCGGCCATGTCCATGGCCTGCTGAAGCTCACAGAGGCACCAGATCCAAGGGCAAGACCCCTCGCTCGCTGTGCTCCTGGAGGAGGCCTCTCCCAGCCCCCACCCAAGTGCAGCCTTCCAGTATCACTCCAACCTCAAAGCAAGTGTGTGGACCTTCCAGAACTTCAAGACGCTCGGGACGTGTTCTGTTCCTCCTCAAAAAGCACTGTGAATTACATCTCCTTCATTAGGAGTTTAAGAAACTTGCTGCTACTTAAGACACTCTATGGACTTCTGCTCACAGAGGAGTCTGATGAAATTCTGGTTCTCGGGACAGCGTTTTGTTTTATACCTGAATCTGACAAATGACTGACTTCTATTTCACTGGTCTTTCTGGATAGTTCAATTTAATTACCAGTCCATACACACTACACATATGTACAGTTTAGGAAGAGAGGTTTAACTATAAGGCAATTTTGGTTTCCCCAGGTCAGTTTTTTTTTTCTGTAAGAGCAAGGTAAACATTTATTTTTACCTTAATAGTGATTGGTTGAAAAATCACAAAAATTAAAATATCGCATAAAAAATTGGGTCAGTTTTTTTTTTTTTTTTTTCTCCTCTTAGAGGCAAACAGGAAGCAGGGCGTCACCAAGGTTTCCTGCAAAGCCCCAGGTGGCGGTGCTGACGTGGAAATCTTGCCTGGAGAAGAGGCAGTGGGTGCCCCAGGCTCAGTCACCAGAAGAGGCAGAGGGGCTGCGAACCTGGGATCTCAGGCTCCCAGCATTCCCAGGGGGGATACCACAGGGCCAGGCTGGGGCCCTTCCAGAACCAAATTCCCAGTGACTCTGCCCAGCAACTTTACATTTCTCTTAACTGACATATTTGGGACTACAGCCCCACCAAGCCCTGACTCCACCTAGATCTTTACCGGATCTCTCCCCCACCCCCCACGTACCTGCATCTTCTGTCCCCTGCAGCCTGCAAGGGATTGGCGACTCAGTACTCAGCAGAGCAATGAGCCCATCCCAGGAGCCCAGGAGAAGTGGGCTGACAACCCCACAGTCTACACTGAGGGCCACATCTGGGTGTCAGTGGGAGCAGAGAGCTAGGATGCCAGAGAAGCCACCCAGAGCCCCGTTCTGCCCTCCACTGACTGAGCACCCTCAGGCAAGACCCTTGGCCTCTCTGTTCCTGCATCCAGGTTTCAGGGGCCATGGGTGACAGACAGGGAATCAAGGGTCCTTCTTTGGGTGCTTACCCACCACCCACCCACTGCCTAGCTGCCAAGTGGGGCAAACTTGATGGGGAAGAGACAGAAACCCAGCCATTCTCTAGCCAGGTTCCCACCTCTGGCCCAGATCTCGGCCTGGCACTCCAGACTCACACACCCACTGTCAAGGCAATGTCTCTACCGGAGTGTCAGCAACTGTCTCCCACGCCTCCAGAACGAGACTGTGAGTAGCCCTTGCCCGCAGATTTGGGGTCACTCCTCTCAGGAAGCACATCCCCCAAACCATACCTGGGAAGTGTGGCATCTTGGAGAGATCCTGACCCCTCCCCAGCCACACCTACACATCCATCCTCCACCAAACCTGCTGCCTGTCCCCATCTGTCCTGGATCTGCCCCTGGCCCCACTCTTCGCGGACAGAGGCTGGCCTGGAGGGGCTGCAGCACGGGTCCCCAAGCAGGCGTGGCCACCTCTACGGAAGACCACAGCTCCTATAGGACCTCAGCTCTTGCTAGGTTCCCCTTCAGGCCTGGGTGTGAGAGATGCCAATGCTTGCAAGGGCCCTGCTGGTCCCCTAACCCCACCCTCACTGTGCATATGGCCTCTTCACTCTCTCCAGTGGCCCTTTGAGTGTGTCACTGGTTTCCTGGGCTTTGACTCTGCCGGGCAGGGAGGCCTGGGAGGAAAGCACGCTGGGCTGGGAGTCGGGATTTCGGGGCCCATCCCCTGAACTCACGGAGAGTCTTTGGCCACCCCTCCACCTCCGGCCTCTGTGTCCTAGCTGTGTAATTAGGGGTGGGAAGGGGTAGGGAAGGTAGTGCTCTGTGGGTCTAAATTGTGGCAAACCAGACCACTGCATGCTTCACCGGGGCTTTAATGTATGTGAATTCGTTGGCAACATTTACAAATTGGGAGCCTTCATATAAAATTCCAGGTCCCTGGCTTCTTTTGGACAACCCAAACTTAGGGGCCACGCTGGACCTCCCCTGCCCCAGGGCAACAATCGGAGCTGGAGAGCAGCTGCATTCCAGGTGCCTTCCTGGTCCCACGGCCCCCACGGGACCCCATCAGCTGGCAGCTCTTGCCTTCCAGCTGCCTCACCTCAAGCATCTGGCTTTGCTTCCCCATCCTGTGCCTCCAAAGGTCTGCTCATTATAGCAGGTACATGCACCCCAGGGTGGGGCTGGGGGGTGTTCTCCTTTTCGGTTCCCACCGGATCCCTGGCTCGGATCGCGTGGCCCATAAACATGCTGAGCGAGTGAGTGGGACAGACGAGAGGGTGGAGGCTGCGGGCTCAATAAGACAGGTTCTCTCACTCTCCCCCTCCCCACCCCACCCCTCTCAGGGGCTGAGTGCTCTCTGTACCCAGGCAGGTGGCTCCGTGCAGCCAGACTGTGTTCCTCAGCCTCTTCCACCCTCCCTGACATGGATCCCAGAGAACCCCGGAATCCCAAACTCTATCCCAGGAAGGGTTCTGAGGGCCAAGGGCACACACACCGCTTGGACCCTGTGTGCCCCTTGCGGGCCTGTGACACAGGGCAGTCCTGGAGCCCCGGTCTGCTGACGAGAACTACATACTCGTGTCAGGCAACTAGGCAAACCCGAGGAGGCAGTCAGGGCAAAGGGCTGAGAGTCCGTGGTGGGAAACGTCTGCTTCATTGCCCTCAGTGGCCGTGGACAACCGCCTAACCTCTCTACACCTCAGTTACCCCACCTCTCGTGACAGGGGCGTCACGAGGCTTAGCACCCCGGTACACATCCCGTGACCAGCACAGCAGCAGCCGTGGAACGAAGGCTCCCACACACAGGCCAACCTGTGATAGTGGAGACTCACGGAGAGCAGCCCCTCCCCATCTCTGGGCTGTCGGCCTCACCGTCAGGCTGCGCCACTGAAGCAAAGACCTCAGGGACGGGGCGTTCGCTGACTCAGTTGGCAGGTGCTGAAACAGAAGTGCAGGGTGGGGAGGGAACAGCCGGGGAGGAGCCCTGCACATCTGGAGGCAGCTGGAGTGACAGCGCAGGGGTGGGGAGCAGGGAGTGAAAGCCCCCCACCCAACCCCACTAGGCCTGGCCTTGTTGCTTTTTCACCAGCGGGAACAACTGCCGGCCACCAGAAAAGACACACACATCTGTTCATGTAAACAGAAACACAAGTCCGCACCCGCACGCCCACCCCCAGAGAGCAGGGGCCCTCTGACCCGGGAAAGACGGCAACTCAGTCCTAAGCAGCTGCCCTGTGGGGGCTGACATCCCCTCTCCTACTCCTCTTAGTAATCCTGGGCCAGTAAGATGGCTCCCCCATCTTGCGGATGCAGAAACTGAGGCCCAGAGAGCGAGAGTCAACTGCCTGAGGTCACACAGCCACAGCGGCAGAGGCAGGATTCACACCCAAAGATTCACCCTCTGAGGACCAAGCTGGCTCATCTCTGATACAACGGGCCCCAAGCCCATTTTCCCAGTATGGAGACTCCCGGAGTGGACAAGGAGGGCCCAGGAGAACTCCAGCCCACACGATGCTGACCTCAGTCTGCAGAGGCCTCCCCCTCAAAGCCCCAGATGCTGTAGGACAAAGGACCCAGAGGCCACAAAAAATCCTAGCGGGGGCTTGGAGGAGATGCTGGCAGGCAGAAGATACTGACACCGCCCTTGGGGAAGCCCTGAACACAGACTCCTCAGCTCCAGTTCAGCAAGGCACCCAGGATTCTGGGAGGCTCAGGGTACAGGAGGCCAAAGGGCTTGGTTCAGCCTCAGGACAGCCGCATCTGCTGTCTCAGGTTCAGTAGATAAACAGGAAGCAGCCCAGAGCACAAAAGCTGTTGTCCTCCTGACAGAGACCCTGGGGCTGGAATCAGCACACAGGATACCAGCTGTGAATAGAGCCCTCCTATGCAACAGACCCCAGCCCAACACCAGCCTTCTGCCAACTGAGAACACAGCCTCCTACAGGAGGCAGCCGTCAGGAAAGCCCATTTTACAGATGAGAAAACCGAGGCCTGGGCAATAACGCAATTTGCCTAAGGTTGCACAGTCTAGCGAGGGGCAGAGCCAGCTCAAACCCGGGGAGCTTTGTACCAGGCCTACCTAAGGAGGCAAGCAGGAAATCCAGACATGCCTTAAGCATTGACGAACCCGGGTTCAGACCTGGGTCCGCCACTTGCTCCTGGGCCACGGGCCACACAAACGTTTCCCCCGCTGTGGGAAGGGACTCACTGTAAAGTCATTTGGGACTAAGTGAAATGAGGTACATGGGGCACCCAGGGCAGCGCCCGAGGTAGATTCACTGCACTGAAAGCCCCAATTCTCCTCCCTTCCTTTATGCACACCCTGCGCAACGTGACCTCACAGCCCTTGAACCTGGGCTGGCCTCATGACCAGCTGGCAACAAAACGTGGCAAATGAAACAGGTCTGCTAGTTCTGAACCTAGGCTCAAGAATCCTTGCCTGCTTCTGGTCTTTCTCCCAGAGCCCTGTTTCCGGGGCGAGAACAAGCCAGGGTTAACCCGCTTGAAGGGGACAGAGTGCAGAGAGTGGAGACGGGACACCCAGGCGGAGGCCGTCCCAGACCAGCCAGTCCCCACGGAGCTGCCAGCCGACCACAGACACTCACAAGCGTGAGCCCAGCTGACATCAGCCACTCCTGGCAGCCCCGTGGACTTGGGAGCAAAAATGAACGTTGATTGTGCGGTTGGTCGCCCCTCACACTACTATGGCGATAGATCGTTCATACCGCAACCAAGGTATGTCCCCAGAAGGAAGGGCTGGCGCTGGTGTGCTGAGAGGGGCAGAAAGAGCAGCTGGCACCCCCACACGGGGTTGGCCAGACTTGCCGAGGAGCCCTAGGCCAAGGCGGGAGGGGTGGGGGAGCACAAAACCCACATGTACACTAAATCCACCCCACCCTACATGCCATCTTCCACCTCCCAGGCTGGCCAAGTTGAGAACATTTTAGAGCACTTGCTTCATTTTCTCCTTAGCGCCTTGCACCATCTAACACATATCTTCCATACTCCTGTGACTGTGTGTCCCCCTCCAAGCCCGCCACGGAGTGGGAGCTCTGTGAGGGGGATGGGAGGTCCACCCATATTCTGATCACTGTGCTGTGTCCCCAGCACCCGAAGCCATGCAGGAGGCACTCGGTAACTATTTGTGGAATAAAGAAACGGGAAAACACATTCTCCTGTATTACAGGTATGAGCAAAACACGGCACCCTTTTCAAAGGAGGTTGAGCTGACATCTACCAAGGTTGTTAAGTACGCATCCTGTGTTTTCTAAACAGGAGCACACGGGAGCCAGCACCTCCCAAAAGGGGTGTGTGCAAGCAGTCACGAAAAGACTGGCTCGAGCAGTTACAGGGCAATACTCTTCCTAATGGTCAGACTTGAAACAGCCCCAACACCCCTTGACAGGACAATGAACAATGGGACTGTGGTCCACACATACAGCGGAGCACCCCTCAGCAATCAGAAGGACCAGCTAGAGCACACGTAACCCGGGGAACCCCGGAAAGGCTGTGTTGAGCCAACAGGAGCCAGACGCAACAGAAAACAGACTATATGGTCCCATTTATAAAAGTCTGAGAGCAGAAAATTCACGTCTGCTGTTAGAAGTCAGGGCGGCGGGTCCCCGGGACGTGCACTGAGGGGGTGACCTGGCTTGTCGCATGATGCTTTATGATCTGAGTGCCTGTCACATGGATGTGTTCATTTGTGAAGACATATTAATGCGCTGTGTGCTTCTGATAGGTTCTATTGATTATACTTCAATAATGTTACAAAAAATATCTAAAATATGTAAAGAAATGCACAATGACCCAGCGCTCCACACCATGGCATAGCATAAAGATATTCACTAGAGCATTGCCTGTTTTTTTTTTGACAGAGAGAGAGAGAGAGAGAGAGAGAGAGGGACAGACAGAGAATCCCAAGCAGGCTCCACACCATCAGCACAGAGCCCGACTTGGGGTTCCATCTCATGAACCGTGAGATCATGACCTGAGCCAAAATCAAGAGTCAGATACCTAAGCGACAGAGCCACCCGGGGAACTGCTAGAGCGTTGCTTTTCAATGGCAAAAGGCTGGAAACAAGCTGAACATCCGTCAGGAGGGACTGGAAAGTGAAGCTGGAACACTGGCTGGTAAGGGAACTCTCCACATACTGACAAGGAAGAACTCCAAGATGTGTTGTTAATGGCAAAAAAGCACAGGGCAGAACGGTGCGCATGATATGTTAGTGTTTGCATACTGACCAGTGGTTCTCAAGTGTGGTCCCAGGCCCTGGAGGGTTCCCAAGGCCTTCCCAGGGATCCCTGAGGCAGCATTATTTTCATAACAACACTACATCACTTGCCTTCTTCATGCTCTTTGTCCCACGAGTATACAGCAGAGCTTTCCAGAGACAACATGACATTGTGGTGACGCCATCGCTTCAGTGGCTAATGGAATATGTGCTGTGTGTTCTGTATTTTCTAGAATTTTCTAAAGTGAGCTCATGAAAAGATGGTCAACATCATCAGGCATCAGAAACACTGCAAATCAAAACTGCAGGTACCATTCCCAGCGGGTGGGATGACTGTACTCAAAAGGACAGACAATAACAAGTGTTGGCGAGGATGCGGAGAAGTTGGAACCCTCACGCATTGTTGGCGGGAATGTAAAATGGTGGGGCTGCCGTGGAGAGCGGTCTGGCGGTTCATTTGATGAGTAAACATGCCGTCACCACATGACCCAGCAATTCTACCGAGAGAACCAGAAGCAGCTGTCTGCACAAAAGTACGTACATAGGCATCGATAGCAGCAGTGTGCCCCTAATAGCTGAGAGGTGGAAACACAATGTCTGTCAGGGGATGCATGGATGAAAAACACACTAATCCACACCACGGAATGTTATTCAGTCACAAAAAGGAACAAAGTACAATGCTTGCTGCAATACGGATGAACCTTGAAAGAATTATGCTAAGTGACAGAAAACAGTCCCCCGAAGACCACATATTGTATGATTCTGCATCCAGGAATGTCCAGAATATGCGAATCCACAGACGGAAAGTAGCTTGGTGGTTGCGGGGGGCTGAGAGAAGGAGGAAACGAGAAGGGGCTGCTACTGGGTGTGGGGTTTCTTTTGGGAGTGATGAAAATGTTCTAAAAGTGGAGTCTGATGATGTCTGCACAACTCTGATAAAAACTACTGAATTGTACACTCTTAAAGAGGGGACTTTATGGTGCATGATTATATCTCAATAAAGCTGTTCTGAAACAAAGAAGGAAGGAAGGAAGGAAGGAAGGAAGGAAGGAAGGAAGGAAAGAAAGAAAGAAAGAAAGAAAGAAAGAAAGAAAGAAAGAAAGAAAGATGGAAAGAAGGAAGGAAGGAATAAAGAAAAAGGAAAGGAGAAAGGGAGGGAGGGAGAGAGGGAGGGAGGGAGGAAGGAAGGAAAGAAAGAAAGGAAAGGAGAGAGGGATGGAGGGAGGGAGGGAGGAAGGAAGGAAGGGAGGGAGGGAGGGAAGGAAGGAACATAGTTTTAAAAATTAAAACAAAGAAACCCACTACAGGCCTAGCCTTGGCCTGTGACCCTAACTATGGGGAGTGGCCATGAAATGCACCCATTTCCTCCAAGTGCTATATGCTGTGGGACAGGCAAATATAGGGAGGGCCCAGCTAAGGCCACTCAGACCCACTGTGTCTCCAGGTGCCCCGTGGGAGCCAGGAACCCACCCACCCCCCACACTGGGAGACTGCAGCCCCCTGCCCAGCTCTACCGACACCTCCAGAAAAGCCCCCATCCCCTCTCAGGATGCCAGCTTCTCTTCCATGAAACAGAATGGCCGCACAGACCACGGGAAGAAAGTCTCTGCTCTCACAGGTGCCCCCAGCACAGGACCCGACCCCACTGCCAACCAGGGCCAGGCTGGGGGTGGAACCGGGCAGCGCTGGTCCAGCCAAGCACAGAGCATGCACCCAGTCTGCAGGGCGGGCAGCCCCCTCCCAGCTCCCCCGACAGCCCGCCTGGGGCACACAGGCCTGGTGTGCCCACAGCTGCCAATGTTCAAGGAAAGCCCGAGAGCTGAAATTTACATGAAACCTTCCCATTTCAACCTATTCCCAACAAAATTCCACTGCTTACACAAGTGCTCTGCAGAAAGAAGGTAACGGGCGGACCGAGGGGAGGGGCGTGCGCCATTTTGACAGCACAGCAGGGAGACGCGTGGGCAACACCGGCCCACGTCCTCACTCCACGCAGGCCTTGCTCATAACGCCTTCGTCCTCACCACAGCCTCGGGCCCGTGCAACCGTGCCATTCTGTCAACAAGGAAAGTGTGGCTCAGAGGGGGTGACGTCCCAGATGTCCCAGACCCCAGATCACACAAGTCAGTGGTGGGCTTCAGACAGGACTGACGGTGGACGTGCAGGGTCGGGGGGGGGGGGGGGAGGGGGGTGGCGGGACCCTTGTCTGCCCATCCTGTCGCTCGCGGTAGGCCCCACATGGCCCTAGCAGTCAGATACCCCATTTCAAGGCCCTGTGGTTTGGAGTGAGGACAGGAAGGGCTGGCCGGGCCCTCTTGTGAGCTCTCCCGGCCGGGCTCTGCTGCTGAGTAGGGTCACAGCCCCCACAGGGCGACTCCGTCCCCAGCCTGCTCCAGGAGCCTGGAGCTCTTGCAGGAGGTAATTCTGTTGCATGTGACCTGGGCTCAGGGGTCAGAATCCCAACCAGGTTCCCTCAGGCCCCACACAAATTTAAATCTCCCGCAGGCCAAGACGAGAAGAGAAGGGAGGGTCTGTGAGTATCCTCTGGGGAACAGGAAGAGTCTAGGCAAGTCCCTTTCCTAGAGTCACGGCCTGGTGATTCTGGGCAGGAGGTAGGAGGGGGCAACTGGAAACCCACAGACATAGGGAAGGCCCAGTGATTGTCCTGTGTCCCTCCTTCCAGCACCCAGAGGGAGTGCTGCACTGCACAAATAAGATCATACCACCTCCTGCCTTACACCTTCAATGGCTCCCCACTGCTCTTGGGACAAAGACCCAAATCTTCATCCTGAGGATCAACACCATCACGGTCCCCTACCCCTCCCCAGCTTCATCCCAGCCACACAGCCTCCTTTCCATCGATTTCACTCCCTCCAGCTACAGGGCCTTTGCACGTGCTGCATCCTCAGCTTGAAGCACTCTCTTCTCTCTGCTTGCCACCTACTGGCCACTCAACAAGCCCTTGTGCTCAAATATTACTTCCCCCAGGAAGCCTTCCCTGATCCCCAGGAGAAGTCAGATCCCCAAGACAGACTCACAGAGCACACCCACCTCCTTCCTCAGCCCTAGTCATGGCTCAGAATGTCACTGGGTCATCTCCCCCACTAACCCGTAAGCTCCCCAGGAGCATGGATGGTGCTGGGTTTTGTTCTACACTGTCCATTCAGCATCTGCCACAGCCCATGGACACACCAGGCACTCAGAAATGACAGGGATGAAGACAAGAAGAAACGCAAGGGAACCCTGGATCCAACATTCCCTGCATGTGTGTCCGCAGACGAGCTGCCTGATGCCTCTGCTGTGACCTAAGGGGGGCGGCAGTGAGTATTAAAGGGGTTAATTATCACAGAGTTCTCACGACGGTGCGGGCACAAGTCACAAACACTACAAGGGGTGTGCAATTAATACAGTTATTTGAGTTTACAGTTTCTCTGTTAACCGGAATGTCAAAGCATCCAAGGATGCCTGCCCTGCAGAATCTGGTTACATGAGGGTCCTGAGTAAGGGGCCCCTTTCCTGCCACGTGGTCTGGGGGCCCACAGGGGTTTGGCTGGAGCCTTTTCCCAGGAGGGGGAAACTCCGACTTCCTGAGGGCCACCCTGCCCCTTGGGGCCCAGAAGGGCAGTGGGGAGAAGTCCCTGGCTCCCTCCATCATGCCAGCCCAGTGGCAGAAGGGGAAGGCACTCTCACAAAGCCCCCTGAGTGACAACAGACATCAGACCCCTTCTCCCCGGCCCAGAGAGCCGGGCATGTGGCTTCCATTAGACCACATCTGGACATGCTCAGAGGCAGCCGGGATCCCTGGCACGGCTCCGCCTCAAAGACGAGACCCCCACCCCAGCAGGGCCTGGGGCAATGGCTGGAAACCTCCTTCTCCTGGCCCCAGGGCTGCCATGGCAACATGGCTGGGGGTCATTTCCGGCCCCACGGCCTGCCTCTCAGCCAGCCCCACTGGTGAGCAGGGCAAAGCTACCTCTCCAGCTTCTCCCCACTGAAGGCCCCTCCATCACTTGGGATGCCCCAGTCCTCTCTCCCCACAGCAGCAGCCAGGGGCCTCTAACGTCCCCACTTCCCAAAGGATGCTCAGTCGGGCACCTGACCCTCACCCATGAGCTGTGTGTCCTCAGTTGCGGCCACGAAGAAATCTGTGTGTGTGCTTATCCATTTAATACCCATCTCCGCCATCAGACCTCGGAAGGGAAGAGGCTGTGCCAGCCTTGTTCGCTGGCACACCCCTGGCACAGACAGCGTGCTCCAAAAACATCTGTAGATTGGAGAAGAGAGGGGGAAGAAGCACGGCTAACAGTTTTAACTACTCAGCAAGCGCTGAGCTCCATGCTGAGCACTGGGCACGCATCCGCTCCCTGAAACCTCAAGACATCCCCGTGAAGCAGGGACTTTCCTGCTTACAGATAGAGAAAACGAGACCGGAAATGGCGAGCCGCCTGCCTAAGTTGTACAGGTAGTGGAGCAGAGTGCATGGATTGGTGGGTGACGGTGGGAACACCGGGTGAGACGAGGAGGAAAGACGGATGGGGTGGTGGGAGGCAGGCCGGTCCTTGTTTATCTGGCCAGGGCCAAGCTCCCCCAGCTCCCAGCGTCCCACACCTTCCTTTTCTTGCACACCAAAAAGTGCAGCCGCCTGTCCATGCCCTGATGACTCTCTCTGGGCTTTCCATGTGCCGGGCCCTCTGCCAGGACAGCCCTCAGATGGGATAAGGGACACCCAATCAGGGGCCCCTGCCCCCAAGCAGCCCTCCTAAAAGGCCACACCCCAAAATCCATCTGAGAAAGCTCAGGGCAGAGAAAAAAAAAAAAAAAACAAAAAAAAACTAGGGCTCCTCAGAACAAAGAAAGTCTCCAAGATTCCAAAGGCCCAGAACCACAGAGAGGCCTCTGGAGCAAGAGGCAGGGGTGGGGGCGGAGGCTACAACCCAAACACACTGCATGTACCATGCTCCAGCCAGGCCTGCAAGCTCTCCCCGGCTACACATGTACTTCATTACAGCCCCCACCCCACCCCACCCCACACAGGCTCCCCACATCCTGCAGGCTCAGGGCTGAGTGAGGAGGAGCCCCCCTGAAGCCCACTGCTGGGTCTGGCCCACCAACTCCCCCTGTGGGACCTGGAGCCACTCCTCTCTGACCCGCACGCGCTCCGCGCTCAAGAAGAGCCCACCTCCCCGGCGTGTGGGAAGGATCCAGTCACGGCAACGGGGCCTGGCACCCGGGAGGTGCTCGGCAAGGGTAAGTTCTGTGCCCCACTCGCCATGACAGGGCTGGAAGGAGAGCCACCTGGCTGGGGAGACTGACTGCAGGTGAGGGGAAGCCTGCGGCGTCACCCCCTCGCCGCAGAGGCACAAGCTGTGCACAGTCTATGTCCGACCAGAGCCGCAGGACTTGAGAGCTGTGGGCAGCAGGGTGGGCGTCCGGGAATGCTGCAGAAATCCCAGATCCCTCTCCTCTCTCTCTCTCCCTCTCCCTCTCGCTCAAGAGGAAGAGAGACAGGGGGAGAGCGAGAGGGAGGCCCCCTCGTGCCCCCCGCTCCAAGAAACCTTCCCAGACACCACCCAGGCAGGCATCCCTCCCTCACAGCCCCCAGCCTACGGACATGGGCCATAGCGGTCCATTTCTGCCTCCCCAGGGCCCACCAGGGCCTGTTCACAGTGGATGCCTCAAGAAGGCTTATAAGGAACATTTACACAGAACACAATAGGGATTGAACGAGACGCAGACTCTCAGCTATGGGGAGGGATCTCTAGACCATCAGACACCCGCCTAGGGTACCCTCAGAGGTGAGCCAGGGAGCCAGGGAGGGGTGGTGGTGAGGGGATCAGACAAGGCATAAAGATTCAGGGAAAAGCTTCCTGGAGGAGGTGCTGCCTGAGCTGGCTGGGAACAGTGTGAGCAAATGGGTGGAAGAGAGGGAATGTGTCAGTATAAGGTGCTTGTGGGATGGAAGGGGAGCTAGGGTGAGAGAGGGTGACAGGGAGTGGCCAGAAAGCCCCCACCCATTCCCTTTCATTCACCTTATGTTTACAGAGCACCAACGGTGTTGCAGGCCCTGCTGGAGGCCCTCAGGCATAGCAGAGGAGATGACAGATGCGGTCCCTTCATTCGTGGTACTAACATTCCACTAGGGGAGACAACATTAAAGAAACTATATACTATAATGCCAGGTATTTCTAGGAGAAATTCAAGCAGGGTAAGAGAAAGGTGGGGTGCTCTTTTAACTGGTCAGAGAAGGCCTCTCTGGGGAGGTGACCTTGAAAAAGAGCTTATAAGAAGGAAGGAATGAGCCAGATGGACACCTGGGAGAACATTTCAAGAGGGGGGAGCAAGTGCAAAGGCCCTGGGGCTAGAAGTTACCTGACAGGGGGTAGGAAGCCAGTGCAGAGTGGGTGAGGGGGAGAGACCCATAGGGGCTGAGTGTTTAAGCCCCAGCCACAAATTCATATGTTAAAACCCTAATGGGGATGGTATATGGAGATGGATCCCTGGGGACATAATTAGGCCATGAGGGTAGAGCCCTCAGGATGGGATTAGTGCCTTTCTAAGAGATGCAAGAAAACGTGCCCCTTCTCTCGTGTATCTCAGGTGAGATATACCCTCATTGGCCAGGCAAGGACATAACGAGCAGACAGCCAGCTGCAAACCGGGAAGCAGGCTCTCACCAGACATCAGGTCTGCCGGCACCTTGATCTCGGCCTTCCCAGCCTCCAGAACCGTGAGAAACAAATACTTGTTGTTTAAGCCCCCTAGTCTGTAGCATTTCTGTTAAGAGCAGCCAGAAGAGACCAAGACAAGGGTAACGGAGAGGTGGTCCAGGAGGTCACACTCCAGACTGTGCCGAGCCTGTGGCCCGAGAGTGAGTTCTAGCTTCTACTCTGAGTAGGTGGGAGCTAGAGCAGAGTGCTGAGCAGAGCAGGGACGAGAATGACAGGTGTGTAGACAGGACCCCTGGCCGAAAGGGATGGCGACCTGGTACCGGGTTCTCACAAGGGGCCCCAAGAGGCCACATCCCTTCTGCTGCCACCGCGGGACGGAGAACACAGCCCTGCCCAGAGGCTACTGTCAGGGAGGATGTGAGCAATTAGCTGTGTCTGCAAAACTCCCCACTTCCTGCCAGGGCACCTGTGGACCCCACTGGGCACCGCCTGTCCCTGAGCTAGAACCCTCCTCAGGGACCCTCCAGCCCTGATAAGGTATGCCTAAGAAGCCCTCAAGCACAGCCCTAGAGGCAGCCCAACGCCTACCGCAATGGGGACCTCACCCCTACCTACCCACCCCACCCCCAGGAGCAAAGCCAGGGAGAAAGCTCCATCATGTTAGAGTCCCCGGCCCCGTAGTGTGGGGGCTGGGCTGGCTGCCTCTAGCCTGGCCCCACAGACTCAGCTTCCCCTGCCCCAGGCAAATGTGCAGGGACCTGGGGCACTGAAGGGGCCCTAAGGCTGCCCATCCCTGGGCTGAGTGCTCCTGGAGGAACTAGAAGAGAGTCTTACCTTCAGGGTTACCTCTGGGGACAGAATGGACAGAGTTGGGATCCGTGTCCTCCTCTGGCAGAGAATGGAGCAGCACTGGCGGCTGCCTGGGTGCTTCCTGGGTAGGTGGGACCCAGGCTGCCTCACG
This sequence comes from Prionailurus viverrinus, assembly GCF_022837055.1. NCBI lineage: Eukaryota > Metazoa > Chordata > Mammalia > Carnivora > Felidae > Prionailurus > Prionailurus viverrinus. The sequence continues at coordinate 55,412,781 of NC_062562.1, forward strand.
AGGAGATGTCGTCAGGATGGTGTGGGTACTGGGCTTCGTCGTGCCCTCGGGAGAGCTCGGTGTGGACTGCGTCGGGGGGACGCTGGCCGTGCTTGACACCGGAATGGGCCCGGCTCCCTCTTGCCCGGCCCCGCGGGGAGTGACCTGGGCTTCCGGGATGAGGTTCTCTTCAGGCCCTGCCCTAGCCTCTGCCTTGTCCTCCTGGGCAGGGAGACCAGGCCCAGCTGGGCCTTCAGTGGGCCGGCCATCCAGCTCCCCGGGGCCACCTGCGGCTGGCTGCTCCCTGAAGATCAGCTCCTCTGTCTGCCCCTGCCCTGCCCCGTGGCTGTCCTCCGTCACTCTCCTGGCTTTGGCTTGCACGGGGGCCGGGGGACCCAGGGCAGCAGCCGCCGTGGGCCTAGGGAGGGCGGCCGGCCAGGGGGTGGCCTGGATGGCGGAGGACGGCTGACTACCGCCTCCCAGAGCGGCTGGGCCCCCTGGGCCCGCCTGGAGCTCTCCCGCCAGGGCTGCTGCAGCTTCCGCCTCGGCCACCTCCTGGTCATAGCTGTAGGGGTCCTCGTAGTGCCTCTCGGGGTCACCCTCCTCAGCATCCGAGAAGTTCCCGGTGGCAGCGGCACCTCCATGGCAACCGGGGAGCTGGTAGCAGATGAGCTCACCCCCGCTGTCGGGACAGTGGCAGGCCCGGCAGGGAGTGAGGTGGACCGTGTGGCCAGCAGCATACTTGCGACCGCCGTGGATGCAGCCCACCTGGCCGCACTGCGGGCAACTGTCGGCCACCAGCACGGCCTCGATGCAGTTGGGGGGCAGCTCCGGGCACAGCATGAACTGGCAGCTGATCTTGCCACCACCAGGCGGACAGGTACACTCGGTGCTGCCGAAGTCCACGAAGTAGGACTGGCCGGCAGGCACCCGGCCACGCACGAAGCCCCCCTGCAGGCAGTCGTAGTACTGGTAGCCTTCACAGGCACAGCCCCGCTGCACACAGGTAGCACAGCAGGCGCCCGGCTCCAGGGCCTCCTCGATGCAGTTCTCCAGCGGCGGGCACTCGACACCCGTGCAGTCCTGCCTCGGGGCCGCCGTGCCGGCACTTGGGCCCAGGGCCAGGGCCACGGCCAGGGCCAGCCAAGCTCCTGCGGGCTCCCAGAGCAGCGCCATGGTCCCACAGCCAGTCCAGATGCCACCTCAGGATGAACTGCGTCCTCTCCTGCGAGGCCCTGGGGGGAGCAGAAGGAACACCCGTCAGCACACAGGTGGACGGAGCCTCGGCCACCTTCACGCAGGCATGTGCGCCCCTGGAACACAGCACACCCACACACACGCTCCCGGTCGCAACTGCTCAGACACACAGACGGGGGCATCCACAGTCGCTCAGGCGCCACAGGTGCTGACGTCCTGTCACCAACACGGCCCCAACTCAGGGCCGCTGACCACCCCCGCCCTCACCTGCCTTCTGATATATGCCTCCTGAGAGGGAGCCTCCTGCCCACAGTCACATACACACACACACACACACACACACACACACACACACACACACGACCACCCAAAAGATTTCTGTTCTGCAGCCATCCACCCAGCGGCTCGGGCTGCCAGCCAGAGGATGTGGTCAGACAGACGCTGAGCAGGAACAAGCCCCCCCCCCCAGCCAGCCGAGCCACCCCACCCCAACTGTAGCCCTCAGACCCCAGGGCTCAGGAACACCCCCCAACAGACCTCCTTGGACTACAAGCTTAGCCACAGAAGAGGTTCCTGCCAATGTCCTCAGCTGCCTCAGCAAATGTCACCACCATTCCCAGAATTATCCCCGAAAATTCTGTCCTTCACACCACCCACCCCCACAAGACCTGTCCACTCGCCCCCAGAACAGCTCTCTACCCTCTGCCCTCTTCTCCTCATTTCCCTGGCCCTCCCCCACCTCCAGCCTCACCTCCCATCTGCCCTAGGATATGCCCGTCATGCTCCCCGCCCTCCACAACTCCACTCAGCCCTTTCTCTGCAAAGCCTTGTGACCTGAGAGCAGCTGACCCCAACACGCTGTGGCCCCAAGCCCTGTCGACGCTTCCCTGCTCCGGCAAGGGCAAATCTGCCATCTGGGTGGGAACCGCCCTGACCCTGCCCTCACTCCCAGACATGGGCTCCTTCTCCACCCACCGCAGCGACCTAAGCTATTGTTTGCAGTCACTTTGCTAAAACCGGCTGGCTTTCTAAAAACAGGAAGGGGAAGAAATACACAATAAAGTGACATCTCTAGTATTTTAAGTGTTTGTCATTGCAAACCTAAAAATATATAATAATAACTTCTTAGAAGTTTCTGATGGGAGGAGAGAGGAAGCAGAGAGCAGAGCCACCACTGTTTCTAGAAGACGCAGCCTCGTGCTGCCCGCCTCCTGGCTGCGCCCAGGCAGAGTGGGCGGGCGGGACTGGAGTTCAAGGGTCAGGGGGACAGTGACAGCAACTCAGCAGCACCCAGCACGGCAGGACAAGAAGGTCTGCCTCTGCTGACCAGTCAACCAGAACTGGTGCTGGGTTATGGCTTCATAAGACGGCTTCACGGCCGTTCTGCCCGTGCAGACACTCTGGTGTGGGGAGGCAGGTAATAAACCCACAGCAATTTGGCAGATTACTGAATGCCCGGCAGTAAGAAGCACAATGGAGAAATGAATGACAGAAAGCAAGGAAATGTGACAGGAAGTCACTGGGCTGTGGGAAAGCCTATTTTAACAGGGGTGGTCAGGCAAGGCTTTTCCAAGGAAGTGCCATTTCAGCTGAGGCATGAATCAAAGGAGACGGCCATGTGAATATCTCTGGAGGTAAAGGCATATCTGTATGTCAGCTGGCCAAATAGCAAGCGCAAAGGGCCCGAGGCAGGACCAGCAGGGGGGAGATGAGGAACAGCAGAGGGCCACCATAGCTCGGCAAATGAGCAAGGATGAGTGTGGGAACAACAGTCAGATCAAGCAGTGCTTCTGGAAGCCTTGGATTGGAGTCTGGAACCACGTGATGGGACTCTTTACTTAAAGGAATTCACCTGGCTGCTGTGTTGAGAACAGGGGAGCTAGACAGGAGCAGGGAGACCAGGGAGAGGGCATGAGATAGCCAGGGTGGCAAGGGAGGGGAAGCAGGAGAGGATGATGGGAAGGGGAATTACTGAGAAGGTAGAACTGACAAGATTTGCTGATGGACTGGATGGGGTGTGACAGGAGAGGAGTCTGGGACGAGCCAAGGTTTTGGTCTGAGCCCCTGGAAGGATGGAGCTGTGGCTTCCTGAGGCAGAGAAAGCTGTCAAACGAGGGCATGGTGGGGGGCGGGGGGGATGCAGCCCAGTTTGAGCCATGCCAAGTTTGAGAAGCCCAAGGAAAGCCCAAAAGATGGCAAAGACACCGACAGACATCCCCACCCCCGACCCGAGCTGAGAAGCCATCTCAGAAGGCGGCTGGCTCCGTAACGTGCGACTAGGAATGGGCCATGGGAAGACCCGGGGCCTGTGATCCCCACTGACCAGGGGGATGGCCCTCTACCTGAAGATGGTGGGGCATAAAGGCCCCAAAGCGGCTCTTGAGTCCACTGTCAACAGTGTCATTTAAGGAAGGAAATCTTCGCAGACCAAGACTAAAACCCTCTTCCCACCTCTACCCCAATCACACAAACAACACATCCCCCAGGGGCAAACATTCCCACCACCGGCTGGCAGGCTTCTCCCAGACCTTCTCCCAGAGGAACTTTGGTCCCAGCCTGCCCTGCCACACTCCACCCACCCCACCTCACTTTCTCCCACGAGCTGGTCCCCTAGTTCCTCTCAGCCCCCTGGGTGCCCTGGCCCTTGATCCCCCCAAGCATCACATTCTGCCCACACCTAGGTGATTCCAGATCTTGGGTTCGCCCATCACTCCCACCGCAGGCCCAGGGGAACCATAAAGAACATCAGGCCCTGACTTTGTGTTCTCATTTGCTGTGCAACCCTGAGCAAGGCCCTCGCCCTCTCTGAGCCATTTGTATATAGTGAAGAGGCTCCATCACACCTTAGGTCACAGCAGGGGGCCCACAGGTGCTGGTTAGCAGAAAGTGTGTTTTGTTTGTCCCACACAGTGGGTTTTCGGTTTTAAATTAGTTATACCAGCATTTACAAATTAGAAATGTTCATGTGAAAATTCAGGTGGGAAGGGAAGGGAAGGGGCGGGGAGGGAAGGGACGGGGGCAAAAAGGAAATCCAGGTTTCTGACTCTTCCTGAAAACCACCAAGCCCTGGCCACCCTCAGATGTCACACAGGGTATGGGCTCCTATAGTCTCCGTGGCCTCATCACTCACATACATGTGGTTGGGTGTGCTTGAATTCAAGGTCCCCCAAGGTCTGCCCCTAAACTGGAAACCTCACGGTCATTCTATGATCTCCAGCTGAGAGAATGGAAGCCTGGGGCCCTCTACACGCTGCTCAGAGCCTCCTGGTGCCGTCTGAAGGTTGCGTGCCCACCTTTGAGAAGGGTCCACAGGTGAAAAGCTTTCCTCCGTTCAAGGATGGACTAAGCTGCTAGGGGAAGGGGTGAGCTCCCTGTCCCTGGAGATAGGCAAGCAGGGCTGGAAACACACAGGTGAGAAGTAGGAGGCCACAATCTCCACAACTGCTGGTTCTCAGATTCAAACATGTCCCTCCTGGAGACTCCAGCTGCTGTTTTCCCACGGCCCCCACAGCAAGTGGCCCCCTTAATGTCTGGCTTCTGCCGACACCCCCTCCCTCCAATCTAAAAAGAAGAGCCACAAGAGGAGGGGCTGAGAAAGGGAGCCTGACCTCCCTGCAGGGGGGAGCCCCAGCAGCCAGACTGTGGTCACAAACAAAGAGCCTAGAGCCAGGCTGCCCAGTGCCTGCAGGCTGGGTCACACACTCCCAAGGTGGGAACTGATTAAGGGCCAGGGAAATGCAAAGCAAAACTCTCACAGATCAGACTGGCAAAGCTGGCAAGTGTTTGCACATTAGTAACAAGAAAATTGTTATTATTATAATGCTAGTTGGCCTAAGTGACCACTGGAGCAGACACCCTGGAGAGTGACCTACATGCCATCAGGCCCGCATGGGCATGCACTGCGGGCTTGCAGAGTTCTGCCGCCAGCAAACTATCCAAAGAAATCTGCAGCAGGTCCACAGGCCCACGGTCGTCACCGGGTATTCATCCCGTGGTCGGTGGGGATACCACAGCAGGTGCGGGCCACTGTGCCAGTTACCTGTCCCTAGATCCACTCCCCTACCCTTATCCACCCTGCTCTGCACTTGGGAGGCTGACCTCTTCAGACTGGAGGTTCCTGCATCCTTCAACAGCAGCCAGAGGGAAGGAGAGAGAGAGCGGGGAATCTATTCCCCATCTCCCTCCCTTCTTCCCTCCAGGGCAGGGGTTTGGTCACAACTCCAGTTGGATGACCCTGCTGGGTTCTGAGAGCTGCCTCTCCCCTACCCCTGCAGGCCCAGGGCTCCAAGGACTCCCCACCCACAGCCATGACTCTAAGAACTGCCCCAACCCTGCCCACACCTCTGCTCTAGGTCTCCTCATTAACCACTCCTCTGGTAAACCGTGTGAGCCCCACCCCCATCCCGTTTCCGGCTAGGACCCTGACAGACACACACCCACAAAGACGCTACAGAACCCTAAGTCAATGATTTGGTGTGCACAGAGCAATAAGGATGGACCTTAAAAACAGAACACTAAATGGAAAAGGTAAGAAAAAGCACAAGCCAGCCCGACACCGTTCATGCGGAGTAAAAATACACCCGCCCAAGGTAAAACACACCATTTGCAAAACGCAGGCAAACAGAAATGCACTGAGCAGAACTGGATGTCTGCCATAGTGGGGAAATGGAATGGCGTGGGGAGCAAAGATAATGGGAATAAACCAACCAATAAAATAAAAGCAGGACCCTGCAGAGACCAAGATAATAGTGTGTTATTATTGAGGAGTATAATTAACTTAACTATTAGTGCCTGAGGTCTAGCTGAATAAACAAAAAGAATCCCACGTCCTAACTGGGCCCCCTCTACAAGCAGGAACCCCACCAGCCTCAGGGAGGGTTCAGTGGGGGGTCCTTCCTGCACCCAGCTCCAGGGTGGGGCACGGTCCACAAAGCTTATCCCCTCTTCACTGTGACTGGTTGAGGGATGGGCCTGGGAACACCAGTGAGACTCAGAACCCCAAGTCCTCCCATAGGGGAATGGCAGTGGGGATGCAGGGCCGCCTGGATGAGGCCCGGCAGCTTCCACCTGGGTCTCTGAGGGCACTGGGCCACCAGGGAAGAGGTGTGACCACCCTGCCAGCGAGACCACATGAGCCCAAGATCCATCCCTCCTGGTCACAGCACTGGGCGTGTGAGTCCACTCTGGATGCTCCCTATCAGCCCAGAGGCCAGGTGAACACCACTAATGTCCCCAACTGATGCCATGTGGAGCTGAATAAAGGGCCAAGGCAGCCTGAATTCCTGAGCAAATTCCATGCTGCTGTTGTTGTTGCTTTCCTCCGCCAAGGGTCGGGGTCGCTGGTGATGCAGGGACAGGTAACCAGAACCACTGGGATCTAAGCAATGAAGAGCAGATGATCCAGAGGGGGGACACCCCACGGGACAAATGTCCCCCACCTGTTTGGCACATAGGAAAAGCAGAGAGAGGAAACAGACCTGAGATAGAGCAGCCCAATTTGTGTGGGGTCCTGACCGGCCCCAGGTGTGAACTAACCACATGAGAAAGACATTTCAGCTACTTGAGGGGTTGCAAGAACAGAGTAAGGAGCAGCCCATCATTCTGTGAGCTGTGATGGCTGGCACACACTGGCATTTTTTAAAGATGAATACTTCAGGGTGCCTGGGTGGCTCAGTCGGTTAAGCGGTCAGCTTCAGCCCAGGTCATGATCTCACGGTCCGTGGGTTCGAGCCCCGCGTCGGGCCCTGTGCTGACAGCTCAGAGCCTGGAGCCTGTTTCAGATTCTGTGTCTCCCTCTCTCTGACCCTCCCCCGTTCATGCTTTGTCTCTCTCTGTCTCAAAAATAAATAAACATTAAAAAAAAATTTAAAAAAAAAGATGAATACTTCACCTTTTTTATTAATACTTAATTTGGTCATTGTGTCTGTAATATGCCCTAATATATTTCAGCATGAACAAAGGTCAAAAGCAAAATGGCAAAATGTTCACAACCATGAGATCTAGGTGATGGGTGTCTGGTGTCCTTCAGGTCCCTTCTGTTTCCGTTTGCCACTCTCTACAATGAAGAGCCACAGTGGGTGTGTAGGGGGGACTGAAGGCCAGGAAGCCACCGACACTCACATCCAGGAGTGTGTCCCGCTCAGGGGGGGTGACTCTTTGACTCCCTGAACTGGAGATCCCAGAGCGGCCTCCAGGCAGGACCAGCGGGGGGTGGGGGGGGGGGTGGTCGCAGTCACAGTCTGGGCTGCCACAGCTTCCGTCTTTGTTGATCAGACACCTGCTGTGGGTGGGGCCAGTAGGCATTCTGATGTAGCCTGGGTCAGGTTCTCACGGGTGGGGGTGGGTGCACACTCAGGAAGGATCCCTTCCCAGGGAGCATCCCCCAAGATAGGTGGCTAAGCACACTGTGTGGAGACATGCCCGCTCTCTCACCACCCCTCGCAGGGTTCCAGGGGCTGGCAGCATCAGGAAGGGAAGTCCCTGGCACAGCAGAGTCAGAGGTGCCCTGGGTGCTCGTCAAACCTCAGCTACCATCCCTCGCTCTGTCTGCAAGCTCCTCTCTCTGCTGCCCTCACTGCTGCTGCTCCCAAACTCAAACGCACATCTCTGCAGCACCTCCTACAGCTCCCATCCACAGCAGGCCCAGATGAGAATGGTCTGGGCCGGCCAGGCCACCCTGGTGTCCCCCAGATGGCCCTGGGAGACACCGATTCATCGCCAGGGCCGTTATCAAAAGCGGGGTCTGGCTCTATACAACGTCAAATCACAAGATAAGGAAATGCTTCCTTTCGCCCGTTCTCTGATCCTTCTGGTCTCGACAAGAGCAGGCTTGCCAAAGCCAGCAAATAAAAGCATGAGACATGCAGTCACAGTGGAACTTCAGATAAGCAACGCGTAATTGTTTAGCACAAGTATGTCCTGTCTATCTTATTCATCGTCTATCTGAAATTCCAATTTAACCAGGCATCCCACATTTTTACCAGGAAACCGCAGACAGAAAGAAAAGCCCAGGTTGGTGCTGGTATGGCTTCAAAACTTTTTAAATATTCACAGGGGGTTCTCTCTTTTTACACAAGAGACAGCTATATGAAAACAATGGGACTTTCAAGCACCTGGGGATGACAGAAGGAAAATAAACACACAAGACACTTGTAGACTCACCAGTTACAAACATGTGAGTCATCAGGACCACCTGGCCCTGCTCCTTCCAGAACCCCGGCCCACACAGCTGCCCCCTGCGCCCCCCCGCCCCGCCCCCCGCAAGTCCAGCCAGAGAGGGTCACAAACCAGCCGTCTGCTCACCGTCCACATTCGGGGGCCCGTGTGTGCTTTTGAAATTAGTTACTAATGTTATAACATTTCAGTGTCATTAATGTATAATGAACTTAATGATAACATTTAAAACCAGAACACTTTGGGGGAACCTGGGTGGCTCGGTTGGTTGAGCATCTGACTCTTGGTTTCAGCTCAGGTCACGATCTCACAGTCGTGAGATTGAGCCCCACGTCGGGCTCTACACTGAGTGTGGAGCCTGCTTGGGATTCTCTGTCTGTCTGTCTCTCTCAAAATAGATAGATAAACATTTAAAAAAAAAAAAAAAAAAAGAAGAAGACTTTGCACTGAAGCTAGACCCCCAACTTCTCCAGGAAAACCAGAAGGTAGGACCTGACAGCAGGGTGTCTCTGGTCCACGGCAGGTCCACAGTCATTCCCCGTTGGCATCAGTGGACTCCCTGGTTCCTCTCTATCCCCTCGGACCCTCCTGGGCCTCGGGCTTCTCTTGTCCACACCCAAAGGACGGAGGCCCAGAGGAAGTGGGAATTCCTGCTCCCTCCTGCCTGGGGTCACCTCCTGAAAGTCCTGGTCTCCTGGGTTAGGACCCACCTCTTCTCTAAGTGGTAGACAGTGGGGATTTTGCCCCTTGCAAGGATCCCCCTACTGTCCAGGTGGCGTAGGAGGCCACAGTATTTCAATCCTAGCAGATTCCGACAGCATCCCAGTCGTACAAGATACACAACCATGGCGAGGAATGTGGGAGTTACAAACTGTCTTTCACGGAGACCCCCAGAAGCAGAGCCTGACATGGGTTCTCATGCATGTAACTTAGTGGGGGACGACTCTTGGAAGAAAGGGAAGGGACACAGGGGACAACACTGGGCAAAGATGTGCTACTGGCTGGAGTCTGGCACCAGCCTGATCCCTGGGGAGCCTTGTAGTGCGACTGGCACCCCAGGGCTCATCCCATTCAGGGACCTCAGACAGTGACTGGCCAAGGGCCACGGTGGGGCGAAGGGGGAAGGATAACTTGCCGGGCATGCAGTGGGAGGCAAGACCTGTGGGCCAAGGATGAGGATCTGGAGAAGGATGCAGGTGGGAGCCACTAGCAGCCAACACCTGGGGCAGCTGGGGGATGAGTGTGCCCCCAGGTGACAGGGACCAGACAGGGCACCAGCAATGGCCACAGCATCACACACACACACACACACACACACACACACCAGGCAGAGGCAGATAAAACAGTACAGTCCTACAAAGTGTCCCAACACCTACCTTTAATTTATAATTCAGTCTGAGATCACCCCAAGCTCAGAAAGGTGAGAAATAATGTACTGAAACAGCATTTGCATACCCACGTTCATTGCAGAATTATTCACAACAGCCGAACGGGAGAAACAGCCCAGGTGTCCATCAACCGATGAGTGGATAAATAAAATATAGTCTCTATATACAATGGAATACTACTTGGCCTTAAAAAGGAAGTTCTGACACAAGTCACAACACGGATGAACATTGCACTAAGTGAAATAAGCAGGCACGACGGGACAAATACTGTATGATCCCACTTATATGAGGTCCCTGGTGTCATCAAGCTCATAGAGATTTAAAGTAGAATGGTGGCTGTCAGGAGCTGGGGATGGGGGAGGTGGGGAACTGTCCAACGGGGACAGAGTTTCAGTTTGAGAGACACAAGTCCAGGAGATGTGATGTTTGCACAGCAGCGTGAATGTACTTAATGCCACCAAACTGCACAGTTAAAAATGGCTAAGATGGTCCATTTTATGGTATGTGTATTTTATTTTATTTTGTTTGTTTGTTTGTTTGTTATGGTATGTGTATTTTACTACAGTAAGAAGCAAAAACGCACGCACTGTGGAGCCAGAAGTGAGTTATTAGAGAGCACAGAAAGACAAAGAAAGAAGGATTGCACTGAAGGCCCAACAGGAAACCAGGGCTGTTCCTGAGACCTCCCCTTGATAGTAAGCTTCCTGGCAGCCAAGGCCAGAAGGGAAATCAAAGGATGATCCAATGCTCCTTGTCTGATCAGAGGAAGTCATCTAGTTCATCGAGAAAAATAAACTTGTTCTTGGCACAAAATATTAGCGGGGATTTTAGCTGCTGGCTAGGTTCATATTCAACGATCACTTCCTCAGTGCCAACACAATGCCAAACCCTGGCCCCAGAGTTTCCAGGGAAGGTCAGATCACCAGTAAAAGGTGGCATGGGGGTTTGAACCCAGGTCTGTTCAGCTAAGGGAATACAGCCAGAGTCCTTTAGCTTGTAGATATTTATCACACACTTGCTACCTCCCAGCTCCTATTATAGGTACTGGGATGTGGCAGAAAACAAAACCAGCAAATGGGGCCAATGTCCTGGTGTAGGGAAAAGACAAGGAACAAATAAATAAGAAGATAATACGGGCATTGTTTAGAACAGGGACTGGGACCCTTCTTTGGCAAGAGTGGTCAGAGTAACCACATGTAAGAGGCTACATCTCAGCTGAGACTTGCCTGGCAAAAACGTGGTGGCCATGCAAAGATCTGGGAAATGGCATCTCAGCAGAGGTAACAGTATGTGCAAAGGCCTTGAGGCAGGAACCAGCCTGACGCACTGTGGCTGATATGCAAGGAACAAAGAAGAGAGCAGGATATGGCGAGGTGAGCAGCAAGAGGAGAAAAGGTGGAGGAAGTGATGTGAAACTGAAAAAAACAGAGAAGCTCTGAAGAGGAGGTCCACCAGTCCCCCAGGTGCAGTGCCCCCCAGAGAACTCAGCGAAGCATCTAGTGCATTTAGCAGACACTGTTCCAACAGGGTGGTGGGACCAGCACTGCGTCCAGCACACTGAGAATTCAAGAGGAAACTGCAGACATCCTTTTCAAGGAGCCTGAGGAAGATTCCAGTCTATAAGGTCCAAAACCAGGTAAAATCTGAACAACATCATACAGGGAATGCAAATATAGGAGGCAGAACTGAAAAGCCAAGCTAGAATGGTCACCATAAAAGTCTGGTGGGGGGGGTACCTGGTCAGGGGAGGGAGACAGGGAAGGGCCAGAGGAGCTCCTGGGGGTGGGCGGGGGTCCTCTCGATTCACCCAGGTAGTGGTTACACGAGGGCTTGTTCAAAGGTACGCTGACTTTTATGTACTTTCTTTGTATGTGTGCTTTTTCACAAAAGAGTTTTTTTAAAGAAAAGAAAAAAGGGCCAATTATAGTAGCCCAGGAAAAGAAAACAAGAGCGAGAGAGGGTGTTGGCAGAGACATGGGAAGGGGGGGGGGGTGTGAAAAACAGTCACAAATTACCAAAAGAAAAGTGATCACGTTTGGCTTCCGTCTTTGCAGTCTTATTTTCCTTCATTTCCTTGTGGGAGAAAGTCTTTGTAATTGCTGGCGTCCTTTGCAAGAAGACAGGGCTGGCCGTGAGGAGAAGGGTTACAGGGCCAAGGGTTTGTCTGGGAGGTGGGGGTCTGGGAGAGCCTCAGCGGGAATGTGCCAGCCAAGAGCCAGGCAAGGCTGAAGGCACAGGTCAGTGGCCTGAAATCCCCGAGGAGGCGGGAGGAGCTGGGGACAGCGTGCAGGGGGACACCGCATCTCTGAGCTGGGTGCAGAGTGCTGAGGAACATCAGGGCCCCAGGGGGGGCCGTGGAGAGGGTCAGGGAGCCTTGTGTCCTCACATGCTCACTGGCCCTTGGGGATGGCCAAAGGGGTGAGCTCATGAAAACACTGTGAAAGATCATCCTTCAAATAGAACAGCCAGGGTAGTTTCCCCTCCCTACCCTCTCCTCCCTTTAAAAAAAAAAAAAAAAGAAAGAAAAAAAAAGGAAATGAATAAAAAGCTCCTTACAGGCTGAGCGAGAGCTGACCCTGTGTATATAATCACTAATCTCATTACCAACATAAGCAGGTGAAAAATTACAAAGATGAATGTCCGTGACTTATAATCAACCTTTGAGGAAAGAAAATGTTGCTTTTGGCACCGGGAGGGAGCTGCTATTTTCCTTCCCCACAAGTCACAACTCTGGAAAGAGGAAATGCTCCCAGAGAGGAGCGATGAGAAATGGGCCTGCCCACAGCCACCGTGAGCTCACTGCTCTCCCCACCTGGCGTCCAACGCCCTCCACCCGGCCCCAGATGGATGGGCAGTGTCACACCCTTGACCTCTCCCTCTCTCCGGGAGATCCAGGCATCTTCCACCCAGCCCGCCCTGTCCCACCCTCAGGAGGCTTTTCGTCAGATCTCCTCACACCCCTGCTCAACATCCTGAATGGTTCCCTTGGAGAACCCAGGAAAAGCTATGCATAATACACCACCCTCCACCAATGAAAGGGAAAATGTGAGCAAAGCTTGGTAGTGGACAGGGGGTGGTTTCTGACCATCCCATTGTATATTTACCTGCCTTCCAAGAGCAGCCTGGGGGCTTCATTCTGGCATCCACCCCCCCCCCCCGTCCCCCACTATCAGGGTTTCCTATTCCTGTCACGACATGCGGAATTCAGACCCGGACACCAGGCCAGCACGAGCCCAAGAGACCCAATACAGGTGAGATTTGGGGCAAGTGGTCTCTCTCTTTCCCACTGGACTGGACATGAAGTGATTTAATGTCCAGGATCCCTGAAGCCATCTCATCCTCAGGTGGAGGATGGCACCAACACCCAAACAAGAAAAACCCAAGAGGTGGGGAAAACAGAAACAGTGATAGCTGTCGAGAACCTGGACCCAGCCACGCCTAATTGAAAAACTGACAGGAACCCAGCGTGTTAAGCTAACCGGGACCAGGTTTTCTGTCACTTGCAATTGAGAGTCTTAACAGAAAAACGGGCAAATACCAAAAACTTCTGTGTATCATTTTAGGCGTCTCACAGACCCCTGGTTGAAGACCCCTGGCCCAGGAATAAAGTGAAAACCCCTAAGGGTGGCATTCAAAGTCCATCACCATCTAGCCCCACCTATCTTCCAAGCCCATTTCCCTCTGCTGTCTTCCATTCACCCAATTCTTGATAAACTGGAAATTCTGGTTCCCAACCCCTCATCTTTGCTTATATCGCTGTCCCAGACCAGGGTGCCCTCTGTTATGAATCTCTGAAGACTAAAATCCCAGCTCCTACTTTAAGGCTAAGCCTTGTAGATAGATGGACAAGTGGATGGCTGGGTGGGTAGGTGGGTGGATGGATGGATGGATGGATGGATGGATGGATGGATGGATAGATGTGTGGGTGGGTGGGTAGATGGATGGGTGGATGGGTGGGTGGATGGGTGGATGGGTGGGTGGATGGATGGATGGATGGATGGGTGGGTCAATGGGTGGATGGATGGTGGGTGGTGAGTGGCTGATGAGTGGGTAGCAGGTGGAAGATGGATGGATGAGAAGGTGGATTAGTGGATGGGTAAGTGAAATGGTACGTAGATAGAGAGTTGATGAAGAGATGGATGGGTGAACAGACCGATGGTGGACAGATCATAGATACATGGGTGGGTGAATGGATGGCACACAGAGGACAGACGGAGGGGAAGGTGGGCTAATGGGTGGGTGTATCAGCGTGGGAATGAATGGCTGAGGCCCGACTCGATGACCAGGCAGGCAATGGATCAGTGGACAAGTGGAGGCATGAATGGTAGGTGGGTACACAGGTGGTCGGGCAGCAGACAGGTAAGTTCTCCTGATGCTCAATCAGTGCTCTTCCCAGACCCCCCAGAAAACCCTAGAACAAGGCCAAAGGCTCTCCTATAGGCCAGCATCTCAGACAATTCTTGGCCACGGTGAATAGCTCGGAAGCATAGGCCCCAGTGTCGCATTGGCCTACGTTCACAGCCTAGCTGAGCAGATTCCCACTGTGTGACCACAGACCAGAAGCTGAGCCTCATTTTCCCCATCTGTTAAATGAGAAGCATCATGCTCTCCCTACAGGGTGCTGTGTGCTAAAATAAAGAATTATGTGCAGAGTCTAGCCCTAGGCATGGCATAGTCAGAGCTGACAATAATTTCCATCCTATTAAAATAAAATTGTTCCAGGGCCTAGAAAAAGAAAAGGGGTGGCCTTCTCTCATTTTGTAAGACTAGGAAAATCCTGATACCAAAACCAGACGTGGATACTATAAGAAGAGAGAAGTATAGGCCAGTTTCACTTATGAATCTAGCTGCCAAGTCCTAAATAAAATACCAGAAAATTGAATCCAGCAGCATATTATGGGGATAATAATATATTGTGCCCAAACAGCATTACCTCAGGAATGCAAGGGTAGTTCAATATTAAAAAATCAATGCAGTTCAATAAAAGAAAAATCCTAAAGGATCATCTCACTAGATGCTGGGGAAAAAAATTCAATAAAATTTGACATTTTGCGATTAAAAGCTCTGAGACTAGTCAGCTCCTTCTGGTAAAAAGGACCACCTGCCAGGCTCCTATGGAAATGGATTCACCCATCCCCCCTTCCCAGAAAATAAACTGGCCCTGGGGGAATTTAATGCTTTTCCCAAAGGAACACAGAGGTGGGATTTTAGGCACTGTGGCAGGCCAGTGGGAGAGAATACACGAGGATGTGTGCATATGTACATATGCACACACACACACACACACACACACACTCCACACGTGCTGGGCCATCCTCCCCTTCTCCAGCCCCAGGCAGTGGGTCACTGCTCCCCAAGGCTCCTGACCATTCCCTTCTCCTTACCTTTGCCCCCTCCCCTTGGCCCAGACCACGCTGTCTCTTCAACACCCCAGGGACTTGCTTCCTGCTCCCTGCCACATCCCTGGCCCCCCACCTTGTTCAGAGCTCCAACAGAGCCCATCCGGTCCTACATCACTTCTCTAGCCCCAGTGTAGACAGCCCTGCTGACATCACCACATGCTGTCCTGGACAGGCTCATTCTGCCATCAACCGCATTTCAGGGATCCTATCCCCCACCTAACCAGATGGAATGCCAAGACTGGAAGTTTCCTTACCCACACTTAGGAGCTGACATCTTACACTGATGTGTCCACCTGCTGGTCTCCCCAACTGGACTGTTATTCTGAGGCAGGAATCCTGCCCTCATGTTCAGCCTTGACCCAGGGTCTAGGCCACAGCAGGTGCTCAAAATGCTTTGGGTGGGTGGGTAGATTAATTAATTAGTGTGTATGGCCCCAGAAAAGGACTGACAGAAGACACAGGATGACTTATAAACGTGAGTGTTACCAACACTCATCCCAGAAGGGTCTTTTTTTTTTTTTTTAGTGTTTATTTATTTTAGAGAGAGAGGGAGAGAAGGAGTGGATGAGTCAGGGAGGGGCAGAGAGAGAGGGAGACACAGAATATGAAGCAGGCTGCAGGCTCTGAGCTGTCAGCACAGAGCCCAACGCGGGGCTCGAACTCACGAACCGCGAGATCATGACCTGAGCTGAAGTCGGACACTCAACTCATTGAGCCACCCAGGCGCTCCCCGCCCCCCAAGAAGGGTTTTTGAAATTGGCAAAAACTTGCCTGAGGTCACCTGGAGAGTCACGGCCCAAGCTGGAAGCCCCACACCATAACCGCAGGTGCGCACCCACCCTTTATACAGAGCCCTTTTCTCATGTGTGCTCTTTGAGCCTCATGACTCCATGAAAGGCAGGGGTGGAGTGTAAAGGGACAGGCAGAAAGAGACGAGACAGAAAGGCAGACAGAGAGCAGCAAAGACCAAAAGCCAAGGAGACACACAGACAAGACACAGACAGACAGGAGGAAGAGATGATGGAGACAAGCAGGCAGGGCTGGCCCACAGCAGCCCCAGGCTCCCTTGGCTGCTGCGGCATCTCGAAGGAGGCACCAGCCGGGGAAACTCTGTGACTCCCTCCGGCCTCTGCTGTGCCCAACGCCCCTATTTATTCGCACGGCCCTGAAATTCAGGAATTTCTCAGGGCTGCCAGTGGGGCGGCAGTGTGCAGCAAATGGTGGGTTCTGGCCCAGGCTGGGGCATAACTGTTGGGCCCCCTGGTGCCATCAGCCGCCCCGCCACAGCACAGACAGACAGCAAGCAGGACTGAGCTCTGGACTCGCCCAGGCTGCTGGGCCACTCCAGTGTGTGACCCTCTGAGAAGCCATCTGCACACGGGCCCAATCAAAGCAGCCTCTCAGCAACACGGGCAGTGGGGGATGGGAGGTAGGGAAGGGACTCAAGGAGATGATGTAGAGACCCTAGCACTGTGCCTGGCAAACAACAGGCACTCAATACATGCTCAAAATTTTCAAAAATTACTGTTCCCAGCTACTCTAAATCTGTCACACCTCCTCAAATCTGCCCGTTTCCTCGGTTCCCTCTGCCAGGCACATCCTTCTTCCTCTTAGCAAGCTCCTATTCATCCCATCCCCTCACCATCCCCTCCTCTGAGAAAGCTTTCCTCAGAGTTCACAGATGCTTCTTTTGACCCCCCTGCACTCTGTACGTGGAGTGCCTGAATCTTCACAGGGTTCACGGACAAGAAGGATGTGAACAAGAGGGTTAGACCAAACCCTCAGGGAGTAATGGACTCTGCCCACATCCTCACCATGGGATAAGTGTGGTTGGGTTGGAGGCCAAGACCCCACAGCCCCCACCCCCTCTCTCAACTCCCTATTTAATGAAGGTCTAGCCCAGATGGGCCCCTCAAGTGAGATAGGAATGGGAAAAGAAAGTGTAGGCCATTTATACAGAGCAATCCAGTGATGCTGTGGGGATTCCCACCCTTTTCTCCTGGCAAGAGAACCCCAATTTCCCTCTGGGGAGCCATCCTCTCTCGGGCTACATGGACCACATGATCCCAGAGCTGCCAGGCCACCTGACTGCCACATGGCTGAGCCTGCCTGAGAATAACACAGCACGGAGGATGGAGACACAGTCCTAAGGGCATCTTTAGAGCCCCTGGATACAGCCAAGCCTGAAACTACACCCTGTACTTTTCATTCCATGACTTTTCTTTTTTAAGTTTATTTATTTTGGGAGACAGCGAGCATAATAAGCGTGGGAGAGGCGGAGAGAGAGAGAAAGAGAGAAAATCAGAAGCAGGCCCCACACTGTCAGCATGGAACCCAACCTGGAGCTCAATCTCATAAACTGTGAGATCACAACCTGAGCTGAAATCAAGAGTCAGACGCTTAACTGACTGAGCCACCCAGGTGTCCCCATTCCATGACTTTTTTGTTTATGTGATACTTTCTCTCACCTACAATCAAAATAATCCTGACACTTATGATGAGAAAGTCAGACTAGCAACCGTGTTGTCTGCTGCTGACATGACTCTAAGGATGTTTGTTTCTGGAATTAGTAAACTTGGTCCCTGCCATAGGCCCCTCTGGCACTGGCAGTCTGCTCCACTCAGGGCCGGTTCTCAGGGACCGTCTGGAGACAGCCCAGAGAGCCATGTCAATATCACGACCCCACCGCTGGCCACAGCCCATTGGCCAGGGGTGGAAGTTTCGCCCAAGCTAGGCCAATCAGGGCTCTTCCCCGGGACTCTGAACTGGAACTAAAGGAACACACGGACCATCCGGTGGAAGAGACTGTGAGCCAGGAGGCCTCCAAGCTGAGGGCAGGCACATTTCAGTCAATTGGAGAGAACCAACCAGGCACACAGAGAAAAGCAGAGACAAAACGAAGTTGGGGTGTCAGGCAGGCTTGGCGGCATCGGGGTCCCTAGCTGCAGCCTTCTGGGGCCAGTAGGTCCCTAGTCTTTCCTGACGATGCAGCGGAGCCCTCTGCTCCTCCTGAGAGGCCTCAAGCGAACTCCACATGGAGGAGAAATCCCTCACCCCACAACACATAGGCCCCCTCGGAAGCCGGGAACAGAGGAAACCATCCTGAGGGACAGAGCCAGGGCGTGGCGGGGCCACTGCGCCTTAAGCTCAGGCCCTACCACCCCCGTGAGACTCCCGAGGTCTGGAACCGAGGGAGGGTCACTGCTCCCAGCCCATGCACAGGAAGCCACAGCCATTCCAAGGGAGCACACCTGGGTCAGGCATGTCTTGCCTTGGGGTCACAGTGGGGCATTTCAGGCACAGGCAACTGACGTCACCATATCCTCTCCATGGCCAGCACTCCAGTAAACTAGTCTGTCTCCCTCGTCAGGGGGTAAGGTCAGCCACTCCATTCAAGAAAACAAGTTGCACGGGTGAGGGGAGTAGGGCAGGACTTTCCCTCACGCCAGGGCACGTGGCTAACTAAGGGCTCACTGGCCATGACTGTGCGTGTTACTGGCATGACCCATGAGAAGGAACGTTAATGGCATCCGCTCACTGCACTTCACCGCCTGCGAGGCACTTTGCTGCCTAGGCAGGCCTAAATTCCCCATGTCACCCAAAGACTGGGCCCAGCCTCACCTCACCCGGTACCATCAACCTCTTTCCTCAGCGCTGGAGCCCTGGCCCTAAGGCCCCAGCCCCTTACCCCCTTGGCATGGACCCTGGGCCACCCGACGCCTCAGGGAAGGCTCCCCACCCCCCCGGCCTGAGAACCAGGGACTTGGTCTCAGAGAAGACATCCCTGCTGGAGGGACTGCAGCCTCCTCTCACAGCCCTGCCCAGCAGGAAACATGCCAACAAGCTCCCAGAAAGTGGGAGGGGGGTCCCCAGCAGACGGGAGGTGTGGCATGACCAGTTAGAGGGGTCTGTCAAGTGGGGCTACAGAAGACCGTGCAGGGTGAGGTCAGATCTCAGGCACAAAGCAGGGGTCATGGAGGCCTGGGGACAGTAATTATCCCCCTCCTCATTCTCTTTCACAGAGAACATCTCCCTGACACTTGCCAACCTTCCTCTACCAAGAAAGGGCAGGTCCCACAGCCGCAGGCTGAGGCAGGGAACAGAAGCAGCTATAGGACCCAAAGTCCTGCTCGGAGGCTGTTACCTGCATTTTCATGGGTATTGCTGATTTCGGGCAAGTCTGATTTTTTTGTCTACTGTTGTGACAAAAGATCTCCTTTTAAATAAATTTAACAGGGGAAGGATTTTTAAAAAGATACTATGGGGCGCCTGGGTGGCTCAGTCAGTTAAGCGTCTGACTTCAGCTCAGGCCATGATCTCACAGTTGATGGGCTTGAGCCCCTTCATCAGGCTCTGTGCTGACAGCTCAGAGCCTGGGGCCTGGTTTGGATTCTGTGTTTCCCTCTCTCTCTGCCCCTCCCCTGCTCACACTCTGTCTGTCTGTCTCTCTCTCTCAAAAATAAACATTTTTTTAAAAAAATTAAAAATAAGTAAAGAATAAAAATATACTACGTATAACATCAAGGCACAGGAGGTTGGGAGATACGGCAGAAAATGTGCTAGTATTATGCTAATTATCCCTTTATCAGAAGAGGAAGCCTATACCCACTGGCTTTTTCCCCAAGAAAGGACACAAGGCCCCCTACGGGGCCTGCCTTCATCAGCCCCTGTAATCAGACAACAGCAGCCAGAGACCCTGGGGTGCCGATGGTCAGACAACATTTGAAGGAATCCACTCTGAGGACATGCCAGGGGAGCAGATAAGGGACACGGAGATGCTCAGCCACCACCAAACCACCACGAGGACAGCTAATCTCTCAGCTCCCGAGGACCAGGAAGGCTGATGCGGAAACCACAGTGAAGAGCTGTGGCCGTGTGTGTGTGTGTGTGTGTGTGTGTGTGTGTGCGCGCGCACATGCCTGCGGGGGGGTCAAGGAAGGTACAGTGTGTCTGTGTCTTTGAGGAGTTGGCACAGGTCAAGCCCACCCATGCCTTGACCCCTTGTGCTGCCCTGGTCCTCCGAGATCCTGCCCCACTGTGCCTGTCCCATGCATTCCCAGCTGGCTGTGCTCTCCTGCTCAGACTCCTTGCCTGGTCCCTAGGACTCAGGCTACAGACTCTTTGGGGGCTGGGGAGGTGTTCTCAGGGGTCCTGAGAGTTCTCTACCACAGTATTTTTAATGTTGTATTTTCATTGTGAGGAGACAGGAGAAGAACAGAATTTTCTGGGTCACCTAGAGCTCACTTAGGGATGGAAGACACAGCTGGGAATTCAGGACCAGGATGGGAGACCCAGGCTGAGGAAAGAGACACGGAATCCGAAGCAGGTTCCAGGCCCTGAGCTGTCAGCACAGAGCCTGATGCAGGGCTTGAACTCACAGAACTCGAGATCATGACCTGAGCCGAAGTCAGATGCTTAACCGACAGAGCCACCCAGGTGCCCCAAAGTGTCTGACTCTTGATTTCGGCTCAGGTCATGATCTCATGGTTCATGAGTTCAAACCCTGTGTTGGGCTCTGTGCTGAAAGCATGGAGCCTGCTTGGGATTCTCTCCCTCCCTGTCTCTCTCTCTCTCTCTGAAAAATAAATAAACATTAAAGAAAGTAATAATAACTGATGTGTCCTGACCACAAGGCCAAGGGCTGGCCCCTACGCAGACCATGGTGTCTCAGTGATCAGAATATAGAGACACAAGACAGGAGAATGGGGTCATGGCACTCAAAGAGCCTAGCTAGCACGCATCAGAGAAGCACTGTGTACCTACCAAGAGTCGTGCTTGGGGCTTTCCACACATCCTGCAGTCTGCACACTCAGGCTACTAGGCAGGCCACGACCACCAGGCCCACTTCACAGATGGAGAAGCTGAGGCTGGGAGACACAGCCCTCATTATCCAGGGTCATGGGACGTGTGCCAGCACCCTCCTTGCTTCCCTGGCCTGGCAAAGCCCTCACCCCACGGTCACTCCATACATCAGGCCCTCTTCCCACATTTCAGGCCACTCCTGGGCATCAAACAGCAGAGCTGGGATGAGGAAACTGAAACCCTAGGAGGTGAGATTAAAGGCCCAGGAGGCCAGGGTCTGCCTGAAGGCAAGAAGCCTCCGGTGGCCGCAGGCGGCCGTCCCACCCCAGGAGCAACGGTGTGCATTGCCCCTGCCCCCACCCTCTGGGCCCGGCCAAGTCTCCCAGCCCCAGGCAGGCAGGCGGCCCACTTCCTCACGAGCACTGTGACCCGGGTGGGGTCACTCTGGCCTACAATGCAGCATACCCCCCCCCCCCCAGAAAAGCTAGGCTCCCCACCCTCAAGGAAGGAAATAACCTTTCCCCAAACCAGCACTTTCTTTGCAACAATCTCCATATATGAGAAGACAGAGGCATTTTTGCAGTGTTTCCAAATTCCAATAACCGTGAGGACAATGGTGCAAAATGACGCATGGCCTGACCTGACAGGGGCCCCGGGAAGGGACCCGACCGGAGCAGGAGAATGAGCAGTGCGTGCCAGCCGTGCCTGTAATGAAAGGGCAGGCCATCCGGAGCAGGACCCAGAGGCGGACAGACCTGGCTCCCGCTCCGTTCCTCCTCCACACTTGCCGTGTGACTACAGGCAGGCATGCCCCTCTCTGAGCCTCAGTTTCCCTGCCCTGTCACTCTCACAGGACTTCCACCTACCATTTTACCCCCTCCGGTCCCACCCTCGTGCTTGGGCTGCCAGAGGGACCCTCTAATGCTTTGGCCACGTCCATCCTCTTCTAAGAAATGCCCCGAGGCTGCCCAGCTCCAGTTCACAGACCAGGATGTGAGGTGCTCCATTGTCGGAGTCTAGTCCACCAGCACACCCGTACTTCCCACCTGCCCTTCTCCAAGACACGCTGGGTTTTCTCCCGTCCTTGTCTCTCTCTCACCCTTTTACCTTCACATCACAGTGCCTGTATCACCTCCTCCAGGAAGCCCTCCCGGACCACTGCCAGACTCAGCTAGGTGCCTCTCTGGCTCTCATGACCTCTAGGCTATCCTTCAGGACAGCCCTGACTGAAGCATGTCAGAACTGCCTGTGTGCATCCCTGGGGCCCTCGGGTTAGCATGGGAGGGACACCGAGCCACCCCACACCAGAGGCTACTGCAAGCACCCCAAAACCTTGGGCACACATCCTTGGCGTGATGTCTAGGGAGCCACTGACCAGGAACTCTGACTTCATAAGCCTCTCCCTGGCTGTTCAAAGCAATGCTCAGCCATGGTTCCTAACCCTCCCAGAGAACGACCACAATTCCACTACTCGCCATTGCCCCATAAGGCTCAGCTCTAGGCCCCAGTGGTCTTCCCCCAACAGCCCAGGGGTGCGGAACTTTAAAATCTCAATATGGGTAACCTGGGTGGCTCAGTCAGTTAAGCGTATGACTTCAGCTCAGGTCATGATCTCACTTCTCGTGAGTTCGAGCCCCGTGTCATGCTCTGTGCTGACAGCTCAGAGCCTGGAGCCCGCTTCAGATTCTGTGTCTCCCTCTCTCTCTGCCCCTGCCCCATGCTCTCTCTCTCAAAAACAAATAAACGTTAAAAAATAATAATAAAAAGTTTTAAATCTCATTCAGAGCTCACCCCTCCCTGAATTGAATATGTCACACCAAGAATAAAAATGAAAGCCCTCCTGCGACCCCCCAGACCTGGCCTACCAGTGGCTCTCCTTGAGCATGGGGGTCCTGATCTCCACCTGCTCCAGGTCATTTGTACTTGCTGTGACTACTCCTCCCAAAGTGTCTGCTCCCCTGCTTCCTCCGATGCTCTACCCCACCTCCCAGGCTTGGACCAGCTTTGCCATTTCTTCATTGCATGCACGGCCAGCACAGGACATCACAGTGAGCACCCGTAAGTCTCCTGTGTGTGTTTCCTGCCAGAACGTGCTCTGTGGGGGCAGAGGATGTTGTCTTGGGCACTTATTCCCAGCACTTAAAGCAGAACCCAGTACCCAGTGGATGCCCAAGAAATATCTGCTGAATGAAGGAACGAGTGATCTCATTTTCTCCTTCTGTTAACCCTAACAGAGAGAGAGATGACACCCATTTTACAGAGGAGGAAACTGAGGCTCAGTGGGGTAAGTCACTGGCCTGATGGGAGCACAGCCTGTGGTGTCAGGACTGTGAATCTGAACCCTACAGGATGCCAAAGCAGGGGATTTCCTGCACCTGACTGCCCCCGGTTCTGGACCTGTAGCCAGCCCGGGGCGGGGGGCTGACTATGGAAACAGTCTCAGGACTGAACAGTCAATGCCATGGTGCCCACGCCAGGAAGAGCCAGCAGTCAAATCACCAGAAGGAAACACACCCACAGGAAAAGGGGGTAAGAAACAAGGAGAGAGAAAAAGGGTGGGATTTTTCTTTTGTCCATTGGCCAAACTTTGCAAAAAGTGACTCTGTTACCATCTAATTTGATCACAGTGGAAACTTTTGCATGCCATGCCAGGAAGAAGTCCGTCTGCTCAACAACAAGGTCAGTAAAGCAGGGAATTTAAAAACCATCCTCAAACACTCCCACTTAAAATTCACAAACCAACAGTCACCCACCAACTGCCCAACTGTTTTTTAATTTGATGTTTTGAGCAGGCAATCCAGTCACATGGTTCAAAAAGCAGAAAATATAAACAAGGCACAGCGTGGGGGGTGTCACCTAACCCTTGCACCCTAGGCCCCCACCTGCCCACTCTGACCCACCCCCACCCCCAGGTAACCACACCGGTGAACCTTGTTCTTTATGCAAATACAAGCCAATGTGCATTTGTATTTCTTTCTTCTTCTTTTTTTTTTTTTTAGTTTATTCATTTATTGGGGGGGGGAGGGGCAGAAAGAGCAAGGAGAAAAGGAGGATCCCAAGCAGGCTCCACACTGTCAGCACAGAGCCCGATATGGGGCTCGAACTCACAATCCTCAAGATCATGACCTGAGCCAAAATGAACAGTCAGACACTGACCCGACTGAGCCACCCAAGTGTCCCATGAATTTGTTTTTCTTATTTGACATACGAGTAGCGTGTTTTAGGGGCACCTGGGTGGCTCAGCTGGTCAAGCGTCTAACTTCGGCTCAGGTCATGATCTCACAGTTCGTAGGTTTGAGCCCCACGTCAGGCTCTGTGCTGACAGCTCAGAGCCTAGAGCCTGCTTCAGATTCTGTCTCTCTCTCTCTCTCTCTCTCTCAGCCCCTCCCCCACTTGCGCTCTGTCTCTCTCTCTATATATACCAAAAATAAATAAACATTAAAAAGCTTGTTTAAAAATTAAAAAATAAAAATTTTTAATAAAAATTTTTTTAAATAGTATGCTTTACATGCCATTCAGCACCTTGTTTTCCTCTCTTAACAGATCTTGAAAGACCTTTCTTTCCACGGAGAGCATCCTCATTTTTTGTAGCTGCGTAATATTCCATGGCGAGGCTGTGCCACCATCTACTTAACCAGCATCCATCACCCTGGATCTCAAACGTCTGCCCACAGACCTGTCTCCCCCACCCGCCCATAGCTTCTCAAGGGTGAGAACTGCACCCCAGCACGGGGCCTGGCACAGGCCTCCTGATCTTATGGCTCGAGGGCATGTTTTAAAACAGAAATCAGATCTCACTGCTCCTTCCCTCAAAACTTTTCAGTAGCTTTCAAACTCCCTGCCCTGCCCCTTCTTCACTCCTCAGCCCCCTCCCTCCCCTCCCTTACCCACTCCCACCTCCTTCTTTTCCATCCCTCACACACACCAAGCAGGGTCCCACCTCAGGGCTTTTGCACTAGCTGTGCCCCTTGCCTGGCATTCTCCCTCACCACTCTGGTCTCAGCTCAGAAATCCTCTCTTCAAAGGACCCTCCCTGCCCACCTGGATTTGGTTGTCCTGCGGACTTAAACTTCTCTACAGCATCTGAAATCAACCTAATTCATTTGTCACCTGACTCACCCCACCTCACCCCTCCAACTAGAATATAAACTGCATGGGAGCAAAGACAATGTCTGCACTGTCCACCGTGAGTCCCTACCTGGACGGTGCCTCACCTAGGATGTGACTCCCGCACTTGGCCCAGGGGAGCCAAGCTCCTGCAGCAGCTCCCGCCTGACAGAATTATTCCTGCCAGCCCTCACAGAGATCATGGGACCATGGGAGCACAGCGGCCAGAATCCTGTTGCAAGCTACAACTGAACTGCATCCCGGGGCCAGGCCTTCGTCCGGGGGAGGCCCTTCGGAGTTCAGGAAGCCCGGGAGGCGGGCTACACCCAAATGCCTCCTGGAGAGCAGAACCCAGGATTCCATCCTCCCCTCCCCACTTCAGGACCATGAGCACCGGGAAGCCATCAGAGAATATCCACTTTACAGAAGGTAAGACTGAGGCCCAGAGAAGGGAGGGACAGGCCCTCTGCACTACCTTGTACAGCCCAGCAGGAAAGAAAACCTTCAGCAAGTATGAGGAAGAGGCCAGGGCTGCCCATCACCCCCAGTCACTCTGGAAGGGCGGGTCCTCATTCAGTCAGGCCAGCAAACGTCCAGGAAGTGGCACATCACTAGGGCACTTCACTTACGTGAGTGTAGCCATGTACATGTGCTCACAAGAGACAGCATGGGAACTAGGTCTTAAAATAACACAGCAACTGCCCCACCCATGCCACCCATGGAGAGGCCACCCAAGGAATGGGAGCCGGGAGCTGGAGCCTGTTCCCCACCTGGGTCCCTCCTTGCAAGGCATCTTGGGCACCAAGGCCGACCTGGGCTTACTGAGGAAAATGCTCACACCCACGGCCCCCAGATGTAAGACCAACGTGAAATCTGACGTCCAACACAGCACACGATGATGCTCCTGAGGCCATACAGACTTGAGACTCAGGAATCTTCACCCTGGTGGTCACGGGGTCACAGAGACTATGACCATAAAGAATAAAGCAGAGGGGTGCCTGGGTGGCTCAGGCGGTTGAGCATCCGACTCTCGATTTTGGCTCAGGTCATGATCTCACAGGCATGGGATCAAGCTCCTGAGCGTGGAGCCGGCTTGGGATTCTACCCTGGCCCTCTCTCTCAGTCTCTCTCTCCCTCTGCCCTTGCCCCTCTCCCTGCCTCACTCTCTCTATATAAAATAAAAAAATAATAGTACAATTTAAAAAGCACTGAAAACTGCTGAGCTTTCAGGCTGATAAAAGGAACCTGGGTGGTCGGTCAGTTTGCATGAAATCTTCATTTTAGGCCCTGAATTTAGCTCTACCCTGACCCCTGAAGAGAAAGCAGCTGCACTTCCCTCGGTCATTCCACAAGCAGTTATTAAGCATCTACCGTGTGCCAGGCGTGGACCTGACTCAGGGAATTCGCCCAGGGTGGATGAGACCCAAGTCCCTCCTCTTGTGGATTCCTTGGGGGGAGGGGGAGAGGGGGGACAAAGAGCTTGGCTGTAGGGTCAGGAAAATCTGGGTTGAAATCCCAGCTCTACCGTGTGTCTGCTGGAAAACTCCGAGCCTCAGTTTCCCCATCTGTCAAACAGGGTAAGGATGTGACCTTGCAGAATCAATGACAGGATCTAGGAAGAAATGTGATGGTCAAGGTCTGGCTCTGAGATCATTGCCTCCCTTCCATGGGGCTCCCAGGACACTGTCCCCCACAGCCCAGCAGAAAGTGCCCGCCATCACCACAAAGATGCCTTGTGGTCCAGGCCCTAGCATGCCTTTCAATGCACTGAAGAAGTATGAGGCTCACTCAAGGCTTCCCCAGCCATGGGTGAGTGGACTAGCCTAGACCCCTTCAGGGTGGGCAAGGCAGCAAAAACAGCCTAGTTTATACAGCAGGCACAGCCAACACAGAGGCCTGTGCGAGGCAGGTAGGAGCTGAGAACGTACAAGCAGGCCTGGTGGAGACTTTGGCCAAATGGTGCTCCCTCCCACCCTCAGGGGCAGAAGGCAGGCAGCCCTAGCCAATGGGTACCGCAGGGGGACGTGGACCCTGAGCTGCCAGGCACTGCGATTTTTCAAGTGAAGATGGAAATCCGGACTTTTATGTGAAACCTGCCAATTTGCAAATGCTGGCAGCTAATTAAATATTTAAAAATAATAACAACATGGTAAGAGCCAAACAAAACACACAGAGCCAGTCAAAGCTAAGGCTGGCAGGTTTGCACAGCCGGAGTAAGATTCTTTGATTTCACCCATTCCCTGCCCACTTCCCCCATCTCCCAGCTCTGGATGCAGGAGGGGAGGGTGAAAGTGGAGGGAGCAACACTTACAGGTCCCTCCCTCCTCCTGGCGGGGGTCTTCACCCTCATCTGCATGTGGGGAAGGTGAGGCAGGCTCAGGGCCCCAATCTTTCAGCTGCAAACCCACGCTGGCACCACTGTGGGGGCTTGCTCTGCCAGGGACCTAGACCAGTCCCCATTCGAGGGGCTCTGGGTGATGCCCCACACCCAAATCTTTTTTTGGTTTGGCTTGCCATGGTAACACCTGCTGGCTCACACCAGCTTTGGACCAGTCCAAGTGCAATCACCTGGTAACAGTAAAGACAGAAAAGGGCAACCCTGCTTGGGAGAGCAGGGTGAGGGAAGGGGAGAGGATGCAGGGGCTGATAAGGAGTGAGCAGGCTGGTGGAGTCTGGCCCATCCCGGAAGGCCCCTCCCTAGGCTCTCAGTGCTCCCACAGCCTCCCAGGCCCCAGGGCAAGACAGCCTCAGCCAAGAGACATCCCCCCAGCCCTACTCTGGCTCCCAGCAAACTCAGGAGAGCAGTGCCCGTTAGAGTCGGGAGTGTCAGGGCACAGGGGGACCGTGAAGTTGTCGGCGTCTGTGACTCTGTGCAAGACTCAGTGCGTGCGGGGATGTTTGTTACTCCAGCTACGCGAGACACGTGTGTGACACATGTGAGATAGATATGCCTGTGTGACAGACACACGTGTGGCAGACACGCATGCGTGTTAGGGGAGGCACACGCATGCAACGGAGACACAACTGTGTGAGAGAGGTGTGCGTGTCTGGGAGATGCCCGAGCGAGAGGCACGTGTGTATGAGGCATGGGTGTGCAAGAGCGACGTGTGTGGGAGATGAGTGTGAGGACCCGGATCATGTGTGTGAGAGATGGGAGGGGGGGCAGCCCTGAGCACGGGACTTCATGACTGGGGGCATGGGGTGAGGGATGGTGGGTGCGCCCAGGCAGAGGGTGCAGGAACTTCTGGATACTGGTGTGGGTGCCTGTGTGGCAGTGAGCGTGATGGGCGGGGGGGGGGGGGGGGGGGGGGGGGGACTGAAGATGTGAGTGTTGACGGTGGGGGTGGTGCCCGACGACGGAGGGACCTGAGGGGCAGGGGGAGAGGGGGAGGGGGCATAGGGAAGGAGTGGAGCCATGCTGGGGGTGGGGGCCGGTGACCGGCTGGGTGCAGCGGAGGGAAGGGGCGGCAGCACAGGGGGCGGGGAGGGGGGGTGGCTGGGGAGACCCTGCCCGCGGACCCCGAGACCCCCCGCACCCCCCTCCCAGCGCTGGCCTCAGTGCCCGCATCCGTCCAATGGGACCGGGACCGGGATGGCGAGCCCGCGGCGGGGCGGGTGTGGACACCCCGTGGCTCCGGGCGCCCGTCCGCGGGGCGGCCGAACCGTCGGGGCGTCCGAGGGCCCCCAAGCCCACCGCGGCGAGCGGCGAGCGGCGGGCTGGCGGGGTCGCGGCGCGGGAGAGGAGGTGGGGACCCCGCGCGGCAGGGGCTCGGCGCGCACTCACCGCGGGGCGCTCCGCACGTCTGGCCGCCCGTCCGTCAGTCCGCCCGGCCGTCGGCGCGTCGAGAGCCGCGAGCCCCGGCTGTGCGCGGCGCGGGGCGGGGCGGAGGCGCAGAGGGGCGGCCCCAGCCGGCCCCGGGCCCCCTCCCCTGCCTCCGCCTCCGGGGCGGGGTCTCGCCGCGGGCTGGGGAGGGGGCCGAGCCCGTGCCTCTGGCGGCGAGCGGAGCCTGCGTGCGAACCGACGCCCAGAGACTGCCCGCCCCCCCCCCCCCCCCGCCCCGGCGCGTCAGCGGTGGAGCCCTGAGTACCGGACCCGCCCGGCACCCCTCTTGCCCCGCCCGGTCTAAACTCCGAGTTCCTCAGCCAGCCTGGGCCTCAGTGTTCCCACCTGGGAGATGGGCTCAGCAACCGGGGCACGCTGGGAGGGCCTGAGGGTGTGGGTACCACGCTGCCAAGGGGCAGGCGGTGTGATAGGGGCAGAAGGCAGGCTTCTTCGTCCCCCTTGCTGCCCACCCTGGGAGCTCCCGCGCTCCGCCTGACCTGCATGCACCCCCACACTGCTACCGCAGGTCCTTGGGCAGATGGTTCCCAGCCCCGGCTTCGGAGCAGTCCAGGTTTGTCCTTTTCCTCGGCGCATCCAGCTAGCTGCCTGTGACCCTGGTGTGACCTCAGCCTCCTCATCTCTTGAATGGGTTAACCCCGACTGGTGATGGGTAGCCCAGGAGAACCGGGTGTCATACCCACACCACAGGCCCCAACAGGTGGTGAACACACTGCAAAAGGGAAACTAAATGTCAGTTACTGTGGCTGTCATGCCCCGAGTTGAGGCAGAGTGGGGCATCCCCCGTCTGACTAGGAGCGGACCAGGAGCCTGTGCCTGGCAGGAGGCCCCGTGGGGAGCAGCAGTTGGCCCTGAGCTAGCCTCCCCCACTTCCTCCCTGCCAAGGGCTCGAAGCCCCATCCCTAAAACACACAAGCAAACTCTGGTGCTGCCAGTCCCCTAACTCCTGTGCTGTTAGCCCCAGAACAGCCCAGGTGGAACAGAACTGACCCTCAAGCCTTTGGGCCCTGCAGGCCTGGACTCTGGCACAGGGACCCCAAGCCCCCAGCCCCTTCCCACTCTCTAGCGTCCCAAAGGCCAGTCAGCCCCGAAGAGAGTCAGGATCCAGGAATTCTGTCCTTCCATCCCTCTCTGTCCCTCTCTTTGCCATCTTCTGTCTCCTGATTTCTCTTTTTATTGTGGCAAAAGACACAACAGCATAAAATTCGCCATTTTAACCATTTTAAAGTGTCCAATTCAGGGGCATTTAGAACATTCACAACTTTCTCTGTGGTCCCCTCTTGGCCACGTCATCTCTACCTGTCTGTCCGTCTGTCTCTGTCTCTCTCTGTTGCTGTGAATCAACTTCTATCTGCATCTATCTTGGCCGGGTCTCTCTCTCTCAGGTCTCTCACTCTTGCTCCACTTTGTCTCTCCTTTCCATGTCTCTGTCCGTGTCTCTGTCTCTGCTTTCATACCACTCTGTCTCTCCATCTGACTCTCTCTTCCTTGGTCTCTTCATTTCCCTATGACTCTATCTCTTGCTCTCCTTGTGTTTCTCAGTCCCGGGGCCACACCTCTAGGACCCGAAGCCCAGACCAGGACCTCCAGGACCGTCTTCCACCTGCCCGGAGACAGGTAGCCAACAGTTGCCACCTCCCATCTGGGCAGCAGCCGTGTCCCCCCACCCCCACCCAGAGTTCTCGCTGTAGCCCAGGACAAGGATAAGGCCGCCAAGAGCAAAGGCAGAGAGAAGGGAAGCAGCTTGTTCAAGGTCACGTGGCCGGGAGGAGATGAAGCCAGGAAGTGCCCAGGGGCGAGGACGGGGCTGACCAAAGAAGAGCCAGGAGGGGATGGAGGGCCAAAGCCTGAAATGAGAACGTCGGTCCAGCCTGCCCCAGCTTTCTGTCTAACCCTGGGCTCTCTGGGCCCTTTTGCCAGCTGGAGCTTGCTTTTCCCCAAGGGCCTTTGCACATACCTGCATCCTCATGACTGGCTCATCCACGTCACTACCCTAAGACCCCGGCAGAGGTGGAAACTACCACTCTCTCACTGTCTACCCTGTCTACTCTCCAGAGTACTTGTCACTAGCTGACTTTTTTTCTTCATTTAAAAGCGACTGTAGGGGCGCCTGGGTGGCGCAGTCGGTTAAGCGTCCGACTTCAGCTCAGGTCACGATCTCACGGTCCAGGAGTTCGAGCCCCGCGTCGGGCTCTGAGCTGATGGCTCAGAGCCTGGAGCCTGCTTCGGATTCTGTGTCTCCCTCTCTCTCTGCCCCTCCCCCGTTCATGCTCTGTCTCTCTCTGTCTCAAAAATAAGTAAACGTTAAAAAAAATTTTTTTTTTAAATAAAAGCGACTGTAGGCAGCATAGCCTGCGGTTAAGAACTCCACCACTCACCAGCTGTGTGACTTTGAGCCCGTTACTGCACCTCTCTGGGCCTTGAATTCCTCAACTGTGAAATGTGCAGAAGGACGACAGGGCCTATCTCAAGGGGCTATTGGGAGGATTAAGTGAATCAAAAAATAAAAGTACTGTGAAGAGGGCTTGGCCCAAGGGAGTGTTTAGCAAATAGCTAATGAGTGAGTGATAGATTGAATCCTTCCTTCTGTCAGCAGGGGAGGAGTCCTGGGGCATAGAAGGCACTGGGCCTTGCCTCCCTTGAACCGTAACTCACCTAACTCACCGCCCCCTGGCGAGGCTCCCTTCCCCCGCTTCCCCCACCCCCACCCCCCACAGGTCCCAGGCCTGGAGGAGAGGCAGTGAGCCAAGATTTGGCCTCACCTTGCAGCGGAGGCGGAACCCAAGGCCTGGCCAGCTTTCACAAGATAAAGTGGAGACACGTTGCCCGTCCTCTGTTATCTGAGCTGCAGATGTGGCCAAGGCAGCTGACTCCTCGGAGTCCTGCCAGGGCTGTTATCACACACAGAGCGCGCATCACCCACCAGGAATTTGGGGCCCGGGGCCTGGCCGAGACGCCAGGGTTGGAGGAAGTTCCAGGCCGATAAGGCGCAGATAGTGCTCACAGTGGGCAGCGGAGTTATTCACATCAGCGACAATGTGACCAGCCCCCTGGGCACCGAGGTGCCGCAGCTCACAGGCCGGGAGCACACCTGTACTCCCTGGCCAGCGGGGCTGGGGAGGAGAAGGCTCGGCTCAGGCTCAGGCTCACTGGGCTTCATGAGACTGAGTCCTCACTCGGGTGGCCTCCGGGAGGTCACCACACCTCTCCCGTTTCTCTGAGACACGGGAATAACAATAACACCCCCCATACAACAACAGCCTAGGCTCTAGGAGCAGTGAACTTGCAGCCAAATGGCCTTGATTTAAAGCCACATCCCCCTGTGTGACGTTCAGCAAGTGGCTTCAACCCTCTGGCCTCAGTGCCCTCATCTATAAAATAGTTGCTGCTTCATAGGATAGTTTTGAAGTCAAGATTCGGAGAGCTGAGTTTGGCGTGTGATAAGCCCTCAATTAAATGTTGTTGTTGGAGCACCTGGGCGGCTCAATCGGTTAAGCGACCGACTTCGGTTCGGGTCACGATCTCACCACTCATGGGTTCGGAGCCTGACACTGGGCTCTCTGCTGTCCGCTCAGAGCCCACTTTGGATCCTGTGTCCCCTGCCCCTCCCCCTTTCATTCTCTCTCTCTCTCTCTCACTGTTTGAAAAATAAATAAACCTAAATTTCTCTTTAAGATTTGTTGGTGTTAATTGCACACAGCCGAAACCAGCGTGAGCCCGCAACCCACCTGCGTGCAGACAGCACGGGGCTGCCCACTCCTTGAATGATGGGCCCGGGACTCCACACCAGAACTTCTCCGGCCGCCACTTCTGAGAGCTGATGGGAGACCCCTTCCTCTGTGCTGGGTTCACTTAGTCGTAGCTCCTGCCTTCCCTCCCACATCTCTTGTGGCCACAGTGACTGGACAGTATGAGGCAGCTGTGTGTCCCTGGCCACAAAGAAAGCTAGGAGAGAGGGTGTTTGGGCCCAGCCAGACCGCCAAAGGGGAGAATCCCACAAATACGGGAATGATATTCAAGGATGTTGGTGGCGATTTGCAGACAGAGGCTCTCCTCACCCAGGGAGGAGGCATTGCCTGCCATCCTGCTGTCCAACTGAGACCCAGGGCGGCATCTACACTCAAGCTCTGGAACAAGGCAGTCCTGGAGAATCACCCAGGCCCTTTTATTTTTATTTTTTTCAAATGCCAATGTCTGCATTCTACTCCAGAACAATTAAATCTATGTCTCCGTGGGTGCGGCGAGGCCTCGGTATTTTTTCTAACCCCCAGCCGACTGTAAGGAACAGCCAAGTATGGAAAACACTGCTTCAAGGACTTCCCTCTGGCTTTCTTCTTCCGGCTGTGCCCCTCCCCAAGGAGAGACCAAGGAACTGTGCCCACCTGGGGCCCATGACGCCTCACACCAGTCCTTGAATTCCCTCCCGAGTGGCCCTGAGCCCCAGGGTTTGTGCTGGCTTCTTCCACTCATCCCTCTCTCTCCCCAGGACTGGGCCATAGCACCAGCAGACACATCCCAGGCCCGAGGGGTGGCTGCGGGCAGCTGCCGGCAGGTGACGTGAATGACGTTCCCAATCCGTGGGCACACAATCGGTCCTTGGAACCCAGGCCCGGACCTCACCCGGTCCTCCGGCCTCTGCCCCCACACACACCCCTGTCTCTACTCTTCAACCCAGTGAAGAGCTGATTATACACCGGGAACTGATTCTACACCCCACTTCCCTGCCTTTCCATCCACCTGAAAGCTGTTCCATCCAGAACAGTCATGCCCCACTCTTCATGTTAGAAACCTAACTGTAGACGTTTTACGCAGACCCCTGGCCTCCTAGCTAAAGACACATCCCCAGCCCCCCTGGCGGCCAGGTAGGAGGTGTGGCACCACTGAACGGAAGCAGAAATGATGTGGCCTTCCCCTTCCCTCCCCCCTTTCTGCTGGCTGAGTGAGGACCTGGTGGTGGATAGAGAGCAGGAGAAGCCAGCCTGTAGAGTGGGCAGAAGTCGCGCTTGGGTGAAAGGAACCCCTGAGCATCGCGGAGCCACCATACCCGGCCTGGATCATCCCCTGGAAGAGAAATAAGCTTTCAAATGCACAAGCCAGTGTCTTAGGGTCTCTTGGATAGAGCAGCCTAACCTGTACCTAACTAATACCCCCATCCCACTTCAACTGCTGGCCCCGGTGCTCCATGAACAAGTCACAGACGCGTCGTATGCACTGTTCTTCCACAGGTGCTGCGCTCATGGTTCCGAGGCCTCCGTGAACACCCGTGCAATCTACATCGGCCGTGGCCACCAGCCTCCTGAGTGTCCTGCACAGAACCCTCTTCTCTCCATTCCGAGTCCATGGGTTTTGTTCGGATGGAGCCGATCCTCCCTTCCGGGGAGGAGTGGGGGGCACCTGCTAAAGTAATCCATCCAGACGAAGGGAGGAGCCCCTTTATTTCAGGCGGACCTCCCGCGTCGGAGCCCGGGACGGAGGCGCTCTTTGTGCCGCATTCCCCAGCGGCGGGTATGAGCCTGTGGCATGGGAGCCACCGCGTAGGGAAGCCTGCTAAGAAGGAAACACCAGCTCAGAGGAAAGCCGGGCAGAGAGGAGAGAGAGACGGCTTTCGGATGGCCTAACATTTAAGCACCTGATTATAGCTTGGTCTGGCCAAGCCACCCCTGGATGTTTCAGTCACAAAGGCCAATACATCCCCTTTGGGGCTTCAGCCCATTTCAGTTGGGGCTCTATCACTTGCACCCAAGAGTCATGACCAACAGAATTGGTCTCATCGAGGCAACGTTACCAACCACGTCTGGCGCCTGCACTCCCCAGGCTTGCTTCCGACACCGGGGCTAGTCAGCAATATAGGGATCAGATTTTATGATGTCCAGACTCTCCCCAAAGGTGCTTTGTCCTGAATGAAGGAGACAATGGCTGGAATGAAAAATAAACTCCTATCTGTTAATCATACACTGCGTGCCAAGCATCGATTTGAATAGGCACCTTCTATTGATTCATTCATTTCATCCTCCAAACGATCCTAGAGATGCTGGATATTATTACCCCCATTTTACAAAGAGTCGGGCTTAGCGGCATAGCCAGGGCCCCTGCCCAGAGCTGTCTGACTCAGAGTCTGGACCCTTCGCCCTGCCCTTGCAGAGGGAGGAATGGAGCACGCTGCAGTGAGGCCGTGGGCTCCCCTTCCTCGGGTACGTGAGCAGGGACTGGGTGACCCCTTGCCATAGTGGTCGGAGGGGCTGAAGCACACAGAACGGGGTGCGCGGAGAGAAGAGGTGGGGAAAACGTTACAATTTTCCTTCTGCTCTGGGGCTTCTCTGCACTTTCCCAAGCTGTCTGCTTCTTACAGGAAAGCTGGCCAGCCCGACGCCTCCCATCTGGGAATGGTCAGCCCCTACCTCCTCGAAGCCCGGCTCGCTCGGCTCATTCGTGACTCACTCCCACCCGTCTCTCCGCCTGGTGTGATGAAATTTCTGGCACTTCTGAAAAGTTCTGGTCACCCCAGACAAGACTTGGTTCAGCCTTGCCGTTTAAGCCAGCTCTCCTGGCAGTGGGCAAGACCCACTGAGCGCTGAGCTCAGAGGCTGAGATCTACCCAGTGGGCTGCAGGGTCTCAGAGCCCCTTCCCTACTGGAGCAGCCCAGAGAGGGAAGGGATTTGCTTAAGGCCACACAGTGAAGCCCAAAGGGGCCGAAAGGGGCCCTCGAGACGGCGAAAGCAGCCCAGAGACAGGAGGCCTGGTCCCAGCAAGCGTCTTGTCTGCTCTGAGCCTCAGTTTTCCCACTTGTGAAATGGGAGAGGCTGGCTCTGATTTTACTAAATAAGTTGGAGAAAACATACAATAGAACAGTTAACACCAGCAGATCTACCTTCGCAAGAGAACGCCTTCCAGCCACTTTTGTTCTATACGTATGTGTGTATATATAGGAAAGTGTGCATATGCATGGACGTATTTACATACAGATGTGCACAAATTCTAATGGACATTTTTTTTTCTGCTCCATTTTCCTCTCCATATATCGTAGCCATTTTTCTATGTCAATAATGTGTCTACACAATCACTGTCAACAGCTGCAGAGAATTCCACTGTCTGCTTTCACCACAGTTTACTTATTTGACCCTCCACTGATCATTCCTAGTTTTCTTTATTATAAAAACTGATTTGGGGCGCCTGGGTGGCTCGGTCGGTTAAGCGTCCGACTCTTGGTTTCGCCTCAGATCATGATCTCACGGTTCGTGAGTTCCAGCCCCACGTCAGGCTCCACAGCTGGCAGTGTGGAGCCTACTTGGGATTCTCTCTCTCTCTCTCTCTCTCTCTCTCTCTCTCTCCCCCCCACTCGCACTGTCTGTGTCTGTCTCAAAATAAATAAATAAACTTAAAAAAAATTAAAAGCTGATTGGAAAAACAACCCTCAATCTGTGTATTTGGACACTTGTCCCCCTCCAAGAAGTTGCAAGGGCAAAAGGCATGTACGTTTTTAACTGCTTTTGAGATATACTGCCAAGGACCCTCCCCGGAAGTTGTACAAATTTCCTCCCACCAGTAATGGTGAGAATACCACCCCTGGGTGTTCTCAGTCTTGCTGATGTTTAGTCCATCTCTTAGGTGAAGGTAGTATTCTGTTATTTGAAGTTGACCATCTTTTTAAACAGTTACCAACCACCTGTGTTTCTTCTAGAACTCCCGTACATATTCGTCATTCATTTCCACTACTGAAGTGTTCTACTTTAGCTCGACCATTTTTAACCATTCTTTATATAGTAGGAGAGCTGGCCCTTCATCTCCCACGCACACGCAGCAAACACCCCTGTTTTAACTTTGGTGCTATACTTTTTTTACATACAGAACCTGTAAAATGTGATGTAGAAAAACCTACCGCTATTTTCCTTTGTGCCTGGAAAGGCTTTCCCCATTCTAAGGCAGACATAGTAAGCTACCTATGTTCTCTTACGGTGCCTTTTTCACCCATCCATCCATCTTTCATTCATTGTTGCCCTTGCATCTAACCCCAAGGCCTCTGGCCACCCCACCCCGCACAGCTGGCGGCTGGGTCCTCCAACACACTGCCTTGCTGTGGGGCAGAAATTTCCAGTAATCCCTGGAAGCTTCCCCTTCTAGGAATGTGCGGAGGGAAGGCATCTCTGCTTAAATAACAAATCTTAGCCTCTGAGACTCAAAACAATCTCTGGTTACCTGACAGGGCTTGCCCAAGCAGTCCTCGGATATCAAAAAGGTTAGAATGCGGGTAATTATGGCCACCAGGAAGGCGCATCACTGAGACCTCCTGCTTCAGGCGGCACAGGTGGCTGCCCATCCCTGTAGAGCCACCATTGCATTTCTGCTGAGGCCACAGTGAGGTGCTCCCCACCCCACCCCTCCCCGTGACTACTAATGCAGGATCATTCCAGCAAGACTGGGGCTTCCCCCAGCAGGAAACTGGCCAAGGGCTCCCCCTCATCCGGCCTGAAGCTTTCAGGAATTGCGCCACATTCCGAGATGCTTCTTCCCCGTCCTTCTCCCTTCCCCATCTCTTGTAGCAAGTGTCTGAGCTGCACTGGCCTGGGTTTCTCCTGCCTTCTCCCACTCCCTCTCCCAGTAATGTCCTCTCGCATCTATCCTGTCTTGGCAAAATTAGTTTCGGCTTCTTGACCTAAACTAATGAGATGATAAAGGTAGTAACTAAAGTCGTCACTGTTACATGCTTATAAAGCTCGGCTACAGCCATCTCTCTTGTATCCCTCTCTCACACGCTGGAGGTTAAACGCTGTTCCCACTTTACAGATGAGAAGACTGAGGCTCAGAGACAGGATCTCTGTCTTTGGTCAAAATCCAGGCTCTCTCCTTCCCACCAGGAATCTGGGGAGAGCCCCGTGGCCCCCCGGGAGTACCAAGGTCTTCAGTCTGGGCATCCAGGTCCGTAGCATTTCCCCTGGGGCCACAGCCCAGAAGGCTCTGTGTTTGCTCCTCCAACTCTAAGACCCTTAGGCCCCTCTAAGCCGTACGAATGTCAGACAGACAGTGCCCAGAACCCCCTTCCCTGGGTGCAAGGAGCCCAGGTCCCCCTGCCCCAACCGAACTCAGAGGAAGGAGCCAGAAACTCAGCTATGGGATGGGAAGGCAGCATGCCCATTCTTAGGCAACTTTAGGTGTTGAGCGAAAATCACACACAGGGTGGTGATTGCCTTCTTCAATTCCAGTCGTGCCCTCTGTTGCTCCAGACTTCCCTTCTCTTCTTCAGTCAGAGCCCCAAGGCTGCTATTGTCCACGCCAAGCCACCCCAGCTCCTCCGGTACCCCGTGGACAGCTCATCCTGTCCCCCTCCCAGGGCCGGGCCAAGCTAAGCACAGGACCCGGGGGCAGTCTGCACGGCCCAGAGAGCATTCACCTTCCACATTCCAACCTTTAGACTTCAGGTAATGTGGTCCAAGGTAGAGGCAGTTATTTCATGCCAACACACACTGACTCCAGGATCTCTCAACTTCCCAGCTGAGCACACAGGGCTCCTTGGCTCTGCGCTAACCCAACTGGGCTCGGGAACCTGTGAGCCGGCCAGGCCATCTGTCCTGGGCATCTGCACTGAGCTGCCCTCTGGTCCCTTTCCAGCCCACGCAGTTCTCCCTGAAGCCTGCCGGGCCTCGTCTTCCTTCCACCCTCCTCACCGAGGCCCTGATAAGGCAGCCGGCAGGGGACTCACACCCTCTGCAGCACATCAGCCAGCTGGCTCCGACCCCAGCGGGCAAAGAAGGTCCCCGGTGAGGTATATCTTAATCCTGCATCGCTATCTGTCCAGCCCTGGCCTCCTGACACGCTCGGGACGTGGGCCCAGTCTTGGCTTCACATACCTGATCTCCACTCACCCTGAAGCCCCCCCCCCCCCAACGGAATCCTTCCTCAGTGTCCGTCCATCCATCTGTCCACCCATGCACAGGTTCTGGAGCGACGCTGCTTGGGTTCGAGCCTAAGCTCTGCCACTGACTAGCTATGTGACCTGGGAACGTTCCC
This sequence comes from Prionailurus viverrinus, assembly GCF_022837055.1. Classification (NCBI taxonomy): domain Eukaryota; kingdom Metazoa; phylum Chordata; class Mammalia; order Carnivora; family Felidae; genus Prionailurus; species Prionailurus viverrinus. The sequence continues at coordinate 55,451,673 of NC_062562.1, forward strand.
CGTCTATGTCTCAGGGTTCATAGCTGGAAAGTAACCTCCAGCAGCAGCATGCTCTTGTGAGGACTGAGGGAGCTAATACATGGGAAATGCTTAGGAGGCGGCTTCCACACGGCAAGTGCTCAGTGAGTCCTGGCTATTCACTCAACAGGTCTTTCCTGAGCACCCACTCTGGGCCAAGCATGGGGCCCAGCAGGAGGGCAGACTCCCCCTTGCCGTCACAGAGCCTGCCACGGATATACATTCAGCAGCCTCGCCAACAAACAGTAAGAAGCACCCTGAAGAGGCCGTGCGGGGGAGGCAGCGTGGGGCAGTGGTCAGCCCACAGACGCTGGCGCCTCAGTGTCTGGGTCCTAGCTGCATGATGACCGGGGGAGGCTCCCAACCTCTCTGGACCTCATTTCCTCCTCTATACATGGGGACAATGGCGCCTAACTCATCAGGTTTCGTGAGGGTTACATGCGCTCACAGGTGGGCAGGACCTTTACAGGGCCAGGCACATGGTAAATGCTTAAGGAAAGTGCTCCCTGGGGGTGCTGTGGAAACTGGGGCACTTTTTGAAGGAAGGGCTGTGGGACAGAGGAAGTGGCAGGCAAGGGGCCACAGGAAGAATTAGGCGCTTCTTCTCAGAGCAAGGGGAGTCCTTGGAGGATTTCAATGGAGCCCCCAACGAGGCGGGTGGTAGACTCCAGGTGGGAGATGATAGGGTTCAGACGGGGGTAGTGGCACTGGGAGGTGACAGGATCGGAGAGATACTGAGAAGAGAGACTGTGCACTCACGCGGGCGTCTCACCAATGCAAATAGGAACATTTACGGTACGTCTGCTTACATCGGTTCCAAAACCAGCCCGAACTAAATAACAATTTGAGAAGGTATTAACTTGCTGAGACCTTGCAGCTGGGGAGGGGCTCAGGAGAGGACGTGATGTTGGGAGCCAGGAAAGGGAGAGGCAGGGATGACTCCCCAGCTTCTGGTTCAGGAGGTGCCCCTGATTAGCTGGGGAGGGGTGCTGGTCTGCAAATCATAGTGCACTTGACTCAAACAGGCTTAAGCCCAAAGAAGGGAGATGGTAAATTCCATAAAAGAGCAGAGGGATGGACTTCAAGCATAGCTGGATCCAGGTCTGCAAATGTCTCCAGGAACAAGTTTCTCTCCCCTTGTCCCTCAGCTCTCTTCCCCTCTCCTCCATTTACCACCAAAACACCTCTCCTGGTGACCAAATTTCCCAGCAGCTCCCGCCTCCAACCCTTTCCATCCAGACAAAATGAAACACTAGTCCACTCATCTTAAAGTTCTCTCTGATTGGAGGGTCTTAAGTCAGGTGCCCAGGCCTAAACGAATCACTGCAGCCAGAAGAATGGGCTGTGCTGATTGGCTCAGCCCAGGTCCTATGCTCTCCCCTAAAAGCCTGAAGCATGGGTGAGATGAACTTCTAAATGGAAACTGGGGGCCGTTGCCAGATGCTGGAGAGGAATCCATGAATGGCCCCGGCAGGGTGGGTGACTTGCAGCCTTGGACCTGAAGCTGATTTTTGTCGACATTAGATTCAGACAGTGTCAGATAATAGCACATATTTTTAAAACATGTTCTCTGTAAAATCCCCAACAGTCACAAGGGGACTTCATCAAGTTTGTCGGTGATTGGCTGTCAGCCAAGGGAGCCCCTGGCTAGTCCAGCCAATGAGAGCCCAGAGATTCCTGGATCTCACACGTCATTGACTCACACTAGGCTGGGTACCAGGGGCCAGGCGCAGCGCAAAATGCGTCTGATAGGAAAGTCCTCGCCTGTGGTTGGTGACTAATAATAAAACAAGCAGGTTACGCCCATTGCAAAACTGTTAAGCCGGCAGGAGGGAATGTGATACGAGCCCAGTGTCTGATTCCAGTTATGTGGAAATACCAGAATGGGGGACTCTGAGAGACAGAGACTACCAGACCTAGAAATCCTCTCCTGCGCCCCTCCTTAGCTGCAAGCCCTCTCCAGTTTATGCATCCTCAAACTGTTATTGAGTTCGGGCTGGTTGTGAACTTGACGTAAGCAGACACACTGTAAATGTTCCTATTTGCATCGATGAGAGCCCCCTATCAGTGCCTGTAGCTGTTCCTTCCTTTCTTTTTAGTGCTGTATAGTATTCCTCCGACTGGCTAACACAGAGCGATTCTCTCGTCTACGTCTGTTTAGGTTGTTTTCTGGGTTTTCTTTCCTCTTAACAAATAGCGCTGCTGTAATGATCCTTGTACCGGTCTTCCTGTGACATTTGTTTTAGTGCTCTAGGGCCAGCGGCCAGGAGAGGGAGCGCTGAGTCATGGGGTGTGCACATGTTCAAGTTCACTGGCTCATGCCAGACTGTTGTTTCAGAGGGTTCGTACCCATCCCGCCAGCTGCTGCTGAGGGCTGCACCTCCTCGAAAACCCTTGTCAGCATTTGCCCACACAGCAGGTGTGAGATGGCATCTCGGTGCGGTTTTAATTTCCGTGTCCCTTGTCACTAACGAGGATGAGCATCTTGACATGTGTTTGTCAGCCATCTGCGTTGCCTCTTTTATGCAATTTCTGCGTATGTCTTTTGCCCCTAAAAAACATTGTATTCTTCTTGGAAATCACTGATTTCTAAAGCACAGTCCGGCCATGTGACTCCCCGCCTTTAAGCCCTTCTGTGACTCCCAGGGGGCCTCAGAGTAAAGCTCACGCCCAGTGGCCTGGCCAACAAGGCCCTACAGTGGTTTGGCTCCCATCTGTGTCTCCATTCTTGATAGGAGCTGTTTCCTGACACTCTCTTCTCACATTCTCCCCTCCCCTCTTCCACTTGCTTGCCTACACCCTGCTTCTGCAACCTTCCAGCTCCTGCTTGCTCTGGGCCACTGCCAGAAAATGCCTCCCTCTCCCTACGGACCCCACATCCTTGCCTGGCTACTTCTTTCTCAGCCTTCAAGTCTCAGCTAAAACATCACCTCCTCCAGGGAACCTTCCTGGCTTCTCCCCACCCCCACCCAGACTGTAGGGCCACAGCGCCTGCTCACTCTGTCTCAGGGCCACCACCCCTGTGCCAGAAACTGGACGGCAAACTCCCTGAGGGCCAAGACAGTGACTGCTCTGCAGGCTTATATTCCTGGTAACTGGAAATGTGGCCGCAGTCGGCCAGCTCTCTAAGAATCTGTGGAAGGGGGAGAAGGAGGGAGGGATGGCAGGGGCAGCACGGGACTGTTAAAGAGAAGCGCTTTCACCAACGCAGACCCTGGGAGGGACCCAGGGGCCACTAGGATCCAACACTAAGGTGGAGGAGGGGAACTGGGTCCTGCCTCCCCCGCTGACGGATGGAGCTTTCTAGACAAGCCTGATATCTTCTCTGTCTCAGTTTCCCCATCTCAAAGAAGGGATCCCCAGCCTTCTTCCCATCAGAGATGTGCCCCTGGATGGCCGGCCTGAGGTCTGACCTACAATTTCAGGCCCAGTGAGCTGGCAGACCCCAGGCCAGACAAAGGGGCCTTGTTCCCAGCCTCTTTCACGGAAACTCCCCCCCCAACAGCTTGGCCCCAGCTGAACAAAACCACATGCCAACACGTGGGAGGAGGGGGTGGGTGTGCAGGCAGCATCCCAGCACCCCTCTCAACTCCAGGCCCTGCCCAGAGTGCCAGAGGCCACAGACGCTGAGGAGAGCCCCCCTTCTGCTGCCCCCCACACCCCCAGCCACTCCCGTCTGAGTCTCCTGTGGGGCGGGGGGAGCCAGCCAGAGCGTGTGCCCTCTTCTCCTGTCAAGCGAGGCTCACGCCAACCCTCCAGGCAGGCCTTGCCACCAGGCCCACTTAGCAGATGAGAAATGCGGGAGGCTTAGAGGTCATGGTCACGAGCCCTGGGCTCAGCCAGGAGAGGCAGAGGGCGGACCACATGTGGGCAGCCTGACTCCACTGCTCTGCTGCCCTGAGGGGTCCTGCCCGGGACCACACCCCAGCGCACTCTCTGCCATCAAGGTGGGCTGCAGGGGGCGTCCTCTTCCACCAGACCTCACCCTGGCCTCCCTGCAAGAACACGCGGGCCGTGCGGCTTCCCCTCAGAGAGTCCGAGAGTGGAAAGGGACAGGGTGTCAGCGCCGGCCTGCTCGACAGCTTCCAGGGGAAGAGGGGGAGGCCCCAGCCCCACTCGCCACTTCACATCTGGAAATCTGAGTATCCACCCTGCCTGCCTGCCAGCCCTCAGAAGGTCTCCTGCAAAGAACTCAAGTTCCCAGCCTGCCACCCACAAGCTGTGTGATGCGGGGCAAGGGCCTCCCCTCTCTGAGCCTGCATTTTCTCACCCTCGAAATGTGAGTGAGGGCTGGGGGGGTGGGGGAGTGGGGGGTGGTGGGGACAGCACAACACGGAGAGTGTGCCAAAGCCGAGGCCACTCGACCCCCCGGAGTTGCAGAGGGAAAATAATGGAAGGATCAAGTGTGGGCAAGAAAGTGAAGCAACTGGAATTCTTGTCCGCCGCTGGTGGGAGTCTCACATGGTACAATCATTTTAGGAAACTATTTGGTGGGATTGACTAAAGCTGAGCACATGCACAGCCTATGACCCAGAAATTCCACTCTTGAGTGTCGAATCCAGAGGAGGACAGCATGTGTCCTCCAGAAGTGAGGACAAGACCTTGGTCCCCAGCAGCCCTGTTCGTGATTCCCCAGCCCGGACACCCACGCAAACGTCCAACAGCAGCGGGATGGAGACGCAGGTCGCGGTGCGTTCGCACAGCCGAGGGTACCGCAGCGCGGCGAAAGCAAAGAGTTCACGGCCACGCGCACCAACACGGATGTAGCTCACTAATACAGCTCCGAGCTCAAGTCGGGCTCAACAGATTACACACGTATGAGTCCGTTGTTTACCAAGTTCGACAACGGGCGGAACGAATCCCTTGCCGTTAGGAGTTGGGAGCAGGTCCCCTGTGTGCGGTGGTGACCGGAAGGGGGCACGGGGGCGACTCTCAGGGGGCCAGCTGGGTTCTGCTTCTTGATCTGAGTGCCAGTTTCATGACTGGGTTTGATTTGTGAAAATCCAGCATGCACACACTTAGGACGGAGGCCTAAGGAGTTAATAAAGGGCAGGGCTGCGGGGTAAGCCGTGATGTCCCTCACTGGTCTGCTTCTGCTTTTATTAAGACTCTAAAGGGATGGCTAGAGAGTGGCCCAGTGGCAGACAACATCCATGCCCTGCCCGTCACCTGTCAGCCCGTGAGGGACGTCACTGTGGCCTCCGTGGTCCCCACTGCACACACCAATGTCTTCTGTTGACAAGAGAGCACCTGGCCTGCAGGACAGCCCCAGGTGCCGTGCGGTTCATGCCTCCGGGAACAGCCTCAACCAATAAGGGGCAGGACTGGTGGGCGCACATCCCAGCTTCCTTGGCCCATGCCGGGCAATTCTGAGGTTTGACCTGCACAGTCCCCTCAGGGTCCCCAGCTGGCTCGCGCCCCAATTGCCTCCAATGGTGACTCTTTGGTAAACACAGCTTTTGTTGGCTTTCTTCCTTTCCCTGCCTCACATCGTCACTGTGGTTTCTGGAATCATATCCCAAATACACTACCTGCACTCAAATCCTTGCCCCACATCATCTTTTGTAACCCTAAATGTCAGGACAAGAGAGAATGACGGAGGGAGGGTCCCCATCAGGGGAGGGAAGCCAGTCCCAGATCTGACGAGAAGACCCCATGTGGCCATGGGCAAGTTACCTGCTTATCTGAGCCTGTCAGTAGCACAGGGTGCTGAGATTCTCACTTTAGCAGGAACTGGTGGCCATGACCCAGAGCTGGGGACAAAGAAGTCCCCGAAGCCCACATTTCAAAGAAAGCCAGACGAGGTGCCTGGGTGGCTCAGTCGGTTGAGCCTCCAGCTTCAGCTCAGGTCATGATCTCACAGTTCATGAGTTTGAGCCCCGCGTCGGGCTCTGTGCTGACAGCTCAGAGCCTGGAGCCTGCTTCGGATTCTGTGTCTCCCTCTCCCTCTCTCTCTCTGCCCCTCTCCCGCTCACACTCTGTCTCTCTTTCTCTCTCTCAAAAATAAATAAACATTAAAAAAAGTAAAAAGAAAGAAGGAAAGAAAGCCAGAAGCCAATGAGGGACTGAAGCAGCCTGCAGCTCCAGCCGTCATCCCAGAAACCCTCTGCCCTACCCCATCAGTCTGCATATACAGACCACCAGGAGGAGGGGCATAAACTGTTGCTTATGGGGGCAGGAGCCAAGCTTCCTTTCCCCCCCGAAAAGTAAAGCCCCCTCAAAAGCCAGAATGCTAAGGGATTGGGTAGATCTGCAAGGAGGGAAGGTGGGCACCCCACTCTCAGTTTGGATGTCATCTCTTGGAATGGACCAGGACCCCTGGGTCCTGGGCCTGTGTGCGCAAGGGAGAAGAGAGTGGGAAAGATGGGGCAGGGCAGGCAGAAGGCACAGGGACTGCCTGTCAGGGCCCACGGATGGTCACCACAATAGGGGGCCAGGTGTGGACTGCCTTGCCAGTTCCTTGCCCTATGGGGATGCCTGGCTATGGGGGGACGACAGCAGCAGGGGACCTTGCTGGGAGCAGGAAATGAGCAGGTAGGAAGGAATCCAGCGGCATCTAGGGGCTTTTTGCAGAGGGGGCTTCTCCCAGTAGGGCTTCGGGAAGAATTACATGTGCCCAGGAATGTGCTGGTGGGGATGGAGGCCACACTAAGGACACTGTCGGCATTGATAGCCTGTCAGTGCAGCCTAGGAGGCTACAGAGATGGACAGAGAGAGGCTGGCCTTCCTCCCAGCAACCTCCTGCCTCCCCGCGCTGGATTGCAGAAGAGGGTGGGGAGAGCAGGGGAAGAGGCCACGCCCTCCCCACCCTGTCCAGGGCCACAGGCAGAATCCAAATCTGAAGGAAAAAGGAGGGGTGGGGGAGGGAGGAGATTTTAAGTCCCCAGGGACCTGAACCTGACTCTTCCTGTCAGAGAACTCTAGGTTTTGTCCCCAAACCCTGTCCGCATCTGCCACACCAGGCCCCTACCCACTGTGCAGACTAGGGGAGTCGGCGGGAGGGGGTGGTCTCTACTCCCTCAGTGACTTTGCCAGGAGCCACCAACTTCACACATCATGAACCCTCCCCCCAGAGCCCTCCAGGCTGCACAGATGGGCTCATGCCCACCCAAGGCCCCACCCAGGGCCCTCCGTCTTGGGGCCCTGTCCAGCTTTGCTGACTGAGCTCATGAGCATGGCCGGGGTGTGGATGTGCTGAGAAATAGAAGCTTTCCGCCCACCCCCGCAAGTATGGGAAGGTAAAGCACAAGCCAGACTCATCCCGAGACACAGAGGCAAAAATCCTAAACGAACAGGGACGAACCAAATCCAGCCATCTCTAAAAAGGTAATGCAGCACGTGCAAGTATGATTTATCCAGCGGCACGAGTCCGGCTTAACTCTGGAAGAGCAAATCATTTCGTTCGTCACGTACATAAGCGAAAGGAGAACAACCATACGGGCGTCCCCATAGGTGTGGGGAGAAGAATGTCTTTCCTCAGGGCAGCATCTCCTCACAAGCCAGGAACAGAAGGCAGCTTCCTTCATCTGATAAAGTAGACGCACACCCGTAAACTTGTATACGCAATATGCAAACTCAACTTCTACCGAAAATTGCAGGTAGAGCCTGAGCTGAACCCGCCCGTCTCACTTCCATTCCAGTTCCCTCCTCCCGTCAACAAGCGTCCCTCTGCTGGGTGCGGAGGTCACAGCAAGGCCCAGGGCGTCTGTGGAAACAAGCATGCTCATCGGCTGTGCAGAGCCCTCATCCTGTTGCAGAGGGATTAGATGCCTTAGAGGTTTGGGAACAGACAGGACCCGCCCCAGTGCCACCACATTAGCCTCCCGGCCTGCCTTCGCCTCCCCTCCCCCCCAACATGAATATCATTGCCACTTTTTTTTTTAATGTTTATTTATTATTGAGAGACACAGAGAGACAGAGCATGAGCAGGGGAGGGGCACAGAGAGAGGGAGACACAGAATCTGAAGCAGGCTCCAGGCTCTGAGCTGACAGCACAGAGCCCGATGCGGGGCTCGAACCCACGAGCCGTGATGTGACCTGAGCTGACCCAGGCCTGAGAGACCCAGGCCTCTCGGGCTGCATAACAGACACCGAATGAAAACCTGACGGTGTGAGTGGTGGCTGGATGCTCAAAGAGAAACGTGGTGATTCAGCCGCACACCCCACCTCCAGCCCACTTTGCTCTTGGGTCCCCACCGCCATCTGCCCAGGCCCACAACCAGTCCTTCGCCAGCAGGATGAGTGTGGCCCTTTCGCCTGTGTCCCCATTCTTCTGCTCTGCCACCTCTCCCCTGGTTCACGCAGACCCCTGTGCCCACCTCACTGTGTCTTGCTGCTGCCTGGCTCCCCTCTGATCTGCCCAGAAAGCGGCCATGAGGAGGCGCTTTCGGAAACGCACCTTGTCCGCAGAACTCCTCTCCCTAGAAACCTGCCTCGGCCCCAGTGCCTTGAGGATGGAGTCTGACCGCATCACCCTGGCCTTCAAGGCCCATGTGAGCGGGCTCAGCCCTCCCCTACTCCCTGTCTCGAGTCCCACACATCTGCCCCCCTTGCACACCACACCGTTCGTATCCCCGTGCCTTTGCAGATACTGTTTCCTCGCCTTTTTCCCTGGTAAACTCCCACTTGCCCTCCAGAACCCGGCTCAGGCATGGTCCCCCGCCCCTGTGTGTCTGCCTTACAGCTCTGATCACCCTCACACCTGAGTCATGACTGACCCCCCCCATGGCCAGCTGAAGGCCTGGAACAAAATGGGGCCAAATGGATAAATAAGTGGATGCAGGGATGGATGGGGGCAGAGATGGGTAGAGAGGGGACTAGGCAGAGGGATGGAGGGATGGACAGAGGCTGGATGGAGGGAGGAAAAGACAGGGAAGGGGGCTGGAGCAAGGGAGAGGTGACTGGAGGGACAGACGGAGGGAGGGAAGGGAGAGGGTGGGACAGCTCTCCTTACTCCGCTGCTGGTGAGGCCCTTGGGAAGGGGACGGCATTTTTATCTGCCCTGTGGATCTCCCACAGAGCCTGACCCAGGGGTGAGTGTGCAGCAGGAACTCAGTAAGCTGACAATGAGCCCAATACGGATGTGCAGGAAGTGGTGACCAGGGTGAGGAATGGGGCCCGGCGGGTGGGGTGGAGGGAGCAGTCAGGAGGCTGGGGGCTGGAGAGGTGAGACACTGATCAGCTACGACAGAGGCAGAACCAGCTGGGCTTGGTGACTGGGGACGTTGAGGAGGAGGAGAGGGGGGCACGGGGTGTGGAGCCAGCTCAGGGAGCAGGGGTGAGCCTGGGATGGACGTGCTGAGTATGACTGTCCATCGGGGCTCCGCCCAGAAGCAGGATTGGAGTTCAGGGGAGTGCTCTGGGCCAAACCAGGTTTGGGGTTTCTAAAAGAGAGAGGCTAAAGGAACATGTGGGATTGAGGGAAATTTCCAGAAGATCTGGGTGGGAAAAGTCAGGGAATGGAGGCAGAACCTTGGGGTGGGGTGAAGGGGGGGGTGAAGCCAGTCAAGAGGAAACCAGAGAGAAAGGGTTGGGGAGGAGCCAGGTGGGAAGCCCCAGAGAGGCGCAGTCCACAGAGGGTGGCAGAGAGGGTGCACAGGGGGCATTCCATCAGGGCATGCTCCCTGCCCTGAGGCCCCCTCTCCCGTGCTGTCCTGCCCTTGGTGTCAGACAAATGAGTGCAGAGAAAGAATGAAGGAGCTAGGGCTTGGCAGAACAGCCATCATTTGCTGCAGAGTGGTGGGGCTGTCCACCAAGCAGAGGCAGCCAAAGGTCATGTTAACAGAGATACAATGTGCAGAAAGTGGGAGTGGTGGTTCTGGTAAACTCGTCCCAGTCACAGCTGCCCCCAGCCCTCTCTGGGCTCCATCTGGAACCTGGCCATCCACAGCCTCAGTTTGGGACCTCTTACCTCCTCCTACTTCAGCTGTGCCTTCAGCAACCCCCTCCCCGGCCCAGCCTTGCCTTCTACTCCGACTTGGGATTTAGAGCCACCTTCTGTAGGACTCAGTTTCTCAGACCCAATTCAGCTCTTTCTGTGGCTGCTTTGACCCAGTGGCCGACCTAGCGTGTTGGACACTCAGGATCACTGTTCACAAGCCCTGTTCTCTATATGCCAAACTTTTTGCTTGTAATAATCACAAAATGGAAATATTTTATGTGTGAACAAACATGTGCACTTACCCAGCAAAAGCGTTTCATTCCAAGTTTGCATTTCTTTTCACTGTACGAAATTTTAAGCTTAAATAGAAATTCTGTGTGGTCACACAGAAAGGACCTAAGTCAAATACTGCTCCTCCCATCGTTATCATCACTGTGCAATTAGTGATTGTTTCAAGTCCACTGCCCCACACGAGAGTAGACGGTGCCACAGGCGGGTGGAGATGCCAAGTTGCCCAAATGTGGGTGCCTGGGTGGCTCAGTCGGTTAAGCATCCAACTCTCGATCTCGGATCGGGTCTTGATCTTGGGGTGTGAGTTCAAGCCCCACCTTGGGCTCTGCACTGGGCGTGAAGCCTACTTAAAAATGAACGAATGAATGAATGAATGAATGAAATTGCCTGAAGGCTTCCAAACTGTCACAAACTTGCCCTCCAAACATATGTTCGCTGTTAAGTCCCCACGTGTCTGCGTGTCTGTGTAGGGGGAGTTTATACATTAGCAAAACATGCGAATCTGAGGAACGCATCTATATTATTAAAACTTAACAGTATCTACTGTAATTGTTTACAACAGGGAGGAATATTTTTATCACTGATCCTTTTTTAGAATTCCCAGAGCATGGTGATAATAAAAAGCAGACCGCCTTTTGGTGGGGTTTGTTACTGATTCAAATCAAATCATGTACAGTCCACACACCCCCTGTGGGCTGTGCCAGGAGAAACTGGTCCCACCGCCTGCCCTTGGTCCGTCGTGGTCCTCGAGTGGCACCAGCTGTGAAAGAGGCTTTCTCCTACTGCCCGGGCCTAGCATTGTGACCCCCACACAGGGCTGTGGCTGGAGCCTTTGTCTTTTTCTCTCGGCCCACCTGGTAGGCCGGTTATCAATCGGGTCGCCACCCCGACGGCGTCCCGGCCAGGGCAACCACCAGGCCCCTGACGTGAGTGGCAGGACAAGCCCCGGGGGGGGGGGGGGGGGGCGTCTCTGAGAATGAGGACACTTCTGGCTCTGCCCTATTATTCCAGAAAGACACTTGTCAGGGTCCCTTCCTCACTCTCCCAGCCCAGATGGTCATGAGCCCACTGCCGTGGAAATGCAACCTAGTGGCCAAGCCCCCCTCCAGCAGGAATCCCAGGCTCGGCATGCGGCCTGGATTAACCCGTGTCTGCTCTGCCAAGACTGATGACCCTCATCCCACGTGCGGACGGGGCCAGCCTGAAATCTGCGTCTCACAAACGGCCTTTGTTCTTCTGCCCCTTGCCCCCGGCCCCCATCGCGGCCTTCCCCACAGCCCGGGAGAAAGGAGGCTTCCTGCCCTGTGTCTACCACCAGCAGGCTTTGTGCTGGCCTGCCCTTGTCCTGCAGCTGGGAAAGTTGCTAGAGAGGCCAAGCGTGGGCTTTGGTGTCCCCCCCAGGGGGGTTTGCTCCCGATGGCCACACACGAGCTACACAAATACGGGCCCGTTCCTGAGTCGCCCTGTGCCCCACTTCCTGGATCTAGAGATGTTCGACCTCCCAGAACATATCTGAGGGCGCTGGGGGATCACATCCCCCTCCCTCCTTGCCACGATTCCAACACCCAAGCCTGGACCAGGCCCCTGGTAGTCACAGAGACTCCTGTGTGAGCTCCCTCCCCTTCACGGTCCACCCAATGTCACTGTGTCCCCGACCACACTGAACTAGTGATCTCCCTCAATCTCTGGATTATTACCCAGAATAACACTTGTACATCATACCAGCGGTCCTCAGATATTTGGTCTTCGGATAGGGCTGCCAGGTTTAGTACATAAAAACACAGAATGCCCAGTTCAGTTTGAATTTCAGATAATTGCCAAATAACCTTTGTAATATGAGCGTGTCCCAAAGACTGCGTAGGACAAACTCACATTTTATCTGGCGACCCTATTCTTTACGCTCTTAAATAGCATTGAGAACTTCAAACAATTTTAGTTTATGCGAGTTGTAAATATCACCATTGGATATTTGGAAACTAGAATGGAAAACTTGTTTGAATATACATCTATTTTCTTAAATAATAAATAACATATTTGTGTGAAAATAGCTACTCTTTCAAAATGAAAAGCCAATGAGCTTGCATTTTTGCAAAGCTCTTTCTTTAATGGGTAGGAAGGGATGCTTGGAGGGCAGGGGCCTCCCAGATGTGGGACAGAGCTCTGCCCCTACCTGGGCAGCTGGCCACTCAGCCTTTCCCGCTGCAGGCCTCAGAATCCAATGAGAAGTCCCCAGGAACAGTGTGGAAAGAGCCGGAGTTGAGAAAACAGAGGCCCAGAAGAGCGGGGGACTCTCCACATCTCTGCAAAGCTCAAACTACAAAGGGCTGGGTGCCCCTCAGAGACCTCCCCAGCCTGGGGGAGGAGGAGGGAAAGAGGGGGGCAGGCCAGGGCCAGGGGCGCAGGCAGGGGGCATCTCTGCCGTGCCGGGAAGCAAGGAGGGACGGAGGCAGGAGAGCACAGGGTGAAGGTGCAGCCCATGAGCCCATGGCTATCGATGGGGCAGCTGGTCATTCACAGTGAGCTCCGTGGTCTCCCACTGGTGACGCTCCACTCTCACTTCCCTCTTGTCCTAAGTCATCACAAGTTTCTGTAAACAGTCTAACCCTGGTGCTGCAGGGCCCCAAGGCAGGACCTCCAGCATGCTGGGGCCAGGGTGTCTGAGAGAAAGGTCACCCGACCCCCACAGCAAGGCCTGAAGTTGCTGGGGAGGGAGGGAGGGAGGACGTGGGTCAGAGTCAGCGGGGACACTGTGATCCAAGCCCGCCCCCCCCCCGCCCCCCAGCCCCTGACTAAGGAGGACGCTGTTTCAGGATCAGCCTGGGAAGGCATCAGCTCTGAGGATGCCCAGGGCTGCCGTGTCTAGTGACATGGGCACTTAGTGGAGCGTGCCAGCTGTGTCTGCCAAGGGGGCACTTTCTTCTAACGTGCATGGGGGCATGCTGAGGTCTAGCACTGGGGCCTGCTGCGTCTTGCCAGCCCTCCCAGAGAGGGAGCTCTGGCCCCTGGAGCTTCGGCCCCAGGCCAGGACACCTGGTCCCAGTCCCTGGCCCTGCGGTCTGACTGTCAACCCCGGCTGGACACCCTCTTCTCACTGTCGGCAGGTGCTGCCTCCCTCCCCCCACCCAGAATTCCATGTGTCCAGCCACCATAGGGAGCTCCCTGAGTGAGCTTTGTTCCAGCATCCTTTGGGAAAATATTTACTCACCGCCTGCAGGCTTCTCCAGGCTCCCGTTTCCAGCTCTCAGTGGGGAGCGCCACGGTTCGCACTGGACCCTGGCCGCCAGCCCCTGGCGCTGGGCTCAGCAGGCAGGGCCCACTCTCCATCCTGTGACTAGGAGACCTTGGCAGAGCCCCGGTCAAGCCTGCACCTTGCCCTCTCTTTCCCACCATCCGGCCCACGTTCCTGGGATGGGCCCAAGTTCCCATGGGCAGAGAACGTGTCCCTGGGCTGGCATCGTCTGGGAGAGGCAGCTGAGGCCTGGCCTAGAGGTTGCCAGGGACTTGGGAACCGATGCCAGCACGAGCATCACTTGTGCCTGCTTCCTCGGGCACCCTAGACAGGGAAGTGAAGGTGGAGGAGGACAGAGGCACGGAGCACCGACTACACCCTAGGCCTTTCGTGCGCACTGTGTCCAAAGTTCACACATCGAGGGCATGACTCTCCTGTTTGTAGAAGAGGACGTGGGGACTCCGAGAGGAGAAGGGCCTTGCCCAAGGTCATGCAGCTAAGAAGTGACATGGGTGGGATTTGAACCCAGGACCCAGTCTCCAACACCCCTCAAGGCAGTCTCTCCCTGTTTGGGGCTGGGCCTGACCTGACCAGTGACGAAGCCGGCCACAGCCTCCTTTCCACCAGCAGGTAGGGTTTGGAGTCAGTGGCCTGGAGCCCCGGGTTCACAGTGACCCTGGGGCCCGAGTGTCCACACAGGAGCCATGTTCCTCAGGCCCGTGAGGGGGCTCCTGTCTCAGTTTCCCCTGCTGCTGAGAAGGCTGGGTTCTGCTGCCTCTCCCGGTTCCAGCGCACAGGAATGAGACTGGGGTCTGCCTCCCCTGGATCTGCCTGCCCGGGACCCAGGACGCACTCCCCCAGCCCCTCCCCTTCCCGAGGGCCCCCGCGGCTCGCTCTGCAACCCTGCGCAGTTCTGGGGAATGTGGTCCATCCGCGCGGCCCAGGGGCCGCTCTGCCCAGCCCAGACCCACGCTGGGTCCGGGCAGGGGGTAGGTGGTGGACGAGGTGGGATGGCTGAGGCTGTGGTAAGGAAGACGCCCCGCCCGCCGGACGTGCACACTCCACTCATAAAAGGGCAGTGCCTGTGTCTGCCTCCCAGATGCCATCAGGGGTGTGGAGTCCCGAGTGGCTCCTGGTGCCCAGCGGGCACTCGCCAAGTGTCGGCCCTTTGCGCCACACCTCCTGTCCTCTTGCCCCACGGTCTTGGCGGGGAGGGGCACTCAGAGAACAGCAGCTCCGTGCACTGGTGTTCAGGTGGAGGCGAAGGACCGAGGTCCTGGGGGCAGCAGGGCTACCCCGGGTCACCTAGCATGACCTCCACCGGTAGGGGCCACGCAGGCCAAGGAGACAGGGGAGCCAAGGGGCGGGTGGGGCTGCGGCTGACAACTGCTCTCTCTTCCAAACAACAGCAGGGGACGGCAGCCAGAGAGTCGGGACAGCCTGTTCCCATAGCTGGGCCCAGGGGAACCTGGCTGACCACACCTAGCTCTGCTGGACCTAACATCTGCTCAGCAGCCAGCCCTGTCCCTCTCAGGCCTCCATTTTTAATCCCATGCAAAGGGAGGTGGGACGTGAAATACCCCGGGGCCCACAGGTCCACTTTTTCTGCTGCTGATGGAGCTGGCAGACCCTCCCAGGGGGCAGGTGGCCCACGCCCGGCCTCGGGGGCAGCTCCCAGGCTAAAGGAAGAAGGAATGGAGGAAGGGTGGGGGGTGGGGAGGGAGGAAGGCAACTTTCACCTACACTCCGCCTCCTTCGCACAGCCTCGGGGCACTCACAGCCTCCCACACGCTGGGCACACTGAGGTTCGGAGATGGGGAATGACAGCCCTGAGCCACTAGAAGCCTGCCAGGAACGACTTACGGTCATAATAATCGTGACAACTCATTTCTGGGGCATTCACTACTTGCCAGGCATTGTTGTAAGTGCTTGGCCTGGGCCCACTAATCCATCCCTCACAGCCTGGCTAAGACCCCACCCCCACCCCCTCACCTCCTCCCCCCCCCCCCCCCCCCCCCGTACTGAGATTATCCCATTTTACAGATAAAAAAACCGAGACCAGGGAGGTTAAGTCATTCACCCAAGGTCAAAGGAAAGTGGACCCCAACCAGTGCCGTCCAGCGGATCCCAGAGCTCCCTCTTGGGCGGAGACGGAGAATTTGGTTCCTCCCACGCCCACTGGCGTCTCACCCGGAGCCCCCCAGGCTGGCTGCCAGCAGCAAACCAGAAGCCTTAGGCAGAAAAACCATTGTGTTGGCCCAGGGCTCCTGGAGGGGCCTGGGAGCTCCCCTTCTCTATGTCCCACTGCCAAGAGGTGCTGACTGGGAGAACAGGGAAGGGCCCGGAGGGGCGTAGGGAATGGGGAGTGCTTGCTCAGGAGTGGGGTGGGGGCCCCATGGATCCAGAGGGGACACGGGGGCCCCCTGCCCCCAGAAGTGTCAGGGAGAAGTGGATCTCTAGCATGACCGGCCAAAGACTGTTCCTGGCCTGTTCCCCCGCAGCCTGGAGGGCAGGGACAGCCCCGACAGGCACAAGCCAATTTCCCTCACAACTGGAACAGTGACAGGGTGTTTATGGAGCACCTACCAGGTGGCAACAGGCCCTGCTGTGAGTGCAGGCTGGCAGGGCAGACCAATCCCCGCCCCCTCACGGGCTGGCCGCGGGGGGCGGACAGTGGGATGAGCTGTGACGAAGGCTGTTCACTGAGCACCAACTACAGGCTGGTGGTTCCCACACCCACCTGACCCTCCCAACGACCCCGCAGGTGGGTGTCAGCATTCCCATTTTGGATAAGTGGCGACTGAGGCTCCAGATGAGGGGGTGGGGGGTACTTGTCTGGTGTCACCCAGCTAGAAAAAAAAGGCAGTGCCAGGACCCCGTCCCAGATCATCTGACGCCTGGGCCCACAGCCTCCCCTAAACCTTTCCTGGAAACTCCTGGCGTTTAGGGTCGTGGGAGTGCGCTATCCCGCACAGGGCAGAGCGGGGTCAGGGCCCCGGCTGGTGGGGAAGCCTCCCCCTGTGCTGGGAATGGCAGGGGGGCTGGACCTCACTGGACACCATCCTTTCTTTTACGATGATACATTATTTATCCAGCTTAAGCCACACATATGTGAACTCTCCAGATAATGCTGTTAAGCAACAACATAGTTATAATTTAACCATTGAAGAGGAAATGAAGTCTATACAATGTCTGCTCTGTGTCCCTAGAAAAATTACTATTGCAAACCATTTTTAGGCCACAGCACCGTAGGGTAAGAACCAAGGTGCTTATTGAGATAAGAAAATGACTTGTATCTACACAAATGGCCTCAAACCGATGCTGTTGTTGTTGTTGTTGTTGTTATGTCTGTTCCTTTTGTTCTGGTTTGTTTTTAGGCAGGCTTCATGCCCAGTGTGGAGCCCAGCACGAGGCTCAAACTCATGACCGTGAGATCAAGACCTGAGCCAAGATGAAGAGTCAGATGCCTAACTGACTGAGCCCCCCAGGCACCCCCGTTAGGTCTCCTTTAATGGTTGTTCTGTGTCCTCTCTTGTTGTTGGACTGTATCTCTTTTCTTTTTTTAAGTTTATTTACTTATTATGTGAGAGAGAGAGAGAGAGAGGGAGAGAGAATCCCAAGCAGGCCCTGCGCTGTTCAGTGTAGAGCTCGACATGGGGCTTGATCTCACGAACCTGTGAGCCGAAACCAAGAGCTGGACACTTAACTGATTAAGCCACCCAGGCGCCCCTGGACTCTATTTCTAAAAGCACTTCAAGGTCTGCTCCGGAAAGTGAAAAATAGGCTTGATGCATCTTGTTGGTGACTGGAGTGTCAATGATTCTGTTGTGAGCATGGCTCAGCAACAAAGGCAATTTATCAAAAGAATAAATTCTACTGAGCTTGAACTCAGGAAGCTCTGGGCACCTAATGACTGAAATTGGGGACTTGACACAGCATGGTTTTAGCCTGTATAGCAAATTTGTGCCAAATAGAGAAAAGTTCCACTTCCTTAAGACACTTTACTGCCACCTGCTGGGAAATTGTCCTGATAAATACACAAATACACTGTGATAGCAATGCACATACCCCTATTTAGAATTGTGTAGTGCACAACTTGTACAGCTGTTCATGGCAGTTCTGTTTTGATGTCACCAGAATTTTTATCACATCTTATCACATTTTATCTTTTTCTGCCTCCATTTTACTCTTTCATATGTTAGATGGGCTTTATCTTTGTGGTCAAAATATGACTGCTCTATAACTCAAGAAACAAGGTCCCTTCCCTTCTCACCCCAAAATAAAAAAAAGTCTAGGTAAGGACTCTGGTCCAGGTTGAATAACATTGCATCGCTAAACCACCTCTGTGATCATGGAAAGGGGACGTGTGTCAGTCAGAACAGGCGAGGTTATGCTGTGTAAGAAGCCACCCAAGACCTCAGTGGCTTAAATGACAAAGGGTTATTTCTCACTCATACTGAATGTCCACCCCTGTTTGAATGGGGACTCTGCTCACCTTGGGCTTTCAGGGACCCAGACTATCAGATGCTATGGCTCAAAATGTGCTCCTACCATCACCATGACAAAGGGGACGGGAGGACCCAGAAAATCACCCACTGGCTCGGAAAGCTTCCACCCAGGAGGTGCACAAGCCCCTGAGCTCACAGTCCATAAAGAAAGTTCACGGCTACATCCAACTTCAGAGGACAGGGGGTTGGGGAGGGGGGTACAGCCCTGCCCTGGCCTGGAAGGAGGGGTCTGGATGAGGATGCTCTGAACTTGAGTCACGTTGTTACCTTTGGGGCAGGGCAGCTAGGCTGGGAGTAGGCAGCGGACTGTGATTGTTACAGCCTGGGACTGGGGAGCAGGAGTTCCTCAGGAAGCGGGGAGGGTACCGGCTGCCCCAACAACTGCCCAGGGTAGCAGCCAGGAGCCAGCCAGCGCAGGGCGGGAGGGCCATGTGTCAGCCAGACAGCACAGAGCAGCCACACCCAGCCCCCCCGGACACTGTAGCCAGCAGGAGCCCCGAGGGCCCCACAGGGACCAGAAATCCAGGGAAGAATCACACAGACTCCAGCACAGGGAGAAGCGCTCAGGTGGCCCTGCCTGGATTCCTCAGAGCTGTTTTAGATGCAGCATCTCTACCTATGCAGTTCTTGGGGCGGCCGTGAGTGGGTGGACAGGTGCCAGGTGAAAAAAGAAAGCTTGCCGACACCCCTTAGAGCTGTGGAGCCCATTTTACAGAAGCTACCAGCGCTGAGATGGGTCAAGGAACTTTCTCAAATTCATGGAGCTAATTGGGAAACCCGCATTTACTAAGCAACCACCACATGCCGCTTCTCGGGGGTTCCTGTCTCTGCTGCACGGCCAAGAAAGCACAGAGGTCGGGGGCATATCGCAAAGCCGAGCAGGCCCACCTCTAAAGCCTCAGCCCTCCCCGTGGCGCCCTCAGGATTCGAAGGGGTTGTCTGAGGTGGGGGGAGCCGAGGGGAAGGAGCGGTGGGCATTTAAAAGGATGATGGGTCTGACACATGATCAAGGAACTCGGGGAACCAAATGGGCGGCTGCGGGCTGCGTTTAAGGCACATTCCTGAGCTCCGAAAGGAGAAATAAAAAGTGTTCCCTTGTCTGTGAGTTGAAGAGACAGCAATATTGTGGTGTAACTAGGACCAGATGGGCTCCAGGAATTTCCAAAGGCCTTTTAGCATATTAGACAAAATAGCCTCCCAGCCACACACCATAACTTTGGCCGCCTGGGTATCGGTTACCGAGACGACCAGCAGGCTGCGCGCACTGGCTCCAGGGTCCCAGAAGGGAGTGGGCCTCTGGCCCAGCAGGAACCCCTCCCCCTTTGCGTGTGACACATTCCCCTGAGCTCCAAGGCCATTGCACACTCAGAGCAGGAAAAGGGGTGGGAAGTCCCAGAAACGGCCTAGCCAGAGGGCCCCCTGATGTGCAATCCTTCCCCCCACCACTCCACCTTCCAGAAGGAGGAGGTCACGCCCCCCTGGGACACCCAAAGGTGGAGCATACACAGTGGCTCGGCACCAGGCTCTGGGGCAAGCCGGGGAGCATACCCCCACTGGGACACAGACCCTCCCTGCACCCCCTTTCCTCGTCTGCGAACACGGCTGCGTGAGGATGAAGCCGGGCAGTGCACGGCCGGTGCTTGAACCGTGCCGTGAACCCAGAAGCGCCACGCTGTGTCGGCCGCCATCCTGATGATCTTTGGAAAGCTCTGACTGTGAGAGCAAGCGTCCTGCCTCATTCCCGTCCGAAGAGCATCATTAGCTGATATTGGTTGAGCACTTGCCTATGCCGGCACGTCTTCCGGGGGAAAAGACGCGGGCTCAGGGCAGGGATTTGTCTCACCGAAGGGCGCACAGCTAGGGAGTGGCCCTGCAGGGAAGCTCACCCCGGCTCTAGCCACTGTGTTTACACTGCCTCCCAGGGGCCCAGCGTCTCCAGGCCTCGGGTGCACTGCCTGTGCAACAAGGGGCTGGACAGGGAGGCAGGAGGGTCCCTCCCACACTCACTCTCTGGATCCGAATCCTGTCCTCGAATGACCCAGAGACCACACGACAGCCCCTCCTCCGTCATCTCGCTCGGTCCTTGTCGAGGGAGAAGTGGGTCTCAGAGAAGGGATGCTACCTGCCCGGTGTCACTCTGCAGGCCGGTCGTGGAGGCAGGTTCGAGCCCAAGGCTGGCCAATTCCAAAGCCTGTGTCCCTTCTCTCGAGACCTCCTCGGCAGAGTGCATGGCTCCTACTCATGCTCTCACCTGCGTCTTAACCCTAATAGTGACAAGGGAATGCAGAAGAAAGCACGTGGTGGGGCGGGGGGTTGTAGAGCCCATTCTCCTCCACTACTTGGCTGGGTGTGGCTTTGGGCAAGTGCCGTGTGCCTCTCTGAGGCTTGGTTTCCCAGCCTGTAAAACGAGGCTCCAGGTCCCTTCCCAGGGAGGCCACTGTGAGCATGAACACAGGGAGGTCAGAGGTCGTGTGGCTCACGGTGGGAGGGCTTCCTCAGGTCCTCTTCCGGACACTACTTTCTGCACACGCTCGACACGGCCCCTCTGTCCCTCCCTCCTGCCATCCCCTAGAAGAACACTGAGGGAGGAAAGCCAGGATTGGGCTCTGGTTCATTTGCTTGCCAGGACGTCAGGCTCCTTAACACCCTTCCGTGGGCCTCACGTTTCCTAGAGACAAAGTGGTGGTGGTGCCAGCACCGAGCCAGGATCTGAGCAGGCCCTCGGACAAGGGCAGCCTTCCTTCCCTCTCCTCCAGCCCAGCACGCCCCAGCCAGCTGCAGTGGCACGAGGCTGGGCCTCCGTGTGCTGTCTGCCCAATGAGCAGGTGGGACAGGTTGTCCGGGGACCCTCGGCTCTGACTGTGCACACGCCAGTTCACAAAGCACTTCTCAGCTTCCTGCCCTGTTTTATTTTTAAAAATTAACTTTCTGCTTGCAAAATTCGAGCTGCAGAAAGCCCAATGTGCATCCTCCGGCCGAAGAGCATCTCAAGGGCAGGACAGGGAAGCTGTTCATCTCTCCAGGCCCCAGCTCAAAAGCAGACAGACAGCCACCTACCCACGTGCTGCCACAGTGCCCTCGGCCTGGCCCTGCCCCACCGTCCAGGGGCCACGGAGGCTGTCTTTCCCCTCCAGGTTCCTTGTCTCATCTGGGCTCTGGGATGCTGACATGTGCCTCTCCCAGGATTGCTAGTAAGGGTGTGAGCCACGGAGGGGCTGACAGGTCCAGGTGGGCTACAGGACACGAGCTCCCCCACATATTCTCATTCCAAACCCCTGCTGACAGGTCTGGTTATAGGAAAAGGGCACTAGTTTGGGGGTCAGATGGACACGGGTCCATTCCCTGGCTTTTCCATCACCTGACTTGTGATCTTTACTTCTCTGAGTTTCTATGTCCCCATTTTTTAAATGGTGATCATGATGATGGCTAACCTATATAGAGGACTTACTCTGAAAATTAATAAAGGAAAAGCTTCGCTAAAACGGAGCCCGGAGGCCAGAAGGGGGAGCTCTCACACCACACCACTGGCAGCCAATTACAGGAAGAAGGGTCAATTAGGTCCCAAGGGAAGAATCCCCAACAGCAAAGAATCCTCAGTTATAGCTCCCAAAAGGAAAAGATGCACATCACATCTCCTACGAGAAACTGACTGCCCCAGCAACTCAGCCAATGAGAAACTGTCTGAACTCATGCTTCTCTCCAACTGGGCCTTCCTTCAAAGCAACCCTTCCCAACTTCCTCCCCTTCTCCATAAAATAGTGTTCCCTCTCCTTGGTCAGATTACTCTATGGTTTTTGCCATAGCTTGCTCGTCCCAAGTTGGAATTTTCTGCCGTTCCCAAATAAACCCAGTTTTGTTGGCAAAATAACGGGCTTCTTTTTAAGATCAACTCCATGCCAGACACTGCTTTAAGCACCTTACAAACTCATTTCATCCTCATGACAACCCTGTGAGGTAGGTACTATCAGCCCCATTCTACAGAGACATAAACTAAGGCACAGAGAGGAAGCGTCACCCAGCTAGCAAGGGGAGGAGGCAGGACTCCAAGCCAGGCTGGTGAAGGATGGGAGGCTCCTACTTTAATCCCCTGCAGCCTTTGGGGTGCCTGGGTGGCTCAGTGGTTGAGCAATCCACTTCAGCTCAGGTCATGATCTCACTGATTGTGAGTTCGAGTCCTGCATTGGGCTCCATGCAGAACCTGCTTGGGATTCTCTCTCTCTCCCTCTCTGTTCCCCTCCCCAACTTGTGCTCTCTTGCTCTCTAAATCAATAAATCAATAAATCAATAAATAAAAATACCCTGCAGCCTCAAAAACCATCACGGGATCGTATCACTCCCAGGACAGGGCACTGAGCCTCCCCATGCTGGCCCTGGGCCCAGAGCAGGATGTCCCCAGCCAGTGCTGGCTGACCTAAATGAAACCAACTCAAGAACAGGCTGCTTGCAGGAGGTCTTGGCCCTAAACGCTAAGCATTTGGCTGAGGATCCAGGGAGGGTCCTAAAAGTCTCCTTCAGATCTGCCTGGGAGTCCTGCTAGGCAGGGAAGGGCCCTGAGCCAGCACCCACCTTTGTTTATGCCCAAGGCAGTGGGCTGGTGCATTCATTTCCGGCCTCTGCCCCCCACCAGGGCTGTATTAGCCTAGCCTCGGGCATTCCGCGGGTGGCTTAGTCATAGCTGGGCGCTGCCGTTCCAACGCCTGTCTGAGTGCCCCCCAACCGGCCCCAATGGAGAACAGAGCTGTAACTTAGGCAGATGAAACCCCTTCTCCCCAGGCCTCAGCCAGACGTGGCACCAGGGTCTACAGGAGGAACAGGGAGGGGGCTCTAACAGGCTAAGCCACTTGTCTAAGGCCCCACATTCAGGCCCAGGTAGAGCACGGCTCCCACATGGGCTTGGGTTCCAAGGTCTGCCCGCTCCCCTGTGTGCTGGGGGGGAGGGACTGCCCTGCCTCCCATGCCAGATGTTCATGCTCCAGATCTCCAGGAGGCTCTGGATGGAGTCTCCTGCAGAAATCTCACGCCTCCCGGGCATCAGTGCTGCTCCCAGCGGGCTCCACCAGAAAGTGCTTTCCCAAGCTTTCCTGCCCCCCAAGTTCTCCCTATAGCACATGTCCGACCCCGGACTTCCCCCCAGCCTGTCCCCCCTCTCACCCTGGGCTCCAGGACCCCCCCCCCCCATCCTGGTCAGCAAGGTGCTCGGCTAGAGACTCAGCACTTCACAAAGTTGGCATGTTCCCTTGGGTTTTTATAACTTGGGGTATCACTTAGCAAAAGCAGACAACTCAGGTCTTAAGAACAGATACTGGGGGTGCCTGGGTGGCTCAGTCGGTTAAGCGTCCAACTTTGGCTCAGGTCATGATCTCACGGTCCGTGAGTTCGAGCCCCGCATTGCCTGCTTTGGATTCCATGTCTCCCTCCCTCTCTCTCTCTCTCTCTCTCTGCCCCTCTCCCCGTTCTCACTCTTTCTCTCTGAGAGAGGCCATGTCCAGCCTCGTTCAATGTGGATTTTAAATCTTTACTTCCTCTAATCCTTAGGAGGTAAGGATGCTCCATCTCAAGAACACACAGCAACCAGTCCGATCAAGAGCCTTTATGGTTCTCTACAAACAGAAGCTCAACGGTGATGAAGCCAGCCCACTGCCTGCCTCCACGTGTCACAGGCCCCAGGTGGAAATGAGGGGATGTTAGGTACCTTGAGTCAGATGCAGAGAAACCAACGGCAAGGGCAGGGGGCGGGTGAGGGGGTCCAAGGGCGTGGTTAGTGCCTCGAGGTCTAGTCCAGGAGGTCAGCCGTTTTGACAGTTCACGATTTTGAAGCCCTTCCTCCCGTCCCCCAGCAGAGGGAGCACCAAGGGAGTGTAAGGGAGAAAGTGGGGAAATGCAGGAGCACCCCCAGATGGTAATGAACGGGAGTCCCCCAGGTGCGGTTGACCGGGGACCAGGATGTGCCTCCGCTGGCCCACTTTTTCTCCCTACCCCACCTTTGATCGCTAAGAACACACTCAGGTAATGAAGGGTGGATGCTCTCCCCACCCAGCTCTCTGCGGGGGGTCCAGGGTGTCCCCTTCAGATTAGAGTTGAGAACAAGGTCAGGGTCTGGGGTTTTTCAAAGACCAGAAGTCAGGGCCCACTTGGGACCTTGGACACTGGAAGCAATAGCCCCACCTAAGGCCCTGCCCCAGGTCCTACCCGTTACAACCCACGGGCCAGGATGGATATGTCTGCCCTCCTTCCCAGAACTCCAGCCTGACCACCGGCACCTCCGTCCTCACCTGGGGCCTCAGGTCCTGTAGGACCCGGCTTGGCCACCTGTCCCCATCCCCAGTGTCCCCTTCTGGGCCTCACCCTCCTCTGTCCCCTCCTCAGCTGGGCTGGCAGCCCCCTCAAGCCTCCAGTGCTGAGGCCCATCTCTGACAGGCAGGACCATGACTAAAGCACAGATTTGGAGCTCCTCAGGCCTCTCCTCTCCTTATCAGCACCGAGGAGCCCTAGGAAAGCAGGTCCAGCCCTTGCTTTATTGAAGGGGAACACCAGAGGGGAGACGCCACTCGAGCCCCGTTCCCCGCCACCCCTTACATCCAGGACACCCAGGACCAGGTGTCCTGCCTGCTGGCTGGGAATCCAGAGTCCCCCTCCAGAGGCCTCACTGCAGCACCCAGCTTTCAGACCCCCCCCACACGGACACGGGCACCCATGGCTCCCCATGCCCTGCCCTAGGTGAGGGCGAAAGGGTGGGGCAAATCACATGACTCCTGCCCCCAAAGCCTCACCTGCCCTTCTCCCTCCTCGGGAAACTGCCTGCCTCTGCAGGGCCTGGTCAGACCTGGGGCCCCACGGGAGGTCTTCTGGGACTCAGGCCCTGCCTTCTGCCCCCGCCCACAGAGGGGCCTGGAGACCCTCTGACACCCAATGGGGAGAGCGGAGGGGCTGCCCCTAAGGCCAGCCCGGTCGGGGACGGGCCCCTGCCCCTCGGCACCTCCTGGCAGCTGCCCCCACCACCCCGTGGTTAGAAAAGGAGAAGCGCTGAGGGGCGGGCCGGGCTGAGGCAGGCAGGGAACCGCGCAGAAGAGCAGAAGGGTGGCGTGGTCAGGGCACCTCGGGAGGCAGCAGAGGGGTGTCCGAGTTCTGTGCCGAGACGCTGGGGGACTCAGACCCAATGAGCCCGAGGCTGTACAAATTAAGGATGGAGTCGGCAATGATGCGGGCCGTGCGCTTCTGGTATCCGCCCGAGGTCACCATGAGGATGGGCACCTGGCGGCCGCGGACCACCCGAAACACCAGTTCGTCCCGCTTCACGATGCCCTGTGGGGGGAAGGGGGAGGCTGACTCCGGCAGGCGGCCAGGGCCCCGCGGCTTCCGGAAGTCCCGCTGTGATCGCCGCTGCTTCCGCCCACCTTCCCTGCTGCACACCACCCCCCCCCCGCACCCCCCTCAGGGCAGGGACGCACCTGGGGGCTGATGGACAGCCCCCCAAGGCGGTCACCCTCAAGGATGTCGGTGCCCGCGTTGTACACGACCACGTCCGGCAGGTGCTCCTGGAGGGCTTTCTGGAGGTTTCTCTCCACTTTATCCAGGTACTCGTCGTCCTCCGTGCCCCACTCCAGCTCCACCTTCCGCCTGATGGCCTCTGAGGGAGAGACAGGAGTAGCCCCGTAGGCAAAGAAAGGCCAACGAGCTCAGGAGGGCCCAGTGCCCCAGCAGGATCTGACGCAGTCTGACTCCAGCACTGCTCCCCCTCATTCATTCCGCCCCAAATGAAACTAAAGAGCGCCAAGAACCGCAAAGGGGGCACAGCCAAGGGAGAGAATGGAGTGCAGAAGAAACACTTTGCCCTGGGGATTTCCCAGCCCCCCTGTCGATGACATCTGGAGCCTCTGCCCAGAAATGAGGACCCTGCTGTGCCCTCAGGCCCAAATCCAGCACCTTAATCAGAAACCAGGCCACTGGGCCACACCTGGGGCTGAATGACCCTGAGCAGATGCACCGGCATAAACGTGCCCTTCCTGCACTTGTGTCCCCTATTTGCAAAGTGGGCAGGGCCCTGTGTCTTCAAAGTTCATCTGAGAGTCTCCGCCTTTTGGCTGGTAAGTTTAACCCCCCTGCATTTATTTTCACAACTGTTACATTTGACATCTGAAAATGCATTTTGTGTTTTCGACTTCTATTTTGTATTTTCGACTTCTCATATTTTTCCTCTCATTTCTTTTTTGTCATTCCCTATTTGCCACCAGACAAATGCATACCCAGGAGGGGTCTATTTTTATTCTCCTGGTGGGTACCCTGATGTAAGGACCCGCACATGTGTTTGTCGGACAGGTTTATGTGATCTCGGGTGGGTCAAGTGACTTCTTTAGGTCTCAGTTTGCTCATCTATAAAATGGGAACACACCCCCACCTCCAGGGCTGCTGAGGACAAATGAAGTGACTTCTGCAGAGGCCAGCATGTAGGGAATACTCAGGAGAGAGCTCCATATGAGCACGACCGCACTTAAGACTGAGAGATGAGGGGGCAGCTTACGCTTGGCGAAGCGGTCCCCGGGGTAGATATGGCGGTTATACACATCCATGATGTACACACGCTTGTCACCCATGAAGTCCCGTTCATGCCCATTGCCCTGTGGAGAGGACACAAAAGCTGCTTGCACACAGGGGCCCTCAGCAAGGCCAGAAAGCCTGCACACGCCCACCCCAGGAAATGCCCCATGAGCCTGCGGAGCTCGGCTGGTCCCTGGAGGCAGAGGGTCTCGTGGCTATTAAGTAGCAGAGCTGGAATTCAACCTTAAAACGCAGCCCCATGACCTTCTAGCATGACCTTGAGCGGGGCCCAGCCCTCTGAGTTTCCTCTCCATGGAATGAGAAAGGAGTTCTAACCCTGCCACCCTCTGGAGTCTGTGGTGGGATCGGCTGGGATCAGGGACGTGAAAGGGAACCTGTAAAGGGCTGTGCAGGTATGCTCAGTTCCGAAGCTCAGTGTCATAGGACTCCACTGCGGGGTGCCCAGCGGCACACAGGCACAACAGCAGTTGGGGGGGGAGGTGTCCTCAAGAGCCCAGGTGACACCCTGCCCGGTCTGACCGGAGGAGCCAGCCCCATATTTGGAGCCCTGAGGAAGAAGTAACCCGGAACCTGAGCAAGCCTGAAATCATGCGTGTGAGCATCTGTCTGAGGTGCAGCCCCACAGTAGTCCTCAGCTCCGTGCAGGGGTGGCACCCCAAACTGACTAGGAAGCACTGGGGAGCCACAGCAGGCTTCAGGGCGTGAGAATGGTGTCGCCACCCTGGGCTTTAGGAAAAGCCTTCAGCCAGGTGTGTTGGGCAGTCAGAAGGGAGGAAGATCCTTTGGTTTGACCGAAGCAATGAGGCGGACCCCGTGCCCTGGCTGGGCTGAGTGGCGCAGAGGGACAAAGACCGACCCTCCACTTTTGGCCTGAGGCACAGAGGATGAGCAGCGAGGGGAGAGGCAGATCAGGGTGGGGGGAGCAGAGGCCCAGCTTGGGGCTTGGCAATGTTCCCAGGGGGAAGGGAGCCCCCCACAGTAGGGGGCTGTGGGACAGAGCTGATGGGCATCAGCTGGGGGGGGGCATGAGACTGCAGCCCCCACAGGGTACTCACCTGATGGGCATCGAGATCAACGATGGTGGCTCTGGAGATGCCCTCCACTCGCTCAAACAGAAACTGCCAGGGGAGGAAAGGGGGAGGTGAGGACTCAGACAAGCCAGAGGACATAGCCCCTTGGGGATTCCCAATTGGCAAGGGGTCAGGTGAGAGGCCTGACAGGCTTGTGGGCAATCAGGCCACCGGGAAAAGACCTCACACACTCAGAACTGTGTGGGTCAAGAGAAGCATGTGTGCATGGTCAAGGAAGGCTCCCTGGAGGAGGCAGCATGTGCTGTGCCCTGAAGGGCTGGAGATTAGGAGTGGGGCAGTTGGGCTAGCTCTTAGAGAA
Organism: Prionailurus viverrinus; assembly: GCF_022837055.1. Classification (NCBI taxonomy): domain Eukaryota; kingdom Metazoa; phylum Chordata; class Mammalia; order Carnivora; family Felidae; genus Prionailurus; species Prionailurus viverrinus. Next base: position 55,479,544 of record NC_062562.1, read on the forward strand.
AGCCCGGGATTCCTAGAGGAATATATACGGGTTAAGAAGGTGAAACCTCTCCCCAAGGCTGTGCCCTCTGCCTTATCCCACAAGGCCAAGTTCTCATGCCTCCTCTGGGAAGCCCTCCTTCCCCTCCCTACCCCCAGGAAGGTCTCTGAATGACCTCTCTGAATGACCAGGGTCTGTTGACCTGCTTACTCCCACCATTATTCTGTGTGCCCTGGGAGAACAGGGGCCATGTCAGTCCATTCCTGATGCCCAGAACAAGGCCAGGCACAGGGTGGTTAATGGGGGGCTCTGCAATCCAGCAGAGGTGTCAGCCAATGCCAGCTCTGCACCTTTTAGCCGTGTGACCTTACCTCCCCAAGCCTGGGTTTCCTCATCTGCACACATGAGGATTAAATGAGGGAAACCTGGGTGGCTCAGTCGATTAAGCGTCGGACTCTTGATCTCATGGTTAGTGGGATCGAGCACGGAGCCTGTTTGGACTTCTCTCTCTCCTGTCTCTGCTCCTCTCCTGCTCCCTCCCTCCCTCCCTCCGTCTCTCTCTCCCTCTCTCTCTCTCTCTCTCTCTCTCTCTCTCTCTCTCTCTCTCTCTCTCTCTCTCTCCCCCACCCCGGAAAAAAAAAAGGCACAGAAAGTGTCAGATCTGCGTTGGAGTCCCTGCCAGCTTCCTCCCCTTCTGAGACTCAGTTCCCTTCTCTGTAATGTGGAGGAGAACCCCAAGTTGGGGGTGGGGGGGGATTCAAGGGAGGGCTCCTGGAGGCGAGCCCCACGCACACACGGGCGCACCTTGATGGCCAGTGTGATGTCCGCGTAGGCACAGAAGCCTCCACCCCGGTCACTGGAGCAGTGGTGGAAGCCTCCACCTGCGGAAGGGCAGACACAGCGTGGTCAGGGCCAGGCACTGCCCCGCCCCTACATCCTCCCCGCATCCCGTCCCTGCTCAGCTCCCAGGGACAGGCTCCCAGGACTCCAGGTCGGCAAGTTGAACTGAGCACCCGGGCGCATCACCATCCCTGGGTCAGGAGGTAGCTTTGCCATCACAGCCATCCCTACCCGGAGCAAGAAACCTCGCAGGCTGTCCCAACGAGTGAGTCCACAGTGCCTGTCACAACCCCCAAGGGCTAGGAGCTTATCTTTCCCCAAACTGTCCCTTGCCTCTGCAGAGCCAGGCCGGCCTCCAAGAGACTTCCCATGCCAGGGAGGGGTGGTGGGGCTATGGGGGACCCATTTACCCTGGGACAACCCAGATTCTGCAGGTGGTAGAAAGAGATGGTCAGGAAGGGCACCTTCTGATGGTCTTGGCCACCCATGGCCATGGGGAAGGCCTTAGACACCAGGGTCCGGCCACAACCTCCCCCCTGAGAGCCCATTGCCCTGCAACCTGAGTTTCGGGGGCCTCTGAAATTGAGCCCAACAACTGCCCCACCCAGCAGTTAGGGTCCAGGGCTCACAGCTACAAAGGATTTGCCTATTCTCATGCCAAGAGGCTGTCAACGGATCTTAACAAGATAATAGCCAATAATGAACTCCTAACCAGGCACAGAGCTCACTGAAACCTCCCTATAGCCCCTAGTGGGGGCACAATTGCCATTACCTCCATTCTACAGACGAAGAAACTGAGGCACACAGAAAATCAAGCAACCTGCCTGGGATCACACAGCTCACTAACAGCAGAACCAAGATTCAAACCCAGGCTGGATCAAGACCTGGCCTCTTAACCTCTATCAGGTCATAACATCTTCCACGGGGGAAGGGCCTCCCGAGGCCCTCGTGGGGACCCCACTGTAGACACACACAGGGCATGCCTCTTTCATCCATCCGTTCAGCAGTAGACCGTCACATCACGGTGATGTCAGATCCGATGTTCAGTACCTGGCAATACCAAGATGGAAGAGACCGAGCCCTGGCCTTGTGGAGCTCACAGCCAAAGGCGGGGGTTCTCCCCCACACCCATTTCTTCATCGATATGATGGGGTTGACATGATAATGCCCAGCTCAAAGGAGAGGCCAGACAGTAAAGAGGTTTGCTAACTGTGAAGTGCTGTACCTCAGTGAGGGACACACAAGGAAGGGATGAGGAAAAACATCTGTGTAACCCTCCCGTGAGCCAGTCTTGGGGGAGAGTCCAGGGGACTCCGGAGTGCTGGCCCTCAGGTCCCTGACACAGCATTGACCCTGGGCCTGTCTGCCCATTACGTGACCGTGGCCCTGAAGGCTGTCCTGGGCCCCGGGAGGCTGATGGAGTTTTTCAGGAAAGACTGTGAAATTCTGCAGGTTTCAGCCCCACGCAGGGCTGCCCAGGGGATGACGCAGGCTTTTACAGACAGAGTGAGCCCCTTGTCACTGGAAGTATGCAAAGGCAGGGCTGGGGAGCCATCTGGAGAACTCTTTTAGATGAGAATCCCATACCAGATGGAGGCACTGGTTGGTCCCTCCCAGGCACCAGATGGCCGAATCCCCGCCCCCCCCCCCCCCCAGACCACTTTAAGAAGGAGGTTCAGGGTGGCTCTGAAGGCACCAGAGCATCTGAACTCACAGTGGTTGCCTTCAGGTTCCTCCTGGCCCTCCCAGCCCAAGGACCCAGCAAGCCAGACCGGCTGGGGCACTCACCCACATTGATGGCCCAGCCTCGCTCCATGGCCAGCTTCCCTGCCTTTGGAGACAAGCACAAGGTGAGAGGCACAGGCAACCAATTCCCTCACTCATTCATTCACTGATTCACTGATTCATTCATTCATTCATTCATTCATTCATTCATTCCATAAACACCATTTCCAGAGAACTCTGACATAGGATGATCTATGAGGTAGGGTTCAGGAGACCCCCACCCTCCAGCAGACTCAGACTCAGTCTTGGAAGTACCAGACTGGCTGCTGTATGAGAACTGCAAAGCCGCAGAACTGTAATTCTGAGAGACGACTAGAAGAAATCAAAGTTAAATAGTTATGATCACACGTGAGCTGACAAGGATTTTGATGAGGCTTTCAGTGGAAAAATAGACAATTTTTGACCCACAGAAATACGGTAGGCTGAATACCAAAATCTTGTAGGAAATCATGGTTTGGGAGTGGGCAGTGATATTTAAAAAAAAACAAAAAACAAAAAACAAAAAAAAAATATCCAAGGCTAAAAAGAAAACTATAGATCAATAGGTCTTGATCTGGCTCTGGATGAATTCATCCCACACCTAGGGGGCGCCTGGGTGGCTCAGTGCGTTAAGCCTCTGACTCTTGCTTGCAGCTCAGGTCATGATCTTGCGGTTTGTGAGTTTGAGCCCCACATTGGGCTCTGCACTGACAGCTCGGAGCCTGCCTGGGATTCGCTCTCTCTCCCTCTCTCTCTGCCCCTCCCCCTGCTCATGCTCTGTCTCTCTCTCAAAACAAATACTTATGAAATATTCTTTAAAAAAAGATTATCCTACATCTAAATCTGAAATGTTTCTCTACCTCCAATTAACTCGGCAGCCTGTGGCTAATTTTAAAGACAACTACATATGGGATGAAGAAGCTACTTTTGCTGTAAGTATTCTTTACTGTCACCCCCATGATGGGCAGTGAGGGGAGCATCGCCCATCACTGAAGCCATGGGGGCTTGGTTTTGCCATCTTGACTTGAGAACACTATAGCCATAGCTTGAGGATACACCCCCTGGGGAAAAGGGGATATATCTTATACACCAGCAAATACGGTAACTCTCATAGGAGGTCATGGGGGAAGGAACAAGGAATTCTAATGTCCCCAAGTGGGAAAGGCTTTGGGAGAAAGAGTCATTGTTACTGTGCCTTGAGGACTATTTAGGATTTTGTTCAACTACAAAGTGGGAGGAGAGTATTCCGGATGGAGAGCCCAGAGTGGGCAAAGGCCCGGAGGTGTGGGGTCCCAAGCCCAGCCCTTCCTCCCACCTGCATCCCCACCTACCATGATGGTTCCTCCCGTCTGGGTCCGAAGGGGCTTCAGCACCTTCCTCTGCACAAGGAAGTTGGGGAGAAAGATGACAGGGGGGATCTCTGTGATGGTGGCAACAGCAAAGGACCACTGTGGAAGGAGACACAGGTCGTTGTGCCCAGAGCGCAGAGGCAGCAGCTGGGAAATCAGATTGCCAGTTTCCAGGTGACCTGGGAGAACTTCCAGTCAAGTGCAGTTCCTTTGGTAAGAAGTGAGAGCCCCTGACCCAGCTTTGGGCTCAGTAAGAACAGTTCCTTGCCTTAAAGCTGTTGGCCCACATTCCTCCAAAGCCCTTGGCTGCCCTCTTGCGCCCAGAGCGAGAGCTGCAGAGGACGCCAAGTCACAGGGGTGGCAGACCCAGCCCTGGCCCAGCCCACCCACTGTACAGAAGGGGGAGGACACTGAGGCCCTGAGCTGGGAAGATCTTTCTTTCCAACGTCAAACAGTGAGTCAATGGCAGAGCCAGCACTGGAAGCCCAGGCCCGCTTCCCCGGCACATGACCTCATCATCCACTAGGAATCGGTCTTCCCTTCAAAAGGCGTATCAGGCCCTCGTTTCTGGCTACCGAGGCAGGAGGGTCTAGGGTACCCAAAAGGCATTCGCACGAAGATTAGGACACAGCTTTCCCTGTGACCCTCCCAGACCCCGGGGCAAATGTCCATGGGCCCAGATCCCGAACCATCTGCTGCCTGGCTGAGAATGTACCTGGATCCGTGCTCCCTGCTCTCCTCTGACCCCAGGCAGAGCCTCAGAGGGGCCCAGGGCACTCTGTAAATATTTACTGAGGCTCCAAGGTGGGGGCTACTCCTGTCCTTCTGACACAGCCCACAGCCCAGCAGGAAGGCACTCATATGCAATGTGGCAAAGCCTTTTGATGGAGAACATGGTCTGGGTCCAGGTGGGAACACAGCAGCTTTCTGGACGCAGTGACCTCCAAGCTGAGTCTGAAGGTGAACGGGAGTTGCCCGGATGTCACAGTCAAGGTGAAAAGACAACTACTGGCAAAGGGAAGTGAGTCCACACTCACGAGAAGTTGGGTACAACTGGGGCGGGGCCAGGCCTGTCCCGTAGGGCCTGTGCTGCCAGAGAATGTTCTCTCTCAGACAGCCTCATCAGAGCAGCAGGGAGCCATCAGATGGTGCTTGCCCAAGCTATTCTGGCTGCAGCAGGAGGACCAATTAGGAGAACTTGAATAGAAGCAGCAGCAGCCCCAGGGAGGAAGCGAGAAATAATGAGGGTCCAGAGGAGGGGAGATGGGGAAGGTTAGCAGATAGCATGTAGGGGATGGGCAGACAGAGGAGTCCAGGATGCAAGGTTGGAACCCCAAGACTCCAACCCTGAAGGCAAGGGCCAGAAGGGTAGCCCACTGTGAAAATCGAGGGCTATCCTGGGACAGGGTGGGGGTGGGGCAGAGGTATGGCCCTCAGGAGGCCAGGCAGAGAGGAGTTTCAGGAATGAGTAAGCCAAGGGAGGTGTTGAGAACGGGGAGCATGGCCACTGGGTTCTCCCACCAGGGGAGGAGATTTAGGGCAGGAGAGGCATGTTCAGTAAGGGCGAGGAGTCAGCAGAGAGGAAAGAGGATGGGCCAAGGCTGAGGTAGGACAGCAGAAAGGGCATATGCCTGGGAAGGTCCTGGCAGGCGCCTTAGCCAGGGGGCACTACTTGAGGCCAGGGAGAGAAGGCAGAACAGGCCCCATGTCAACTTCCATAGGGTCCAGGTGTGCTGGGAAACCCAGGCTGCCTGAACTGCACTGAATACCTGTGTGGCCACCCCCAGCCCCCACCCAGGCCACCAAGGCTGAGGACAGTTGTAGGCTGGGGAAGCCCTCACTCAAGTGAAGGAGCTGGTGAACGTGGCGTATGGCCCACAGACCACTTGCAGTCTGAAAAGGGAGGTGCCCCTCCAGCCTTCCTCAACCCCCGGCCTCCCAGCTGCACCAGGAGGCACCACAGGGCCTGGGAGGTGGTACGGGTGCTAGAGCTGAGACCAGCCAGGAAGGCTGGAATGCTCCAAGACCTGTCCGTGTGCGTGTGTGTGCATGTGGTGGGGGACAGACCCAGAGAAGGGAAGGTGGCCAGCTCTGACTGTTCCTCACACCAATCCCACTGCCCAACACAGGCTTGGCCTATGGGAGGCATGGAACCATGGTTTTCTTCCTTTCTTTTTATTTTTCATTAGGCTCCATGCATAACGTGGGGCTTGAGCCCATGACCCTGAGATTAACCGTTGCATGCTCTACAGACCCAGCCGGCCAGGAGCCCCAGAACCAGAGTTTTCTATGAATAAACAGTGAACACACAACTCAGCTGCTGAAGGAACACGTTAAGCCACTGCCTCCCTCTCTCCCTCAGCAACCTAGCAGGGAATAAGGATTGGAAGAAAATGAAAGCTTATCCCAGCCTCCTGAGGGGTCCCATATAGACACAAAACCACGAAGGGGGCATGTTTTAAAGTATGTTCCACAGCAACTGCCTAGCCCAGCGTGCTATCAGGAAAGGGGTCCACATCAAATGACTCTGGGAAACACTGCTTATGTTGTCCACCTCTTGGAAACTCACATGGGAAACATGTAAAGGGCTCGAAATTTTGCCGTACAGAATCCTATCCACTGCCCGAGTTTTCTGGCCACAAACCTCTGCCGGCCTGCCTTACTTTTTACACAACGCCTACTGACCTTTGGAAAGCTGCAATCACGTGGGACACACTAGGGAATGAATCTTCCACGGGCCGGGTATACAGTCACCAGAAGCACGTCTGGGATATAGCCAAGGGGACCAGTCCCCTTGGGGGAAGAGTCACGTCTGCCAACGTTTCTCCACTTCCGGCAGTGAGAGATGGTGCCAGACGGCTCAGCCCTCTCCCGGGCCCAGCCGTGGCCTCTGTGCAAGGCAGTGGTGCTGCCTACTGATGAGCTAGACTCGTGCTGTCCCATCCAGCGGCCACCAGCCACACGTGGCTACTTGGGTATAATTTTAAGTGAAAAATTTTTTATTAGAATTTTGTTACTTCAATCAAGAAAATAGAATTTCGTTCCTCAGTCTCACTGGCCATAGTTCAACTGCTCGATAGGCACGTGTGCCTAGGGGCTACTGGCCAGGGCCATTCCAGAACATGTGCACTGTGGCAAAAAGTTCTATTGGACGGAGCTGCTCCAGAAAAACCACCAGTGGCCAGGGTGAAAAATAGACGGGGTGGGAGGGGCAGGCTGGCGGCTGGGCCCTGGAGGAGGGGGTGGGCGGGGAGGTTCTACACAGGGGCGTGCAGGGCAGCAGGCTGGGATGAGGGCACCCAGATCAGGCCCTCTGAGAGCCTGGCCCCAGGCAAGGGCATTGAGGGATGGGCTAGATGGGAGTAGGGTGGGGACAGGGCTCAGAAGTCCTCCTCAGAGTAAAAACTGGTCCGACTCTGGGCTTTGCCACTGCTGTGTCAATTTGGACACAACCCTTACTTCCCTCTCGTCTCCTCATCTATGAAACAGGGACCCCACCCCACCAGGCCTAAAACGGGGCCTTAGACCAATCTGCGTGGCCTGTCCTCAACTCCCCATCTGAAGACCCCCCCGGCTCCACCCCGACCCCTGCCCTTGCCTCATCTTTCTGCACAGCGCCTGTCTCTACCTGGCGTTACGATATGTCTCAGTTGTTATCTGTCTGTTCCAGAAGGATGCCACAGCCAGGAGTGTAAGCACACACTCATTCTCATTCCTGCTATACAGATGATGCTGAGAGTGAAGCCTGCACACAGCAGGTGCTTAGGGCGCATGCTGCCCACCCTTGCCCAGACTCCTCCCTGCCTATACACACTCCCTGAAGGAGCCCACCTCCCCTGCACCCTGCACCACCCAGGAGAGCTGGATGACTAGCTGATAAGGGGCTAGGACACTCTGGCCCTCTGCTCCCAAGACAGCACAAATGCAGAGCCCTCCTGGGGTCAGGTGAGGCCATACGTGTGCCCAGCTGCTTCCCCTCCCCCCCTTACAGGTGTCACCCGAGGCTTGCCCTCAGGGAATCCCTTGCACCTCCAACCCCACCACAGGCTCTGCTTCTACGGCTGTGCTTCTCCAAGTATAGTTCTCAAACCAGCAACACCAGCACTTGAGAACTTGTCAGAAACACAGAGTCTCAGTCTCCTCTCCAGACCTCCCGAATCCAAAACTCTGGGAGTAGGGACCAGTGATCTGCATCACGACAAGCCTTCCAGTGGATTCCAATGCTTAAGCAAGTTGCAGAACCACTGCTCTAGCGAACTTGAGCCCATAGTGCTGAATGAATGAATGAATGAATGAATGAATGACATAAACAGAGGAGGTTTTACCACCCCAGCCTAATGCCCACTGTCCACCAAAAGGCCTGGCCTGCGAGCTTCCCCAGTAGAGACTGGCTACAACCCCATGTGGAGGCCCCAACTGCTTGGTTTGGGTCAGAACTTTCCACCAGTGGAAGTGGGAGCAAAAGGAGAGACAGGAAAAAAATCCACACCATCATCTCAGTTGATGAAGAAGGAGCCTTTGGCAAAATCCAACACCCTTTCATGATAAATTCCATCAACAAACTAGAAACAGAAGGGAACTCTGCCAGGCTGGCAGAGGGCATTTATCATACACACGTGCACACGCAAACACACACACACACACACAATCACATAGCTATCACCATACACAGTGCTAAAAAACTGGAAACCTTCAGCCTAAGATCGGGAACAAGAGAGGGATACCCACTTTTGCCCCTTCTATTCAACCTCACACTGGAAGTTCCAGCCAGAGCAATTAGGAAAGAAGTAACAGGTCTCCAAACTGTAAAGGAAGAAGTAAAACTAATCTCTATTCACAGATGGCATAATGTTAGCTACAGAGAATCCTAAAGAATACACACACACACACACACACACACACACACACACACACCCCTATTAAACTGAAGAACTTATCCAGCAAAGTTGCAGGATCCAAGATCAACACACAAAAATCAGTTGTATTTCTATACCTTAGCAACAAATAATCCATAAAGGAAATTTAAAAAGCAATTCCATTTAAAATAACAATGGAAATAATAGAATACTTGGGAATAAATTTAACCAAGGAGGTGCAAGACCAGTATACTAAACACTACAAAACACGGCTGAAAGAACTTAAGAATCTAAACAAATGAAAAAATAACCTGTGTTCATGGGTTCAAGACCTAATATTGTAAAGATGGCAATACTTTCCGGATTCCTCTACAGAGTCAACACAATCCCTATCAAAATCCTGATGGCCTCTTTTGCAGAAATAGAGAAGCTGATCCTATAATTTATATGGAATCTCAAGACACCTCAAATAGCTGAAAAACCTTGAAAAAGAACAGACTTAGAGAACACGCAATTTCCAATTTCAAAACTTACTACAAAGCTTCAGCGATCAAAACAATATGGCAGTGGCATAAGAGAGACATATACATCAACTGAATAGAACAGAGAGTCCAGAAGTAAATCCATACATCTATGGCCAACTAATTCCCCACAAGGGTACCAAGACTAGTCAATGGGGAAAGTGTTGTGTCTTTAGCAAATGGTGCTGGGAAAACTGGAGACCACATGCAGCAGATTGAGGTTGGGCCCTTGCCTCACACCATATACAAGAATTAAGTCAAAATGGGCCAAAGACCTAAACACAAGCTAAAACTCTTAGAAGAAAACATCGGGGTCAATCTTCATGACCTTGGATTTGGCAATGGATTCTTAGATGCGACACCAAACACACAAGCAACAAAAGATGAAAAAGATAAGTTGAGGTTTAGCGACATTCAAAACTTTTATGCATCCAAGGACACCAGCAAGAGAGCGAAAATACAACCTACAGAATGGGAGAAGATATTATTGGCAAATCACATAACATCCAGAACATACAAAGAACTCTTAAAACTCCATAACCAAATGTCTTAATTGGGCCTGTGACTTGAGCAGACACGTCTTCAAAGAGGCGATATAAATGTCCACCAAGTGGCTGAAAAGATGCTCAGTGCTATTGACTGACAGGGAAATGCACATTACAGCCACAATGAGATACCGCTCCATACCCACTAAGGTCGCTGCAGCCAACCAACCAACCAAACAAACAAAAACCATAAAATAACAAGCGTGGGTGAGAATGTAGAGAAATTGGAACCTTTGTGCACAGTTGTTAGGAATGTAAAACGTGCAGTTGCTGTGGGGGTCATTTTGCTCGCCCCTTGGTTACCCTGTGACCAGCAATTCCACCCCTAGGCATATAACCTAAATAACTGAGTACAGGGACTCAGATATGGACTTGTACATGCGTGTTCATAGCAACAAAAGGCTAAAAGCTGGAAGCAGCCCAAATGCCCATCAACTGAGAAACGGATAAACAAAATGTCTATCCACACAACGGAATATTATTCAGCCGCAATGAGGAATGAAGCGCAGACTCACGCCATGGGATGGATCATTCTTGAAAACGCTACGCTTGTGCTTGCTGATAGAAGCCTCACGCCAAAGGTCACGTGCTGTGTGACTCCACGCATGTGAGGCCTCCAGAAAAGGCAAGTGCAGACAGCTAGAACACAGGCTGGTGGTCGCCAGGGGCCGGGGAGAAGGGGAATGGGAGCAGCGGCTTTGTGGGTACCAGTTTCCCCTCGGAGCGACGAAAATATTTTGGAACTAGACAGCAATGGTCGCACCACATCGTCAATGTAACAAATGCCACCGATGTTTACACTTTAGGATGGCTACTGGCTAAGCTATCTGAATTTTACTGTAATTAACAAGAAAAGGAGACAAGAGCCCCCTCGGAGAAGAAGAGAGAAGTGAGAGAGAGAAATCAGAGGCCCGGGGAGGGGGCCCAGTTCCCCAGAGACTCTCTAAGCCTTTAGCCCCCTGGTGTTCTGGTGCGAGGGTCTGTCTCCCTCCCAGACAGGACTCCGAGTGCTGGGAGGTCGGTGACCAGGCCCAAGAGGTGTCTGGACTTCCTGAGGCTCAGGTGAGCTTGGCTTCTCTCTCTCTCTTGCATGCCGCATACCCAGTCTGAACCGCAGAAAATTCTACTGTTTCCTCTTCTTTGCAAACTCCAACTCCTACCACTCCCCCAAAATCCACAGCCGCTGTTTCCAGCCTCGTCTGAGAGCCCGGATCTCTCACCAGATTATTGCGACGACCTCCTTCCTCACTGATCTTCCTGCTTTTGTCTTGCCAGCCTCTTCTCATCACAGCTGCCAAGCAATCCTGCTAAACCCTAGATCAGACCACATCCCTCAGCTTAACACACTCCTTGGCTCCCACCTCCCTCAGAGCAAACAGCAGTGGCACCAAAGGCCCCCGTGTGGTCTGGCCCCTGATCATTTTCTGACACCATCTCTTGCCAGTCTCCCTCCCGTTCCCTCCGATCCAGTGGCAATACTCCTGCAGTATACTCCTGCCTCAGGGCCTTTGCACTTGCTAATCCTTATACTTGGAATGCACTCTCTCCAGATGCCCACATAGCTCACTCCCTCACTGCCCTCAGTCCATGATCACATGTCAGTAAGTCCCTCCTTGACCTCCTTATTTCAAACTGCAGCCCCTACTCCCCCTTTCCTGCTATACTTTCATCCATGGCACCGAGTGCCTTCTAACACACCATATCATTGACTTGATTATCGTGTCTATTGGCTGACTCCCCCAGATGTCAGCTCCATAAGGAGAGGGACTCCATCTCTTTTGTTCTATCCTGCCTCCCCTGGAACAGAGCACGGTGCTCATTAAACAGTTGCCGGATTAAAAAACAAAACAAAACAAAACACTTGCCATATAAAGGTATCCCGAGCACCGCCTAGCTCAGGGTGCACAAGGACGAGATGTCAGATCTGTGTCATGCCACCCCACACCCCAGGCAAACTGTCACTGGGGTTAGCAGAAGGCAGGAGCCTGGCCCTGGCCCAACCCAACCAGCACCTTCAGTGGGGCAAACTCTGGGCCTTTCGCACAGTAGGCGCTCAATACACATTTCTTTCCCTGAATGGCCATCACCTGGCAAACATCAGGTACTGTATCCCCTTCAATGCCTGGATGACTAAGCATCGAAGGCCACACCAGGCCAGGGCCAGGCGTGAGCCCTGGAACATGGGTGAGGCAGCACAGGGGAGAGGGTGACCTCCCACAGTGCACACAGAACAGCTGAGGAAACCAGCAGGAACTCTCCAGGGCACTGTTCCAGATGCCCGCAGCAGAGAAAAAAAAGAAAAGGAACATTGCAGAGAGCTGGGGGGAGAGGGGAAGGGGATGAGGATGAATAGAGGCAAGGGGAATGCTCCTGAGCTGCAGCCCCTAAGTGCCAAAATGGGCATGGTGGTTCCTGCCTGAGCATCAAGGGCACATCATACCATGTGGCTCTCCCATGGTATCTGGAACAAAATCCAAACTCCGCCCACGGCTTGCAAGACGCAGCGTGGCCTGGTGCTGCTGGCCTCCCTGACCACATCTTGTGCCACCTCAGCTTTTTATTCCCTTGAGCATCCTTCTTCCCTCTAGGAGGCAAAGTCCCCTCCCCCTGTAGGTATGTGGTTCTGGAACATTCTTCCTTCAAAGCTCCACACGCTCTTCATTCTTTTGTCTCAGCTCAAACCTCACCTCTGTGAGGCCCTCCCCGACCACCCAGTCACCCTCCACCCTCCACTTAAGTTACCCTCTATTTTTTTTCCCTTCACAGCCCTTGGTACTCTGTGAAATCCTCTTGGGCCGTTACTTCTTTATTTCCAGTCTTCCACAACAAAAATGCAAATCCATGGGAGCAGAGAAACTTGCTTATTCTTCATTTTGTACCCAGTACACAGTCAGTATTTGGTATAGATGTGTTGAATGACTGAATGCTTGACCTTAGTAGGTGTGATGGAAATCAGCCTGTTTCTCTTTTTGCTCTTGCTGTCAGGGAGCTCCAAGCCAAATATATAAGCTCAACCATAGCATCTTGGTTAATCCTTTCAGTTGGCATGTCTGAGTGCTCCTGCTGCCCCTGACCTCAATTGCCTACTCAGGTCTCAACCTGTTAATACTTTTTTTTAATTATTACCTATCACATAGTAAGCTGCCTTTAGGCTTTTGGGGGCCCAAGGCCAGGGACACAGTCAGCCCTGCACAGTTCCCCTGAAGGCTCCTCAAGCAGGTGGCATCCTGGAGCCTAGCCCCCCTCCCCCTCAGCTTTATTCTGGCACATTCACATTCAATCCACCCTGGTCCCACTCTGTTCTGGTCTCTCCCTGCCCGGACCCGTCGTCATCAGTCCCTGTTCCCCACCCTCACCCTCTGGACTCTGGAAGGCATGTCCTCCTGGCCCAGCTCCTGGGCTGTGGACTGTGACCACGCATGTCCAGGCCCCAGGAAACCAGGGCAGCCAAGGACTGGGCTTCCTGCCAAGGCCTCGCACACCTCTCTCTCCCAGGAGCCAGGTTGCAACCTCTTCCTGGTAATCTTTCATGAGCTGACACTGTCACGGCTTCATCTAGAATTCTCACAGCTCCGGCCAGAGTGGGGGAGGAGGGCGGGTAGCAGCCGTGACCAGGAACCAGGAAGACAGACTGGCTTCTGGATGCCCTGCTTGGGGTCTCCCTGAGGGCTGCTGGACCTCCTGGGTGACCTTGAGCAGGGCCTAGGCTTTTCCACCTATAGAGGGGAGGGGCCTGGTGACCTCTGGCATGTGCTGTGGCACTGAGTCTAAGACAAGGTGGGGGTCGGGGCTCTGGGCTCCCACACTGTTGGCAGAGGACCTGTGGCATCCCCGACCATGCCCCCACCAGGGCAGGCTGGCAGCACCAGGTTCTGACGCACCTCCCCAGCCTCGCTTCCCCTCTAGACGAGCTCCCCACGCAGAGGCTTCAGAACCTCAGCACTGATGACAGCTTCACGAGCTCCTCTGGAAAAAAGTCACAAGCAGGCAGCCTGGAGGCCCAGTTTGGTCTGCGGGTAGGATTTACAAATGTTGAAATGAGCTGCCGCATTAAGAAACCAGGGACTGCCACTTAATCTGAATTTCCCACTTTTCTCTGAAAGCCAGGCCTTCTGGCCACATGGGGCCCCCAGGGCAGCTGCGAGGCAGCCACCCACTTGGGAAGGGGCAGGAGCCCCCCAGTTTGCCCCATACACCACCACTACCACCTGCCTGGCCACTTGTATATATCCCTTGCTCAGACCTGGGGAGTTTCACACTAGTTTTTGGCCCAACAGTTTTCAACAAGTCTTTAGCAGCAGAAGCTCTTAGAAAAGAACCTCAAACGTCAGCCCGATATAAAAATAGACCTATGTGGGACAGCTTTGGTTGGATAAAGACAAGGAGCTGGCGTCCCCTCACCCAGCATGTCAGCAAGGGTCTCCAAGGCCTGTTCATAGAACACAGATTGAAAGGCACTAATGTAGAAGCTCTATGAAGGTGCAAACTCCGCCAAGTGGTCGTCCCTGCTTTCATACCCCCAGGGATGGGGAGCTCACTACCCCCTGGAGCAGCCTAACCCATCCCTGGTATCTGCCTTTTTGACACCTCTCTCCTTCTCTTGGGGACCACAAACTCACATGATCCCCCTGCATGAGGGGCAGGAATGGAGCCCCTTGGGGCTGTGCTTCCCCAGACCGAGCTGCCCCTGCTCTGACCACCCCTCCTGGTCAGCAGCCGTCCCCAGGCCCCAGACCCTGTACCTTGAGCTCGTTGAGATAGCGTCTCGTGTGCACCACCAGCAGATCCTCGTCCGAAGCCTCCCGTGCCTCCACCAGCATGCCATCTGACAGAAGCTTCTCTTCTGAAACCACAAAGTGGGCACCCTGCTTCCCTGATGGCCTCATGGCCGACCCGGCTCCAGACCACCCCTCGGAACAGGCTGCAGGCTTAGCCTCTGCTAGCCCTGCCCCAGAGGAGGTGGGAAACGGCTGGCTTTTGAAAACAGGTCGCCTCCCAGGCCAGTGTGGACAATGGCCAGAGGGCATTAGGCATTGGGCATGAGGCAATCCTTGGGTTTCCCAAGCCACCAACAGCTGAGAGGTGAGCTGGACAGCTTTCACAGGAGGTGGCACATGGGTCGATAAGGCTGACTCAAAATGAGAAAAAGCCTTATCAGTTCTCCCTCTCCACCTTCTGGTGATGTCACGGGAGGCCCAGGGTGGTGTGGTCTTTCAGGCCTGCCTAACCCTCGCTCATCTCCCTTCTTAACCCAAAAAGCAGCGACCTCACAGACTGCAGCACCCTGAAGTGAATCACAGTTTTCCTGCATTTATGTTTTTACCACGACCTTCTATTTATGGCCAGTGAAACTGGCTTTTCCCATTTAGATGATATAATGTTTCCTTTTAAAACAAGTTTACTTAAGTTTTTTTTTAAGCAGAGGCTAAGTCAATTAAAAAAAAAATGAAGTAAATAACGGAGCAGGTGGTATAAGGAAACGGCAAGGTCCCCAGAGTGGTTTGCAAATAACTGATGTTGGGGAAACACTGCAGTATTTTATCACCCCTCACATCCACCAGACAAGATTTGCTCTGTTTCGCCAAAGAAGAAACAGGAAGTGGTCTGGGGCACAGTGAGAACAGGACCATGATGCTCTGGGTTCTAGGGAATCAAAGGGACAAGGTCAGAATCCAAAGAAACTGTTTTAACGTGTAACCCTTAGAAAGCAAATGATCCCATACATTTCCTGCACATAGCTCCACATACAGAAGGCACTCTCCATCGCCCCTCCCCCCAACAATATTCCAAGTCTCCCCACTGCCTTCAGGCAAAGGGCCAGCTCTTTTCCTGGCAGCACCATGTGGCCCCTGCCTCCTTTCCACCCACATCCTCCGAGGAGGAAGGAGGGAACTCAGGAGGACGGTCAGCTCAGAGATGAGGGAGACAAGGAATCCTATGTTGAGCTACTGGGTAATGCAGGATCCCAAGAAAGGGCAATGGGGGGAGTGACTCAGGCTGAGTCTGCTGGAAACAGTGCATGAAGGGCCATAGTCAGGGAAGCAAGATGAGCAACAGGCTGGCTCCACGTATTCTCACCATCCTGGCACACCACTTGTCCTTCTTCTACTTAATAGTTTTCTTTGAATGCTCACTCTGGTTACTATTGCAAATGGAAAATCCAAACCAATTGCCATAAATAGAAAAACCCAAAATAGAAAACATATGCGATACAAACATACTGCTATTAATCTGTAATTTGATTCTATTTTCTGCAACAGTGTGGCTCGCTCTAGATTTGTTAAAAAGGGAGATGCGCTTAGGTGTTAAAGACAGGCTAGCCCCAAAGCGAAACTGTCTCCATGGCATGATCAGGATTGTGTGATTTAAAGATCCACCATGCCTCTTCCTATGCCAGGTAATGTTCCCTACTTCTGTTAACTGAGGAACCCCTAATGCAGGGAAAAGGGAGAATATTCTCGCACTAGCCTGCTGTGATGCCTGAATTTCCCACCTAAACCAGACCCCTGGATTACAAACCGAAGTAGAAAGCACAATCTGGAGCACCACCTTGCTCAGCGGAATGAGCTGTGACAGGTGCGAGCCTGAAGCTCTGGGTTCCAGACCCCACTCTGCTACTTGGTCGCTGTGTGACTTTGGGCATGTTTCCTAACCTTTCTCGGCTCCAATTTCCTCCATCTGCAATCAGTAGGGTTTGGAGCAAAGGCTCTCTAGTTCCTGGACTCTCGGAGCTTATGGGGAACAGACACTGGATTGCTCTAAACTTCACCTTCCTGGTGTCCATCCTTAATCAGCCCCCCTTCTACTGGGCCTCCACGGACAGGGACAGGACTTAAGCCCACAGTGATGGGGAGCAGTGAAGGTCTGAGGCAGGGACATATCATGCTCAGACGCCTGTACTGAAAAGACTCTGCCCGCATGAGTGGAAGGCAGTCTGAGGGCTGAGAGTGGAGGTGGGAGACTGCGGCTTGTGTCAGGGAAGACACAGGGAGGGGCCGGGAGAGAGGGGTGGGTTGGAAGAAGCAGCTGTAGGGTCTGATAGGGCCTTCCATACCTTTCAGGAAGCTGATCACCTTGCCCCATTTTCCCGCATCAAAGGGGTGCAGTTTCTCCAGGCCCATGAAGGTTATGTTGTAGCGTGGTGAATACACGATGGGCCAGCGTGTCTCCGGCACATGCTGGTACAGCTGAGTTGTGTGTGGCCTTCCGTGTGCACAGGGACAGACAGAGACAGGGGCAGTCTCAGTGTGGAAAGCAGCCTCCTCCTCGCTGCCGGCTGACTTTGACCACACAGCTCCACAGCCGCAGGAAAAGGGCCTCTTAGCAACAGCAACGACGGTCATGAGAGCAGCTCCTCACTGAGCATTGGCTCTCTCCCTGCACTGTCCAACCCAAACCTCACCGGAGCCCTGGGAGGTAGGCACCACCGGTCCCAACAGAGGCTTGGAGGGGGAACCAGGCGTGCCCAAGGTCACACTGCGGGTGGGTGCAGCACCGGCTGTGCACCCAGGTGTATCTGGCTGCCAGGCCTCGGCAGGTCCCCTCCACATTATTACAATTATCCTAAAAAGCTGTGTGGCCCTAGGCCTCAGTTTCCTTAAGTAAAACATGTGGCTGTCGCGAGATGATGCACCGAAACAGCTGAGCACAGAGAGCGCCCTATCCCTGAGAGCTGGGGGTGGGGATGACAGTTCCCAGAAACAGCAGGTCGGGGTTCACGCAGACTGAGGCCCAACCCGCAGCCAGGAATGGAGATCACCTCAGCCTAGCCGCGCAGCTGACCCCCCTCCCCCCCATTACACCTCCGCACAGGGACCAGAAACCCGGCGCCAGCTGTTGCCACTGCGGGAGGCCTCCGCACAGCCGGTGGAGCCCGGGATAGGGCAGACGTCAGACCCGCGCCTGTCGCTGGGCCCCGCCCGGGTCGGAGCCCCGCGACCCTCACCGGTCCCTCGGACCGCAGAGAAGTGGCGCGAGGCCGGCCTGGGCGCACCCGACCCGAGCGCCCCCTCGCCCGCCATACCTGGGCACGCACCTGGCGGCCCGCCGGGTAGCCCGCGCACTCGCGCTCCCGCCCACGGGGACCCCTGGGAACCCCGGGGTCTTGGGTTGGCGCCCCACCCCGCGCCCCCACCCCTGCCTCACTCACATCCCGGGGCCGGGCCCTCCCTGCGCTGGCCACTGCTCGGCGACCGGGCGGGGCAGGGCACGGCCCCGCCCCGGACACGCCCCCGGCCTCGGCCTCCTCCGCTGGGGGCGGAGCTCCGGCAGGCTCGACTCCGCCCCGCTCGGGCCCGCGCCTGCGTCACAGAGCGATGGAGTCCCGCAGCGCACTCGCCGGCCGATCGGGGGCCACGCCTCCAACGCCCATCAAGCGCGACGTGCCGCTTTGCGCAGACAAATGCCCAGTAGAATCCCGCTTTGCTCGGAGAGTCACGCCCCCTAAGGGGAGGGCCGCGCGAGTTTTCACCAGGCTCGCCGCAGACATTTGCCAAGTGCGGGGTCGCCCCGCCCCGGGGGAGGGGCCACCCTATGCCCCGCCCCCCGCCGGCCGGGCTCCCCTGCGCTCTCCCAAGGCTGGGACTTAGGCCGCCTGGTTTCCCGGCGGACTCCGCGGCATGCGCGCTGTGTGACCTTGGGCCAAGCGTGCGCGCTCTGGGGTCTCTGTTTCCACGGGTAAAATGGGATGGTGTGGTGCTCTGGCCCTGCCATCTGGAACCTACTGGAATCCATGACCTCTCCGACTTGAGGCCCTCGCGCGCTCTCCCCGCCGCATCTGTGGGGACTCCCAGGTGAGACAAGCACTCCCTACACGTCATTTGGGCTCTCTGAGCCTCAGTTTCCTCGTCAGTACAGCCGGGCTGGTGATCCAGTCTTAAGGGGACAGTCGGGTGTCCGTGCTCACTCCCCTGTCTCCCCTCCCCAAACCAAGCCAAGCCCGAGCGACAGCTGGGAGTGTCTTGGGGCTGGACCCTGGGACGAGGCTCCAACAATACAGCCCCAGAGGCCAGAGACAATGGGCCTCTCTGTAGGCCCAGCTGTCCCCGCCAGCCAAACAAGCAGCTGACCCGAGGGCTGCCAGGAACAGGGATCCCTGGTGGCTCCGTGAGGGCGCCCGTGGGCGTGACAGAGTGGGGCACCGCGAAGGGGAAGGACCCAGACTTTTCAACAGTGCCCTCCAAGTGCCTGTCACTTGAATGCATAATGGCACTGGATTCTCACAACCAAATCCTATGAGGGGCTGCTGTCATCACCTCAATTTTTTCATGAGGTGAGCTGAGGTCTGGATTAAACCTAGACTAGGCCACCTGTCAGCACCATGACCTTGGGCAAGTTGCTTAGCTCTTTAGTCCTTTATTTCTGCATGTGAAAATGGGGTGATGCCTTCCCACCTACCTCATGGGGAAGTTGAGATCATCAAAAGAGATCATAATACTGATTATTATTTAAAGAGCACCTAGTGTGTGTTAGGTTCAATTCTAAGAGCTATGCTCACTTAATCCTTGTAACAACCCTAGGAGGTGAACTATGGTTATTCCCATTTTACAGATGAAGAAACTGAGGCACAGAATGGTGAAATAACTTGCCCAAAGGTCAAGGATATAGACAGATGTAAACCATAGCCACAGAAGGAAAAAAGTAATATCTATATATATCTATATCTATATCTATATCTATATATATATATATTTTAACATTTATTTATTATTGAGAGACAGAGAGAGACAGAGAATGAGCACGGGAGGGGCAGAGAGAGGGGAAGACACAATCCAAAGTAGGTTCCAGGCTCTGAGCTGTCAGCACAGCCCGACGTGGGGCTCAAACTCACAAACCACAGAGATCATGACCTGAGCCAAAGTCAGATGCTTAACTGACTGAGCCACCCAGGCACCCCCCCCCCCCAAAATAATATTTAATAACAAGAGGCAAGAAAGTGTGTGCAGTGACCCTGTTTCATTGTGAGAAGTTCATCTCTGGGAACTTTGTGTGGTTTGGAAAGCCACACAGATAAATAAGCCCGTTGTTGGGAGAATGAGGGCATGGGGCAGGCTGGAACGAGGAAAGCCACAACCAAAAAGAGTGTGAGATTGCTCTGGGTGAGAGGGTTTTTAAGCTGTCCCCTGTGTGGCTGAGGAGGGAGGTGGTCTGACGAGCCCGGGGGCTTGGGAACACCTTCCAAACAGCATGCCAGCCTGGACCACTGACCCACACTATCACCCGAGGGAGAAATAAACCGTTATTATTCATACTGAGTGTTTGGGAGGCTCTTTGTTACAGTATCCTAGCCAACGCACTGCGCTGGGACACAGCCGTGAACGTGAACCCGGCAGGCAAGATCTGAAAGCCTTGGTCAAGCTTGGTTTAGTGGCAGATACAAATGTTAAACAAGGAGACAATCAAATTGCAAACTAATCAGGGCATGAGCCGAGGAGTGGCAGAGAAAGAAGGTGCCCCCTGATTTAGGCAGTGGTCATGAAGCACCTTTGAAGAGATGGTTGTTTTTCGCTTTTTAATCACGTCTACCTTATTTTAAAATGTCATTGTGATGTAACAAGACACTGACATATTGCACATTACAGACTTATTACCCGCCCCCCCCCCCCGCTTTGTGCAATCTTAGAATATATTTCATCTTCAGATGAATACAAAACCCTGAAAACATAACACCCCTTTTGGAAAATGCAGGCATGCAAATGACAACGTTAACTGCAGAAATGCACCAAAGAGGAATAATAAATGGCATGGATCCAATATTTCAATATTAGTTAATATTAGTTAAATCGGCATAATATTGAAACCAGGCCCTTTAAGTTCTAGTAAGCACTCTATTTCCATTCCAGTCCCTTGCAACAATAACAACAATATTAACTAGTGTCCTTTAAACTCTTAAGAGTGCCAAGCACTATTAAACATATGCAACGTGGTTTATTATCTGTTTTATTGATAAAGAGATGATTTATTTCCTTATTTTTATTTTAGAGAGAGAGCAAGCTAGTGGGGGAGAGGAGCAGAGAGGGAGAGAGAGAAGAAATCTTAAGCAGGCTCCACACCCAGCATGGGGCTCGAAGGGGAGCTTGACGACGGGCAGATCAACCGGGAGATCCATCCCATGACCCTGAGACCATGACCTGCATCAAAATCAAGAGGGGGCCACTCAACCGACGGAGCCAGCCAGGTACCCCGATGAAGAGATTATTTTCAAAGTTTATTTATTTATTTGAGAGAGACAGGGACAGCAAGGCCGGGAAAGGAAGAAATGATGTTTCAATGAGCGGAAGACATGGCAAGTGCAAAGACTAGAGGCCAGGTGGAGCAGGAGAAGGTAGTGTATGTTTTATTTCTACCACAATGGGAAACTGCATACCAGGCAGAGCCCCAATAGGATAGAGCAGACCCATTCAATAGGGTTTAATGAAAAGAGTTCAGCAAAGGGGCGATTTACCCCAGTGTGTGGGCATGGGGAGGATGGTGTTGTAAGGAAATCAATGGGCTGGTGCAGTCCCTGGGCTGTCAATAGTGGGGAGTCACTAACCCCGAA
This sequence comes from Prionailurus viverrinus, assembly GCF_022837055.1. Taxonomy (NCBI): domain Eukaryota; kingdom Metazoa; phylum Chordata; class Mammalia; order Carnivora; family Felidae; genus Prionailurus; species Prionailurus viverrinus. Next base: position 55,500,937 of record NC_062562.1, read on the forward strand.
ACCTGAAATAAGGAGGAGGGGGAGCGGTTTCCTAGAAGCAACAGGAGACTCAGTGATGGGGTGAGGGGCCCCCCGGTGAAAAGCTGTGGCTAGAGAGACACAGTCACTGCCGAAACTGGGAGTAAGTCAGGGAAATACCCCAACTTTTCTCTCCTCCCACCCTCTGACTCCCGTCGGTGCCTCCCATTGGCCGAAACCAACTGGGAGCCAAAGACCAAGGACGCCCAGGTGATGGCATCCAGGGGCATAAGCTTTGTTTGGGGGTACACAGAGCAGGTGAAAACTGTGGCCAATGGATCTGGGAGGTGGGGGCTAAGTGGAGAATAACCAGAGGTGTTCTAGATGACCTTGAAGATCTCTCCAGCCCTCTCTGAGCCAACTCTGTAACAGAAATGGATTGGACTCAAAAACTTCCCCTCTTGCTAATACTGGCTGCAAGCATCTTGTTGTTCTTGAGCACTTAACAGGGACTGTCACTGTGGAAACCTGATACTCAGGGTTGGTCACTGGTACCTACCATCCAAACCACCAGCCCTGGAGAGGGTCCAGCCAGGTGACCAGGTGATGCCCAAAGGTGGAGAAATCATGGCACCTGTGAGATCCCCTGGCCTCGGGCTCTGCCAGATCAGGTTGGCGGGGCCCCTGGAGACCAGCAGAGAGGTTTGGACAGCCTGGGAAGGATGAAATCATTACTCCCATCTCTGGGCTCCTACGGGTTTGCTCTGCCAGGGAGGACTGGCCCTGAGGGAGTTCCACAGCCACGAGAACTCATTAGCTCACAGTGCTGCCTGGATACTCACTCCAGGGCACGTGAGGCCAACAAAAAAGCACACAGGCACCCAGATTCTCCCTCAACTGCACACATGGAGGGAGGCACAAACACCCCACAGCTACAGGCACACCCCCAGGCATGTACACACAAATGCACAGACACAGGCACAGATGCTCACAGGCAGACACGCACCAGCCGTGTGTTCGGCCACGGCCCAGCCCACGTCCGGCCACCCTGCTGATTCTTTGATCCTTCCCACCTCGGTTTTCCGGATGGTCCCAGGATGAAGAGGGTACGCCCCGCCATATGCTCCTGTGGACCCCTGAACCTCCCTGGAATGGGTCGTCTTCTTCGTCACTGTCCCTCTGCCCCAGAAGGGTAAGTTCCTGGAACACAAATATTGAAGGAAGAAAGGAAAGAGGGAAGGAACAGGGAACAAATGGAGGGAGGCAGAGACCTAATCGTGATAAAGATGCGACAGTATGATGTAAATATGCCAGGGCCCATTCAGGATTTGTTGGAACCGGTGTCTATACAATGGGGGAGGGGAGCTGTTTTTCAACTAGGAAGACCAAAATGATGAATACCGATGAGAGAAAGAGCCTTGGAAGGGGCCTGTGTAAGTGAGGGCCCTGGTGCTGAACAGGAAGGCTGCACCTGTCAACATGCTTGAAACATGGACATGTTTCTAATACTAACATTCTAACACATGCAGGAACACAGACACTAGAAGCCTTGAGTCCCAGACACGTATGCACATGCACACACACACACACACACACACACACACACACACACACACGTGTGCACAGCTCTAGGCTCTGGTTGCTCTCCAGCTGGGCCCTCTGGACACCAGTCTTCAGAGGCCCCTGCAGCCCTCACTTAGAAATTAGGCCCTGGCCCAGCTGCTTGCACATCAAATGAGTGTGTGCTGATGGACCCACCCCCAGGTGTGCACTTTGATGTTTCAGAGGAGTGGACTCTATTCCTGCCTCCTTACCTGCCTCTTTACCTGGAGCCCCAACCCCATGCCTACCTGCCCGCTATGAGCTGCCTTCACGCCACAGGGCCAGGGGGACAAGGTGGGTGCTGTCTCCAGAGAGGGGCTTGGCCAACATTCAGTGAAGCGTCAGCCGCTGGCCCTTAGAGCCAGCAACACCCCCCAGCATGCCTCCCCAACACATTCTACTGCCTTTTCCCAAGGATGGGACACCGAGGCCCAGGCAGGGAGGTCGTGGGCTCTGTGCAGGTTCTCTTGGGGAACAGCAGTATGTGACACGCACACACCCATCACAAGCATTTCTGGAATGCCAAAGATTATAAAAGGTTTTCTTGTTCAATGCAGGAAAGCATAAAGCAAACGAAAATGGCTTGTAATGCTGCTGTGCAGCTAATCCCAGTGGCATTTTAAAAATAATGCAGGCACACATTTAGAAAATGCAAACGGTTCCAAAAGATTACAAAGTGAAAACCCGAACCTTCCTTGCTGTCTCAGTCCCTCTCCCCGAAGATGATCACTCTTTGCATTTCCTTCCCGAATACGTTGCTGTACTGGCTTTTACTGAAGAAAAGAGGAGAATCACTCTGCCCACTATTTCGTACCTTGCCAGTTTCCCACCTAAAACACATCTCTGCAGATCTGTCCACGTCAACATGGCCCAATCTGCTGCCTTCTTTTTAATGGCTGTGCTTTATTCCATGGTCTGCTCTCTGTCAAGGTGTATTTATTCCCAGTTTCTTTGCTCTTAAACACTGTACCTGGATGTACTATTAGTATTTCCGTAGGGCCAGTTAAAGCAGAGGCACTCCATCAAAGAGTATGTGCGTTTTAAATTCTGGGAGAAATTGCCAAAATGCCCTCCAAAAGGGTGGCATTAATTTGCACTTTTATCAGCAATATACAAAAGAGTCTGTCTCCCTACACTGTTAACAATTTTGTCAAACAGAATGAAAAGTCAGATCTCAGTGTTTCTTAACAGCTTTGCTGAAACATAATTCACATGCTATACAGTTCACCCGCTTTACGTGTTTACAGTGAGGTGTTTACAGTTGTGTCTCCATCAGCATGATTAATCGTAGGGCATTTTCATCGCTCCAGAAAGAAACCCTGCAGCCATTAACAGTCACTGCCCAGTTTTCTCCCTCCCTTAGCTTCTAGCAATGGTCAATCCACTTTCTGCATCTATAGATTTGCCTATTCTGGACATTTCATAAAAATGAAATCCTATGGGGTGCCTGAGTGGCTCAGCGGGTTAAGCATCTGACTTTGGCTCAGGTGAAGGTCTCACGGTTGGTGGGCTCGAGCCCCGCATCAAGCCCGGTGTGGAGCCCCACAGCACGGAGGCTGCTTGGGATTCTCTCTCCTCCCTCCCTCTTCGCTCCTCCTCCACTCGCGCTTTTTCTGCCTCTCTCAAAATAAATAAACTTTAAAAATGAAATCATACCGTATGTGGTCTTTCGTGTCTGACTTATTTCACTTTGCATAACATTTTCAAGGTTGTTCCAAGTTGCGGCATGCATCAGCATTAACTCCCTCTGTATGGCACAACATTCCATTATGTGGATAGACCACATTTTGCGTATCCATTCATCAGACGATGGACGCTTTGGTTGTTTTGGGGCTTTGGGGCTCTTGTGAATAAGGCTGCTGTGAACATTCATGCACACGTTTTTGCGTGCATGTGTGATTTCATTTCTCCTGGGTATATAGGACTTGGTGTTGTTTTAATAGGCGCTTCTTTTTTTTTTTATTTTTTTTTAACGTTTATTTATTTTTGAGACAGAGAGAGACACAACATGAACGGGGGAGGGGCAGAGAGAGAGGGAGACACAGAATCGGAAGCAGGCTCCAGGCTCTGAGCCATCAGCCCAGAGCCTGACGCGGGGCTCGAACTCGCGGACCGCGAGATCGTGACCTGAGCTGAAGTCGGACGCTTAACCGACTGAGCCACCCAGGCGCCCCTAATAGGCGCTTCTTTTAATTTTGAGTGAGGTTGAACATCTTCAAGAATTGCCTGTTCAAATGCATTGCCTATTTTACTGTGAGGTGGTCTGCATGTTTTCTATCTGTGATATTGTGATTTATGACAAGAAATACATATTTGGTCTTCATCCCTTTCTGGGCATCAAGCCCCTAAAACCCTTGGGATTTTCTAAGCAATGAGAACCATACAAGGTGTCTTTTTTATGTTAATGGGAGTACTTTGGGAAAGCATCTGTGGGTGGGAGCTGGTTGCCAAGGGAACCATGTGATGAGAGGGCTGGAACTTTTAACTTTTAACTCCGACCTCCAAGGAGGAGAAAGGGGCTGGAGATTGAGTTTGGTCACCAATGGACAAAGGTTTAATCAACCATGTCTAGGTAATGAAACCTCCATAAAAACCCTAAAGGACTGGGTTTGGAGAGCATCTGGGCACATGAACATGTGGCGATCTGGGGAGAGGAGGATACGGAGGCTCCTCACCCTTTCCCCACACACCTTGCCCTTTAGCTCACTCTTCTATCTGGTTGTTCCCGAGTTCTGTCCTTTCATAATAACCCAGTAAGTAAACTTTTCCTGAGTTATGTGAGCTGCTCTAGCAAATTAATCAAACACAAGGAGGGGTCATGGGAACCTCTGATTTATGGCCAATCTATCAGAAGCACAGGTGACAACCTAGACTTCCGTTGGCATCTGAAGTGGGGCAGTCTTGTGGGACAGAGGGATCTGAGGCTGTCTCCTGGTAGAGAGTGGCAGGATTGAACTGTAGGATTCACAGCTGGTATCTGGGAATGGCTTGGGAGTGGGGAAAACACCCACACGCTGTACTTGGGGAGCAGGATTATAACTGGTGTCGGAATCACACTATCGATCTGGGCTCTTTGTTAATCAAGAAAATGTAGTATCGTAAACACACTTTTCCAGTTTGCCATTTGTCTTTTGACTTCATTTGTGGTATTTTGTGACATTCAAACATCAACATTCTTTATGTGTTCACAGTTACTCACCTTTCCTTTTTTTAGGCCTATAACCAGCTTAGGCAGGTGTTTCCCACCACGATGATAAATCTATCCATGACATCCTGGTTTTCGTTCCTCCTCCCTCTTCTTTTGTAACGATTCAAACTTGGATCTATGTGGGGTTTATTCTGGTGCCAGGGATAAAAATCCAGTGTTCTTTGTAGATGGTGAAATAATCGTTTCAACATTTTTGATGGAAGAACCTTCTCGTCACCACCAGTTTGAAATTTCTTTACCATAAATTTCATGTTCCAGTGTCTTCAAACCTGCTTCAAGACCCTCCAACGCAGTGCTTCTCGATCCTGGTTGCACATCAGAATCATGTGGAGGCATTTAGGGAAGCACCAATATCCGGATCCCACCCATTGGATCAGAATCTCTGGGGGGTAGGGCCAAGTATCGCTTTGTTTCATTCATCTGCTTTTTTTGGAAGCACTATATGGGTCCTAATATAAATCCAGGCCCAGGAACTAGTCACCCCACTGACTCTTCTAGCTATTTCTTCTTTTCTTAAATTTTTTTTAATGTTTTATTTATTTTTGAGAGAGGGAGAGAGACAGAGCATGAGCAGGGGAGGGGCAGAGAGAGAGGGAAACACAGAATCGGAAGCAGGCTCCAGGCTCTGAGCTGACAGCACAGAGCCTGACGCAGGGCTCGAACTCACGGACCATGAGATCATGACCTGAGCCAAAGTCAGACGCTCAACCGACTGAGCCACCCAGGCGCCCCTCGTTCTTCTTTTCTACCAAACTCTGTTTTAATGGGGTTGGCCCTGCCGTGACTCTTCTTTTTCAGAATGACCTTGGCCATTTTTCACATTTGTATTTTTCCAGATGAACTTTATTATCATTAAAAAAAAGCCTGTTATTAAAAATTAGGCCACACTGATCTTATTTTCAGTCAACAAATATTTATTGAGCACCTACTACTTGCCAGGCACTAGGGGATGGAGGAGTGAACATGATAAGAATTTCTGCCATCCAAGACCTCACCCACTATTGGAAGGGACATGCGAGTGCGGTCCAGGAACAGTTCTCTGAGGAGGTGATGTCTGAGTCTAGTCTGCATGTTATTTCTGGTCCCAGGAGGAAGGCCTGGCAGTGGTCTCCCCAGCATCCCCTTCCCCTGTGCCTTGCTGATGACACCCCAGCTTTGTTTAGGGCAGCAATGTGGCTTGCCTAGGTGACACTTTTGTTTTCCCGGGCTCTGTTGCACACAGTTCTGGCCGAGGAGGCCAGATTACGTGGGATTACTAAACCAAATGGCATTCAAAGACAAGAAAAGCTGACTCAATGCCAACAACTGCTTACCTCTAGTAGCATGAAGAAAATAAATTCTTGCGTTTAAGTCACCAAGAAATGGACTGTTTGGGGGTGCCTGGATGGCTCAACCGGTTAAGCATCTGACTCTTAATTTCAGCCCAGGCCATGATCTCACAGGTCATGAGTTCGAGCCTCACATCTGGCTCCATGCTGATAGCGTGGGGTCTGCTTGGGATTCTCTCTCTCTCCCTCTCTCTGCCCCTCCCCTGCTTGCACATGCTCTCTCACTCTCTCTCTCAAAATAAATAAATAAACAAACAAAAGAGAGATGGACTTTGTTACTTATGCCTGAAAAGCATTCCTGTTACAGCCTCCACCAGAGGCTTTGTCAAATAACCCATCCATGTTCTTGACATTGCAAATTCAACAAACAAGTAGGAATGACTTGGCAACATACAACAGTAGAGGAACCATTCTAAAACTTAACAAGATGTGGGCACCAGCATCTCGGTTTTTCTTTTAATTATGGTTTAAAAAAATAACAAGATTAATCATAACTATTTTGAAGTTTACAGCTCAGTAGTGTCGAATATATTCACATTGTCATCCGACGGAATTCCAGAACTTTTTATCTTATAAATTGGAAACTCTCTACCCATTAAAAAACAACTCCCTGGCCCCCTCCCCGGCTAGCCCTGGTAACCACCATTCTACTTTGTGTGTGAATTTTTTTTTTAAATATATATACATTGTTTATTTTCAGTAACAAATAGGTCCTATTTTCTATGCATCAAAACAAGAGTAATTGTGGCCTCCTTGATCCGGAAAAGGTATGCATGTGAGTCCAGACAAATAATATTTGTCTAATGCTAACTATTAGTGTTCTTGAAATGCCTGCACCTCTAAAGTAAAATTATATTAATTTGATCACTCTAGGGATGTCACAGAAATGGAATCATACAGTATTTGTCCTTTCATGACTGGCTTATTCCAGTGAGCATAATGTCCTCAAGACACATCCATGTTGTAGCATGTGATACAATTGCCTTCTTTTTTTAAGTCTGGATAGTATTCCTATTTTCTTTATTCATTCTTCCACTGATGGACATTTGGGTTGTGCCCACCTCTTGGCTAGTGTAAATAATGCTGTTATGAACATGGATGTGAAAATACATCTTTGACAGCCCGCTTTCAATTCTTTTGGATATACACCCAGAAGTGAAATGTGCTGGGTCATATGTTTAATTTTTTGAGCAATTTCCACAGTGCCTGCAGCATTTTACGTTCCCCAGAAGAGTGCACAATGGTTCCAATTTCTCACATCCTTGCCAACACGTGTCATTTGCTGGTTTGTTTGTTCTTGATAGTGGCCATCCTAATGGGCGTGAAATGGTTTCTCATTGTGGTTTTGATTTGCATTTCCCTGATGATGAGTGATGTGGAGCATCTTTTCACATGCTTGTGGGCAAGCATATATATAAGATATATTTATAAGCATATATATAAGATCTGTATATCTTCTTTGGAGAAATGTCAGTCTTGTCCTTTGCCCATTTTTTACTTGGTTGTTGTTGAGTTTTAGGAGTTCTTTATATATTCTGGATATCAGCCCCTTATCAGACATACAATTTGAGAATATTTTTTTCCCATTCTGTAGGTTGCCTTTTCACTCTATTGATTGTGTCCTTTGCTACACAAAAGTTGTTAGGTTTGCTGCGGTCCTATTTATTTTTGCATTTGCGGCCTGTGCTTTTGGGTCACATCCAAAAAGAATCACTGCCCAATCCAGTGTCATGAGGATTTCCCCCTATCTTTTCTTCTAGGAGTTTTATGGTTTTGGGTTTTACGTTTAGGTCTTCTATCCATTTTAGCGTGTGAGTTTTTGTGTTTGAAACATGCTCTGTGTGGCCAAGAAGTGTGTGGGCCTCAGGAAAATTGAGGTTCTGACACTTGGCCATGGTTGGGCCTAGAAACCGTTCTCTTCAGATTATTGGATCACAGGGCTGGTACATCTTTGGTGGGACGGGCCCTTCCCCAGTACCAGTGAGGATACCCACTGGTCCTCATCTTAGGGACCTTCATTCAGCAGTCACCAGACCTTCATCACCCCCACCATTATCCACAAGGTCAGATGTACATCATTCAGGCAGCACACATTACCTTGATCTTCCCAAGGGCCACTGGGGGTGGTGGGCAGGCCGAGAAGGATGTTCCTTTTGCAGACAAGAAATGGAAAGCTTAGAGGTATCCTCACGTCCCAAGTATGATTCTAACTGCAGAACTCTTCCTTCTATACTGAGGTTTTCCTCTCTATGAATGTTTTTAAAAATTGCTGATACAATCATATGGTATATACAACAATCCATCCTGGGAGAACTGAGCTGAAAGAAACAATTTTAACGAAATTTTAAATCATTATATATAAAAATGCTGCTTTCAGCTTTGTTTGGAGTAGCCACAAACATTGGCTTGGAATTGGGTTGGAATGTTCCCAAATACCAAACGATAAGGAAATGGTTAGACCAATGAGTGGAATCCTTTGCAGTTAAGGGAAATCCATCCCATGATGGCTCTGGGAGATGTAAAAATGCGTACCCTAACCCAGCAGAACTGTGTGGAACCCGTTTATAAATAAACACTGACTACATAAAAGCCATTTGTACCGTGTTGGTCAACTTCTCACATGTGCTCACAGCCATTTTTACCCTTCTCTTGCCCTCTAGCATCGCACGCAGCCAATGGTCAGCAGTGGAACGACACTGAAGGATGGGAAGGCAAGAGAGGTCAAAGTATTTCTCCTGTTCTCTGCTCCCTGTGAATCTCTGGCAATGTGGCAGGTAGTTCTCCTCTGTGGCTTCTCCTTCTTGTCCCCCAGGGACTTTTTGTGGCCCTAGCTTCTACTAGGAAGGCTCCTCCCATGATTCTAGCTCTTGCGAGGCAACCCCAGCTCCTGGGTAACATGGAACACTGATGCCTGTCGCTGTCCAGAGGAACGATGGTGGCTTCCTTCTGGGCTAATCAGTGGGATACCTCACCCATTTGGCTCCCAACTGCTCTATTACCTGAGGAACCAATTCCCTGTATTAAATTCCATCTGAGTGGTTTGCGTTTTCCTGGCTATACCCAGGCTGATACCTACACTGATGGAAAAAAATTTTTTTTCACATTGTAAAGATGGTATGTGTTCATTGTGCAAAATATGGAAAATCCAGAAACATATACAAATGGAATAAAAATCAGCCATAATCCCACTACCTAAATTTTAGCTCTATTACCATTCCTCACATTTTTAAAATATGTGATACTGTATCCTATATAATTTTATAATCTGCTTTTTTAGCAAACAGCATAGCACTCAATTTCTCCATGTTGTTCATGAATTCCTTATAAATAATGTTTGGATGGCTATGCGTAATATATCATCAACTGGATGTAATCTATTGTTGGACATTTAAACAGGTCTTTTTTTGCTAGTATAACTAATGCTATAATTAAAATCTTTTTATATATAGGATTTTCCCTCCTGAATTTCAGATTACTTCTTTAACTAAATTGAACCAAAGGTGTGAATAATTTAAAGGTCCTTGGTATACATTGTCAAATTATATCCTATAACTACTGAACCTGTTTACACTCCCAGAACCTCATGAGAGGACCTTGTCTACCACTAAGGATGGGACCTTCTATGCTTTGGATTATAAAGCTCCTTAACTGATAGGAGAAGTGCTCTTATACATGACATAAAATGTCAACAATCCCAGTGGGTCTAGGCAGAAGGGCTCATTTCCTGGGGGCAAGCATAGGAGTACAGGAAAAAGCCATGCACCCATTAGCTATTGTTGCATCCAAAACTTAAAGCCTTAAAACAACAAATACTCGGGGCACCTGGGTGGCTCAGTGGGTTAAGCTTCCAACTTCGGCCCGGGTCACGATCTCGTGGTCCATGAGTTCAAGCCCCGCATCGAGCTCTGGGCTAACACCTCAGAGCCTGGAGCCCGCTTAGGATTTTGTGTCTCCCTCTCTCTCTGCCCCTCCCCCAGTCATTCTCTCTCTCTCTCTCTCTCTCTCTCTCTCTCAAAAATGAATAAACATTAAAAAAATGTTAAAAAAAAACCCCAAATGCTCATTACTTCCTGTGAGCCTATGGATCACTTTGGTGGTTTTGCTAATTTGGGTCAAGCTTTGGTGATCTTGGCTGGGATGACTCAACCTTCTGAGTTTGTCTACTCTTAACTCACTAAGTGTATCTCTCATATCCTTCCAACCAGTTAGCCCAGGGATGTTGTCATGGCAGTGTCAGGATTCAAGAGACAAAGCCACAACAATCAAGGGCTTTTTCAAGCTTCTGCTTGTATTAAGTCTCCCTCTGTTCCACTTGCCAAAGCAAGACACAGGTCTTGACATAGGTCAAGCCTATGGCCAGTGTGGGATGGCACTACCAATGGATGTGACTAGTAGGAAGCAAGAAACATGGGGGCCCTTGCTACAGTCCATCTACCACAAGCTGCATCCTCGGCAGATGGGAATGTGATCGCCATAGCAACCAGCAAGGGCCACTCCTGAGGCCCAGAAGGTACGAAGACAATATCTCAGTGGAGGCTGCTGACCTGCCTTCAACACATACATTGCATTGCATTGCATTGAGGGAATAGGAAGGTGGAATGTTTGAATCAACACCCTAGAGGAATGAGATCTGGAAAGAAAAATTAAGTTGGGGGACAAAAAATAAAGAAAAGTACAATTCTTACATGCCCGAGTTTAGCGACTAGCATTCAAATGCACAATGAATGAGAAAAGAATTGGCCTCGGGTAGAATGGAGAGAGGGCAGGAAAACACTAGCATCTTATGGAAAAATTTCCAATGTTGGAGGGATATGAAGCCTCCCATTCCTTTGGAATTGCCGGTTTGGGGCCAGTAGGGTCCTTAAATATCAACCAGCATAATCTCCTCATTTCAGAGCCCAGGAAACAGAAGCTCAGGGAGGTTAAATAACTTGTCGGAGATCTCCTGGCGAGCTAATAATGCAGGAGGTGAGAACTCGCCTGTGGTTCTCTCTGCTATGCTGAGCTGCTGCTGGGGTTTGCTGCAAACACTCAAATTGCTTCTTAATTGGAGTCTCCTGCTTAATTAGCTGCTTCCTGAGCAGCCTGTGCTCCCTGTTTGGAAATCTCAATCAACATCATCATCTCTAAATTGGTGTGACCTCGCTCTTCTCATGTCTTCCATACAGGGATTTGCTTCATGGTTTTGCCCAGTAGGACAGCTGGGGACTGGAGGGGGCTTGCAAACGGCATTTGGAGAGAGCGCGGCTGTTCTCACCACCACCCCCTGCTCCTGGGACTTCTGAACAATTCACAACCTCACCAGGAGGGTCAGGACTGGGCAACAGGCAGATTGGGCTCAATGCTAAGTTTGCCACTCACCTCCCCTGTGATCTTGGGTAAATCTCTGTCCCTCTCTCAGTCTCAGTGACCACTAAAAGTCTCCCCTACATTAAGGTTACCAGGTTTAGTGGGGCACCTGGGTGGCTCAGTCTGTTGGGCATCTGACTTTGGCTCAGGACATGATCTCATGGTTTGTAAGTGTGAGCCCTGCATCGGGCTCTGTGCTGACAGCTTGGAGCCTGGAGCCTGCTTCAGATTCTGTGTCTCCCTTTCTTTCTGCCCCTTTCCTGCTCATGCTCATGCTCTGTCTCTGTCTCCCGCTCTCAAAAATAAATAACATTAAAAAAAAATTACCAGGTTTAGCAAATAAAAATAAAATGCTCATTTACATTTGGATATCAGTGAACAATAAATAATATTTTAGCGTAAGTATATTCATGCAGGATGGGACATACTTAAACTAAAGTTTTTTGTTGTTGTTTAACTGAAATTCAAATTCAACTGGGCATCTTGTATTTTGTGTAACTCTACCCCAAATGGAAAATTCCATTCCATTTTGCTCTATATAAGCTGCCTGGTGCAGCACTCAGAGCAGAGAGAGGTTGGGCTAAGGCATCTGCTGCTAAGTATGAATCCCAGATCTGTCACTTGCTCCTTTGTGATCTTGGGCAAGTCCCTTGCCCTCTCTGAACCTCAGTTTCCTAAGTTACAAAACGGACATGTTAATTTCTGATTGGTTTTCTCTCAAGACTAGGTGAGCATAAGTGAAAAGGTATAATTAGCCTGTTATAGACTGCAAAATGTGCTACAAGCTAGAACATTTTTTAAGAACCCACTGCATGTGACACACTCCACCAGCTATTATAAGACATAGTGATGGCAGTGCAATTGGGAAGACGTTTGTGTAAGAAACGAAATGCCTGAGAGTGCCTTTCAGAATTCCTTCATACAGTGAAATTTCGTCAGGAACCTCAATTCAGCCTGCTATGAACTGATAAGGAATTAGACGCTTTAGGGGAAAATCTGTGACGTGCTGGGAAAGAGTCACGCCTGGGCTTGATTCCAGAAAGAGAAGGAGTGTCTTTGGACAAGTTGGGCTTTCCAATTTCCACTGGGGAGGGGACCTGACTAATCCAGTGATCACATGCTTCGGTTCGAGTAGAATCTTTCCCATCTCACCTTCGGGCCTTGGATATGCCTCTGCTGTTGGGGTGAGCTGCATTTGATTCCCACCTTCTAGGAGCCTGGACTGATGGGGCACACATCAGTGGAATTGCCAGCCCAGAACAGCCTCTTATTAAAAGAACTCTCTCAGCCACCCGGAGTATGGGAGAAAATATTTGCAAATCATCTATTGATAAGGGATTTGTTTCCAGAATATATAAAGAACTCTTCCAACTCAAAAAAAAAATAAAAAATGGGAAAAGGATTTGAATAAGTATTTCTCCATAGGAGATACACAGATGGCCGGTAAACGCACAAAAAGATGGTCAGTATCACTCATCATTAGGGAAATGCAAGTCAAACTACAGTGAGATGCCACTTCACACCCGTTGGGATGCCTATAATTAAAAAAAACACAAAAACACCAGCAAACAAACAAAAAACAGAAAACGACAAGCGTTGGTAAGAACGTGGCGTCGTTGGAACCTCATGCACTATTTGTGGGAATGTAAACTGGTGCAGCCTCTGTGGAAAACAGTATGGCAGTGCCTCACAAAATTAAACATAAAACTACTATATGATCCAGCCATTCCACCTGTGGATATGTACCCCCAAACAATTGAAAGCAGGGTCTCCAAAAGGTACGTATACACCGATGTTCAGAGCATTATTCACGACAGCCGAAAGGTGGAAACAAACCAAATGTCCGTTGACAGATGACTTGGTAAACAAAACGTGGCCATACCCATACAATGCAGTATTATTCAGTCTTTTTTTTTTTTTAACATTTATTCATTTTTGAGAGACAGAGTGCAAGCAGGGGAAGGGCAGAGAGAGAGGGAGACACAGAATCTGAAGCAGGCTCCAGGCTCTGAGCTGTCATCTCAAAGCCCGACACGGGGCTCGAACTCGTGAACCGGGATGATCATGACCTGAGCTGAAGTCGGATGTGTAACAGACTGAGCTACCCAGGCACCCCACAGTATTATTCAGTCTTAAGAGGTAAGGAAATTCTGTGCTCGCTTCGACAGCACATATACTAAAAAAGAGGGAAGGAAATTCTGATACATTACAACATGGGTGAAACTTGCAGGCATTGTACGAAGTGAAACAAGCCAGACACAAAAGGACAAACACCGAACGATCCCGCTTATATGAGGTCTCTAGAGGAGTCAAAGGCACAGAGACAGAAAGTAGGATGATGGTTGGCAGGGGCTTGGAAAGGGGGATGGGGAGTTAGTGTTTGATAGGGACAGAGTTTCAGTTCCAGAGGATGAAAAAGTGTGGACATGGCTGGTTGTGATGGCTGCACAATGACATGGAGGTACTGAATGCCACTGAAGTGTGCACTTAAAAACAGTTAAATGGCAAATTTTATGTTATGTGTGTTTTACCACAATGAAATACAATGAGGGGTAAGGAAGTGGCCCAAACGGGTTAAAAACGAAAGAACCCTTTCCCTTTGGAAAGCAGCCCCCACCCCCACTTCAGTCCAAAAGGTTCTCCAGGGGTGGGCATTTAATTCACACGCAGCCCATGATTGGTCAGGGACAGGTGTACGACCCGAGCTGGACCAGTGAAAACCCTTTCTGGGACTGGGGTTGGAGCCTTCAGAAAAGGCAGCTTCTCCGTGGAGGCTGCGAAATTAATGGATGAGGAACGTACACCGAGAACTGCTGGTGAGCCCTTTGCCTCTGGATCTGAAGAGCCTAGCTGAGAGTGAGGCCAACTCATCAGGAAGCAAAGTGGGGAGACAGAGAGAGAAGACCCCAGATTGTTTGAGCCATGCTTGAAGCCAGTTCAAGGCCTGCAATCAGTTCCTGCAGTCCGCAAACTCCCTTTGTTTTGGTCTGAGCTAGATTTTCTGTCACTCGCCACTGATGGATGCAAGGCTCCCTTCCGCTAAGATATGCAGAGAGAGGCTTCAAATGAGGGCAAAAGCCTCCAGTGGCTCAGCCCCATGTTACTGATGGATTCATACACAACTCCTATACATTGAATGCCTGCTCCCCTCAGGCCTTAAACAGGCAAACCTCAAGGCAGGCAATTTCCACCAGTGTTTGGGATCCAATAGCCGCACTTTGTGGGCAACCTGAACAGGGCTTTAGGAATGTGAGCCATATCCCATGCCCTCTCCCCCAAACTCACCCCTCATGGTGGCACTCAAGGCTCACCCTAATTTGGCAACCCCCCAGCTCTCTACCGCAGAACCTTCCCCACCCATGTGACTTCAGCCCCACTCTAAAGCCCAGGAGATGGGCTCTGCTTCCCAGCCTCTCCACTTTCCCTCTTCCTATTCCTTCTGCCTGATGAGCCTTTCTGCCCTGTTAATCCCCATCTTTCACTCATTGACTATCTACACAAACATAGCACATTGCCATCCCCTTGGAGACATGTCCTTGATTCCTGTGCCCCTAATTGACACTTAGCTCACCCAGTTTGACAGCCTCCAAGAGCCCTTGGTCTGAACCTGGAGCAAAGAGCATTCTGGAGTATCTCAAGTATCAGAGCCCCAGCCTGAGCCTATGCGGAGCTTGCCCTGGGCTCAGAGTGGTCCAGGCACATCTGAGAAGCCAAGAGGTCTAAAGAAGAGTCACCAAGTGGCCATTCTTGAGACTGTAGGCTACATATGGGCCCTCTCTGAGCTTCAATTTCCACATCTACAAAGGGTGGATAGGAAGTAATACCATGGGGGCATCTGGGTGGCTCAGTCGGTTAAGCGTCTGACCTCAGCTCAGGTTATGATCTCATGGTTTGTGAGTTCAAGCCCTGCACTGGGCTCTGTGGTGATAGCTCAGAGCCTGGAGCCTGCTTTGGATTCTGTGTCTCACTCTCTCTGCATGTCCCCCGCTTGTGCTCCGTCTCTCCCTCTCTCAAAAAAAAAAAAAAAATCAACATTTTTTAAAGAAAGGAAATAATACTATGTACCTCATATAGTTATGATGAAATTAAGTAACATAAGCTTTCCATGACTACTATATCCCGCCATACATTAGCATTTACATGCAGGGGTTAAATTATATGCCCCATTCACTTTCAGTAAATTAACCCCTTAACACTCCCTGAGTTCCCACCCATGCAAATTGGGTGTTGGTCTTCACTGTCCCAAGGAAAACAAGGCCACAGCCAAAATGCAAAGAAACAAGAAGTTAATGATTAGCTTTTGAACTTCGGAGGGCCCTAAATTCTGTTAATTTCAGGACTTTTCAAGGGAAAATTGACTATAATGCATTTTGAGTCTTACATGTAGGCTTTAGAACCTAACCGCCGCATAAGACAGAAGTTCATGTATGTCCTCCAGCCACCTCCTCTGCCAAACCACTGGATCAAGGGTGTTGGAGGCTAGTCCAAAGACCTCAGTTGTGGTGGCTGAGAGGGCCAGGCAAAGAGAGGGCCAGCTGCCAAGTCCCATCCATAGCTCCATTGCCTGAACTGTGGAACACCAGCCCTGCAAAGTCTGGGGGAAGCTCATTTTCTGCCTTGCCGGTTCTCTCCTGGCCCTGATGCCTGAATAGCTCTGTAAAGATAAGTCTGCCTGTGGTGGTCAAGGACAAGAAGGAAACACACAGCCATCATTTCTACGTTGTGACAGGGTGCCATGACGGTGGATGGTCGTTTACTCTGTGTTGCGGTTGCCCAATTGGAGGGATTTAGGGTTTTGGTTTTGTCTTGAAGAGATGTTGCTGTTTAGAAGTTGTATTTCACTTCCTAGTCCAAATGAAGTCAAAAAAAATAAAGTCACTTTAGAGCAAATTGTGTTTATTTTCAGAAGATTTATCAAGTGCCTCCTTTTATTTTACCTAAGTTACAAAGTTAGCTTACCTAAAAAGCAAGTGTGGAGGGTACCGATTGCCTTGGGAGGAGATTACAAGGGGACCCACTAGCTATTCAAAGCTAGTGGCTGGGGAAAAGTTGGGGAAATTTGCATTAGCACCAAATTACCTCTTGGGCACATAGTAATCAAGATCCCATCCTGTTCTCTTTAGAGATTCCACTATAGTAAACCTGTCTGGAAGATTGGGGTGTTTGGACTAAAGACCCCTTGCAAGAATGGACATGAAGAAATCACCATTGGGACATATTGACTCAATGCTCAATGTGTGGGTGGAGGGAAGACTTGTACCAGAACTAGGAACCCTGGCATGGTGGGTGTGATTTGAAGACGGTGGCTGAACATGAGAGTATACACCACAGCCTCAAACAGTGTGGGACAGTGCTGTGGCCAACTGAAGGATCCAGACCAGTGAGAACATCAGCACAGGATCAGGTTGCATGGGACCAACGTTCAACAGAAATACCCTGTGGCAGGGACAGAAATAATCCCAGCTAAAAACCGGGCACTGCCACGGGCTTGGTCAAACTCTCAAGAGTTCCTCTGGGGAGGGGTGCCTGGGTGGCTGAGTTGGTTAAGCGATTGACTTCCGCTCAGGTCATGATCTTGCAGTTTGTGAGTTCTGTGCTGACAGCTCAGAGCCTGGAGCCTGCTTCAGATTCTGTGTCTCCCCCTCTCTCTCTCCGCCCTCCCCAACTCGCGCTCTGTCTCTCTTTCAAAAATAAATAAACATTAATAAAAAGTATAAAAAGAAAAGCTGTGTTAAAAAAGAGTTCCTTTGGGGGTAAAAAAGAAAAAGGAGAGTTCCCTTGAATTGCTAGACTGAGTAATTCCTCAAAGATTTCAAACAATTCAGGAAGAAAAACAACTTATCTAGTATAGGCAGACTCAAGTCTGTTTTAATATGAAAAATTAGACGTGAACTTCCTTTGTACTCCCAAACTGCTAAATTAAGCACAAGCTATCCTTAATTTTGTTGTTAAACTGTTTTTTCAATGACCCCCCCCCCCTTTTGTCACAGTCCCTACCTGAGGTTTCTCTTTTCCTTTTTTTGTTTGCTCCTAGGTCTGCAGCTGTGACTGCAAAATCATGGGTTTGATTATTGGGATAAGGTTTAATTACCTCTCACTTGAAACGGAAAGCATAAACTAGACCAGGTAGGCATGTAAGGTAACTAATTTCAATTTTTTCCCCAGCCTCGGCATCCATCCAGGACTGCTAAATTGATCACTTTGTCAATACATCTGAATTCCTTCTAATCGTGGTTCCGTTTCCCAGGAAGCCTTGGTTGTGCTGGAATTTGTGCAGGGCAAGGGAAACTTGAGATTTGGGGCTGGCAGAGAGAGATCATGTCAAGGGGCTGTGTCCAGGTTGTTCTGGGAAATCAGAACCCTCTCTTCCATACACTGAACTTTCCATACCCAGCCTTCCTTTTACTGAATCCTCTGTATTGGTTAGGATGAAAAATTGGCCTTTATAACAGAGACACCAGAAGCAACAACAAGCTTAGATTAGCTAAAATTTTATTTCCCTGTCTCATGGGGTTCTTTATGGGGGGGAGGGGGGGTCCAGAACAGGTAACCCAGCTCAGGAACGATCCAAGCTCTAACCGTTGTTCTGACATCCTCAAGCAGGGCTCTGGGTCTAAAACAGGCGCTCCTGCTTCCCACAGCACGCCTCGGGTCCCCACTGTAGAAACAGAAAAAGCAGAGAGCAGGGCAAGCACCTTCCTTCAAAGGGCACGCCCACAGGCTGCTTACAGACTCTGCTTGGATACTATTGGCCAGGAGCAGCTCACATGACCCTGCTTACATACTTCTGTTGTGTGCACCTCTAAGATGGTTCATTGAAAGAAGAATGTCAGGGTGTGACTGTGTTTTTAAACACACCGTGGAGCCCAGTAGATGAGATATAAGCAGGAAGCAGTTTTATTCTTTCTCACAACTGCCCTTTTCCAACCAGCTCTGGGGACTTGTGTCTCCCCATCCTTTAGGCATATCTCATGGGTTTTGGTCACTTTCTGGTGGAGGAAGCAGGTCACTGGGTAAAGCAGAGGAAAATGGGGCTCCCAAAACGGACCTAACGGAGCATCTCCAGACGTTGCCTGCTCCTTCCCTTGGCTCCTCATTGTACCGGTAGAGGAACTGAGGCCCAGAGAGGGAAAGTGACTTACTGGGTGTAACTCAGCACAGAGGTGGAGGACAAGAGGGAACTGCATTGGTCTCTCGCAGACAGGGCATGGTACTGGGCAAAGCTCGCCCTGCTGTTGCATGGCTCCTGGATCCCACTCTTCATGGCCATCTGAATTTGTGGGACTGGTTCATTGGTGATGTTTATCCTCCAGATATTGTTGTTCTGGAGCAGCCGAAGGACCACATGACCCAGAAGAAGGCCAAGACCAGGGTTTTAAACTTAGGGCAAGGACATCAACTCGTTCTCCTCCACAAAATGGAAGTAACACAGAATGAGGTTCATCATCAGTTCAAAGGTAACCGATGCTCAGAGAGGGGAAGGTAACCTGGGAAATTCCCACAGCTCAGAACCCAAGTGTGGCGGGTCTTTTGCAAGAATGGTTCCAATCCTCAACCAATCTCCATACCTGTACCGTTTAAAAAAAAAAATTTGGTAAAATACACATAACGTAAAGTTGACCATCTTAACTATTTTTAATTGTACAGTTTGGTAGTGCCGAGTGCCTTCACATTGTTGTACAGCCATTCTCTAGAACTCTCCACCTTTACAAGGTTCAGTTTTACAAGCTGAAACTCTACCCGGTAAACAACACCTCTCCATGCCCCCCCACCCCGTCCCCCAGCCCTGGCACGTGGCAGGGTTTCCCTTTTTAGGGCTGAATAATATTCTGTTGTGTGCATATGTCACATTTTGTTTATCCATCTGTGAATGGCCACTTGGGTTGCTTCCACCTTTTTGACTATTGTGAATAATGCCACTAGGAACACGAATGGACAGATACCTCTTCAAGGCCTTGCTTTCTTGTGTTTGGAGTATATACCCAGAGGTGGGGTTGCTGGGTCAATTTTTGGAGGAACCACCCTACCGTTTTCCACAGTGGCTGCGCCATTTTACGTTCCCACCAACAGCATACAAGGGTTCCAATGTCTTCGTGTTCTTGCCAACACTTATTATTTTCTGTCATTCTCCTAGTAGCCAGCCTGATGCGTGTGAGGCGGTACCTCATTATGCTTTTGATATGCGTTTCCCTAGTCTGTGCCTTTTGCAGTGTGATGTGGGGAACCCTCCCATCAAGAGGTGGAGTCTGTGCTGGTTTATGCTTTGCTTTGGTGGTTACTGGTGGTTATTTACCTGGACCAAAAGAGGCCCCACACTCGTCTGCTCTCTCCCTGGAACCTGCCCAGCTACCATGTCAACAGGCCCAGGCTAGCCTGCTGGAGGATGAGCGACGTGTGGCCCAGTTATTCCTGTTGCCCCAGCCGACAGCTGGCCAACTGTCAGGCATGTGCACGTGGCCATGCTAGACGTGCCAGCCCAGCCAGGCGGTCACTTGCACCTCAGAGGAGCCAAGCCTGGTTCACGTCAGAGCCGCCCAGCTGCCCCATCGAGTCATGAGCAATAAATGATTGGGTTTTGTTGTTTTTTAAGCCACTAAGTTTGAGAATGGCTTGCTGTGTAATGATTGCTCACTGATATATCGGTGTCCGAGCTCCCTGGGGTTTGATTCTCCACTTTCCATGGACTGGGACTCTCCTGATTTAGGACAGGTGAAACTTTTACCTAATTCCTGGAAGAGAAGACCAGCTCCTTCTCTGGCATCTAGCCCACAGAGGTGGAGGGACTCTTTTGGAATACCAGTCTTTCCCCCCCACCCCCTAGTTCTATCGAGATCCAATTGACCCACATCACCGTATGAGTTTCAGGCATGTGGTATGAAGGCTTGACTTCCATATATTTTGAAATGATCACTACAATACGTTTAGTTAACATCCATCACCTCACCTCACGTAGATACAATAAAAAGAAATGGGGAAAAAAAAGAAAAAGAATTTCTCCTTGTGACGAGAATTCTTGGTTCTTAACAACTTTCAGATATATCACACGGTGGTGGTTAACTACAGTCATCGTAATGTTTATCACAGCCTTCGTATTTATTTATCTTACACCTGGAGGTTTGTACCTTTTTTCCACCTTCTTCCAGTCCCCCCTCCCTACCCTCTGCCTCGGGTGACCACAAACCTTTTCCTGTAAGATTTCTTGGTTTTTTTTGTGATTTTGAGATTCCACATATAACGCACATCATACAGTATTTGTCTTTCTCTGACTCATTTTGCTGAGCATAGTACCCCCAGGGTACTATGGTCTTGTTTTTTAATGACCACAGGCATGTGGTCTTGTTTTTTAATGACTGAGGAATATTCCATTGTGTACATTGTGTATATGTTTACTCATGTCTTCTACCCATTTCTTGACTGGATTATTTGTTTCTTTCTTTCTCTTTATTTTTTCTTTCTGTGTGTGTGTGTGTGTGTGTGTGTGTGTGTGTGTGTGTGTGTTGAGTTTGATAAGTTCTTTACAGATTTTTGGATGCTAACCCTTTATCAGATATATCATTTGCAAGTATCTTCTTCCATTCCTTAGGCTGCCTTTTCATTTTGTGGATTGTTTCCTTTGCTGTGCGGAAGTGTTTCATCTTGATGAAGTCTCAATAGTTCGTTTTTGCTTTTGTTTCCCTTACCTCCTATATGCACAACCTCTTTATCCATTCATCTGTTGATGGACACTTAGGTTGTTTCCATGTCTTGGCTATTGTGAATACTGCTACACTGAATGTGAAGATATGTTTTCAAGTTAGTGATTTCATTTCCTTTGGATATATTCCCAGAAGTAGAATTGCTGGATCATATGGTCGTTCTATTTTTGATTTTCTGAAGAACCTTTACTGTTTTCCATAGTGGCTGAATTAATTTACATTTCTACCAATAGTACACAAGGGTCCCCTTTTCTTCACATATCCACCAGTGTTTGTTATCTCTTGTCTTTTTGGTGATGGCCATTCTAACAGGTATGAAGCCATATCCCTCTTGGTTTTGATTTGCATTTCCCTAACAGCTAGCAATGTTGAGCATCTTTTCAGGTTCCTGTTGGCCATTCATATATCTTCTTTGGAAATGTCTATTCAGGTTTTTTGCTCCTTTTTTTTTTTGTTTGTTTGTTTATATTTATTTTTGAGAGAGAGCATGAGCGGGGGAGGGGCAGAGAGAGAGGGAGACACAAAATCCAAAGCAGGCTCCAGGCTCTGAGCTGTCAGCACAGAGCCAGATGTGGGGCTCGAACTCGTCAACCACGAGATCATGACCTGAGCTGAAGTCGACACTCAACCGACTGAGCCACCCAGGCACCCCTGCTCCTTTCTTAATTGGATTTTTAAAAAAATTATTATTACTGTGTTTGCTATTGAGTTATATGACTTCTTTATATTTTTTGGATATTATCCCCTTATCAGGTATGTGGTTTGCAGATATTGTTTTTTTCCATTCTGTAGGTTGTCTTTTCACTTTTCACTTCGTTGATGGTTTCTTTCACTCTGCAGAAACTTTTCAGTGTGATGTAATCCTGCCTATGTATTTTTATTTATTTTTAAAAATTTTTTTCAACATTTCTATTTTTTTGAGAGAAAGAGAGAGGCAGAGCGTGAGCAGGGGAGGGGGAGAAAGAGAGAGATACAGGATCCGAAGCAGGCTCCAGGCTCTGAGCTGTCAGCACAGAACCCGACACAGGGCTTGAACTCATGAACTGTGAGACCATGACCTGAGCTGAAGTCGGAAGCTCAACCGACTGAGCCACCCAGGCGCCCCTTGCCTGTGTATTTTTAATATTGCTGCTCGTCATATCCAAAAAGTCATCACCAATGGCCATGTCAAGGAGCTTTTTGCTATATTTTCTTCTAGAAGTTTCATGGCTTAAGGTCTCATATTTAAGTCTTTAATCCATTGTGAGTTAATTTTTGTGCATGGTGTAAGATAAGGACCTAGTTTCATGCTTTTACATGTGAATATCCAATTTTCCCAGCACCATTCATTGAAGAGACTATCTTTTCTCCACTGAATATTCTTGGCTCCCTTGTCCCTCCAAATATTAGTTGACTGAATATACTTGGGCTTATTTCTGGGCTCTCTGGAATCTCAGTATTTTTTTTAATGTTTATTTATTTATTTTGAGAGAGAGAGAGAGAACACACTGTCATGAACTGTGAGATCATGACCTGAGCCAAAATCAAGAGTCAGACGCTCAACCAGCTGAGCTGCCCAGGCACCCCTGGAATCCCAGTCTTAATTACTGCCCTTAATGGGATGCCTTTGGTTCAGTCCTCATGTGGGCCTCGGGACCCATCATGTACTTATCTTCCTTGTCTCCCCAGAAGGCAGGCAGTCATTAATCAAGCATGATTGAGGTCCATGCCAACTTCTGTGTGCCCTTTTGAAGGTGAATGAAAGTGAGGAAAGAGAACATACTTCCCCATAGGTGGCTGCTTCCAGTTTTGAGACCCTCCATGGGGGCTAGAGAGATCTTTACTGTTATTAGGCCCCCAGGTGGATCCAAGATGCAGCCTGGTCTGGGAACCAAAGTCAGGATGCCTGTGGAAAGGCTCAAGCAGGTGAGACACCAGGTCAGATCCATGTTTTAGAATGATTCCTCCTGGTTGGCCAGCATGCTCACTGGGTTAACAGGCCTCCCCCGCCACACCCTGCCCCTTTCACCATCCTCCCAGGTAGAGTCAGGCCTTGGCCCTGATGGTCTCCCATGGACCCCTGAGGTACTCTTGTGGCACGCACCCACACATTCGCCATCTCCTTCACCAGCCCACAGGCTCACAGAGGTCTCCCAGTAGCTAGCACAGGACCTAGAACAGGTCGTGGTGACAAGGAGCACAGCCCGCCCCCATCAGACTCCCAGGATTCCGTGCCCGTACCTGCCGTCCCACCTTGAAAATCGTGGGCGGGGGTCCAGCCGTTCTATAGGCTTACAGATGTGTTTTCTCATCCGTAAAGTGGGAATGGGAATGGCACCTGCTTCGCCATGCGCTGTGAGGTTTCAACAGCTTCCTGCAGGAAACAATACATGGGCATGCGCTGGGGTCCTCACGTGTCTTGCTGATTCATCATTAAAATAAAATTTGAAATCTGAATTCAGGTATAATGCACAGACCTAAAATATATATTGTCTTCATTTGCCAAATCACGGTGTGGAGCCCGTCCCACTTCAGAAAGTTGTCCTTTTCCGATGAATTTCCCTCCCCACTAGGGGCCACCACTGCTCTGATTTCTAAAAGGATAGATTGACTTTCGTCTGTTCTTGAACTTTGAGGAAACGGAGGCATACAGATTGCACTGTTTTTGTGTCTGGCTTCTCTCATTCAGCATTACGCCTGTGGGGTTCGTGACTTCACGTTTATTACGGACTGACATTCCATTTCCTGAATACACCACTATTTCTGTGTCCTCCTGTTGCCAGACAGTTGGGTCACTTCCAGCCTGGAGCAAAGAGGAATAAGCCTCCTGTGAACAGTCGTGTGTAAGACGGGTGTGGGGGACATATCTTTTTACTTGGGTAAACACCTAGTGGCGGAGTTGCTGGGTATAAGCAATTGTATAATTAATTGTATAAGCAGCCGCCAAACAGTCCTCCAAAACAGTTTTGTCCCCACCAGCAAGGAAGGAGGGTTCCAGCTGTTCCACAACCTTGGGGACATTTGGGGTTGTCACTCATATTTGTTTTAGTTGGTCTGGTGGGTGGGAAATGATGTCTCACTGTGGCATTACTTTACATTTCTCTGATGAATGATGGTGGGCACTTTTTCATGTACTTATTGGCCATTTGTGTATCTTCTTTTATGAAGTGTCTGCTCATTTTTACCCACTTTTTTTTTTTCAAACTAGGTTGTTTGTCTTTCCAGTATTAATTTGCTAGAGGTTTTTTTTTTAATTTTTTTTAACTTTTTTTTCAACGTTTTTTATTTATTTTTGGGACAGAGAGAGACAGAGCATGAACGGGGGAGGGGCAGAGAGCGAGGGAGACACAGAATCGGAAACAGGCTCCAGGCTCCGAGCCATCAGCCCAGTGCCTGACGCGGGGCTCGAACTCACGGACCGCGAGATCGTGACCTGAGCCGAAGTCGTACGCTCAACCAACTGAGCCACCCAGGTGCCCCAAGTTTTTTTTTTTAAATATATTCCAGAAGCAATTCCTTTGTCAGATATAAGTGTTGAGAATATTTTCTCCCAGTTTATGTCTTGCCTATTCCCTTTTTTTCCCCTTTGGTGTGTAATTGATAAATAATAAACGGCAGGTATTTAAAGCATATAAACTGATACATTTTGATATATACATATATAAATATATGGAAACACTGTGAAAACCGTCATCGTAATTCAGACACTAAATACATCTGTCACCCCCAAAAGTTTGGTGGTGCTGCTTTGTGATTCTTTCCTCCTGTGCCCCCCATCTCCTGCCACCCAGCCCCAGACACCCATTTATCTACTGTTACTACAAATGAGTTTATACTGTCTAGATTAAAAAAAATTTTTTAACATTTATTCATTTTTGAGAGAGAGCGAGACAGAGTGCAAGCAGGAGAGGGACAGAGAGAGAGGGAGACACAGAATCTGAAGCAGGCTCCAGGCTCTGAGCTGTCATCTCAAAGCCCGACACGGGGCTCAAACCCACCAACCGAAAGATCATGACCTGAGCCAAAGTCAGATGCTTAATCGACTGAGCCACCCAGGCGCCCCTGTGTTGTCTAGATTTTCGTATAAATGGAACCATAAAGTATGACTCTTTTTATGTCTGGCTTTTTTCACTCAGTAAAATTATTTTGAAATTCATCCGTGGTATAGTATGTGTCAATACCTCATTCATTTTTACTGCTGAAATGTACTCCACTGTATGGATACACTACTCCTTGTTTATCCCTTTTTCTGTTGGTGGACATTTGGATTATTTTTAGCTTTTTGGCTGAATCAACCAAAGCCCCTATGAACATTCATATACAAGTCTTTGTGAGACATATAATTTCTTTTTCTGGGTAAATGCCTAACAGTAGGATTGCAGTGAGATTGCCAAAACATGTAGCAGGTGTATGTTTGACTTTTAAAAAACTGCCAAACTAGGGGTGCCTGGCTGGCTCAGTCAGGGGAGTGTGCAACTTTTGATCTTGGGGGTGTCAGTTCGAGTCCCACATTGGGCATAGAGATGACTTAAAAAGATGTTTTTTTTTTAATTTTTAAAAACTGCCAAACTGATTTCCAAAGTGGTTGTGACATTTTACACTCCTGCCAGCATAGGATTCCAATCCCACTGCATCCACCCCAACATTTGGTGGTCCTTTTCATCGCAGCCATTCCAATAGGTATGTAATGGTAGCTCAATGAGGTTTTCATTTCTTTAGTGATTAATTAAAGAAATTTCATTTCTTTAATGATTAATAACGTTGAGTGTCTTTTCATGTACTTATTTGTCACCCGTTTATCTTGGGTGAAGTGTTTGTTCAAATCTCTCATGTATTTTTTTTAGTGGAGTTTTCTTATTGAGTTTTGAGGGTTCTTTATGTGTTCTGAATACACAGTCCTTTATCAGATACATGATTTGCAAATACCTTCTCCTGGTCTGTGGATTCTTTTCATTCTCTTACCAGAGTCTTCAAAGAGCAGAGATTTTAAGTTTTGATGAAGACCAGTTTATCCATTTTTTTTTCTTGTTTGGTTTTGTTATTTAGAAATATCTGCCTGCCCCAGGGTCACAAAAGTATGTTCCTGTGTTTTCCTGTAGAAGGTTTATGGTTCCAGCCACAATAGATTGCACATTATTTTTTATGTATGGACTTGATTACTCCGTTGTTATAGCATCATTCATTAAAAAGTTTTCATCTCTTACTTGAATTATCTTTATGTAAGATATCTTTATAAGGACAAAGTATATTTGTAAAGGGTCTATTTCTGGACCATCTTTGTTCTACAGATCTATCTGTCTGCTCTTATGTCAGTATCGTAAATGCTTGACTACAGAAAGCTTGATTGCTAGCTTTATAGTGAGTCTTTCAGAAGTTTAAGTCCTCTGAACTTGTTCTTCAGAATTGTTTTGGCTATCCTAGACCCTTTGCATTTTCATACACATTTTAGGATCAGCTTGTCAATATCTACTAACCAGCTTTGTTGGTTTTATTGTTTCCTTGGATTCGTGTTGAAATTTTAGGTGAATTTGGAAAAAAATTTTTCGGTCCTCTAATGGATGAACATAGTGGTGTATCTGCCCATTTATTTAAATCTTTAATTTCTCTCACCATTGTTCTGTAGTTTCCAGTGTAGAGATCATACCCCTATTTCATTAAATTCATTTCTAAATATTTTATGTTTTCGGTGCTATTACAAATGGTGTCCTTTTACATTCTCTTCTACTTACTTGTTGCTAGTATATATAAACACGAGTTTTATGTATCGATCTTGTATTCTGAAGGCTTGCTAAATTCACTTAATTTTTCTAGTTTTTTTTTTTTATTTTGTTTATTAAGATTCTTAAGTTTTCTGAATACAGGATCATGTTGCCTGTGAATAGAAACAGCTTTATTTCTTCCTTCCAGTATGTATTTTGTTGTTGTTGTTATTGTTGTTACCTGTGAGAAATAGGTCCACCGACCTAATCAAAGGAGGGACACAGACACTCAGAGCACAGTGAAGCGAGACTTTAATCAACATTCTTGCAAAAGCAGGTATCTGATGGACAGACACAGTCGGGGCAGTTATAGCAGACAATTTATCTCCTAGCGTGCAAGTCCCTCCCCTGATTCCTCATTGGCTGAGCACTAGAGAGGTAAGTCCCTCCCCTGGTTCCTCATTGGCTGAGTACTACAGAGCTTACAGCCTTACCTAGATGTCACCTACGCCCATGTAAGGCAAAAAGTAGTCTGATTGGAACAAATGTACATTCCCTGAGGTGAGGCACAGACTCAGTCCCTCCTCCCTTTGTTCTTTGGTGTATGCTCATTGCAGAGCCCATGAAAACAACCTGGTGAAAATAAGCCCAAGAAATGGACAGGGGAAGAAGAAGCAGGAAGTGAAGTGTCTAAGTGTTTGGGACTCCATTGTGTGTGTGTGCGTGTGTATGTGTGTGTGGTGGTGGGGGGGGGGGTTGGTTGTACATATTTCCATTAGGTTGTAAATCTGGTAACTAGGCAGCACAGCTTCTATTTGATATTTCTGAGAATGAATCCCTCCCTTACTTCTCCCTTCTGAAAATGAATCCTTCTCCCTTACATTACCTTGCTGCACGGGGCTAGAACTTCTGGAACGATGTTGAATAGAAGCGATAAGATTAGACATCCTTGTCTTTTTGCTGAGATGGAGAAGAGCCTTCCGTGTTTCAGTATTTCCAAGTTTCACCAACAACAAACATGTTGGTAACTGAATGCATTTCATACGGCACCTTATTAGCCTGAAGATGTTTCCTTTTCTTCCTACTTTGCTGACAGTTGTTATCACAAATGGCTATTGAATGTTCTCAAATGCTTTTTTCTGCCTCGATGAGATGGTCCCAATATTTTCCCCTTTTATCTTGTTAATGTGATGATGTGTATTGACTGAGTTTTGAATGTTAAACCAAATTCGCATTCCTGGGATAAGGCCCTGGCTTCTATTCTCCCAATATTTTGGTAAGGATGTTTATGTTTCTAGTTAAGAGGGATATTAATCTGTAATTTTCTCTTCTTGTGATGTTTGGTGTCAGAATTATGTTGGCCCACTAAAAAGAGTAGGGAAGCATTCTCACCTCCTCTATGTTCTGGAAGAGATTGTGTAAATTAGAATTATTTTGTCCCTAAATGTGTGATAGAATTCCCACTGGGAAGCCATCTTGTCCTGGAATTTTCTTTGCGGGAAAGTTTTTTATCGTGACTTTAATTTTTTTTTTTTTTTTTACCAGCCAAAGTGTCATTCAGAGTTTTAATTTCTTTTTTTTTTTTTTTTTCTGTTTTGGTTAGTTGTGTTTTTCAAGGAATTTGTTAATTTCATCTAGGTTGCCGAATTTATTAGCGTAAGTTGTTCCTGATACTGAAAACTTTAACATCTCCTTTCAGTGGACAAGAAAGTAAAATGAAACATCATGAAGATATAGAATATTTAAATAATACTATCAACAAACACGTCCGAATTGGTATTTGTAAACTATTATACCGAATACTTGTAGGATACACATTCTTTTCAGGTGTCGTGAAGTATTCACCGCATATATACCACATGCTAGACCCTAAAACAAGTCTCAAAAATTGTATTAAATCAGACATTAATCAAAATAAGCTATTCTTCATACCCACTGTGATGGACACAATAAACAGAAAAACAGAAGCTAACAAGTGTTGCCAAGGATGTAGAGAAGTTGGAACCCTTATGTGCTATTGATGGGAATGCAATCGAAAGCAGGGCCTCAAAGGTGGTATTTGCACACCCCTGTTTTTTTTTAATTTTCTTAACATTTTATTTATTTTTGAGACACAGAGAGACAGAGCATGAGCAGGGAAGGGGCAGAGAGAGAGGGAGACACAAAATCCAAAGCAGGCTCCAGGCTCTGAGCTGTCAGCACAGAGCCCTACAGGAGGCTCGAACTCATGAACTGTGAGATCATGACCTGAGCTGAAGTCAGACGCTTAACTGACGGAGCCACCAGGCGCTCCTGCACACCCATGTTTATTGCAGCAGTATTCACAGTAGCAAAGCAGGGGAAACAACTCAAGAGACCATAGGCCAATGAATGGGTAAACAAATGTGGTCTACACACCCAGTGGAATATCATTCAGCTTTAACAAAGATGGAAATTCTGACCCAGGTTACCACAGGAATGAACCTTGAGGACACTGTGCCATATGTGAAATAAGTCTGTCACAAAAAGACAGATCCTGTACGATTCCATTCATATAAAGTTCCTAGAGTCAGATTCATAGAGATATAAAGTAAAATGCCATTTGCCAAGCACCTGGGGGAGAGGGAAGTGAGAGGTGTTGTTTCACGGGGACAAAGTGTCAATAATGCTAGATGAAGAGAGTTCTGGAGACCGATGGTGGTGATGGTCATACAAAACTGTGAATGTACTTAGTGCTACTGAACTGTGCACTTAAAAATGGTGAAGAAGGTAGTTTTCGTGTTATGTTTATTTTACCACAATTAAAAATAAAATTAAAAGGCTATCTACACAATCTCAAGAACACTTGAATATTAAACAATCCACTTTTAGGTAAGTGATGAATAGAAAAGCCACAAGGGAATTTGAAAGTATTTTGAACTTGAATGATAGTGAAAACACAGCGTTTTGAATTTGTGAGAAGCCAAAAGGCTTAGAGGAGATTCAAAGCCCTTACGATGGTTAATTTTCATGTGTCGGCCGGATTGGGCCACGGGGGCGCACAGACATTTGGTCAAAGGGTATTCTACGTGTGTCTGTGAGCGTGTTTGTGGGTAAAGTTAATATGTGGAAAAGAAAAGGTGGGGGGGGGCGCCTTGGCTGGCTCAGTCAGTAGAGTGTCTGACTCTTGATCCCACCGGTGGTGAGTTCAAGCCCCATGCTGGGCATGGAACCTACTTCAAAAACAAACAAACAAAAAACATCTGACTGGGTAGCCTGAGTAAAGCTGATTGTCCTCCCCAGGGGGGATCCAATCAGTTGAAAACCTGAAGAGAATAAAAAGCTGAATAAGAGGGAACTTCAGTTGCCAGACTATTTCAGCTGAGACATCCGGTCTCCCGTCTTCAGACTGGAACTCACACCTGAGAGCTCTTCTGGTCCCAGGCCTTCAGACTCTGACCAGAACACCATTGGCTCTCTTGGGTCTCTAGCTTGCCGACCACAGATTTTGGGATTTGCAAGCCTCCGTAATCGTAATCTTGTGAGTCATTCCTTATAATGAATCTCTTTAGACATGCACACACATATACTCATATCCTATTGGTTCTATTTCTCTGGAGAGCCCCGCTAATACAGCTCCAAACAGTTATATCAGAAAAGAATAAACTTTGGGGTGCCTGACTGGCTCACTTAGAAGAGCATGTGACTCTTGATCTTAGGGTCATGAGTTCAAGCCCCACACTGGATGTAAAGATTATGTAAATAAATAAAAAAAAAAAAGAGAAAAGAATAAACTCTTTTTTTAAAGAAATACTTTTCTCTGTTTTTTTAAAATGTTTATTTATTTTTGATAGAGAGACAGAGCACAAGTGGGGGAGGGACAGAGAGGGGGGAGACACAGAATCTGAAACACACTCCAGACTCTGAGCTGTCAGCACGGAGCCTGACGTGGGGCTCGAGCTCATGAACCATGAGATCATGACCTGAGCCGACGTTTAACTGACTGAGCCACCCAAGCACCCCAAGAATATATTTTTAATAAAGTACAGAACCAACTCGCTAAGGTCAGGCGGAAAGTTGAGATTACTTGGTCCGGCAGTCTGTATGTGGGAAGAGCCAGGTGAATGCAGACAGCCAGGTTCCAGGATCTAGGGCTTAACCCCCAGGCTGCATCTCGGCTTATGGTCCTACCGTTGGCTTGTGTCAGGCTTGCAGGGGACGTCAGTCAGATGGAGGCCAGTGGTCAGGCTGACCCTAGGGGTGTGGTATTCCCAAGGGCAGAATTTGGACCGGTGGATGGAGAACAGCTCTAGCTGGCAAGGCAGATTTGGGATTGACATACAGCAGAACGCATGACAGGCGGGTGAGATGGCAATGAGTCCTTTGTCCCTGGATGTGTTCAAGAGCAAAGTCAGACACTAACTTGTCACTATGCACAGGCAAACCCTATAATTAATGTTCAAACCAGGATTTAACGGACACTCCTCAGGAAGCTATCATGTTCTGCCTAATTTGTCTTGTTTTTTTTTCAAGGATTATTTTTTACAAGTTATAATTTTCTGGTTCTTGGTCTAAAGACTGAAGATACTTTATTTTTTTATTATTGAAAAAAATTTTTTTTTTTTTTAATTTTTTTTTTTTCCAACGTTTATTTATTTTTGGGACAGAGAGAGACAGAGCATGAACGGGGGAGGGGCAGAGAGAGAGGGAGACACAGAATCGGAAACAGGCTCCAGGCTCTGAGCCATCAGCCCAGAGCCCGACGCGGGGCTCGAACTCACGGACCGTGAAATCGTGACCTGGCTGAAGTCGGACGCTTAACCGACTGCGCCACCCAGGCGCCCCTTGAAAAAAATTTTTGATTTGTTTATTTACTTTGATAGACATGGAGACAGCATGAGTGGGGGAGGGGCAGAGAGAAAGAGAGAGAGAGAATCCCACACAGGCTCTGCTGTCCGTGCAGAGCCCAATGCGGGGCTTGAACTGATGAAACCGTGAGATCGTGACCTGAGCTGAAACCAAGAGTCAGACGCTTAACCGACCGAGGCACCCAAGTGCCCCAGACCATGAGGATATTTTAAATGGAACATGGCCCATTTCCCTGTCTGAAAAGAAGCGTTTAAACAAACAAAATGGTCTTGTCCTCAGGAGTATGGAGAAGCCATTCGGATTTCACCCCAGTCTCAGCCCCCAAATACATCAGGCCCAGGCTCTGGGTCAGGATCACAGGCATGTTACTCTACCTCTCTAGGTCTCAGTGCGCTCATCTGTAAGATAGGTATAATCATAAAAGTGTGCATTTGCTGGGTCTCTTAAAGGACCTTCCCAATTGCTGTGTCCTGCGCTTTGATTTTCAGCGAGGATAAAAAGATCACAGAGGAAAAGCAGCCTCTGAAAAGTAGAAAGCTGAGTGCACACAGAAGGTGTAATTTTCTCCTGCCTGGGAGGGAAAGAATCCTGAACTTTAGAGACGAAGCTTTACGGGATAACGTCTCTTCAGCATCCGAATGCAGCCCATTTTTGGCAAAAGACGCATTTAGTTCCGTGACAGGCAAACATCTCATCCCAGCTCAGGGATCAGAATTTGGCATTTGAGAACAACAAAATGTTTCATGGCAGCAACTGGACAGCCTTTTTACTTTTTTTTTTTTTTTTTTTAATGACTAATCTCCTTGGGTCGGTGTGTCCCTGGGCTGACCCTAGCAAAATAAAACTGAGACTAATTAGTGTAGAGGAGATAATACAGATGGGACCAGTTCCTGTTTTCATGGACATCTCCAACCCAGAGAATAAAAACAAGAAAAGAGTTCTGATTTTTAAAAATCACATCCTTGGAAATATCCTTGGCAGTGGCCTGAATGTCAGGAGAACTGGGTTTTAATTCTCGCTCTACCAACTGAGTGGTTATGTGACCCTTCAGAAGCTATTTTCCTTGCTCGGTTTCCAAATCCGTAGAGGGGATTGGTTTTACTTACCTGCTGTGACATACCCCCAGTTTCTGGCACTGGTTAGAGCTCCTAAAACCCTTGTGATTTCCTATGTAATAATTGCACTAGGAACATCTTTTGTTCTAATATTTTGTCTTTGACTCTGGTTCCTGACACAGAACTCCTAAGTCCCTTGGCACTTCCCGAATGATAGGAGTGTGTTTGTTCTAGTGAGGTGACTCTTGGTGATCTCTTGGCTAGCTTCAGCCTGGA
The DNA here is from genome assembly GCF_022837055.1 of Prionailurus viverrinus. NCBI lineage: Eukaryota > Metazoa > Chordata > Mammalia > Carnivora > Felidae > Prionailurus > Prionailurus viverrinus. The sequence goes on from NC_062562.1 coordinate 55,533,913, forward strand.
GGCTGGGCCCCAGAAAGACCAAGCCATGATCAGAAGCTTAGAACTTTCTGTTCCCCCCCACTCCCAATCCTCCAGGGAGGGAAGAGGAGCTGGAGATTGAATTAATGATCAATCACACCTGCATGATGAAGCTTGAATAAACACCCCAAAGCAGAGTGTTCAGAGAACTTCCGGGTTGCTGAACACATCCATGTACCAGGAGAATGGCACACCACAATTCACGGGGACACTTGGGACTCTTCCTGACTTTGCCCCATGCACCTCTTCATCTGACCATCCATCTGTAGCCTCTATACTAAACCAGTAAGTGTAAATAATTGTTTCCCTGCATTCTGGAGGCCATTCTAACAAATTACCAAACCCAAGGAGGGGATCATGGGAACCTCAGTTTAGACCTGATCAGTCAGAAGGGTAAGTGAGAAGCCGAACTCGTGACTGGTGTCTGAAGTAGGGGACGATCTCGTGAGACTGAGCCCTTAACCTGTGGGATCTGACACTATGTCCAGGTCGATAGCATCAGAAGTGAATTGAATTGTAGGACACCCAGCTGGTGTAGAATTGCCCGATGGGTAGAAAATGCACACATCTGGCACCAGAAGTGAAGTGAAGTGTTGTAGCAGTGTGAGAGTAATGCAGAAGCACAGGAGTGCTTTGTCTATACAGCTGCCGAGCTGTGAGGAGGGAATTACATTAGGAGAACGGTGCTAACCCTGCAAAGAGCTCACCACCCAGCAGAAAAGGTCCATGCTTCTTGCTTTAGAAGCGCCCTCTGGGACACCTTCCCCCTTCCCCACCCCTACTTGAGACTGGGTTGGGAGGTGTCTGATGGGCCCCCAGAACAGCCTCTGTTTTCCACTGTCTAAGCTAGCGTGCACTCTGTTACTTTAAACTTTATTGTATTTTTGTTAACAACCATTAGACACGTCCTTGCAAAAACCCAAACTCTAGGAAAATACACAGGCGGAAACAAAAGCTCACCTACTCTTCCGTGCCCCAAATGAAAGCCTTGGTGGTCAGTCTTCCCCACTAGACTGTTCAAAGTTCTGGTCACCAGGTCTGATATAGGGCGGGAGTTGTGGGGGGGGGGGGTTCCCCCTACACCACCAAGCGATGCTCCGAGGCCAGCCCAGCTGTCTTGGAATCCACCGCAATTCTGACGCTCTCTACCCGGGGATAGTGCCATCCCACAGTCTAAGGGCTCAGTCCCACCAGGCTGGCTTCCATTTCAGATGCCAGTCGACAGTCCAGGTTGTCACCTGCGCTTCTGACCAGTTGGCTATAAATCAGAGGTTCCCACAACCCACTCCTTGAGTTTCTGTGAATTTGCTAGGAGCAGGAAGCCCATTTACTCACTTGATAGTCGATTTATTACAGAGGATATTAAAGGATATTTATTACAAAGGATATTATTTATTACCAAGGAAAAAATCAGTCAAATGAAGAGATACCTGGGGTGAGGTCCCAGACGAAGGAACTTCTGTCCTCATGGGCTTTGGGGCACATGGAAATTCTGGTCCCCAACTTGGAAGCTGCGGATCCCCTCTTTTTTTTTTTTTTTTCTTAATGGAGGCTTCATTACATAGTTAATTGATTAAATCATTGACAGTTGGTGACTGATTCACCCTCCAGCCCTTCTTCCTTCCCTGGAGGTCAGGGTGTCGGACTGAAAGTTCCAGCCCTCAATTCCTGGTTGGTTCCCATGGCAACCAGCCCCCCACCCTTAGGTGCTTCCCAGAAGTTACTCCCTCACCTAAACCCACTTGTGGTGGAAAGGGGCTTGGGAACGACAAGACTCTCATTTTACTGCAAGGGCTCTGAAGCAACGTTGGCAACTGAGGACCAGAGACCAAATACTGTGACCCGAGTTGCTCTTATCGGTCAGGCAATTTCAAGAGTCTGGGCAGCTGTGGGCCCGGAACTATGGACACAGAGCAAGCATACATGAGAAATACATTTTGGTCATCTGAAAGATAAAATACGCAGAAGTTACACTATCTCACACGCTGTAAAAAACCCAAGATGCCATTCACTCCTTCTCTGTATGCCCAGTTCACCCACTGGAGGAGTAACTATAAGGACACTCAACAAACATCTACTAAGTGAATCAGCACTCCGTTGACTTCATTGTTTGTTTGTTTGTTTGTTTCTAAAGCATGCTGTCTGCATGAATAGATGTCTAAAGCTAATCTTTCATATAGTTACAAGAGCTTACAATCATTTTGTTGATATTGTGGCAAAAATTCAATGGAGGAAATTTTCAAAAGATCTTACTGGCTTTATTCAGTGATTCGGGGATTAGGCAACATCCCATCTAGCAGATAGAAAGGAGCTGTACAAAATGAAAGATTTTTACAGGACAAAGGGAGGGGGAAGAGGGAAATTCTACTAGGCAAAAAAGCAGGTTGGTTATTGCAAGGTTACTCTCCTACAGGGGAAAGAGGGTCAGAGAGCCTGTGCTGTCAACACAGAGCCCGACGCGGGGCTCGAACTAGTGCCAGTGCTGATCAGGCAATTCCTGATGGGATGAAAATGTAACTAACTTTTTCAGGGCCACACAGCCAAAGGTAGATAGCAGAGTCGGGATCTGGCCAGCATGTGCAAAGGCCATCGGAGTGAGCATTATCCCGGATGCCTAGGTGGCTCAGTCAGTTAAGGATCCAACTGTTGATTCTGGCGCAGGTCATGATCTCACAGTTCCTGGGTTCGGGCCCTACGTTGGGCTCTGCACTGACTGAGCAGCTGCTTGGGATTCTCTCTCTCCTCTCTCTGTCCCTTCCCCACTTTGCACAGGCAGGTATGTGCTCTCCCTCCCTCTCTCTCTCTCAAAATAAATAGATAAATATTTTTTAAAAAAGTAATCAGTATCCAAATGTGGGCAGTAGGAGTGGTCTGCTCTAGGTGCAGGTAGTAAGAGGATGTATCGTCTACAGAGCATTTAAAATCAGTAATAAAAATGGACTGAATGAAGGTCTCTGCTTTTTATTATCACCACACACAGGCCCTATTAAACAATGTCAGTGCATATTTATTATTTATCACAGTGATCAAATCCACAAATCCTGGGAAACACAGCTGTGGGTCTGAGTTCTGAGGAATTGCAGTGGCTACTACTGAGGGTTTAAAAGAATCTTTGTGTGTGTGGCCAATACACACAACATAAAATGTATCATCTTCGCCATGTTATGTCTATCCACATTGTTCGGCAAATAATATCCAGACTTTCTCTTCTTGCAAAATGGAAACTCCGTCCCCATTACATAACTCTCTGCCCCCCCTCCCCCAGCCCCTGGAAGCCACCAACTCTGCTCTCTGTCTCTGTGAGCTTGACTACTGTAGGGACCTCATGTACGTGAAGTCACACAGTATTTGGATTTTGTGACTGGCTTATGTCACTTACAGTGTTCATCCGTGTTGTGGCATGTGTTAGAATTTCCTTCCTTTTTATTTATTATTATTATTTTTTAATGTTTTTAATGTTTATTTACTTTCGAGAGACAGAGAACACACACACACACACACACACACACACACACACAGGAACACGCATGCCACGCGTGCAAGTGGGGGAGGGGCAGAGAGAGATAGAGACACAGAATCTGAACAGGCTCCAGGCTCTGAGCTGGCAGCATGGAGCCTGATGTGGGGCTCGAACTCACGAGCCACGAGATCATGACCTGAGCTGAAGGCAGATGCTTAACCTACTGAGCCACCCAGGTGCCCCTGAACTTCCTTCCTTTTTGAAAGTTGGATAATATTCCACTGTATGTTTCTGCTATATTTTGCTTACCCATTCACCTGTTGCACACTGAAGACGTTCATCTGTGGAACATTTAGGTTGCTTTTACCTTTTGGTTAAAAGTTATCGTGAATAGTGTTGCTATGAACACGAGCGTACAAATATCTATTTGAGTCCCTGCTTTTAGTTGTTGGGGTAAATACCCAAAAGTGGAATCGCTGGATTATCTGGTAGATCAATTTTTAACTTTTTGAGGAAACACCAGACTGTTTCCATATTGGCCGCACCATTTTACATTCCCTCTGGCCGTGCACAGGGTTCCAATTTCCCCACATCTTCATCAACACTTTTGGTTTTGTGTGTGTGCGCGCGTGTTATTTTTATAGTAGCGGATGGGTATGAAGTACTATCTCATTGTAGGTTTTCATTTGCATTTCCCCAGTGAATAGTGATGTTGAAAATCTTTTCACATGCATATTGGCAATTTACAGATCTTCTTTGGAGAAACGTCTAAGTCTCTTGCCCGTTTTTTAAATTGGGTCACTTGTTTCGTTTTTGTTGCTGAGTTATAGGAATTCTTTGTGTATTCTGGATGTTAACCCCTTGTGAGTATATGCTTTGCAAATATTTCATTCCATTGTGAAGGTTGCCTTTTCACTCTTTTGACCATAACTTTTGATGCATAGAAGTTTTAAAGTTTGATGTAGTCCAATTTGTTTTTACTTTTGGTGCCTGTGTACTATGGAATTTTGGTAACATATATGCTCTAAAATAACACATTTACAAAACTGACGTTTTAATAAAACACTAGGAGTTGTGGGGTTTTTTTTTTTGTTTTTTTTGTTTGTTTGTTTGTTTGTTTTTTTCAGAAAACTCCTAGTTACGCAGTTGGCTCCCCAGATACGTGGATTTAGCTCATGTGTTTGTTCCCAGAGTAAATTTGTAACTTTTTGGGCATCGTTTGAATTTGCTTCAGGGACAGTGCTTGTCTGCAGCCCCTAAGGCAATACACGTTCCTGTGTTTAAATGGTAATTTCAAAATAGACAATGATAGTACAGTGACTGTGAAGACAAAGAAAAAAACCTTTTTTGTGATTCAGCCGTTCTAAGCCACTTAGAATTCTTATTTGGTTTAAATTTTATTTTAGTATTTTAAATGTTTATTTTTGAGAGACAGAGAGAGAGAGAGCATAAGCAGGGGAGGGGCAAAGGGAGAGAGGGACAGAGGATCTAAAGCTCCCTCCACACTGACAGCAGAGAGCCCGATGTGGGGTTTGAACCCCTGAACCGTCAGATCAAAGTCAGATGCTTAATCAACTGAGCCACCCAGACACCCCTGGTTTAAATCTTAAAATGTGAGATAGAGTGCCAACCACAAGGGGTAATTTTTTTTTTAATGTTTCCTTATTTGTTTTTGAGAGAGACAGAAAGAGAGAGAGAGAGAGAGAGAGAGAGAGAGAGAGAGTGCAAGCACAAGTGGGGGAGGGGCAGAGAGTGGGAGAGAGAGAATCCCAAGCAGGCTCCACACTGTCAGCACAGAGCCTGATGCAGGGCTTGATCTCAGGAGGTCATGACCTGAGCTGAAACCAAGAGTCAGACGATTAAGCCACTAAGCCACCCAGGCGCCCTGCAAGGGGTGATATTTTTGGTAAGTGCAAGTCTAACCTCATACTTGAACTATTCTGCTGAATCTCCATATTAGCCTGAAATGGAAATTTATTTTTTTCATTGTCTACTTTTTACTTATTATTTAATGGCCAGTATACTACTCTCACATTATTCATTGTTGCAATAGGCCACTATGTAAATGTAAGTTTAAAAAACAACAACATACATCAGCGGCTATGATCTGTGTTGCCTGTTCAGGCACCTGAGTGGACTGGCCCGGCTGGCTGGGGTGGATTTGGGAAGCCAGGAGCAGGCTCTGCCCTCCTCCAGGTTTGGTGCCCTGGAGATGTCTGGGGATTCCCTTTCGTGTCCAGCTAGGGGAGCCCAAGGCAGGCTCGGCTGGCTGGGCTAACATACATGCGCCTGGGCTCCTGAGGGGCTCCGAGTGTGGAGCTGCAATGAGTCCAGGGCTCGGGGACCAGGGGCTCCAGCAGCCCAGGGGAAGCTGATGGGCTGAAAGAAATGCCCACTGATCCTGATGGAGGACGAATGCGGCCCGTGTGAGAAGACCTTCCCGAATGAGAGTAAATGCACAAACGGATGTTGGATCCCACGAGCAGGCAGCTTGTCTGCACACAGATAGAGAACAGCAATTTCTGTAATTAAATAGCATGATTATTTCACACAAGATGATGTTTTGGAAATCATTTTGCAAAGGCTGAAGCCATGCCACTGCTCCCAGCCTCTTTTTTAAAATAATTACTATTTAAAAAATTTTTTTTGATATTTATTTATTTAAAAATTTTTTTTTCAACGTTTATTTATTTTTGGGACAGAGAGAGACAGAGCATGAACGGGGGAGGGGCAGAGAGAGAGGGAGACACAGAATCGGAAACAGGCTCCAGGCTCTGAGCCATCAGCCCAGAGCCTGACGCGGGGCTCGAACTCCCAGACCACGAGATCATGACCTGGCTGAAGTCGGACGCTTAACCGACTGTGCCACCCAGGCGCCCTGATATTTATTTATTTTTGAGACAGGGAGAGACAGAGCATGAACGGGGGAGGGTCAGAGAGAGGGAGACAGAGAATCTGAAGCAGGCTCCAGTCTCCGAGCTGTCAGCACAGAGCCTGACATAGGGCTTGAACTCACGAACTGTGAGATCATGACCTGGGCCAAAGTTGGATGCTGAACCGACTGAGCTACCCAGGCGCCCCTAAAATTGTTTTTTTAATATGAAAGGGTGACAGTCCTTTTTTTTCCCTTTAAGTTATTTATTTATTTTGAGAGAGAGAGAAAGGGAGAGAAGTGCGGGGGAGGGGCAGAGAGCATCCCAAGCAGGCTCTGCACTGTCAGCGTGGAGCCCCGTGCAGGGCTCTAACTCACGACGGATGAGACCATGACCTGAGCTGAAATCAAGAGTCAGATGCTTAACCGACTGAGTCACCCAGGTGCCCATCTTTCTTAATTTTTAAGTGTCTAAAATGCTGTTTTCCTGCTCAGAGATGCCCGAAAGTTAATGTTGAGTCCCCCTTTCCTAAATTTCCAGGGACCCACAACCAAAACCTAGCTGCAGCCTCGTGCAACACGAAGCCACTGCTGCTGCAGACGTGCCCACAAGTGTGTCACAGGGCAGGCACACTCAGCACGAGGGTGCTCCAAAGTACACACTTCTACTCCAAAGACAGAGGGGAAACACAGAAATCACCAGGGGCAACATAAAGGGGGAGCCTATAAATTAAAAGCTCATTTCAACCAACTGCAACGTATCTGAATATTACTTGGATCCTGATTCTTCAAAAAAATTCTTCGAATGTTTTTATTTTTGAGAGAGACAGAGCATGAGTGGGGGAGGGGCAGAGGGAGAGGGAGACACAGAATCTGAACCAGGCTCCAGGCTCTGAGCTGTCAGCATAAAGCCCACTGCAGGGCTCGAACCCACAAGGGCTCGAACCCACAAAGCACAGGATCATGACCTGGGCCGAAGTCGGACACTCAACCAACTGAGCCACCCAGGCGCCACAGATCCTGATTCTTTTTTTTTTTTAATTTTTTTTTTTTAACGTTTCATTTATTTTTGAGACAGAGAGAGACAGAGCATGAACAGGGGAGGGTCAGAGAGAGGGAGACACAGAATCTGAAACAGGCTCCAGGCTCCGAGCTGTCAGCACAGAGCCCAACGTGGGGCTCGAACTCACGGACTGTGAGATCATGACCTGAGCCGAAGTCGGCTGCTTAACCGACTGAGCCACCCAGGTGCCCCAGATCCTGATTCTTAAAACACACACTGGGGGGAAAATGTGACATTCATGACACAGTTGGAAATTTGAACTGACTGGATATAACCGAGGAATTATTATTAGTTTTTTAGATGATAATAGTATTGTGGTTATAGTGTACATATCAAAGGGTCCTTCTCTCTTAGAGATACACGTGTTAAAATACAGAGGAAATGACAGGATCTCCTGGATTTGTTTCAGAATGATATGGGGACATTCAGCCTGGGGTTGTCTGCAGAAGACATCGGACTGGCCGTGGACTGTTATCAATGGAGTTCAGTATACTACCCTATCTACTATTGTGAATGTTTGAGATTCTCTATTGCAAAATTAAAAAAAAAAAATTGTTGCAGAGTGATAGTGGATAGGCTCGAATAACAACATCCCACTAGGAAGAAAATTACTTGCCTTTTAAATGATCGCTCAACCCTCATCTGCTCAAGAGCAAGGCCCTTTCATTGGGCCAGTCTGTGATCCTGTCTAGTGCTTGATTGTGGCCCCACCCGGGAGATGTAGGCCTTGGGCCCTAAGCCTTTGGCAGGGGAAACAGCGTCTGTTTGTAACTTAATGGCTTCCCTTTGCTTCGTTGTATTTATTTTTTGGCTACCTCTATTTTGGCAACTATTTTGGTTTCCTATTTACAGAAGTGACAAAGTTTTCTTCTTAAATGTATGTAAACAATTTGATTTAAAGACAAGAAATAGCACAGGTGGTACTCAGATATTGTAGGACTTTTTTTAGGGTGGCAGGAAATGACAAGTACGGGAGGCACCAATGCAGTCACAGGAAACATACAACCGTCTTAACAAAATCCCGGGTCCCTTCCATCCGGGAGGTTCTCTGTGCCTGGGCAAGATGGTCTGCTCAGGCCTACTGTCTCCCTGAATTTCAGACGAAGCACCTGACACACAGAAGGGAGGCCAACAGCAGGCAGCGGGGGCAGATCACACAGGGAAGGCTGGCTGCCAGAATGGACCCCAGCTGGGCATCAGACGCCATCCATTACCAGGTTCGGAACCAACTAAAACGAGGGAGGGGGTGAGTGCAAGGACAGCGTAAAGGGGAAAATCTTAAAGGGGGAAACTATTTTTATCCACCGTTTTGTTTCCCATTGGTTGTCTTCTGCTGGGGACATTTCCTAACTGCCTTAAGTGAACCAAACAGGCAGTCAGCAAGCTGTGTTTACCCAGATTACTTAGTTGGGGCTCTTTGTATGTTTGTTTTTGTGTAATTAAACTTTTGATATCTTTATAATTAAAAAATTTTTTAATGTTTTTAGTTTATTTTTGAGAGAGAGACAGACAGAGCATGAGCGGGTGAGGGGCAGAGAGAGAGGGAGACACAGAATGCGAAGCAGGCTCCAGGCTCTGAACTGTCAGCACAGGGCCCAACGCAGGGCCTGAACTCATGAATGGTGAGATCATGACCTGAGCCAAAGTCGGATGCCTACCCGACTGAGTCACCTAGGCACCCCAAACTTTTTATGGTTTTTAGTTTTTAAGATAATTTTATTCATTATTATTATTTTTAAGCTTAATTTTTAAAGTTTCTTTTGAGACAGAGAGGGAAAGCAGGGGAGGGGCAGAGAGGGAGGGAGACACAGAATCCCAAGCAGGCACTCTGCTGTCAGTACAGAACCCGACACTGGGCTCAAACCCACCCACCATGAGATCATGACCCCAGCTGAAACCAAGAGTCAGAAGCTCAACGAACCGGGCACCCAGGTGCCCCGAAGATCATTTTAGAGCCACCTGCAGTAGGAAATAATACAGAAGGATCCCACGCACCCTTACCCACCAATGGACTGCAACCAGAAAGCTGACACGGATGCAGTCACGATACAGAACATTTTCATCACCGCGAGCATCTCCCCTGTTGTCCTTTAAGAGTCACATCACCCCTAGGCCCGCTTGGCCAGACCCTCAGCCTTGGCAGTCGCTCGTCAGCTCTCCGTTTCTAGAATCTTGCCACTACAAGATGTCGTATGGATGAAATCAAACAGTATGAAACCTTTGGGGACTGGCTTTTTTCCACTTAGTGAAATTCCCTGGAGATTCACCTGAGACGTTGCATGTATCAACAGCTTGCTCCTTTACTACGAAGTGGTATTGCATGCCATGGGTGGGTCACAGTCTGTCTAACCATCATCCCCGGAAGGACCCCTGTGCTGTTGCCAGCTTCGGGTTACTCTGAATAAAGCTGCTATGAACATCTTATGTACAGGTTTTTGTGTGCACATAAATTTTCTTTTTCTTCTGGGATAAATGCCCAAGAGTATACATGTTTGTTTTTAATGAATTAGTTGTCATATTTTCCAGTCAAGAGATTTCACCTAAAAAAAATCCACGTTCCTGATTTCTCCTCCCTAATCACAACATCTGGAAAGACAAGGCACAGCAACTCATGATCCTAATGGGTCAGAGCATTCCAGTCCCCTTATGCCCTGCCTAGTCCCTTTTATTTATTTACCTGCCTGCCAAGGCTCCTGGTTTACCTAAGTAAGTGGGCAGAATTGGAACACGACGGGTTTTGTATATACACATGTCTGCAATTTCTCTGCTCAAGCAGAAAACACTGGTTGCCTATGGGGAAGTGGCCGTGAGGGGGAATCACTGTTACTGCGAGCCCTTTGGGGCTTTTTTAGTTTAAGCCACCTGACTGTATGACCACAAACATGAATAAAATGTGCAAACAAGAACACTAACATTTCCTCACAGATGCCCCTCTGGCACCGCTTTTCCCCTACAACTCTTCTGTTTCTTCAGGGAAGAGAATCCGGTGGAATTCCCCTTCCCAGAGCACCTGGTTCTACACAGGCAAAAAGCCCCTAGCTCTGGGATCTAGCTTCTCCAAATGCACATGTTCCCTGGTCTGGGGTCTTAAGGCTTTGACCCCCAAACACCCCTCATCACCATCCAAAAGCCCGATGACCCCTGGGCCTCTCTGAAGTCCAATCGGGTATCCATCTATACCCAGCCCTGGGGCCACCTCCTCCAAGAAGCCTTCCCAGCCTGACTGAAATTCAGCATCTCCTTCCTTGTCAGGCAGTGGCATTAATGCGTGCCTTTTTGGTTACAATTCAGTGCACACTTCCTGAAACTTTTACACAAGCTGGTCTGGTGCACCCTCACCCCACCCCTTTCCTGACCTCCCACTAGACTGCCCCCCTCACCCGCCCCCCCCCCCTTGCAATAGATTGACATTTTGGAGGCACTGGTGCCGCGTTGTGTCTGCTGAACCCACTCCCTCATGCAAATCATGACAAAGACATCTACAAACCACAGAGCACAAGACGTAGACTGAATGTAAGATCCAAGATCTCTGCATGCAGATGAATTCAGTGATGCTGAACATTCTTCTCTCTCTTTTGGAGGGGAGAGGGGGTAGAGTGAGCTCCCGCAGTGCTGGTGCTCCAAACCTGCCCTTTGGGTAACCTCCCTGACTTCCAGAAGCCAGAAGACAAGGGCTTTGGGATCTGAGAGCCCTAGCGCTGCTTGCTGGGTGATCTTTGGGCCACTCAACCTGTTTCCTCCAGGAGAAATGGGGATCATAATCTCTCTCCGGCCGGGCAGTGTGGAGGCTGAAGTGGGAGGAAGGACCCAGACAGCTCTCAGTGCTTCAGCAGGTCGCTGCCCCTTGTGGAACCCGGGTCCCTCTTCTGGAAAGCACAGACCGGGATGAAGCGCTCCTCGGCACTCCGCTTCCCCAGATTTCCGGGGTGCCTGACCCTTTGCGTGTCGACGGTCAGCCTCCCCGACCGAGTTCACGGTTACGGCCTCGTTTGAGCCGCGTCCAGGCCCGGCTCAATTGCCAGAGGCGAACAGAGCTGAATGAGTGGCTGCGGGCAAGGCCGCAAGGCTCCACACTGGCGCCCAGTACAGCTGGAGAGTTTGAAACCTCGGGGTTTGAGCGCGGAGACCAGAAAACCGGGCAGCGGATCCCGCGTGGTAGAGGGGTGGCCCGCAGGCGCAAGCGTTCAGGCTGACCCCACGTGGGCGCGCGCCCTAGCCTCTCATCCCCCGCCTTACGGTGGCTCGGGCACGGGCCCCAACCCCCACCGTGTCCCGGGGCGCGTGTCCCAGATTACCCACCCTCTCCCCGCCCGCACTGCGCGGCCAAGGGCGCGCGCGCTCTAGATGCTCCCTCCGCCCCGCGTGGTCGGGGGCGCGCGGGCCGGGGTCGGGGGTGGGGTCGCCACGGGCTCGGCCCCTTCAGTTCCCGCGCTCGGGCCCCGCCGAGGCCCAGGAAGTGGCCCTAGGCCGCGGCCCTCGCCCCGCCTCCTCCCGCCCGCGCTTATCACCTGCTGGCCCGGCGCACGCGGGCGGGGAAGGAGGGCGACAGGGGGAGCGCGCGGGCGGCCAGGAGCCGGGTCGCCGGAGGTGAAGCGCGGCGAGGATGGCGGCGCGGGGCCCGGGGCTACCGCCGCTGCTGCTCGCGCTCTCGGTGCTGCTGGCGCTGGGCCCCACCGCCGCGGCGGCCAAGCTCAACATCCCCAAAGTGCTGCTGCCCTTCACGCGGGCCACGCGCGTGAACTTCACGCTGGAGGCCTCGGAGGGCTGCTACCGCTGGTGAGGCGCGCGGCCCACGGCCGGAGGAGGGAGGGCCCCGGGGCCGGGCGGGCCGGCAGGCGGGCGCGCGCTGCAGGTGCGCCGGCGAGGGGAGAGCGCGGCCGCGGCTCGCCGGGCCGGGCCGCGCCGCGCGGGGCCGGCGGGAGCGCGCGGCTTCCGGGGCCGGGGCGGGCGCCCGGGGGCCGGCGGGGCGGCCGGGCGCGCCCCCAGCGGGCCCGCGCGCAGCAGGTGCGCCGGCGCGCGCTTTCTGGGCACCCGGGCCGCTGCCAGGCCGCCCAGGCCCGCCTGAGAGGCCGGCCGCGCGGAGCTCGGCGGCTTGCGCGCGGGTCGCCGTCACTGCGCATGGCGCCGCCTGGGCCTCCGCGCGCCTCCGGCTGGAAGGGAGCGGGGCCCGGGCCGCAGCTAGCTGTTTGTGCGGGAGGAGGGAGCCCGAGAGTCGGCCTGACTTGAGGAAGGGCTCCGGGAAGGCCCTACCAGGGAAAGGGGTCTTCAGGACTTCCCCTGTGGGGAGAGGAGTGCCCTGGAGCTCCTGGGCCGGGGATGGGGGTCCGCGTGGTCTTACTCTTCCCCTTCATGTCCAGGACTCCGGGGAGCGGATGCTCAAGGCCCTACAAAGCCCTAGCCCGGAGACGCAGGTTTCTTGGTTTTGTCCGGTGATGGGGGACTCATCCCTGGCGCCGGACTGGTGTGGGAGTTGGGTTTGTGGGGAAGTATGAAAGGCGTGCGTGGGAAGAATTATACCGGTTCGGCATCGTTGGGAGGAACATAAACCTTTGATGAAAGGTCTTGTGAGGGAAACCCTAGGGACCCATTTTACAGATGAGAAATGAAACGCAAGGACTGCTTGGTGATTCACCTCCGGTTGTCCAGAGTGGGGTTAAGCCTTTATGCTCAAAACTCAGGCTTTTTTTTCTGTCCCCTCCGCGCTTTCTGGGGCATCAGGAATTCCACATTCATTGTGGAGGGGTGGGATCTCGGAAACCCCAGAAAAGAATGAAACCAGAGGCCTCCGTTTGTTCCCTCTTACCCCCTAGACCGAGAGGCCTGGCTGGGCAGGGTAATGTGGCGCAGACCTTCCATCTAAGCCGCCAGAGAATTCAGCTTCTACTCTCACAGGTGGAGACAGCCCAGGGTGTGACTGAGGCCCCACCTTGCTAGAGATGAAAAAAGGCGGTTCTCTGCCCGCTGGCTTCCATGAGGCGCTTTTGCCTCTCTCTTCCTTTTCCTGTTTGATGCCTGGGTCAGTGCTGAGGCTCAACAAGGTGTGATCACGTTTCAGAGAACAGGTGTGCGTATGTATGTTTTGAGTCTGTCTGGATATCAGTGTGTGCATATCAGGCAGACATGCTTGACCCCGACCCTGGCCCAGAGCAGCGGTCTTCCTCCTTAAGTATGCTATTTGCAGCTATGTGTTTTCTGAAAGCGCCCTTGTGAAATAAAGCCATGCTGAGTCAGCCAATTGCATTTGGGGCTTAGTGCCTTATGCCCCGGGAGGGTCTTGTTTCTGGCTTGGCACCAGAGGCTGGCCTTTGGCTCAAAAGTTTTCTATATACCTGACTAGGGCCTTGTCTTGTGTGGGAAGATGAACTGCTAGTCCATGCTTTCCAGGAGATACATGCTTGTTCTCTGGTGGAGGTTGTCTGTTCTCTTGATATATGCGCAAGAAAGAGGAAGCTGATTGTTAAAAACAGCTGGCTTCAAATGAGTCCCTTTGGATGTATTTGTGTGCTACTTCCTTTGAGATTCTATAGCTACACTCTTTTTCCCCCTAAGTACATTTTCTTTTCTGAGAGGGGCTGGTGATTTTTAATTTACTTGTAAAGCTTCTTAGGAGAAAGGGGAGGGGGGAACCACATTCCTAATCTCCTATGCATCAGAGAAATGCTAAGTACCTTATGACTTGTTTTGCATCTGATCCATCATTTTCATCGCAAATGTGTGACTGCTTAGCTTATGTGTCTCTTCAGAGGTATTTGGTGGTGGTGATTTTCCCCTGAATTTCACAGGAAAATCTTCCATCAATCAAGCATTGAAAATATTTATTTTTAGTAGTGCTGTTCCTAGTTTAGTTCTCTGTTGCTTTAGTTTTTGAAGAATTTCCTCTGGAGGTTTTAAGAGTTGGCATGCAGATGAGCTACGTCCGCAGGTATCTAAACCTGGGAGGAAACTATCCCCTTCATCCAGGAAGTTAAGTCTGATGTGGAAGAACAAAAGAATTAAAACTCTCCTGGACCTTGGGGGAACTTTTGCTCAATCGTTTGAATTTGGAGCCAGGTTCCACGTTTACACTGAAACCGCTGCATGCCTCAGCCAGTGCCTTAAAGTTGACACTTTTCCTCTTTCTTGATTTTATAGCATCAAATATTCGGACAGCATTTGGCCCGGGGAGCCCTAGAGATCGTAATGCAAATTGTCCTCGGGGCCTCAGAGAAGGAAGGGCTCTGTGATGTGGCATAAACACAGGTGGTCCCCGACCAGCGATGGTTCTACTTAGATTGTTCAGCTTTATGATGGTGCAAAAGCGATAGGCATTCAGCAGAAACTGTACTTGGGACTTTGAGACTGTACTTGGGACTTTAGATCACTTCCCGGGCTAGCGGCATGCAGTCTGACGCTCCCTCTGCGAAGCTGGGCAGCAGGCAGCAGCTACAGGTCAGCCAGGCGATCACGCGGGTCAACACCCAATACCCTTACAAGCATTCTGTTATTCACTTCCAGGTACAGTATTCAACAGTTATAGGACACACTCAACCCTTCATTATCAGATAGGTCTCTGTTAGAGGATTTTGCCCAACCGGAGGCTAATATAAGTGTTCCCAGCACGGTTAAGGTAGGCCAAGCCAAACTATGATGTTTGGTACATTTGGTGTATTAAATGCACTTTCAACTTGTAATACATATGTTTCTGAAGTTTATTTTGGAGGGAGGGAGGGAGGGAGAGAGAGAGAATACAAGTGGGAGAGGGGCAGAGAGAGAGAGAGGGAGAGAGAGAATCCCAAGCAGGCTCCGCTCTGATGTGGGCCTTGAACTCACACACCATGAGATCATGACCTGAGCCAAAATCAAGAGTTGGACGCTTTACCGACTGAGTCACCTAGGCGCCCGATAGTTTCAATTTGAGATGCGTTTATCGGGGCCTGAGCCCATCGTAAGTCGAGGGAGATCTGTGGCAATAGTCTCTGAGTTGAGTGGGAGCTCCCGGGATGCCACCATTCCCACCTCCTTCCGGGACTTGCGGCCTCTGGCTAATTGGAGATTAAGAGTTGCACACTCTACGGACTGAGCCAGCCAGGAGCCTCAGGTCTTTTTTTTTTTTTTTTTTTAAGGTATCCTTTTATATACAAAATGGCATTACATAGAGAATTGGGAAAATACAGAAAAAGAGAAATAGGCCCTAATCCTTCAGCGTAACACGGCCAGTCACTATTTGAGCTTCCTTTTAGTCACTAATTCCCCCCCTGGAGCTCCTTTCTAACATTGCCTCATGCTTGGTACTTGGGTCATTTGGTATCTTTTTCTCTGCTAACCACCAGCTCACATTAAGGCTCAAGTATTTTTCTTTTCTTTTTCTTTTTTTTTTTAAGTTTATTTATTTATTTTGAGACAGAGAGAGAGAGGGAGAGAGAGAGAATGTGAGTGACAGAGGGGCAGGGAGAGAGAGAGTCCCAAGCAGGCTCTGCGATCTCAGCATGGAGCCTGACACGGGGCTTGATCTCATGAATCAAACGGTGAGGTCATGACCTGAGCCAAAATCAAGAGTCAGACACTTAACTGACTGGGCCACCCAGGTGCCCCAGGTCTCAAGTATTTCTTTATGGTGTTTCATTATCTTCCAAAATTCTGAGTGTCTGGGCACCATTCTGGTGTTCCATCATCTGCTCACGCTTTCCCCTGTGATTGAAGTCCCAGGTTGTTCTGCTTTCTCCCCTGGGCTTGTCTTGGAGAAAGTGAGTATCTTAGGTCAGTTACCCAGTGCAGCCTGAGACGAGGACTTGGTTGCCTGTGGTTTATTGGAGAGTGTGCTCTCCTGGGAGGCAGGATAGGGAAGAGGAAGGACATGAGTAAGGATGTGGTCCCAGAGAAAGTCTGTGTGACTCTTGTGACCTCGTGCAGTTGAAACGCACTTCAGGGCCATCTCCCTTGAGGTACAGGGGAAGCTGAGCTTTCGAGCTCGCACCCGCAGTCAGCCAGTGGCTGCCGCTGGGGAAGGGGGTGTTGTGCAGCCTTCTGGGGCTCTGGGTGAAGCAGCCCAATTGGCCAGGGGTGTTTGAATGGGTTAGGTTATGTGCGCACACCATGAGCGGCAGCATGCCCCCCGCTGAGGGGGGGGATCGGCCTGGTAAAGGGCATCTAGGCAGGGCATCCTAGAGCCCCCACTAAGCTGCTGTACCCAGACTTCTCCTCCTTCCCTGTGCCCGAAGAAGCCTTCCCAGGGCACCCTGAAGCTGCCTGGCGTGTTGGCCAGGCTGGGTCCTGAACCAGCGTGCACTTCTCAGCCACGGGTGTTAGGGTTCTTGGGAGGCAGATGGGAGCCCTTCCTGCTGTGGCGGTCCCCATACAGTGGCCCTTGTCCTTGGCGTGTGTTGCGTCTCACGCACCTCAGATGACCCTTGGCGAATCGGGGCACTTAAGAGCCGACAGTCCCTCTGCCCTTGCTGACCCGCGGCTGTGTGAAGTCCAAGGCCGCAGCGCACCTCCCAGGGCCTCTCGGCCAGTCCCGCTGCAGCCTGGGGAAAGTGGAAGAGAAAGAGGAGGGGCAGGGTTTCCTCTGGCTCTTCCGGGGCCCCTTCTGCACACTGAGTCAAGGAGGAAAGTCAGCCAGCCAGCTGCCTTCTGCCAAGCTCACGGACTCGGCCTGAAGGACGAAGGCTGTTGATGTGCTTGAAACTGGACAGGTGAGGCAGTAGAACCCAGGGGAAACTGGAGAATCAGGCCCTGAAATCGAAATAAAAAATTGACAATGTGGAAGCTTAACCAAAAAAGTGGGCTTGATTCAGCGGGAGGCCCATCAGTGCTCACTGTGAAGGGCCATCCTGCCCAAGTGCACTGGTCAGCAACACACATTTCACAGATGAGGCCTGGGGGTCTACTTAGCAGGGGATGAATGTCTGTGACTTATACCCGAGCCAGGTGCCACTCCTGGGCCTGGGGCCTGGGATTGTGAACAGGCAGATGTGTTGGTGCCCTGCTGTCCTGGAGCTTGTAGCTGGCTGGGAGAGTTAAATGATAAACCAAGATGAAATGAATGGCTGCATTTCCTATGGTAAGAAGTCTGCGAAGGACATAAAACAACACATTGTGACAAGGGCTGCAGAAGATGGCATGCGATTTTGGGCAGGGTGGTCAGGAGAAGCCTTTTTGAAGCTGACCTGGGACCTGAATGGGTACCAGCCAGAGGGAGAAGCAGGTGCAAAGGCCCTGGGGAGGGGCCGAGCTTGCCGGAGGAGCACAGACAAGGCATGTTTGGTGAGGGGAAGGGCGACGTTAGAGAGGGTGACAGGGGCCGGGCCATGTGGGACCTTGTGGGCTGTGGTTAGGAGACAGGAAGCGGGTTGCCAGGGTCAGGACTTGGGACGTGTTAGCCTGGGACCAGTTCATTCTTAGGGCCTTGCTCTCTGCTCTGCACCCGCCTCGAGGTCGGCCTGCAGCTCGGGGCTGCCTGGGCCTCGTGCGGTTCCCTTCGACGACTCACAGAGGGAGGTGCCAGGAAATGTGTGTTGACTTGAGTTGACCTGGTGCTGGGTTGTTTTCTTCCTGCCTCCTTTGCGGTCTGCTCTGCCCTGCTCTGCCCCCACAATTGGGTGGCTTCTTCCCTGCAGGCCCTGCCTCTGCCCCAGAGGGGCCGGAGCCTGCAGGTGGAGGGGAGGCGGGCTGTGCGTCCCTCCACTCCCACCCACCCCCTGCTCCTGTGCATCTCTCACTTCTCGTTTTTGGACTCTCTTTCTGGCCTGGCCTTGGGTTCCCCTGCCCAGCTCCTGTTCCTGTGTTCTGAGGAGTGGTGAGTGGTTCCCTCAAGGCCGCGGGGCCCCAGAGCGCCTGACGCAGTGTGTGTGAGCTGGCCTTCTGTCCCACGGAATGGGAAAGACTGACCCTTCCAGAAGCCACTGTCAGCCCGTTAGGTTTCCTCAAAATAAAAGTGGATTTCTGGTGCCAATGTGCAGCTTACATTTTTGTTTGTTTGTTTTTTAAATTGTGGTAAGATACGCATCTTGCAAAATTTACCATCTTAATCATGTTTAGGTGCACAGTTCAGTGGCTTGAAGTACATTCACACTGTCGTGCAGCCGTCCCCACCGTCCATGTGCAGAACTTTCGATAATCCTCAACTGAAACTCTGCCCCATCAGACAGAAACTCCCCCTCCTCCTCCCCCCACAGCCCTGGGAAACCACCATTCTGCTTTCCTTAACACCTTTGAATATTTGCATGTCTCCTGAGAGCAGACATGCCCCCCTCCTCCTGCCAGAGTCTGGTAACATTGTTTTGATACATTTGTTTTTATGGTTACCAGAGATGTAGGGCAAACGGTATGGGCTTTTCCTTTTCACTAGTGATACAAGGTTTCCTTTAAGAAAAATTTTTTTGGGGGTGCCTGGGTGACTTAGTTGCTTAAGTGTCCCAACTTTGGCTCAAGTCATGATCTTGCAGTTTGTGGGTTCGAGCCCCGCATTGGGCTCTGTGCTGACAGCTCGGAGCCTGGAGCCTGCTTCAGATTCTCTGTCTCCCTCTCTCTCTGCCCCTCCTCTGCTTGCTCTCTGTCTCTCTCTCTCTAAATAAATAAAACATTAAAAAAATTTTTTTAATTATTATTTTTTAACATGTTTTATTTACTTATTTTGAGAGAGAGGAGGGGCAGAGAGAGGGAGAGAGAGAATCCCAAGCATGCTCCGCGCTGTCAGCAGAGAGCCTGATGTGGGGCTTAAGCCCACGAACGGTGAGATCACAACTTGAGCCCAAATCAAGAGTCCGACGCTTAACCGATGGAGCCACCCCACAGGGTTTGCTTTTAAAGTGCTTTTTCTTTAAAGAAGAATCCATCTAGAAGAAAAAAATAAGAAAACGATGCAAGGGTCACCTGGATGTGACTGGACCCCTGGAGGGCAGCATACAGAGAGGGGGCCTGGAGGTGGGGAAGGGGCTGGCAGACCGCAGCTGTGCAGGCAGCTGGCCCGGGAAGCCGGACATGCACATCCAGAGGCTTCAGATATCGAAGGGGGTGTGTGGCAGAGGGAGCCAAGATAGCAGAACCAGTTTTTTTTTTTTTTCTGCGAATCCCTTTATATTATTCCCCACTTAATCCTAAAAAAAAAAAAAAAAAAAAAAAAAAAAAACCACACACAAAAACAAAAAACCCTTTTTGGTAAGAAGGACTACTCCCTGTGCAAATTGGTAGCCGGAGATACACGTGGGGTTGTGATTCAGGAGGGGGCTGAGGCCTCTTCTGCTGGAGTCTGGGAGCCCAGGCCCTCCCCTCGGGCAGCCCCAGGGCGGGTGGGAGGCCTTTGGCCCTGTTTTGAATAACAGCGCCTCCAGCAGGAGGGAGTAGGGCCCTGTCTGGACTGGGACTGGGGCCGGGAACGGGACCGGACCGGGTCCAGAGCCAGGCTGGGCTGAGCCTTTTTTTTTTCTAGGAATGTGACCTTGGGCTGGTGACTTAACATCTCTGTGGAGATCTCAGGCGTCAAATGGGGGTTTTACCAGGATGCTAGGAGCAAATGAAACAGTTGCGTTGTGTTTCACCCTGTGCCTGACAGAATAAACACATAATGAATACAAGGGTTTTTTTTGGGGGGTTTTGCTTAAAAAGAGAAAAATACCAGTACTTTGAATGAAATAAAGCAATAAGCCTTGAAGAATTCAGTCAGGGGTGTTTCTTTCGTCCAGATTCTTCTGCCTATTAGGCAACAGGAAGCTCAAGCCAAAATAGTTTAAATAAAACCAAGGAATGTTGTTTTGGCTTCCGGAACTGAACTGAACGCCCTCGCTTCTGTGCTGCAGGGGTTCGTGTGACGTCAGCAGGACCTGGCTTCTTGGTCCTTGGGTCTTGGCTTTGGCCGGGTACCCTCCTGGGGTGTCAAGGTCACAGTTCCAGCCGTACAGCCCCCAGAGGCCAGTCTAGGGGGGCACAGGCCACAGCACCCATTCGGGCTGACTCACCTGGGCACGTGCCTGGGTCTGAACCCCTCTCCAGTCAGGTGAACACAGAGAGCCGATTGGCCAGGCCCCAGCTACCTGTCTCCTAGAGTCTGGAGCAGGGTGAGCTCTCTGCAGCCTTATGGTCTGAGAGTGTGAGGAGAGGCAGCACCCACAGAAAAGCTGGGTACTGTGACTGAGAGAGGTGGATGGGGGCTGGGCAGCCAAAATCCAACATGGGCCACCAATGGGAATGACATCCTCCTTGCCTTCCATTCAGTTAGGACATTTGGTGAAATTAGGTTTCTAATTAAAAACCTTCTCAGGGGCACCTGGGTGGCGCAGTCGGTTAAGCGTCCGACTTCAGCCAGGTCACGATCTCGCGGTCCGTGAGTTCGAGCCCCGCGTCAGGCTCTGGGCTGATGGCTCAGAGCCTGGAGCCTGTTTCCAATTCTGTGTCTCCCTCTCTCTCTCTGCCTCTCCCCCATTCATGCTCTGTCTCTCTCTGTCCCAAAAATAAATAAACATTGAAAAAAAAAATAATAAATAAAATAAAAACCTTCTCACAAAGAAAAGTCCAAGCCCAGGGGTGCCTGGGTGACTCAGTCGGTTGAGTGTCCGACTTCGGCTTAGGTCACAATCTCGCAGTTTGTGTGTTTGAGCCCCACGTCGGGCTCTGTGCTGGTAAGCCTGGAGCCTGGAGCCTGCCTGGGATTCTGTGTCTCTCTCTCCCTCTGTCCCTCCCCACTCACGCTCTGTCTTTCTCTCTCAAAAATAAATAAACATTAAAAAAAAAAAAGAAAGAAAGAAAATTCCAAGCCCAGATGGCCTGTCTGTAAATCCTACAAAACACTTAAGGGATGGATAGTACATGTTTTGTATAAAGTCAAGAAAGAAAAAGGAGTGATGATACCCTAGGTCATTTTTATGAGGTCAACATTCCACTTGTTGCCAACCAGACAAAAACATTACAAGAATAAGAAATCCACAGGAGAAAAGCACAAATTCTTTAACGGAATAGTAGCAAGTCAGATCCAGAAAACTATAAAAAGGATGATGAGTCATCATGACCCACTGGGATAAATCCCAGAAATGCAAGGTTGGTTTAACATTCACGATCATGGTAAGTCACCGTATCAATGGAATGAAGAAGAAAAGCCATATAATTGTCTCTATAGGTGCAGTGCATTCAACACCCATTCACGGTTAA
The DNA here is from genome assembly GCF_022837055.1 of Prionailurus viverrinus. Lineage (NCBI taxonomy): Eukaryota > Metazoa > Chordata > Mammalia > Carnivora > Felidae > Prionailurus > Prionailurus viverrinus. The sequence continues at coordinate 55,555,444 of NC_062562.1, forward strand.
ACATTTGTAGTAAACTAGGCGTAGGAGAGAATGTATAACCTGATACAGGGCACCTGCCAAACCTTGTACCAGAGTCTTGTGCTAAAGGTATTGGGGGCAAGAAGTCCCCAAGGAGTCCACAAGCCGCGGACTCGGTCTTCACATTGTCTCTGAGGGAAGTTGGACAGGAAAAGGTCATTGCCAAGCCGCTGCCTGGAGACATTTGTGCTTGCTGAGCCGTTTGCCTTGAATGCTCTTCCCTCAGATATTCAAAGGGCCAACGTCTGCCTCTCCTTCAGAGACATTTGAGTCTGTGCTCGTTTCACCCTCTCTGCTAAGGCTTCCTCTGACCATCCTCCTAAAAATCGCAACCTTTCCCATCCCTGCTTTATGTTTGTCCGCAGCCCTATTGTGTAAGATCCTGTATTCACTTACTTGTTTTGTTTATTCTTCCCACTGAAATGTAAGCTCCATGAAGATGGGGATTAATGCATATCTTGTCCCTTGGTGTATCCCCAGCACTTAGAGCAGCAGATAACCTGGAGTACAGCATATAACCCAGCAAATGTGGATTCGGTGCATGAATGCATGAGGACCAGTGGGGCTGTGCGGGCTGAGAGGAGGGGGTGAGGAGGCTTGGGGATGGGGCCGTGCAAGAGCTGCCATTTACCGCGAGCCACGAAGCCATGAAGGCCGGCAGCCTGAGAGCTGGGAGAAGGAAGGGCATGTGAGGTGGCGGGAACGGCAGAAGCAAAGGAATGGAGGTATGAAAGCTGGGAGGGAGGGTGGGAGGGAGTTCCGGGCAGAGGTTAGACTTGAAGTCTGATGGGTCGGGATCTTGCTGGCGGTGTGGTTTTCGGCCAGTTACCCTGTCTTGGCTCCACCGTTGACGGTGGGGGTCCCTGATAAAGCTGCTATGGGGGCCTGACAACAGGGACCAGGGTCAGGCTTCGCTCAGGGAAAGGGATGGACACGGTGAGGCATAAATGTTCATGATCTAGAAGGACCTGCATTGTCTTCCTTCCCTTAAAAAGCTAAGTTCTCCTGGTCAGCACTGCACGAAAGGCCTCTCATTTGAGAACCTTGTGTTTCCTGAACTTGAGAGCTTGCTATGTTCAAGGCCCATAATGAGAGCTTTATATCTTCTATCCCATCTAATCCACCCCGATCCTTTGCGGCAGGAACTATTTTTATTCCACCATGCAAGAGAAGAGACAGAGGCCTGGAGAGATTAGATTGTTTGCTTAAGGCCACACAGCAGGTGAGTGGCAGCACCCTGCTGTCTTAGGACGTCACCTTGTAGCAGAGACCAACAGAGAACAGAGGGAGGCCTGTCACCATCACCAAGTGCCGCTTACCACGCTGCGCCAGGGGCCTGGGGGAGCCCTGGGAGCCTGTCCTGTGGGCCCTGGGGCGTGCCGGTCAGTGGGAAGACGGGGCCCATCGACCACCGGCTGAGATGTATGGAGGGACCGTGCACGTGCGAGCTGGGGCATCACGAATCCTGCCGGTTGACTGACAGTTAATTTAAACTGGGGTCAGAGGAAGGCTCTTCAGCAGAAAAGCTGTAGGAGCCAGGACTTGTCTCTTCGGTGGAACACGGTGTTATGTGCAAATGAATTGGGCTGTGCAAATTCATTCATTCATTCATATGTGCAAATGAATTGGGCTGTGGCCGCAGAGAGCTGGCTTCCGTGGGTGGCAGGTTACCTAGAGGGTGTCTCAGCTGTCTGGGCTGCACGCGGACCTGCCTCCTAGGCTGTTAGTGCTTGTCTGTCTCTGAGCCCCGTCCCCGGGGGTCTGTCCCGAGGATCCCGTGCGCTGTTGCCTGGGATGTGTGCGGCCGCCACGTTCGGTCTTGTGGCACGGGACACATCCTCCGCTCCTCGCCGTGGGACCTGCCCAACCAGAGAGGGGACTTGCTGGTCTCCAGAGCCCCTGACGTCAGTGCGTGAGGCTGCTCTGTCCTTGTTTTTCTGGAAGCATGGGGAAATGGCAGCTGATAGACTAGTGCCAGAGAGAAGGTGTAGCTGGCGTGGTGGGACCGGGTCGCTCTCCCTCTGCCCCTTGTCTCCCACGCCGTGAAGCTGCAGACGCTTCGGGCCACTGTCAGAGTTTGGCTTTGTCTTACTCATGACCTGCATTGGAATTTACTTACTGTCTCCTACAAAATGACTCACTTTTTTGGGAAATTGATACTGTCTTTAGTATAAACATTTATGAACTCATGAGTTTGATACATTTGTTTTTCGTAACACACTTTACAATGGAAGAATAACAATTGAGGGACACCTAGGTGGCTCAGTCGGTTAAGCATCCAACCTCCACTCAGGTCATGATCTCGTGCTTTGCAAGTTCAAGCCCTGCATCAGGCTCCGTGCTGGCATTGTGGGGCCTTCCTGGGATTCTCTCTCTCTCTCTCTCTCTCTCTCTCTCTCTGTCTCTCAAAACAAATAAACCTTTTTAAAAATTTTTAAAAAATAAAGTGAAAGAGGGGCGCCTGGGTGGCTCAGTCGGTTAAACGGCCGACTTCAGCTCAGGTCACAATCTCATAGTCCGTGAGTTCAAGCCCCGCGTTGGGCTCTGTGATGACAGCTCAGAGCCTGGAGCCTGTTTCAGATTCTGTGTCTCCCTCTCTCTCTGCCCCTCCCCTGTTCATGCTCTGTCTCTCTCTGTCTCAAAAATAAATAAACGTTAAAAAATTTTTTTAAAAAAATAATAAAGTGAAAGAATAAGAATTGAAATACGTAAAGAGTTCATTTAAAAAATAGTTCGTCTGTAAATGACTCCTCTTTGCTGTTGTGTGTATCATACCCCGGTGAAAATACTTATGAAGGGGGAGAAGTATCTGACCTGGAGTTGCACAGACCTTGCTGTGATCCCTGGCCCTGCCACTGACAGCTGTGGGGCTTGGGGAAAATTACTTGACCTCTCTGAGCCTCAGTTTTGTTTTCCCAGATAGGCCAGCTGGAGGATAAGTAATCTGATGGATGTAAGTATTCAACCCTGGTTTAACATGTGGTGGACAATCCCCTTTCTTATCTTCTAGCCCCTCCCTGCGTTAGTAAGGATTCTCTAGAGAAACAGGACCAATAACATATAATTTTATTACATACGAAGGGATTTATTACAAGGAATTGGCCCATATGATTATGGACGTTCACAAGTCCCAAGATCTGCAGGGTGAGTTGGCGAGCTGGAGACCCAGGGAAGCCAATGATGTAATTCCCATCCAAAGGCTGGCAGACTGGAGACCCAAGAAAAGCTGATGTTTGAGTCTGAAGGCAAGAATAAGCCAATGTCCCAATTCAGAGGCAGTCAGGCAAGAGAAATTCTTTTCTTCTTGGAGGAGGGTGAGCCCTTTTGGGCTCTCCAAGCCTTCAACTGATTGGGTAAGGCCCACCGATATTAGGGCAATCTGCTTTACTCGGTCTACTGGTGTAAATGTTAATCTCATCCAAAAATACCCTTGCAGAAACACCCAGAATGATGTTTGCCCAGTTAACCTCGTGGCCCAGTCAAGCTGACCCCTAAGATTAATTACCATATTCTCCTAGCACACACACACACACACACACACACACACACACACATTAAAAAAAAATTTTTTTTAAGTTTATTTTTTGACAGAGACAGAGTATGAGCATGAGCTGGGGAGGGGAAGAGAGAGAGACAGAGGGAGACACAGAATCCAAAGCAGGCTCCAGGCTCCGAGCTGACAGCACAGAGCCCAACGTGGGGCTCGAACTCATGAACTGTGAAATCATGACCTGGGCCGAAGTTGGACGCTTAACCGACTGAGCCACCCAGGCACCCCCCCCCCCTTTTTTTAAGTTTTATGTAAGTAATCTCTATACCCAACATGGGGCTCGAACTTACGACCCTGAGATCAAGAGTCATACGCTCTTCCAACTAAGCCAACCAAGTGCCCACCGCTTTTATACTTTAATCGAAACACGGTCCCTGGATGTCTCAGCACTAGCCAGATGTGAGGTACGCCTGCCCATCATCACCTCTGCTATCTCCTCCGGCACTCCCTGTCTCTGTCTGCCTGCCTCTGCGTGATTAGCCACTGTGTCTCCTCCCCCTTTGGAAAAGCGAATCTTCTCTTGCCTGATCCTAGACGCAGAAACATTCCAGAATTGCATATGTGTGGCCAACTCTTCCATTCCCAGCCCTGGGAGGAGCCAGCCTGAGTCTCCGGGGCATCTGTGGGGTTTTATGAGCCCACCCTAGAGAGCTGTGAGATGCAGACACAGCCCTTCTGTGTGGTTGGGAGGGGACTCGAGTAGCAAAACACACCCAGACCTGGCCTTGATCACGTGTATCCTGGCCCTGGCATGGCCTTTAACTAGGTCCCCTTGTCTTTCTGAGCCTCAGTTTGCGTCCCTGTACAAAGAGGGCACAGCAGTAGTTTTCTAAGTTGCGTCCAATGTTAGGGGGAAGTATGTGCATTTCAAAGCTGAAATAGTTCTGGGGCACATTGGTGGCTCGGTTGGCTGAGTGTCCGACTCTTGATTTCGGCTCAGGTCGTGATATCATGTTTGTGGGTTTGAGCCCCGCGTCAGGCTCTGTGCTGACGGTGCGGAGCTTGCTTGGGATTCTCTTTGTCTCCCTCTCTGCCCCTCCCTCATGCATGTGCGCTCACTCTCTGTCTCTCTCTCTCAAAATAAATGAAGAAAGAACAAAGTTGAAATAGTATAGAAAATAACGAAGAATAACATAATGCATACCCACAATGTTACCATTGGAATTAGCCATGGGTTACAATTTATGTATTTGTTTCCAGTCTGTTTCTTTTGGGTGAGAAATCCAACACTGCCAGTAAAGCTCAAGTTCCCTTTGCCGCCACCCCACGTTTCACCCCTTACCCCTGGCAGTCTCTGTTCAGAGCTCGAGTCCTGAGGGTACCTTTCCCTTTGTAATTCCCAACACTTTGAGTGTGCTGTTTCATCCAGAATCCACTTGAACTTCACCATGACAGGGGCACATAATTGCTGGATTCTGTCATTCTTTTGTGCCTCCTAAAAGTATAGCTGAGGGGCACCTGGGTGGTGGCTCAGTGGGTTAAGCATCTGACTTCGGCTCAGGTCACGATCTCGCGGTTCGTGAGTTCGAGCCCCTCATCAGGCTCTACACTGACCGTGCAAAGCCTACTTGCGATTCTCTCTGCCCCTACCCCACTTGTGCTCTCTCTCTGTCTCTCTCAAAATAAATAAACTTAAAAAAAAAAAAAAAAGAAAAGTATGGCTGAAGCAGGCAGGCCTCAGGACGCCCCAGAAAGACTCAGATAACTGAAAAGAACCCTTTTGCTGGTAACAGAAACACCACTGGAACGACTGTCTCAAGCCCTCCTGTAGGGGGGTGGCGTGAGCCTTCCCAGCTTCACATGCAGCCCCCTGGTGCTGAGAGAAGATTCACGGGTGAAATGGGCAGGGGTGGGGGGGGGGGGGGAGCGTGGTGCGGTCTGTCCCAATCCTGGCTGTCCGCCACATCTGTTGACGTTCTTTGTCACTTTATGAGGTGCCTTCTGGCCCTCCCAGCTGCTCCGTGAGGAGAGAGCCTGGCTCCCATTGTCCCAGCTTAGCCGAGGCGAGCAGGTGCAGGGCTCACATCCCACCACACGCCCGCGCTGGAGGCTGCCCTCCCCTGCCTGCGCGGATCGCGCTGTCTTCTGGCGGGGCCCTGGACAGCCCGCTCACTGCAGGCCCGAGGGTGGGTGGGGTGGGCACCTCCTTCCAGGCGGCTGGAGGCCACACACACTGCTTTTCTTATCTGGAGGCTGCACTTCGTGCCCTTGTATCAGCCCTAAGTGTGAAGACGGGGAACTTTCTCAAGAGGGGCAAGAGCTCTCAGCACCCACCAACTCCAGAGCTGGTCCTCGGGTGGGGGGGGATTAGAGGATATCCCCAGGACAAGTGGTGAGCTGGGAATAGTGTTTGCCTGCCTGGCTCTCAGTCCTCTGAGCTGGCTGACGCATGCCTTCACCACTCACCTCATGGGACAGTGACAGCTTGGGATGCAGCTGGTCCGCATGTTGGAATGATGAGGCCTGGGGTATGTTGGGTTACATCATAGGTATAATTAAGGTTAATTCACCTGTTGCTTGAATAGGGCTTTTTAATAGGAACTTCAAAACATAGGCATGAATCGGCCGAGCACAGCATTTTTAGGGCAGTCGACTGCTCCGTGTGATGTTACAGATGGTGGATACATGTCCTCATACACAGACCGTACAACCCCAGGAGCGAACCCCCCACAAACGATGGGCCCTGGGTAATGATGCTGTGTCCGTGTAGGCGCCCCAGTTGTCACAAGTGTGCCTTCTGTCCAGGGGTGTTGACAGCGGGGGAGGCAGTGCGTGTGTGGGGGTAGAGAGTATGGAACTTTCCACACTTAGCACTCAGTTGTGTGCAAACTTAAAACTGCTCTAAACAGTCTATTAGGGCGCCCGGGTGGCTCAGTCGGTTAAGCGTCTGACTCTTGGTTTTGGCTCAGGTCACGATCTCACAGTTCGTGGGTTCGAGCCCCGCATCAGGCTCTTTGCTGACAGCTCAGAGCCTGGAGCCTGCTTCGGATTCTGTGTCCTCGGGGGCTTGGATTCCCTCCCTTGACGGTAGGTGAGGTTTATGTTCTGAGTACTTCCGGTGGCGGTGTTGGTCCATCTCCAGGCATCCTGCCAGCAGCTCAGCGTGGGCTCGTGATGTCTGTGCCACACAAGCATCCCTAGGTGTGTGTGGAGGTGCCACTGTGCCTGCCTGGCCCCGGGAGAAGCACTCGGTGACAAGTGGAGATAGATGTCTTTTTGGCTGTGGTTTCACACCATTGCTTTTTAGCCCCAGGCATTTTTGTTTTCTTACAAGTTTCTTTCTGAATACCCCAGATCAATGGAGTTCCAGTGAGTTTAAGCCAACGGCTGGGAGGGGAGCTAAGACTGGTAGAACCTGATCTGTGCAGAGTGCAGCTCCTAGGACAGTGCTGGGTGGGCACCCCTCCCCTGGGTCCTGCACGCTTCCTGAGGGCAACACCTTATTCTCTGCTCTGCAGAGTGAATCGGAGGAGATTGTGCACCTGCTGACGATCCCCTGCTGGCTTGTCATGGCTCCCAGAATAAATCTGAGCTCTTTACTTGTGGCCCCCCGAACCTCCCTGACCTCAGTTCCTGCCATCTCTTTGACCTCAACCTCCACCATCTCCTTCAAAGATTTTTTTTCCCCCGGTTTTATTGAGCTATAATTGACACAGAACATTGTATTAGTTTAAGGTGGACAACAGAATGAGTTGATACAGGTGTATGTTGCCAAATGATCACGCAGTACATCTAGCTAACATCCATCACCATACATAGTTACAATTTTCTTCTTGTGTTGACAACTTTTGAGATCTATTCCCTTAGCAACTTTCAAATGTGCAATACAGGATTGTTAACTGTAGTAACCATGCTGTACCTTACATCACCAGGATTTATTTTATAGCCAGAAGTTTGTACCTCTTGATTCCCTTCACCCATTTCCTCCATCCCCCTGCCTCTGGCAACCACCAGTGTATTCTCTGTTTCTGTGAGTTTGGTTGCTTTTAGAGTCCACGTGTAAGTGAAATCATACAGTATTTGTCTTTCTCTTTCTGACTTACTCCACTTAGCATAACACCCTGAAGGTCCATCCATGTTGTCACCCAACGGCAGGGTTTCCTTCTCTTTTATGGTTCAGTAATATTCGTGTGTGTGTGGGGGGGGGGGGGGTGGGTGTTCCACATGTTCTTTATCCACTTGACCACTGATGGTCACTGAGGTTGGTCCAGTGTCTTGGCTGTTGTGAATAGTGCTGCAGTACTCATGGGGGTGCAGATAGCTTCTCAAGTCAGTGATTTCATTTCCTCTGGTTATATTCCCAGAAGTGGAATTGATGAATCCTATACGGGACTTGTATTTTTAGTTTTAAACATTTTTTTTTTCAACGTTTATTTATTTTTCGGACAGAGAGAGACAGAGCATGAACGGGGGAGGGGCAGAGAGAGAGGGAGACACAGAATCGGAAACAGGCTCCAGGCTCTGAGCCATCAGCCCAGAGCCTGACGCGGGGCTCGAACTCCCGGACCGCGAGATCGTGACCTGGCTGAAGTCGGACGCTTAACCGACTGCGCCACCCAGGTGCCCCATATTTTTAGTTTTTTCGAGGAACCTCATACGGTTTTCCACGGTGGCTGCCCCAATTTGTATTCCCACCGATGGTGCACGAAGGCTCCCTTTTCCCCACATCCTCGCCTTGTCTTTTTGATAATAGCCATTCTAGCGGGCGTGAGGTGATAATCTCATTGTGGCTCTGATTTGTGTTTTCCTGATGATGGGACTCCAGATTTTGAAAACTGCTCAAGAAAGGCCGTTAGCGGCTTGGGGTGGTGGTTAGGAGCACAGGCTTTGGTCAACGCCTCTGGTCTCCTGGAATGGCGTCCCAGGCCTCAGATCACACTAGTCTTTCTGTTCCTGGAGCCCTCCTGGCTGCTGCCCACCTTGGGCCTTGCCCGAACCCCCCGATCTTTGTGTCGTCTTCACCGAGACGCCTTCCCCGGAAGCTTCCATGAGCACCCTGTCTGCAGAGAGCTGTAATGGCACATGCTCACCCAGCACTTTCTGTGGAGTCTCCTCTCTGCTCACCCCCACGACTTCTCATCCCACCTTGGCCCAGGACTGTCATCAGCCTGTCATAGGCCGTGGCACCGGCCTTGGGTCACTCCCCCAATCACGCCGTCCCTTCATCCTGTCGTGGAGCCCCGTCTCTCCATGGGAAGCCATCTCCTAGATTTTGCTGGTTTATTTGCGCTTATCTGCCTTTCTTCCCATCTTTCCCTAATGTCACCTCTGTGTGCACTGGGACTTTACGATTGTGGTTGTCTTCACAGCTGGTGATCTCCAGGTTTTGTAGGACCTGTTGGGGGGTGGCTAATGCTTGGGTGGCTGCTCTGTGCCAGGCCCGGCCCAGAGGTCAGCACAGATCCACGGTGTTTCCTCCTCACCTGACACCAAAGGCAGTTTTCCCACTGATAGAGAATTATTTCCTTTTTTCCCCCAATGTTCATTTATTTATTTTAATTTTTTAATGTTTATTTATTTTTGAGAGAGAGAGAGAGAGAGAGAGAAAGACAGAGCGTGAGCGGGGGAGGGACACAGAGAGAGAGACACAGAATCCGAAGCAGGTTCCAGGCTCCGAGCTGTCAGCACAGAGCCTGATGCGGGGCTTGAACTCACGAACTGTGAGATCATGACCTGAGTCGAACTCGGACGCTTAACCGACTGAGCCACCTAAGTGGCCCTCTTAGTGTTTATTTTTGAGAGGGAGGGAGAGAGAGAGAAAGAGAGTGAGAGGGCAAAGAGAGAGGGGGACAGAGGATCTGAAGTGAGCTCTGAGCTGTCAGCACAGACCCCGACGTGGGGCTCAAACTCATGAACCGCAAGATCATGACTTGAGCTGAAGTCAGATGCTTAACCAACTGAGCCACCCAGGCGCCCTGAGAATTATTTCTTGTTCCATAGAGAAGTCTTATAAGGCTTGTAAGGTGTTCCGCTGTGTTTGGTCCCCTGTTTGATTTGCTCAGTGTGTGTGTGTTCGGGAGGGGAGGTCCCATGTCCTTCGGTGGTCATGCTTGCATTAGAGGGGCCTCAGCCGGGCCCCATTTCTCCCCTGGGTGTGAAACCCCCTGGACACCACCCACCTCCACTCTGTGTTGGCGTCTGGGACAGGGCCCCGGATGGGGACCTGCAGCTCTGGCTTCTGGTCCCAGCTGTGCCTCTGGGGGTAGCCCCACCCCAGAGAGTGAAGTCTCATCTTCCTGCTGTAGGTCATCGACCCGGCCGGAGGTGGCCAGTATAGAGCCGCTGGGCGTGGATGAAGCGCAGTGCTCCCAGAAGGCAGTGGTACAGGCCCGCCTGTCCCAGCCCGCCCGCCTGACCAGCATCATCTTCGCGGAGGACATCAGTAAGAGCTCAGTGCCCTGGGACCCGTGGTGGGACAAGAGGCGGGAAGCACCCCACTGAGACCTCGGCCACACAGCCTGCCTGGGCCTGTGGCAGCGCTTCCTCTCTCTTTTGTTGGGTCAGAGGATGCTCAGGCAGGAGGAGAGGCCATGCAGGCAGCACCCCCCCTCTCCACCCCCCGTCCCTCCCCCTGGCGCTGTGTCCTGTTTTCTCCCTCATGGAGGCTGGCTTTCCTTTCTTTTTAAAAAAAAATTTTTTTTTTAATGTTTTTATTTATTTTTGAGACAGAGAGAGACAGAGCATGAGCCAGGGATGGGCAGAGAGAGAGGGAGACGGAATCCGAAGCAGGCTCCAGGCTCTGAGCCGTCAACACAGAGCCCGACGTGGGGCTCAAACTCACGGACTGTGAGATCATGACCTGAGCCGAAGTCAGATGCTTGACCAGCTGAGCCATCCAGGCGCCCCTGGCTTTCCTTTCTAAATTATTATTTGTTACCCAAATAACTCTTCAATAGGGGTTGAATCAAAATGAAGAAAATTGTTGTGATTCTTTTTGTGATTCTCTTACTGCCCCATACTTAATTGACCACATCATAGTTGTAAAATGCTTAGAAGACAATTAACGCTATTTTCTGTCATGCTTTCTTCCATTTAACGTGATATGAAAAGTTTTCATTTTGATAGTCATTTTTTTTTTTTTAATTTTTTTTTTCAACGTTTATTTATTTTTGGGACAGAGAGAGATAGAGCATGAACGGGGGAGGGGCAGAGAGAGAGGGAGGCACAGAATCGGAAACAGGCTCCAGGCTCCGAGCCATCAGCCCAGAGCCTGACGCGGGGCTCGAACTCACGGACCGCGAGATCGTGACCTGGCTGAAGTCGGACGCTTAACCGACTGTGCCACCCAGGCGCCCCGATTGATAGTCATTTTTAACAGCTGAATAACACTTCCCACAGGGGGTTGTCCTGTAAGGATCCCGTTATAGTGGACATTTAGATTGTTTTCAAGCTGCTTGTTTCAGTGTTATATTTATACAGAGAACAATTAAGAAAAAAATTTGTTTTAAATAGGCCCCATGCCCAGCATGGAGCCCAATGCAGGGCTTGAAATTAAGACTCTGAGATCAAGACCTGAGTTGAGATCAAGAGTCAGATGCTTAACCAACTGAGCTGCCCAGGCGCCCCACTTTTGGGTTGTTTTAAGTTATTTACTACCAAGGATAGAGTCCCAGTTTTACATATGAATATCTGTAAGGATTTTGATGACTGCTTTCTAACAAGGTACCATTAACAGCGCACAAAGGGTTTTATATGGTGCCTGGAGAATGGTCAGAATGATTTTGTGTCACATGCTGTTATTTTTACACTGGAGAATTCTCCAGGCAATGCCATTTGTGTATCTTCTTTATGGGGCATGTAAAAAAGTCTGTGTGCTTGCTCACATAACCCATTTATTCGATAGTGCAGTTGATAGTCTGTGTAAAAGCACCCGTGTAAACGAACAGACAGACTCAGGGCGCAGTTCCTGATTTCAGCATGGGGACGAGCATTCAGAACAGCCTCAGCTTTCTGGATGCTAACTCCTCATAATGTACCCTGGTCATTTAACTTAGTGGTCACACCCTGAATAAAACTAGGTTTTCTCGGAGGAGTTTTTTCGCACACCGCTTTAAATGTTGGTGCTCACGTTGGAGGAGTACGAGATGGGCACCCGAAATGTCTCCGAGCCCTTTCTGTGCACAGGTCCGTGCTGCCTTTTAGAAGGCCCATGTGCTGGTCAGCAGCTTGGCTTCTGAGGGTTAGTGTGGTTCTTCCAGCCCCATCTCGGGGTGCTGGTTTTGTTGACTGCTCTCATCTTTGCCAAAATGCAAGAGCACCTGACCGGCGAGACCCTGGCGGTCGGGGCGCCGCCTTCTGTGCTGACCGGTCCGTTCCCGTCCCTCCAGCCACGGGCCAGGTCCTGCGCTGCGATGCCATCGTCGACCTCATCCACGGCATTCAGATCGTCTCCACCACCCGCGAGCTGTACCTGGAGGACTCGCCCCTGGAACTGAAGATCCAGGCCCTGGACTCCGAAGGTGAGGAGGTGCCCCTGCTTCTCTGTCCCCTCTCGTCTGACCCTGCTGTCCCCCAGGGAGGGCTGCCCCAGCCAGGATGGCGAAGCTGGCGCTGGGAAGACACCGAAGAGGTCGGGATCGCTCTGAGTGGCCCCCAGGCGCTCGGGGGCAGCAGGGCCATGGCCGTGCCTGGCACACCCCGGCCTCTGCAGCAGTGCCTGTGAGATGAGAGCTTTGGCGTTTCCTGGAGGGGGACTCTGCACCTGTGCACAGGGTCATGCTGGGTAGAACGCGTCTTTGGGAAGCTAGTGTCCGGCGTCGTGGAGCTGTGGGATGGTGGGAGAGGGTCACGGGGTCAGTACGCTCTAAACAGTGGCAGTGTTCTCCCTGCCTGGCTTTGAGGGCCGGAGTTGGCTTCCTGGTCCAGACTGTGGGGCGCACGTGTGTGTACGTGCATGTGTGCACGCCAGGAAGCATCCCTGTGCCGGCCTCTGCACCATCCTTCACTTTGTTTCGCTGGAGTCTAATACTGAATTGTTCTGGGATTCTTAGAAGATCTGTTCTTGGTACCAAGTGGTCTGTGTTGGCTGCAGCCCGACCTCGTGGTCGAGGAGCAAAGGGAAACCTGCCAGTTGAGATTCCTGTTGGAGAAACTAAGTCAGGCAATAGATGTCTTCCAGGCTGAGGGATCTCCCAAAAAACTTCAGCCCAGACCTTGGCACACCTTGTCTTTGAAATCTTCCCTGACCATCCCAGCTGCCTCTGCTTTAAAAAAAAAAAAAAAAAGAATTCTCTAGATTGGAATTTCCCAGCCCGGCTGCTATCCACACTTGGGGCTAGATAATGATCTGTGGTCGGGGCTCCAGTACGTCGTAGCAAGTTCAGGAGCATCCCTGGCCTCCACCCACCAGAGGGAAGGAGAACTCCCCCCAAGCTTCATGACCAAAAGTATCTCCAGCCATTGCCAAATGCCCCCTGGGGGTGAAATCACTGCTCTAGAGCATCTGACAGTTCCCTTGTCCCTATTTATTTATCAGGTAAGCCGCCTCACTTCTCCGAGCTGTTGTCTGGTCTGTGAAACTGAGATAGTGGTGTTTATCGGGGGGGTTGCAAGGATTTGGTGGGAAGTGTGTGCGGGGCTTAGTGCCGGGCGGCAGGTAGTGGTTCCCAGTGAGCCGGCAGCTGAGCGTTTCCATCTGCTGGGCGTCCTGCCAGGTGCTTCTGCCCCCGCAGCTCAGGCTGTGGGGGAGGGGGGAGGGGCACATGCATCTCAGCAGGTGCCGCTTCTCATCACCTTGGATGCAGGTGTGAAAGCGCTGCACAGCTGGGGGAGCCGACCCCAGGGAAGGTTGGAGGCTGGTGTGCGGGGGACAGAATTCAGGACAGTTTCTTAGGGACGTGATGTTTGACCGAGCCGTCGTTCTGAAGCAGTCATAGAGGATGCTTCGCGGGCTGTGTTCTAATAAAGCTTTATTTATAAAAACTGACGGTGTGCCATAGTTTGCCAAGCCCTGCTCTAGCCCAGTCCGTTTTATTTTCTGTCTTATGTTGCTTAAAACAAACAAAAAAAAGATTTATTTATTTTTGAGATTCCAATACCATGAAATTCATCCATTTAAATTTAAATTCATCCAGTTCATTTTATATGCTTTTAATATATTCACAGAGTTGTGCAACCATCCCCACTCGCTAATTTTAGAACATTTTCGTCACTACAGAAATGAAACCCTGGACCCAAGAATGGCTGCTTCCCATTCTTTCCTCTCTCCAGCCCCTGGCAGCCGCTACTTTCCGTGTATAGATTTCTCTGTTGTGAACATTTCGTATAAATAGAATCATACGATGTATGGCCTTTTGTGTCTGACTTCTTTCACTTAGCATAATGTTTATCTATGTAGTTGCATGGATTTCCTTCCTTTTTATGGGTGAATAATATCCTGCTGTATGAATGGACCACATTTGTTTATCCATTCATTTGTTGATGGACATTCAGGTTGTTTCCACTTTTTGGCTGTTGTGAATAATACTGCTGGGGCCATTCGTGTGCAAGTCTTTATGTGGACATAGTTTCTCGTTTCCCCTGAGTGTGTATACCCAGGGGTGGAATTGCTGGGTCACAGAGTACCTCTGTGTTGCCCTAAAAGTGATGGCAAAGGCGGCCCCGTTTTCTGGAGCTTTTGCTGAGCACTGTTTCATCTGGCTTCTAAAATCACATGGGTGGGGAGGGGCGGGACCCCTCTGACTCTAAATGCCTTACCCCTTGCTCTGTAGAAAGAGCTTTCCCAGACCTCTGACGTTCTATTTGGGAGCTGGCAAGACAGGGAATGTAGATGAGGACTACAGAGTGGGGGTGGGACAACAGAGCATGGTGGGGAGTGTGGCAAACCGGAGACCGTGATCCCTTCTAGTGAGGCTGGGCCAGCCACTGGTTGGTCACCAGAGGGACGAGGGCCCAGGAGGCTGGATCTGCAGACTCTTCAAGAGAACACGGAAGTTGGATTTATAGGTTGCATTTCTTAACTTGAAACGGTGGGAAATACCTCAAAAATGCAAAAGAAGCATTGACTGGGTAACAGCAAAGCCACAGCTCCTGGGAGATCAGGCCTCGGAGTGACCAGTTTCCACCCTCTGCCCTGTTGCAGGGTTTCCAGGCGGGACCAGATCTGGTACTTAGACTAAGAAGGTCTTTATGGCGTGTTAGGACCCACACCGGGTCCTGTCTCCAAAAACCATCGCCTGGTCGCTCTGGCTGGGCTCCACTCGTCCTGACGTCCTATCAGAAGGCTCACGGGCAGCAAGCTGGCACTTCAGAGCTCGGGCCGGCTGGGTGGCTTGCCACCTCCTCCACGCTGGGACCCTGGGAGTCTCAGCGCCTAGGTGGAGAGACCAGACGCTGCCCCTCATCCCCAGCTTCTTTCCCCGCAGAGGGAGGGTGAGGAGGAACCAATGGCTCAGGTCTCAGAGGCTGCGTCTAAACTGTAAAGTGCTTCCAGACGTGAGGGGTGATGGTGTCACGCACTTCACCGCGCCTGTCGTGAGCAGTCAGAGGCTGGAGGTACAGTGGGAAGAACACAGATGCTCACCTGAGACAGATTTGGTTCACATCCCAGCTTAGTCCCTCACAGTCACCCGACCCTGGCCCTTTATGCCTCAGTTTCCCTTTCCTGAAATGGAGGCGTGACACCTGCTTTGCAGAAGGGTGGTGCTGAGTGCCTTTGCCCCTTCCCCTGGCAGCGGGGAGTTAAGTCTGATGCATTTTTTGCTCCCCCACCACCTGCTCTTACAGGGAACACGTTCAGCACCCTCGCTGGGCTCGTCTTTGACTGGACAATCGTGAAGGACACGGAGGCCAACGGGTTCTCAGACTCCCACAACGCCCTGCGGTAAGAGGCGCCTCACCTTTGCAGGAAAGCAGGAGGGGGGCCGTCGGTTGGCTGCATGCAGCTGGGGGCTTTTATCGTCACCGTCACCATCCCACCTTCAGCAAGGAGCCCAGGAAAGTTCCCGGGATGCTGGCCAGCATTCCCCATGACTGACTGAGGCGGGGCGTTTCGGCTCACACAGCTGTGCCAGGAGCTTACAGCCTCTGCAGCCCGCTGGGGCGCTCTCCGTGGGAAGTGGTCGAGGGGGTTGGGGTGCCCGGCTGTGAAACAGAAAACTTGTCCCAGGTAATGGAAGGCTGTCACGGGGCGCAGGGAACGGTGGCACATGGCCTCAGAGGGCAGCCCTCCCGTGGGGATACGTTAAAGGCGAGACAGTTTTCGGCCAGCAGGACATTCCGGCAGTGACAGCCAGCCCTTCACAGGCGCAAGAGGCTGCGTCCCTCAGCGCTGGGGGATGCAGACGGACTCCTTATGCGACGGGCTCGTTCAGGATCTTGCCTCACTCAGTCCCCCCGCCAGCCACGTGGGCTCACATACCACTGTTTTTTTGCAATTTTTCAGACCTAGAAACAAAGGTGTAAGCCACTTGTCTGGTTGATGAGTGGCTGGACCTAGAATTTGCACTCGGATCTGCGCACATCTGCACTATCCAATATGGTAGCCACTAACCCAAGCCAACCCTGGCTCTTTAAATTTAGATTCATAAAATGAAAACTCTCGCTCCTCAGCTGTACTAGCTGTGTTTCAAGCGCTTGTTAGCTATGCGGCTAGTGGCTCCTACCCATTGGACAGAGCAGGTGTGGACCAGGAAGTCCTGTTGGCCAGAGAGGTGGTGGTGCAGACTCAGGGTCTGGGTTCATATCCCCTACTATATACTGCTTTGCCTCATGCCTTATTAAGTAAAATTTCCAAGTCCCTCTTGGGGGGGAAGACTTAATTTTTTGCTGTGACTAGCCACTTATAACCTTTATTTTTTTTTTTTACTTTGTTTTATTTTGATTCTGGTACAGTTAACGTACAGTGTTGTATTAGTGTCGGGTGCACGTGTAGCGATTCAGCGCTTCCGTACGACACCCGGTGCTCCTCGTGACAAGTGGCTTCCTGAATCCCCATCACCTGTTTCACCCATCCCCCCGCACCCACCTCCCCTCTGGTAACCATCAGTTTGTTCTGTGTAGTCAGGAGTCTGTTTTCTGCTTGGCCTCTGTCTCCCTCTTCTTTTTCCCTTCCTTGGTTGTTTCTTAAATTCCACATATGAGTGAAGTCATACGGTGTTTGTATTTCTCTGGCTGACGTGTGTCACTTAGCATCATGCTCTCGAGCTCTGAGGAAGACTTAATTAAAAAAGAAAACAAAGACTTGCAGTTATTTTCAGCCTACGGAAAAGTTGCAAGTACGGTACACAGAGTGGTGTCCCTGAAGCATTTGAGAGCAAGTTGTCGACCTCATGTCCCTAATATTGACCGTGCACTGACAACTGCTAAGGACATTTTTCTGCACATCTACAAGATGGTCATCAAAATGAGGAGATTGACACCGCCTGCAGGCATCGGATGCCAGTCAAACCTTGGCGGTCTATCCCAATTCTATCCTTCGTGTGAAGCAAAGAACCCAGCCAGAGCCACCTGCTGTATACTGTCCGTTCTCTTAGTTTCTATCAGCCTAGGACAGCTTCTTGGTCTTTGTTTGGCTTTTGGGACCTTGGTGCTTGTGAAGATTATAGTCCAGTTATTTTGCAGAATGTCCCTCATTTCGGGATTATCTGATATTCCCTCCTGGTTAGACTCAGAGCTTTGCGTCTTGGGCGGGAATGTCACCGAGGCGAGATTCTGTATTCTCCCGAGTGCATCTTGTCATGACTTTGTGGGTCTGTCACCAACGATGTTCCCTGTCGTCACTTGGGTGAGATGGTGTCTGCCTGGGTGCCCCACTGTGAAGTCACTTTCTTACCACTTTGCAGTTAGTAAGTATTTTGTGGGGAGTTAAGGGTCTGGTCTTTGCTTTATACTTTTAAAAGTGCAGCTCCAGGGGCGCCTGGGTGGCGCAGTCGGTTAAGCGTCCGACTTCAGCCAGGTCACGATCTCGCGGTCCGTGGGTTCGAGCCCCGCGTCGGGCTCTGGGCTGATGGCTCAGAGCCTGGAGCCTGTTTCCGATTCTGTGTCTCCCTCTCTCTCTGCCCCTCCCCCGTTCATGCTCTGTCTCTCTCTGTCCCAAAAATAAATAAACATGGAAAAAAATAAATAAATAAAAGTGCAGCTCTGGGCTTTAGGGAACATCTTGGCTTTGCTCACGCTTGTCCCCATGGCACACATCCTCCTGCCCTGACGCTGTGCAACCTAGGCTTCCCTCTTGGGTCCGAGGTCTTTTGGGAAATGGGGCCCTCAGGCTCTGTCTTCTGAATGAGCTCTGGAATTTCTGGTGTCTCATAAAGCCGGACACATGGGCTGTGCATCAAAGAGACCTGGATTCCAGTCCTGGCCCGAATCCTGGCCCGGTCACTTCCTGCCTGTGGCCTTAGTCAAGGAACGCAACCCATCTGGGCCTCAGCAGCTCTGTGGGTTAGCATGGTGACTGGTATTCAGAGCCCCTCTCTGGGCCTGACGCCCCAGATGCTCAGAGAACACTGGTTCCCTGCCCCGTTCTGTGCCGCCAGGTGCATTTCCCGTCAAGCCCCCCGAACTTCCAGACACTCTAGACTTGAGCAGAGTGTTGACCAAAATCTAAGGCGCGAAGGCATAAGGAAATACATCACAGTGTAGTGCAGCGCCCGGTGGGTCTTGGGAGAATGAAAGCGTGTCCAGGGGATGCTCTTGTTCAAGTGGAAAGGCAGGCTGACTTGTAGATCACAGGCTGCAAGAGAGAGACTGTATGGAAAGCCCTCAAGCCCTGCTTCCAGCCTACACTGCAGGGAGGGTCACCGCATCCTGACTTCTCTCCCGACCTGGGGCTTCTCCCCACAGCCCAATCCCCAGAACGATAAGATGGGTGTGATCCCCTCGTCCCGACACCTGAGGGGGGGGGTCATTGAGAATCATTTCCCAGCGATAGGAGCTGGCCCAGAGGGGTGGATAGAATGGAGCAGGGAGCCCTGGGAGGCTGGTGGCTTGGCTGGCACCACCCCTGCTGGCTCTGTGGTCATGGGCCCGCTTGTCAGTTTCCATGGACCTCACCTGCCACATCTGTGAGAGAAGCATTTCGACTAAGCAGGCGGTCCTCCTAATTTGGTGTTTCCCATAACCACATGCACATTTTGACACAAGGCAGATCGCCAGGCTTCGTGTAGACAAAGACCTGGGCCAGGGGCCAAGAGCCTGCGTTTTTTCCAAGGAGGTTGGCAGTTCCGATGTAGGAGGTTCAGGGACACATTTCTAAGCAACGCCACTCACTGTTAGCTCCTGGCCCTCCTAGAGGTGCCGATAGATGGTGCATATGTTAGGGTCTTTGGTTCCATGTACCAGGTCTGATGACACATTCCCTTTCCAGAATCCTCACATTCCTGGAGTCCACATACATCCCTCCTTCCTACATCTCCGAGATGGAGAAAGTGGCCAAGCAGGGGGACACCATCCTGGTGTCCGGGATGAAGACTGGAAGCTCCAAGCTCAAGGCGTGCATCCAGGAGGCCGTCTACAAGGTGGGGCCCTGGGGCTGGGGAGGTGCCGGGCTTCCTGGGGGGACACCAGGCCGGCCATGCCGCTCACATCCATGCACACATTCAGGAGTGGGAACGAGTTGCTCCTCTGTGAAAGCTCCATCGTTGGTGCCGTGGGAACTTCAGGCTGTAGTTCTATATTTCTGTTTCTTTGGTCTGGTTTTTTTGGGGGCCACAGCTTTTGAGAGAGGTAGTTGGGGGAACTGGAGTACGCTGTCCCCAGAGTCACAAAGTAGTTGGGCCGTTGTCATTTTTTTTTTTTTTAAGTTTATTTATTTATTTGGAGAGAGACAGAGACAGCACGAGTGGGGGAGGGGAACTGAAAGAAGGCAGAGAATCCCAAGCAGGCTTTGCGCTGTCAGCACAGCGCCTGACGCGGGACTCGAACCCGTGAACTGTGAGATCGTGACCTGAGCCGAAACCAAGAGTCAGATGCGCTTAACCGACTGAGCCACCAGGTGCCCTGGTCCGTTGTCAGTTTTGAGGGAGGCCAGGAGCGGCAGGATTTTCATTAACTAGCAGATTTTTGACAAATACCCACGTGTCCCAGTAGAGGGATGCATCCAAGCATTTGGGGCTCTGGAAAGATTGGGGGCTTCCTGGTATCCCCCATGCTGTTTCTTCTTGGGTCCCACTTTGAGCCCCGGGACTGGTGGTCCCATCTGTGGAGGGCTCCCCACCCCACCCCACCCCACCCCATGTCTTTCTTTACTTTCTAAAGCGGCAGGTGAGAGAACTCCTCCTGATTCACTCTTTTTCGTGGTTTAGCCAGTAGGCTGGGGGTCCTGGGGGGGTTTAGAAGCACAGGACATGCCATATCCCAGGCGTTATCCTGTAGCACCCTGCAATTAGTATTTGGAGACAGTTTGCCTCCATTTATCAGAGCCCCAGCCCAGCCCGCCCCACTGCTGACCTGGAAAGGCACCCTTATCCTGCCTGCTGTCTGTAAGTGGCTTCTCTGCCTGTCGTGCTAGAAAGTACCACCACCAAGCCCAGCCCAAGGCCTGTTTTTTTTTTCTTTTTTGATGAGTCAAAGATACTATTTAAGCTAGCATTAAGTGACGAAACCTAAAGATGTTACAAATGGGTTAAAGGAGAATCCCAAGAATTTAGAAATGGAAGCAGAACTTGTCAATATCCACGGGACGATGGGGCGCCTGGGTGGCTCAGTCGGTTAAGTGTCCGACTTGGGCTCAGGTCATGATCTCGCAGTTTGTGGGTTCGAGCCTCGCGTCGGTCTCTGTGCTGACAGCTCGATGCCTGGAGCCTGCTTGGGATTCTGTGTCTCCCTCTCTCTCTGCCCCTCCCTGGCTCACGCTCTGTCTCTGTCTCTCTCTCAAAATCAATAAATAAACATAAAAAAAATATCCACGGGATGAAAATCAGCCACATCTCCACCTGAGACAATGTATTTGCATTTCTGTGGATGAGAATTGTTTCCTTTGCCAAGTTTTCTCCGACTGGAAGAGTTGCCAGCAGATCAAAGGCAGTGGAAGGTGCGGGCCCCCGCAGACTGGTAACCGGAGGGGTGCGCTGGACTCGAGATGGGGTCTTTCTCCCGTTTCAAGTCTCTCGTGCCTTTTCCTGGTGAGGAGGTCGCAGTGTGGGGTGAGAGGTGGGCAGGATGGGCTGAGCACTCATCAGGGGCGTGCATCTCTGCCCTTTTCAGGTTTGCCAGTGGCCTCCCAACCTCCCTGGCCTTTGGGTTTATGCGGGGGGAGACCCCGAGCTCCTGTTGGCCACAGTGTCCGTGGATCTCACTCCTCACTTTTCTTTCCATTTAATTAAGATTGTACCCAGAGTTACAGTGTGCGTAATGTGAGGCGACTTGCTCGGTCCGTGTGGCAATGGCCACTGAATACGTGCCTGATGTTCACACTGGTTCCCCTGGGGTTTCAGGGGACCGAAGGTGTGGGGCTGGGAGCATTGCCTTGTTTCTGTCTCCCTAACTTCTCGGTCCGCACACGAGCATCCTGAAAAGTTCTAGATTCTCTTTCTCTTGCCCACACTGCTCTCCGTTCCCCAACCTCACCTCACTTTCTCTGCCCTCCTCCGTCTTCCAAGCATGTGCACCCTGCGGAGGTCAGGCTGCTGATCTTGGAGAACATCCTTCTGAACCCAGCGTACGACGTCTACCTGATGGTGGGGACCTCCATTCGCTATAAGGTGCAGAAAATCAGACAAGGAAAGATTACAGGTGGGTCGCTGACTCTGCGGGGGAATCACGGCAGAGGCTCCCCTTTTTATTATTGTGGTAAAATACACATGGCATAAAATTTCCCATTTTGATGCTTTTCAAGCGTTTAGTAGCATGGAGTACACACGTGTTGTCGTGCAACCATCACGACCATCCGGCTCTGGAACTTTTTTCATCTTCCCAAGTTGAGACTCTGTTTTCATTCAACACCAACTCCCCATCCCTCCCGCCTCCCTCAGTCCCTGGCACCCACCGTCCTCCTTTCTGTCTCTGTGGATCTGACTTCTCTAGAGACCTCAAGGAAGTGGAATCCTACCATATTTGTCCCTTTGTGACCGGCTTATTTCACTTAGCCATGATGTCCTCAAGGCTCGTCCCTGTTGTAGCCAGTGTCCGAATTTCCTTCCTTTTTTAAGGCTAAAGAGTAGTCCACTGCATGGGTATTCACGTCTGTTGAATGTTTATCTCCGTTCACCTGCTGATGGGCACTTACTGCTTCCTTGCCTTGTTAACTGTTAATAAAGCTGCTATGAGCACAGGAGTGCAAACATCTTTGCGAGATGCTGCTTTCAGTCCTCTTGGGTGTGTGTCCATCCCTTTGTTTTCAGAACGTCAGAAGCTGTGAACCTCACATGGGAGTGAGTCTTGCCCTCGGCCTGCCACTGAGTGCCGGGCAGCCTTGGCAGGCCACTGTCCCCCCTTGGGGCTCAGTTTCTCCATCAGAGCCCTTGAGGCCTTTCTGTCTGTGCTGTGAGGGCAAAACTACTTAACGGATGTGCATTTGTTCTGGAAGTTCTAGACGGCCTTGGACCTGGGATGCATTTTATGTGATGAGCATTCTTCATGCAGCACCAGTCCTCCTAAGAATTATTACTGTTATTATCCTTTTTAAAAAACATTTACCCATGTTTCATGGTCAGAGCACAGGATGTTAGGATCTTGGGCACAGGAGTGTCACTTGTCCATCCGAGGGCTTTGATGAGTGTCTGGGCAGGTGCCTCCCTTAGGTTAGAGGGTCACTCTGTGATGCGGGGTGCATAGATGCTTCAGTATCCAAGAAATTTGGGTTTTTGTGGCATAGATGGGGTCCTCAAAGAGACTGCCTCACCTCAGAGCAGTGGATCCGGTCAGAAGCCACTGTGTGGCTCTCTGCCCTCAGACCACAGAAGCTGAGAAACCAACCCCTTCTGCATAGGACACAGGGTGGGGGCTGAGGGCTGAGCCCCAACCAGGGAGGGCAGTGAGCATGGTTAAGGGTGGATGATTTTTAAAAAAAAATTTTTTTATGTTTATTTAATTTTGAGAGAGAGAGGGACAGAGACAGAGCATGAGCAGGAGAGGGCAGAGAGAGAAGGAGGCACAGAATCCGAAGCAGGCTCCAGGCTCTGAGCTGTCAGCACAGGGCCCGACGTGGGGGCTCAAACCCACAGACCGTGAGATCATGACCTGAGCCGAAGTCGGACATTTAACCGACTGAGCCACCCAGGCACTCCAGTATTTACTCATTTTTTGAGAGAGAGACAGAGTGTGAGCAGGGGAGGGAAGAGACAGAGGGAGACACAGAATCCGAAGCAGGCTCCAGGCTCCGAGCTGTCAGCACAGAGCCCGACGTGGGGCTCGAACCCACGGACCGCGAGATCATGACCTGAGCCGAAGTCGGACACTTAACTGACTGAGCCACCCAGGCGCCCCAAGGGTGGGTGATTTAATTAAGATGACTGAAGAGCTCACCCTGAATGAGTTCAGGGGCCATAGTTCAGGGGAACAGCACATCCCAAGTACCCAGGAAGCTTGTGGGTTTAGTGACTGCTATAGACATCAAAGAATTGGAACACACAAGAGATACCCCAGGACCAGAAATAGTCATGTTGCCTCCCTTTCATCAGTGAGGTAATGAGATGGAAAATTCGTCCAAAGATAAACACACCTGTGTGATTGATGGTTGTGGTTGGCACAGCTCTGGAGAGGATTCCAGACAGATGCCTTGAGAACTGAGCCAGCCAAGGCCTGCCGTGAACAAGTCATATAAACGGAAACTCTGTCCATTCATTTTAGATGGATTTGTTTTTTTTTTTTTTAATTGAGATATAATTCACATCACTGTCATGCGAAACAAGTTGACTAGACAGGAAAGCCAGGACTGATGGTGTTACAGGGGACATGAATTTCAGCCACTGTCTGTCTTGCATGACATCCTGCTTTGGCTCGGAGAATTATAGGTTAGAGGACAGTCACGTGGATTTATTAGCATGTAGATAATTGTAACCCCAAGTTTATTCTTTCTGGGCTTTTTTTTTTTTTTTTGCGGTTTTCCTTCCTTAAAAATATAATTATTTTTTCTTCCATGTTGCCCTATGTCCCGCCTCTCTTTATTTGGTGCTTGCTGTCTTGCAAGCCCATTTATTGAGCACCTACTGTGTGCCGCAGCCTGCTGGGTGCTGTGTATGTGGCCCAGGTCCCTGCCCTCCTGGAGCGCACAGCCCAGCAGTCAATCCAATGATTACCCTGCAAACATGTTACAAGTGGGGGCCGGTGAGGGAGGAGAGGGGCTCTTGGAGCTCATGACAGGAGCCTCGGTGTTGCCTGCAGACCAGTGGGGGCCGCAGGCCTCTCCCCTCGGTTCTCCACCCTGTTGGTGTTTGTGTTGCTTGCAGACCTGGCTGGCACAGTAACCACACCATCAGACAGAAGAAACCCTAGAAAGGACAATGCTGACTGAGGGCAGTGGAATAGTGGAAATGACTGAGCTAAAATGCACTGAAGCTGGGAAAACCAACCGCATAGACGGGTGTCTGTGTCCCAGGTGGCGAAGGACTTGGCACCCAGCACACCCTTGAGCTGTGCTTCCCAGCACTGAGTCACACGGGCTACGTGAGCAGGTGCTGGAGTTGGAGGCAGGGGAGTGAGCCCCCCACGGTCCTGGGCTCAGGCCCACTTCCCCAGGAGCTCCGTGAGCCTACACGGGGTGGGTGGATTAGGAGCATGTCTGGAGCATTAGACGGGGTCCGGAGGGGTCCCAGAGCCTGTCTCCTAGAAGCATGTGGGCCTCTTGGCTTACAGAGGGGCAGCCTTTGGGGATGGCCCTTTCCCCTCTGCAGACGGTAGACGGGCTGGTCTCGTGTCCCAAGAGCAACCTTCCTATGTTTCCAGACAGATAGTGACCCTTAGCATTCAGTGCCTCTTAGAAGCAGCTGGTTCTGCGTTTGTAAGAGGTGTTTAAGGAGTCAGACAAGCCCCTTATTTTCGTTGTCTTAGGCTTTTGTAAATACGTCGTCGTGCAAGATTTTGTGAGAATCAGTATATTCCCTTCCCAAAATGGCCTATTCGTTTGGAGAACTTTAAATAAGGGAGGGAGCTAGTGCTTCATAAAACAACATGAAGTAATACTGCTCTATTGAGCAGCGGCATTATTTTATCATGGCATGGATCCTTGACGTGCTGCTGCTATTTTCTGAACATACGGTCTGCAAGCATCACAGCCCAGCTTGGCTGGGCTTCCCCCAGTTAGACACAAGAAATGGGCTGTGTGTTTGCTAAGGGATTCTCAGTTCTAGTGTGCACTGGAATCCCCTGGAGAGCCTGTTCAAACTCTGAGCACTGGGCCCCCAGAGTTTGATCCAGAAGCTCTGGGGTGGGGCCAGTCATTTGTAGTTGGCAGGTGACGCAGATGGTCCAGGGACCACGCTTTGAGAGTCTCTGCTTGAGAGCAAGTTCTTGGGGGCTTACTGGAACACACAGAAGATACCCTAAGACAGGAAATAGACCAGTTGCCTCCCTTTTAGAGTTCCCATTGGAATCCTTGGGGATTCTGAAGGATGCTCGAGCTGCAATTCCTCCTGGTCCTTGTCCTGGACGCCTCCCGTGGCAAGGCCCTGAGCCGGGACCCAGAGATGAGCAACAAGCAGGGATGCTGTCAGCGGCTCTCCGCTTTCTCTTTTCTCTCTCTTGCCGGAGGGCGGGGACGTGGCAGCACCTACAGGCTGCACAAGTGGGTTGCTGGGTAGGAAATTTGATGGACTAGGAAGAAGTCATATGAAAGTGCTTGTGGTCTCTGGTTTGAATCCCAGCTCTGCCGCTGCCTGCTGTGGGACCTCCAGCGGGCTTCTTGTCCTGACTTTTGCAGCACCACCATCTTGAGGGTGTGGGCATCAGTAGTGGCTGTTTCAAGGGTTGTTGTGGGATAAAATGGGGTAATGTGCACATCAAACACCAGGCGCAGTCCTGCCACATCTCAATTTCGTGGTCAGTGGCAGCCATTTGTATCAAAAGTGCTCGTGGCCACTACCATAGTGTGGAAAATGGATGCAGGGGTGGTGGGTTTTGTGGAACCCCTTATGTCCTTGGGGAAATTGTTTTTCATCCTGGTCCAGAATGAGCGAGTTCTCTTCTACAACATGACACAGAGAGGGGAAGCATTGATGGATGGGCAGGATGGCCACAGAGAGAATTCTAGACTGAGCTCCCAAAACCCGGTGGGAAACCACGGATTGGTGCCTTTTTGGAAACTCCCAGAGGATGCACAGATCCAGTGAGCCCCATGCTGGACCCTTAGTGCAGTAATAGAGTTCATTTAACTCCTGTATTCTGTAAGCAGTCTGTAATTGGAGTCGGAAGCTGTGCTTCATTAAAAAAAAAAAAAAGGCAGTTTACAGCAGTCACTGAAAAACTGTCTCTGAAAAATTGTCTCTGAAAATTCATGAAGAGTGTCAGCTTTCTCCACAGGCATTGAGCGTAATGTTAAAATTAAAAGGGTTGATAAGATATAACACTGTATGTTAACTATACTGGAATTAAAAAAAAGTATTGAGAAAGCTAAGCAAAAGAAAGAAATAGGAAGGAAGGAAAGAAGGAGGGAGGGAAGGAAGAAAGGGAGGGAGAGGGAAGGGAGGGAACGGAGGGAGGGAAGGAAGGGGGGGTAGAGAGGGAAGGAGGGAGGGCAAGAAGGAAGGAAAGAAGAAAGGAAGGAAGAAACAAGGAAAGTCCGTCCGTTAAGCAGCAGCCCTGGGAGATGCTTCCAGGGATTTGGGGCGGGACTGCCACATTGGCTACTAACGTTTCCTGTCTTTGCTCTTGTCTCCCCTTTTTGACTCCGGGTGGTCAGAGCTCTCAATGCCTTCCGAGCAGTATGAGCTGCAGCTTCAGAACAGCATCCCGAGCCCCGAGGGAGACCCGAGCCGGCCCGTGGCTGTCTTGGACCAGGACACGTCGATGGTCACTGCAGTGCAGCTGGGACAGAGCAACCTGGTTCTCAGCCACAGGAGTACCCTTTTCCCTGGCCAGTCTGCAAGTGCATATGTGTGCCCCACGCGGGATATCTGCTGTTGGGAAGCCCTTTTTCTCCCTGAAAGCTTGGCTAGGCTAAAAATAACCCTGTTTTCCCTCAAGGTCTGACAATCAGAAGGAACCGAAATAGCAACACGGCCGTGTAGAATTGCTCACCTCGGTGGGTGACTCACCGGAGAGGCTCCCCGGATGGGAGGTGGTGGCAGGAGCTGAGCTGTGCTCCTCGCCTCCGGAACCATCTTGGGCGTGGGCAGCCTCATTCGAGGGGCCTGGCCGCGGCTGTTTGCACACTGGCACATGGGTTGTCCCTGTCCTAGACCTGCTCCCGTGGTCTCCAGTGTCTCTTGCAGAGATCCACCTTTGCTCATATAGGAAGTGTGCTGGGCCCTTGGGTTCTGGAAAATGGCCTTATTCTATTTGGCCTCAGGCGAGCAAGCTTTCATCCCCTCTCCTTTGCCTGTGATGTCTAGATGGTAATCAAGTCATCCAAGCCAGCTGAATCCTGCCAGCCAGTCTGTTTTCCTTCCTATGTTTTGTTCCTTAATTAAGAATTCAGGTATCCGCATGCAGGGTGCTTCTAGATTACCCAACAGCACCATCTACGTGGTTGAACCTGGATACCTGGGTGAGTTGGGTCATCGTGGGTCCCCCTGGATGTTGTTTATTTATAGGAGTTAAAAAATACAAGTAAAGGGAACGGCTCCCTAGAAAGTGCTTCAGTCTGGCCAGCTCTGCCAGTCCTTGTCTGGCTGCTCCCTAGTCCTTCCCCCACTGATGCACAGACAAGCAGAGGGTAGGCCAAGGTCAGGGTAGGTGACTGGCTCAACAGAGACAGAAATATTTCGGTCGAGTCAGTAGGGCTTTGTCCCTTCTTGGGTTTTATTCCAAGGCTCTGTCCAGACCCGACTGTGGCTGTGGCCATTTGGAGGTCGGGGGCCCCAGTGGGCAGCGCAGTTACAAAGGAGCCCCTAAAGCAGTGTGGCACTTGGTAAAAGTCTCAGTGGGGAGGAAGGGGAGGTGTTTGGGGGAGGAAGGGAGGAATCTGCAGTTATGGAGGACCTATAGGGGCAGAGCCGGGGCCCAGGGGCTGCCGTAACTGACCGCAGCTTGGCAGATGTCCGCAACACGTGTCACCCCTGGTCACAGTGACGGTGCTTCCTTTGTGTTTCCTCGGAGTTGACTCCTTGTTGAGCGTACTGAACTGGTTCAGGCCAGGCAGCACTTGACTGACACGCGGCAACCCCTTGGGTCCTCTTGTTAGCCGCCACGTGAGCTTGCTGCTTGGTGCGGACCCCAGCTGACCGTGCAGTGACACCTGGCAGGGGAGCCCTGTGTGTCTCAGGGACTTCATTTATTCAGAAAGATTTTCTTGGTACCTTCCCTCTGTCTGGCCTCTGCTGGGCATGGGGGCTCTGGAGGGAGGAAGCTTAGGTCCTTGCGCAGGAGAGACCAGTGTGAACAGATGGTGACAGGACAGGGGTCCAGAGCCAGTAGATGTGAGTGCAGAGGAAAGGCCTCTGGGAGATGATGTTCGAGGCAGGTGTTTCAGAGTGGCTCCTTCCGAGGCAGGTCAGCCTGGCCGAAGTAACAGCTCGGGCGCAGGTGTGGTGAGAAAACGCGTGGCGTCTTGGGGGTCAGCCAGCAGCTGGTGTGGCCCCATGTGGGAACACGGCCGGAGGCCTGGGAGGGAGGGCTGCTCACCCGGGTAGAATGCTCAGTGCCAGGCCTCAGAGGAAAACCCCGTGGATTCAGAGCATTACTTACTGGGGATTCAGTGGGTAGAAGTCCTGCGGATTAACAGCATAGACTCACAGTGGATTCAGAGGTAGACTCACTTTGGATTTGGATCATAGACTCACTGCGGGCTCAGAGTGTAGACCTCCTGTGGATTCAGTGTAGACTTGTGGAGTCACAGTGTAGACCTCCTGTGGATTCAGTGTAGACTCACTGCGGATTCACAGTGTAGACCTCCTGTGGGTTCAGTGTAGACTCACTGTGGGTTCAGAGTGTAGACCTCCTGTGGATTCAGATGTAGACTCCCTGCGGATTCACAGTGTAGACCTACTGTGGATTCAGTGTAGACTCACTGTGGATTCAGAGTATAGACCTACTGTGGATTCAGTGTAGACTCACTGCGGGTTCAGAGTGCAGACCTACTGTGGATTCAGTGTAGACTCGCTGCGGGTTCAGAGTGTAGACCTGTGGATTCAGATGTAGACTCACTGTGGGTTCAGAGTGTAGACCTACTGTGGACTCAGATGTAGGCTCCCTGCGGATTCACAGTGTAGACCTACTGTGGATTCAGTGTAGACTCACTGTGGGTTCAGAGTGTAGACCTACTGTGGATTCAGTGTAGACTCACTGCAGGTTCACAGTGTAGACCTCCTGTGGATTTGGTGTAGACTCGCTGCGGGTTCAGAGTGTAGACCTACTATGGACTCAGATGTAGACTCCCTGTGGGTTCAGAGTACAGATGTACTGTGGATTCAGTGTAGACTCGCTGCAGGTTCAGAGTGTAGATGTACTGTGGATTCAGATGTAGGCTCCCTGCGGATTCACAGTGTAGACCTCCTGTGGATTCAGTGTAGACTCACTGTGGGTTCAGAGTGTAGACCTCCTGTGGATTCAGTGTAGACTCACTGCAGGTTCAGAGTGTTGACCTACTGTGGATTCAGTGTAGACTCCCTGCAGATCACAGTGTAGACCTCCTGTGGATTTGGTGTAGACTCACTGTGGGTTCAGAGTGTAGACCTACTATGGATTCAGATGTAGACTCCCTGCGGGTTCAGAGTACAGACGTACTGTGGATTCAGTGTAGACTCGCTGCGGGTTCAGAGCGTAGACCTACTGTGGATTCAGATGTAGACTCCCTGCGGATTCACAGTGTAGACCTACTGTGGATTCAGTGTAGACTCGCTGCGAGTTCAGAGTGTAGACCTACTGTGGATTCAGATGTAAACTCCCTGTGGATTCACAGTGTAGACCTACTGTGGATTCAGTGTAGACCATCCGTGGACCATCCGATCAAGTGTGAGTGAGCCCTTGAGCAGCCAGTGAGGGATGTGCTCAGGTTGGTCCTGGGCATCTGAGAGATCACCTCAGGTTCTGAGGGCTCAGGTTGGTGGTGGGCGTCAGATCTCACCATGATCAGCAGCTGTTCTTTCTCCTCGGAGGAGAGCAGGTTGTGAACGGCTGCGGGGCCCTGGGGCTGATGGTGCCTGGTACCATCCTCTTCCTCAGCTGCACGCCCCTGTGGTCCGGGTGGTCAGGCTTTGTTGCTTGCCTGTTTTGTAGGGTTCGCCGTCCAGCCTGGTGACAGGTGGGTGCTGGAGACTGGCCGCCTGTATGAAATTACCATTGAAGTGCTTGACAAGTCCGGCAACAAGGTCTACCTGTCTGACGTGAGTGCCTGCCTCGGGGCCCGGCGGGGTGTGGGATGCGTCTCCCAGAGCAGCGCCCAAAGCAGCAGGGCCCCCACGCGGGCAAGCTGAGTCTGGTGATTCCTGGTGGTGCTGCCGGGTCCATGGGAGACAGCACTGTGGGATCCCGGGGGCTTCTCAGGACGTTGTGAGCCTGGGAGTCTGCACCCCTGGCCCTCTCCCTGTAGGGCTGGAGCGGGGAGAGGAAGCCACAGGCAGCACAGTCCAAGGAGGCGGTGACGGGAAGCAAGCGTTGTCTGCCTTCCTGCTCCCTTGTCATTAGCCTGAGACTTACCTCACTCTGCTGAGGATGCATCTTTTCCTGCAGGGCCAGGAATACCTATAACTCTGTCTGGAAGTCCCAGGTGACCAAGGCCAACATCCGTTAGCTTTCTGGCTCTAGAAAGGAACGGCAGACATAGGTGGGGGGAGAGGAGTCTTGGCACGTTTTGTTCCTTCAGGAGAGGTTTCCAGGATCCTCATTTGGACCATCTGGGACCTTCCTGGCGGCTTCTGAGGTTTGAGAAGGAGGCAAGGTTCCCCCTTAGGCAGCTTTGCAGGTTATTGCTTTCTTTGTGTTACTGAACAAGGACCCTGACGATCCCCCTTTTTGGGGGGTGAGGGGGGGTCAGGCTCTCGTGGATAGTCACGACCTTTTTTGTGGTTTGGTGTTTAGTGGTTTCTTTGCTGGGACCTCAGGGTCTGAGAAAGCTGACATGGGCTTGAGCACCACCGGGTGATCGCAGCAGGAGCGCTGGGTCCCCGGGCCCTGCGGGGAGGGTGGCCTGGGAGGGCTCAAAGGCCAGAGTGGTCAGAGCTCAGTTCTGGGGCCTCGCCCAGCTCGTCTGCTGGTTTTGAGGCCCCTGGGCCTCAGGCGGCCCCATGGCCTGACCTTGCTCCTTTCCTGCATTCTGACTTCCGGACTCGTCCCAGAAGCGCCTCTCTCACCCATCCTGCCCCCCTTCCAGAATCTCCGCATCGACACCGTGTTACCTCCTGAGTTCTTTGAGGTGCTCGCTTCTTCCCAGAATGGCTCGTACCATCACGTCAGGGCGACAAAGAAGGGCCAGACGGCTATCGAGGCAGCCCTCACCTCCGTGGTGGACCAGGCAAGTTGGCACCTCCCTCCGTGTTCACCCCCCGTGCCCTCCCAGGCCGGACATGAGCCCTGGAAGGCCGGGGACCCCCGGCTCAGCCTGGTGTGCTGCTCTCATGGGTACCGTGAGGGTCGCCTCCGTCTGGGCTCTCGAGGGCTGTCTGGTGGTGGGGCTTGGGGCTTTCCCTGTCCCCCGTCCCCATACTGGGTGCCCCTCTTCCCCTGCCCTTTGCCAGCCCCTGTGAAGGTGAGTCTGCCCTTCTGGGATTGGGGCAGAAACCCTGTTGGGGAAACCACGCTGGGCCCGTGTGTCTAGCTGTGCTGCAGCCAGGAGCCAGGAGCATCCCTTTGGCCATTTTGGCTGCTTGGGTCCTTCCAGGTCCTTTCATTTAAAAGGCCGGTCAGTTTTAGGTGTGAGCAGGTTTTTACTGATTGGGAAATTGGCATGGGTGACGGGTGATCTCTTCCTACCCTGCACAAACCTGCCCCGGACCTGGAGGAGGCAGCTAGAGGCAGCAGAGAGAACAGCCTGGGGGTTAGACAACGATTCCTACCAGTCTTACTTCAGCTCTGGGGGTTTTGGGCAAGTTGCTTTCATGCCCCATGCCTCAGTTTTCCTGCCTGTAAAGTGGGATAACCACATCGTCCCACCTGGGGTGCCGTGAAGATGAAGTCAGGCAGCATTTACTTGAGTGGCTGTTACAGAGCCGTGGAAAGCTGTCTCCATGGAGACAGAGGAGGCTGGAGGGTATCCGGCATCATCCTTCCTGCTCCCCGACAATCACAAAATCTCCTTGTGACCTGATCTCTGGGGAGGGGTGGGGGTCTGCTTGGGTGCAAAAACTTCTGATGACCTGATTGTCATGGTGACATGCAGCTCCCTTACCCCCTTGTAGGATGGAGGGGTCCACACATTGCGGGTACCTGTGTGGAACCAGCAGGAGGTAGAAATTCACGTCCCCATCACCCTCTATCCGAGCATCTTGACGTTTCCGTGGCAACCAAAGACGGGCGCCTATCAGTACACAATAAAGGTAACTGTGACACCCCACATCTGGGTTCGCTCCTTTGGGGGTTTCCACGGGATTAGGGCTTTTTGTCTATTCTGTGTCTTTTACTGTTACCTTCTAGTGGTCGGAGAGAATTTAAAATCGGGGACTTTTTATGCTTTTTCTACTTTCTGGGGTGTCCGTCACAGCATCATATTTTGGCAATCAGAAAAAACAAAAACCCAGATCAACAGACAAGGAAGCACAATAAAGAAAGCCTCGAGGGCACATTCAACTTCAGCATTTGTTTTTGTTAAAAAATAAAATAATACTGATAAAAAAAAGGTTGTTTTCCAAAAGCAGTGTAAATATCCTAGGAGAAGAATTTGAAATTCAAGGCGAGAACATCTCTAACTGTCACCTATCAAGTGTTCTCGGTCTTTGATATGCACGCGCCCACCTGGCCTCAGTCAGCGGGCACTGACCGACTCCCATGGGGGCTCGAGCCCCGGTGGCCAGCACTGTCCCTGCTGTCTCCCTGGCCGTGACGACTGTCACCGGCACCTGCTGCCTGTTCACTCAGGTGTGTCCCCGTCCAGGGCTTGGGGTGCTGGCCCCCGATGTGGGGAGCCACTGGACTGCCTGTACTTCAAGGGAGATGGCTAGCAGCGGGGGGGCTGTGTGCCGGGAGGGAGCCTGTGCCTGGTCGGGGAAGCAGCTTCCTGGACCTTGCCGTGTGGCCCAGGGTCCTCCCACTTGGGTCTGGGGGTGCCGCCAGGTCTGGGGCCAGTGTCACGGGCGTGTGCGTGTGTGTGTGTCGGCCACAAGGCCCCCACAGTATGAGGACCGGAAATGAGACCCGGTAGAGAGAGCGAGGTGGGGAGGCGGCCTCCAGCCGGGGGTCGGCTGGTGCTGCAGGTGGTGAGAGGCTGCTGACCGTGAGAGTCAGAGAGTGAGCGTGAGTGTGCGGCAGGAAGAGACGGACGGAGGGAGAGAGAGAGCGCGCGGGCAGGCAGGCGGGCTGATGCACTGGTTTTCCTCCCCAGGCCCACGGCGGGAGTGGGAACTTCAGCTGGTCTTCGTCAAGCCACATGGTGGCCATGGTCACCGTCAAGGGCGTCATGACCACAGGCAGTAACACTGGACTCAGTGTGATCCAGGCACATGACGTGCAGAACCCGCTCCACTTTGGGGAGATGAAGGTGAGACCTCGGGGGCCCCCGGACAGCTTGGGGGCGGGGTTGGGGGTGGGGAGAGGCACAGGACAGAGGTCTCCAGCCCCCCTCCTCACATCCAGCCTTCAGGCTTATTCAGAAGCACTTCGGCCCTCAGTCTTGGACTGGGTTTTGGTGGCCGGCAGGGGGATGGGGGTCAGGCCCCAGCCCCGCCCTTGAGGAGCTCAGGTCACAGCAGGGGGATGGGTGTGACGTCCCCTGCCAGGCAGGGGATGAGACCAGAAGGGGCAGGGTCAGCATAGTGAGAGTTTCTGGAAGGAAGACCAGGGAACACAGAAGACATGAGGTAACCAAGGGGTCATTCTAGAAAAGTCCTCAGACCTGAAAGGAATGAAATCTCCAAGTCAGAAGTGCTGCTGAGCGTTGGCAAATTCATGGTCAAAGGGAGGCCCCAGACTCCGTGAGACCTGGCTCTGACTCATTTCCTTCTCTGTACTGGAGCCCTGCACCTGGCTGTTGACCCCAGGTGGTGCAGGACCAACTCACGTGGCGAAGGCCGTGGGTGGTGGGTATGAGTCACTGCCATCCACCTTGGCCTTCTGACTTCCTGACCCTGACCCCGACCTCCACCTACCTCTATGAGTTCACTTAGGCAGAAGTCAAATCTCCTTACACAGCGTGTCCAGTCTCAACCTGCTCGTATATTATTTGGGACGTGGATGGACAGGTTGTCCTGGTCTTTATATCTGGATCCACATAGACACACACACACACACACACACACACACACACACACACACTCCTAAGGATCGATCTCATTCTCACGTAAAAAGGGTCGTAACCGAGACCCTTTAGCTACAGCATGATTGTCACATTATGGATGAACTGTGACCACTGTCCTCCTCCCCCTGAGTTTCCTTAATCTCAGTACACGTGCCACCTTTCATCCAGTTGCTCAGCAGCCTGGGGACGGTTCCTCGAGAGACTGTGTAATGGCCCCAGAGGCCAGGCTGCCCGGCTCAGACCCACCGTCCAGGTTTTCTCAAGTAGAGGTGGCTAATAAAATCTTAACAAAGAGCCCGAGAGCACTGAATGAATTAGCAGTGTTTTTAGAACAGAACCTGGAGTGTGACAAGTTTTGTTCTATAGAACTGTCATCTGTGGGTGATGATGCCTCTCTCACCCTGTATTGTGGCCTTCTTTATATTCCTCCAGCAAGCTGAGCTGGTACGTGGCTCAGGACCTTTGCACCGACTGTCTCTGCTTCCCGGAATGTTTTCCCCCTACACTTCTGTCTGGCTGCGTCTGACATGGCTCTCAGGTCTGAGCTCCTGGGTCACCTTATCAGAGCGACCTTCCCTGACAGCTCTGTCCCCCAATTCAGTGCACACACCTGTCCTCCCAGCTCAGTCTTCCCACTGACGTGTCCTCAGTGCCCAGTGCACGGCAGCTCTTAGGAAACACTAGCACAGACCCTTCCTCTCCCGCGGAGCCCGATGACCTCAGTCCACGCTGCTGTCCCGCAGGTGTACGTGATCGAGCCCAGCAGCATGGAGTTCGCGCCGTGCCAGGTGGAGGCACGCGTGGGCCAGACCTTGGAGCTGCCGCTGAGGATCAACGGCCTCATTCCTGGTGGGGCCGACGAGGTGGTCACCCTAAGCGACTGCTCCCATTTCGACTTGGCGATCGAGGTGGAGAACCAGGGCGTGTTCCAGCCACTCCCAGGTGAGCCAGCACTGATGAGTGGGCACCAGACAGAATGCCTAAGTTCTCAACAGGGGCTGCCCCTGATTGCCCACTGGAGGGCTTGAGACAGCGGTGGGGGGGGGGGGTCATAGCCTGAGGAATGACACGTGTCCCCTTGTCCACCATCAGCAGTGGTCTGGTCCGGCTCCTGCCCATCGTGTGACCCACCCTGTCATTGGGCTTTGGGAGCCCTCAGTTGCCACATCTCTAAAATGGGTGTCATCTTAAATAGAATCGCATGTCCTCGTGCCCTTTGCAGTGCCTGGATTTGCAGTAGGTACTCGGGATACCTGTCGGTAGGGACTTTGGCTGGTGACAGAATCCTGACACCTTGGTGGCATGAAGCATGTCCACCCCCTCAATGCACATTGACCTTTCCTCTTTGGCTTGCCCCGCGGGGCTTCGGTGGTGATGTCGGTGGTAATGGTGGCGGTGGTAGTCAGTTTAAAGAACGTCAACCCCACCAGGTGCAGAGTAAGCACTCAGCGTGTTTGTGTGACTCATCAGACTTCGTGGGAGGGCGGGCTGTGGTTGGCCTACGTGTCAGATGAAGAGACAGGGAGCTGCTCTTCACTAGCTAGCTGCTCAAGGTCACATAAGGGCACAGGTGAGGGTGGGATACAGACCTGGGTGTGTCTGACACTGACCGTGGAGCCATCATCCCCTGAGAGGTGGAGACGGGGCAGCGAGGGGATTCCTGTGGATGAAGAAAGCCAAGGACTGACAATCCAGTGAGGGAGGAAGGTTCGGGGAGGGGTTGGAAGTAACAGGTGGGCAGGGCCTCGGTGGTCAGCCGCCCGGGATAAAGACCTCCGCGTGAGGGAGAAAGAGGCCCGCTGAGGCAGGAGAGGAGCTGCCCCCCCTGCGCTGCCCCCGACGTGTGTCCGGGAGGGGAGCCTGCAGGCCGCAGCCCAGGCACCGGCTTGGCACCCAGGAGGTCCTGGGAATGGGGGACAAGTTTGGGATTCACAGCTATGGGTCTGAGCGTCACTTCTTCCTCACATTGGCTGTGTGATGGTGGACAAGTTGCCCGCTCCTCACTAGCTGTGAGGGTTACGAACGAATGTCCCTCAGCCCAGTGCAAGAAGCGTGTTTCAAGGAGATTGGTTCTGAAGGTGGCAGCCGAGACCAAAACCCGTGGCGTCAAAATTTCCCTCAGAAAGCTCCTGGAATGTCCCTTGGTGTAGAGTACGTGTGGCTTGGTGAAGCCTCGCGTATAGGGTCCAGGCTATATGAGAAATACATACCTTCTAACCTGGAGCCTAGCCTAGCCACAGAGATGCAGGTGTCCAGAGGACCTGTGGGGCCGGTGACCAGGTGGGGCCAGCGGGTTGAGTGACATCTGTCTGGGGCCCAGGAGGCTCATGGAACAGGTGCTTGGGGGCAGATGTATCCCCACGCTAGGCTTCCTTCTCTGTCTGTCTGTCTCAGCTGAGATTGCCTGGTTGAGAGGACACATGATGGGTCCCTCAGTGGCTGCAGCCCCAGGCCCCAAGACCCCTCTTGGTGAGTTTGGGGCTCCACTTTCTTCCTGCTGGAGTTGGCAGCTGGGGTCCCATTTCCTCCTTGTCCTCATCGCTGAAGCCCCCTTGGAAGCTGTTTGGCCGTGGGCACCATTGCAAGCCTTTGATGGAGCCCCAGGGCTCCGGGCTTGGCGGGGTGCTGCGACACCTGGGCTCCTGCTCCGCCCTGGCCCTTGCTCTGCTCCCAGCCTCGGCTGGTTTTCAGCAGCCTGTTCGCTGAGCACCTAGTAAGTGCTGTGCTCTGGGGGTTCCTGGTGAACACGAGACGCGTGGTGTCTCCTTCATGGCCCACCAACAACCAAGACAGGTGGTTCCACAGGCATTTACCGTACCTGGGACGGAGTGGGCCAGCGGGCGAGCACAGGGACCATGAGTTCTGTCCCACCCCTGGGCGTGCACTCGGCAGGAAAACCTGAACATATTCCTTGGCAGAAACGTGCAGAAGTTGGGTGCCTAAGCCAGTTTGGGGATGTCTGGGAAGGCTGCTTAAATGAAGTGAGAGCTGAACCTGAAGGATGAGAGGGGGAAAATTGGGAGAAGAGTGTTCTGAGAAGCAGGAAGAGTAGGTCAGGAGCCAGAGACCGCAGAGGGAGTGACACGTTCCAAGTTCGGCCCCAGGTCAGGGCAGAGGTCGTGGGACGGGAGAGCCTGGCACTCGGGGAGTGCTGAGTCTCTACACCAGGCAGGCTGGGGCAGGGGGCAGAGGGCATCACGCTCAGGCCGCCCCGCCCCCACTCCCCAGCACCCACTTCCCAGCTCTGCAGAGGACCCGGCGTCCTATCTCATATTCAGGGCCGAGTCCAGGAGAGCATTCGCCCAGCCTCTCTGAACCCGACCGGAAGCCAGCAGGGTCCACCCTCAGACCTAGCATTGCCCTATTCGCTGTGTGTGATTGTGGACACAGGCCCACTGGGCAGAGCTGCAGTTTTCCGGGGCTCATGGGCTCTGCCCGTGGACTCTATAGCCCACCCTTCCTGGCGGTGCGGGGACTTCTGCCCTGGCCACAGTGGTGGCCATTGACACAACAGCGTGCTCTGTTCCATGATCGCCCCAACCTAGAAACATCGCCAGTCCTCCTCAGCTGGTGAATGGATGAGCAGACTGACTGTTGGACACCCTCGCAGCACAGTATTCTGCAATAAAAAGGAACCGGCTTACTGATCATGGGACGGCATAGATGAATTTCAAAAACATGATGCGTGACAGCCGCCAGACCCAAATAATGCGCTTCATTGACGTGCAGTGGGGGGCACACCGATCTCCATGGAGAGAGATGGAAAGTACAGCAGTGGCTGCCGGGGACTGGAGAGGGGAGGGTGCCACTGGCCATGGGTGCAGGTTTCGTTTTGGGAGATGAGATGTTCTAGAATTAGTGGTGGTAGTTGCCCAACTCTGTGAACGTGTTAAAAAAACCACTGAATTGTGTGTGCACTCGAAATGGGTGATTCTGGGGGGCCTGGGTGGCTCAGTCGGTTAAGCGTCAGACTTCGGCCTGGGTCATGATCTCGTGGTTCATCAGTTCGAGCCCCGCACCGGGCTCTGTGCTGACAGCTCGGAGGCTGGAGCCTGCTGCGGGTTCTGTGTCTCCTTCTCTCTCTCTGCCCCACTCCTGCTCACACTCTCTCTCTCTCTCTCTCTCAAAAATAAACAAACATTAAAAAAAAGCTAAAAAAAAATAAATGGGTGATTCTGTGACATGTGAGTTATAGTTCAATAAAATTATTATTTAATAAAACCCCCAAACCCTTAAACCATGATGCTTGCTTCCAGGGAAAGGGGTGAGCGGGGATTGCCTGAGAAGGAGCAGGAGGGAACCGTGGGGATAGGTCGTGCCCCGCATCTTGGTAGAGGTTAGGGCTTCACAGGTAGACGCGTCTGTCAGAACTCATGGCATGGTCCACTTAAGATCTGTACTGTTTCACTATGTGTAAATTTGACCTTCGGGAAAGAGAACCATGAAGAAAAACCGGACTGTGGATAATTATATGTATGCTAAAGCGTTTGGAATGAAGTGTACTGATGCCTGCAACTTACTTTTAAATGCATAAAAAAAGTAAGATCAGTGGGTAGATGGGTAGGGGGATGGATGGATATGCGGTAGGAGAAAGATAGCAAAATATTCATTGTAGAATTTAGGGGATGGGTATGTGGGGTTTCACAGAATTTTTTTCTAAATGTTTGGAAACAAAACAATAAAATACCGTTACACTCCCACTAGAATGCCTTTTTTAAAAATTGTGGAAAACGCCAAGTATTGGCAGGGATGCTGTGCAGCAACTAGGAACAGTATAGTTTGATGTAACCATTTTAGGGAACATATCTGGCAACGATGATGATATACAAACATACCCATGCTCCTGAGGAATAAGGACTAGGGGTGAAGATACCGGACTCTTAGGGATACGCCCAGCAGAAATGCCGAAATGCGTCCACCCCAGAAAACACGCATACGTGTTCACAGCAGCACCCTGCTTCAAAGCCCCACTCTGCAAACAACCCAGATGTTTGCAGTAGCATGGGGAAATCGGTCGCTATGTATTCATACAGTGAAGTCATATTTACAAATGCGGATAAAAGATGTACATTATGCAAAGTGTAAGGAGAGCTCTCACCACCAGTTGTTGAGCTTAAGAGGATAGACGCACAGGAGTTTATGCTCGGTGACTCCCTTCATGTAAAATATAGAAGCCAGCAAAATTAAGCTGTTAGAAGTCAGGTGACAGTGGTTTTCCTCTGGGGAGGGCTAGTGACCAGAAAGATCTATGGGATCTATGGGATCTATGAGATTCAGGGATACAGGTCATAGTGTTTCTCTAGATACAGGGTGTGTTCAGTTGGTGGGGGAAAAAATATCATTATGAATGGTATGCTTATGATAAGTGTATTTTGGTATGGGAATTATACTTCAGATTTTTTTAAAATTTTTTTAATGTTTATTTATTATTTTTGAGACAGAGAGACAGAGTGCGAGTGGGGGAGGGACAGAGAGAGAGGGAGACACAGAATCCGAAGCAGGCTCCAGGCCCTGAGCTGTCAGCACAGAGCCTGATGCGGAGCTCGAACCCACGAACCGTGAGATCATGACCTGAGCCGAAGTCGGACGCTTAACCGACTGAGCCACCCAGGCGCCCCGGTTCAGATTTTTCAGTTAAAAAAGTTAGATTGTGTATCAAGCCCAGGATGAAGGAGGGGCTGTCAGCCTGTCATGTTTTTCTTGGCAAAGGCAAGTTCACAGGGATCGTTTGGTTCTCTTCTTACAGGGAGGCTGCAGCCAGGGTCTGAGCACTGCAGCGGGGTCAAGGTGAGAGCGGAGGCCCAGGGCTACACCACGCTCCTCGTGAGCTACAAATATGGCCACATCCACCTGAGTGCCCGGATCACCATCGCTGCCTACCTGCCCCTCAAGGTGAGCCCACCTCTTCCCCTTGATGCGAATAATTCAGTTGCTCTGGCAAATTTGTATTAAAACCCGATTGGTGGGGCACCTGCGTGGCTCAGTCGGTTGAGTGTCTGACTCTGGCTCAGGTCATGATCTCACTGTTCGTGAGTTTGAGTCCTGCGTCGGGCTCTGTGCTGACAGCTCGGAGCCTGGAGCCTGCTTCCGATTCTGTCTCTCTCTGCCCCTCCCCTGCTCACACTCTGTTTCTCTCTCTCTGAAATATACAATGGAACATAAAAAAAAACTTTTTTTAAACGCTGATTGGTCAGAATAGCTTTTGGAATAGCTCCCGCTCCCTATCGTCATCAAACTGAAATCAGGAAGTGTGTAGAAAGAGCAGGGCCTCCCTGATGGCAGAAGGTGATCGTTGACATCTGTGGGGATGAAATGCTGTCTGCAGAGGATTCTGGTGCCTGCCTGACATCAGGTACCCAGCTGGTGTGTGAGTCCCCCTTCATCTCTCTGTGGCGAGAGGCCTTCAGAGCTCAGAACTCACTGCCTCGGCTTTGACACTGACTGCTGAGTTTGAATCCAGGTCTGACACCAACTCGGTGGCATTGACTAGTTTAATTTTCTGGGCCTCTGTTTCCCTGCCTGTAAAATGGGGCTAATACAGCACCTAAATCATAGGGTTATGGTGTGGATTAGCGGGGCTAGTGAATGAGAGGGGCTTAGAACAGTGCCTGGGAGGTAGTGAGTGCTCAGTAAGGGTTAGTTTAAAATACAGATGAAAGAGAACCAGACCTTCCTCCAAGGGTAGATGGGAAGGCTTCACGCAGGCCCCGCCGCAGGAAGTGGACCGAATGCAAAGCCTGCCTCTCACACAGGAGGCCCAGAGAGGGTGAGTCAGCTCCTCCTTCAGGGGGCAAAAGGGTTGTCCCGGGGGGCCTCCCAGGGGCCTCCCGGGCTGGGACAGTCAGGGCTTACATTTCCCTGACCCCCAGCTCCAGCCTGCAGGACAGTTCTGGTCCCCTTGGTTTTCGGCAACATGTTTTCTTCCCCCATGTTTCTCTCACCCATTAGAAGCAGGGTCCGTGAGATTAGAGCCTTTCACCTCTGAAACCCTAGCCTGGAGCATGGTGTTTGATACAGAGAGATAACCACCAACAGGTTTTTTTTCTCCTTTTTTTTTTTCAATTGAGGTATAATTGACATATAACATTATATTAGTTTCAGGTGTATGACATAATGATTCAATATTTGTGTATATTGTGAAATGATCGCCGCAGTAAGTCTGGTTAATATCCAGCACCGAAGGTACACATCTTTTTCTTGTGGTGACAACTTTTGAGATCTACTCTTAGCAACTTTCAAATATACAATACGGTATTATTAACTGCAGGCTTCATGCTGTGCATTACATCCCCGTGAGTTATTTATTTTATAACTGGAAGTTTCTACCTTTTGACTCCCTTCACCCATTTCCTGCCCCACACCCCTCCGCAGCAACCACCAATCTATTCTCTGTATCTGTGACTTCTTTCTTTTTTTTTTTTTAGATTACACATATCAGTGAGATCATACGGTGCTTGTCTTATTCTGTCTGACTTAATTCACTTAGCATAATGCCCTCAAGGTCCATCCACGGTGTTGCAAATAGGAGATTTCCTTCTTTTTTATGGTTAAATAATATTCCTCTGTGTGTGTGTGTGTGTGTGTGTGTGTGTGTGTGTGTGTGTATCATCTTTATTCATGCATCAATGGACACTTAAGTTATTTCCGTATCTTGGCTATGGTAAATAATGCTATAATGAACACAGGAGTGCAAATATCTTTTTGAGTTAGTGTTTTCCTTTCCTGTGGTTAAATACCCAGAAGTGGGTATTATTTGAGAAGGGTTGTTTTGTTTAGAATGAATGAGTGGGCAAATGTGTCCAGGCTTACCAGCCAGGACTGGAGCCAGGTCTCCTGACCGCCCCCCCCCCGCCCCCGCCACCAAAATTTATATGAATACCTACTACACCAGTCCCGGCTCTACACCTTAGGGATACAACAGAGCAAAAAACACACAGAAATCCCTGCCCTCACGAACTGACATTCTAGCAGAGACAGAGGTGGAGACAGTAATAAGCCAATGCATACCATGGAAAAAGGAAGGAAGGAGAGGGTGATAGGGAAGGTAGAAGAAGGGAGGGTGGCAATGTAAAATTAGGAAGTCAGGATCCCCTCACTGATCAGGAAGCACTGAGGGCTCAGAGAACAGGTTTCAAGAGGATCGACCTCCCTGAGATGGCGTCAGTCACTTTTGAGGAACCCCTGCTGGAGCCTTCCATGAGGTGCGGTTTCCCTAGGACCCTGAGGAGAGATTCTTCAGGGCTCTTCCGGGGTGCTTGCTTTATGACCAGACATCCCGATTATCTGGGGTGTGTGGCTGAAGCATCAGAGGGCACCGACTGAGCTCACTGTCCTGAGGTGGGATTAAGGGTGAAGATAATGTAGACGTGTCCCCAGTCAAGGCTTCCTGACTAGACAAGCTGTAGGAGAAAGATATGACTTTCTTTTTTTTATCTTTCTTCTGTCTTGATAACAGTTAAGATCAGGTTTATTTACATGTAACAAAACCTAAAACAGTGTCTTAGCCAAAAGAGAGTTTATTTCTCTTTCACGTGAGAGGTCTTGCCTGGGGCTAGTGTGACAGTTCCATAGTATCGGGGACCTAGGTTTCTTCTGTCTTTCCTCATTCTAGTATGTGGCTTTCATCCCCCAAGTTTGTCTCACAGTCTAAAATAGCTGCTGGAGCTCCAGCTATCACATCTGTATCCCACATAGCTAAAAGAGGAAAGAGCTTTCCTTTCAGCTAAGTTAGCTTCTTGTAGTAGCCTTGTCAGGAGTTTAAAAGAACAGTTTCTACCTGCATCTCACTGGCCAGAACTAAATCCATTGGCCATACCTAGCTTCAACAGAGACCGGGAAATATTTTAGCTAGATAGTTTTCTACCCTAACAAAATGAGGGTTCTTTTCTTTAAGGAAGAGGGGAGCATAGAAACTAGGAAAGCAACTATCAGTGACTGTTTGCTTGTCCATCCGTCAATTTACCCTGCAGATTGTCCCTGGGCACTTTGTTGGTACAGTCCAGGCTGGGGAGACAGAGATCCCAGGTGAAGTCCCATACTGTGCCCTGGGTGGCCACTGGTCTGTGGGGGAGGCACATGAGCATGACAGAGATAAGGAGGAGTCCCGAGGGGGACAGGTCACCAGTGAACACAGAAGGAGAAGACGGGCATGGAGGCAGGAAGCTTGGCTGCTGAGGGCACTGGAAATAGTATATCTCGGGTGAGATAAGAGGCTGGGAAGTCTCCCTGGGTCAGATCAAGGAGGGTTTTGAATGCTGGGCTAGGGGCTAGATATTTATTCTGTTCTCACCCAGCAGTGGGCAGCTGGTGAAGGTCAGGGGAGGCAGCTGGTGAAGGTCAGGGGAGGACAAAATCAGGTCCACACATAAGATGGGCACCGCTCAGCTCTGGCCCCCACCCCCGGCTTACATGTACCTTCCTCCGTCTGTTTGGACTATGGAGGCCTTGTGCTTGCTGGCTACCTAATTCCCTCCGCGGTCCGCACCCCAAGTACTCTTCAGCTTTTGTCTGCTGCAGGGATCTGGAGACCCTTGACCCCTGTGCAGGTTACTCTCTGGGAGCCCCCAGTGCCCAGGTGTGAGGACCCCCCCGGCTCCCCGTTCCCACGATGGAGCCGTTCAGTACGGCTGAACACGATGACCCTGGAGCTGCTGGGATAGCCGGGGGAAGTGGGGCCTTCACTTCCAACCACCCCGCCCCTCTCCTGCTGTCTTTTGGTCCTAGACCAAGCGTGAGTATCCTGTGAAGGGGCGTGTGCGTTCCATCTGCTAGAAATGTAAACCGTCCGCGCTAAGGGCCTCTGGATGTTTAGACTCACCCTCTTGTTCTGCAAATCAGGAGACCGAGGCCCGGAGTAGACGTCTGGTCTGACGTGCACAGGCCCTCTCCTCTCTGGCTTTGCCCCTTCAAGTATCTGTGCTCTGACATCCACTGAGGAGCCCTTATGATTTATGAGCGTCCTTCGTTAGCAGTGGTGATTATTAACCTTTCTCCCTGGCACAGAATTCTCTGGCCCGTTTATGCCTGAATGCGAGGAGAATTACACGCGAAGGTGGTAATTCATAGTTTGGCAGCTGTTAATTATAGGACGTGTGGTGCCTTTACACAGTCTTTCCCTTTGGGCTGGTGGTGGGAAAAAAAAATCCTTTAGCAGGGTTTACAGTGACCTGCTTTGCCCACAGTGAAGTTTTGCTGGTTGTAGCATCGACACACGGGGAAGAACAGGGGATCTGCAGTCGGAACAGACTGGATACACTTGGACACGTTGCTTCACTTTGCTGGGATTCATGTTTTCCATAGTTGATATTATCAAATATCAAATGG
Source organism: Prionailurus viverrinus (assembly GCF_022837055.1). Classification (NCBI taxonomy): domain Eukaryota; kingdom Metazoa; phylum Chordata; class Mammalia; order Carnivora; family Felidae; genus Prionailurus; species Prionailurus viverrinus. The sequence goes on from NC_062562.1 coordinate 55,599,750, forward strand.
CACAGGCCATTTTTTTTTTTTTAATGTTCACTTATGTTTGAACATTATGCGAGTGGGAGAGGGGCAGAGACCGCACAGAGGATCCGAAGCAGGCTCTGAGCTGTCAGTGCAGAGCCTGATGCAGGGCTCAAACTCATGAACCGAGAGAGCACAACCTGAGCTGAAGTCTGACACTCAAATGACTGAGCCACCCAGGTGCCCTAGCTCAGGTCCTTTATTGAGCCCGTGTTGCTGGACATGTATTTGGGGCTTTCATTCACATTCCCTTGAATCTCTTTTTTAAAAAATTTATTTACTTATTTTGAGACAGAGAGGGAAAGCGAGAATCCCAAGCAGGCTCTGCACTGTCAGCACAGAGCACGATGTGGGTCTCCAACTCACACACCATGAGATCATGACCTGAGCCAAAGTCAAGATCAGAGGCTTAACCGACTGAGCCACCCAGGCACCCCCTGCCCCCAACTCCTTGAATCTCTGTGGTAATCCCACGAGGTGCAAGTTCTTGTTATACCCATTTTACAGAATGCAGAGACTGAGCCTCCTAGAGGTTAACCTGCTTGCGGTCACACAGCTAGCCAGTAACAACTTCATTCTAGTTGTGGCGACAGAAACAAATGACTACATACAAAGTGATGGCAGGTAGTAATAAGGGCAGTTGAGCGGGAAAGGAGGTAGCAGGTGACAAGAGGTTCTGCCTTACGGGATCAGAGAAGGCCTCTTGGAGGAGGTGATGTTTGAGCAAAGAGGCCTGAGTGGAGTAGGAGGGCCAGGGAGGAAAAGTCAAAGGCCCTGGTCATGCTTGGCCATTCACATGCAGAAAAAGGGCTATCTTGATGGTTTCAAAATCTGGGCATGCAACAAGGCAGAGTCTGCGGGTGGGGGCGCCCCGGGGTTTTTGAAATTGTCTGCGTCTACACACGTGCATATGTGTGCAGGGAGGGATTCCTGGAGGGTTGATAACCAATAGCAAATTCAGAAAAATACTGGAAAAAAAAAAGTTAAAAGGACAGAATTCTCATTGACAAGTGATTCCCTTTCTTTGCTAAGGGTTTAATATAAGTCCCCGTAGGCCTCAGCAGATCGTCACCCTGTGCCCCTTGAGGGCGTGTGCATCTTAAAGCTGTCACTCCGGTGACTCCCCTCCGTAGCGAGGTGGCAACTGGCTGGGGCACTGCTCTGGGTCCAGGACTACGGGTGACAGCCAGGTGGTTGGCTGAATCTGTGAGGACGTCAGGTTCTTGGCAGTTGAGGAATTACACAGCCGCCGTGGGGGTGAGGGCATGGAGGGAGCTAGGTGAAGGGTCAGGGGGCCCTGAGGGGTGGGTCCGTCACCCCAGTCCTGGCAGGTGACTACAGAAATAGACTAACACCCTACAGTGAGTGGAGTTCACACATGCGGGGCCAAAATGGAAGGGGCTGGCTCTGTCTGAGCGCTGGGATGCTTTGGTTCAGCCCAGGCTTTATGACATCCCAGCAATACATCCTGGTCTCTACCCGCAGAGGGGTGGGAGACTGGATGTTCTGCCTCAAGCAGCACCAACACTCAGGGCTCCGAGGATTCTTGGAGAGGAGAGCTTGGGAGAGCCAGACGTGGACATAGCTGTCAAGTACTCTACGTTCTAGGCATTAAACTAAGGACTCCCTCGATCTGTGTTAGCGGTAGCCTCCATACTCCCAGCATGCTGGCCATTCTGAACCAGAAGCGGCCCCTGCCCAGTGGACTCCGGGCTAATGCAGACACGGCACCTGTGTGCATCTGTGCCGTGCCCACAGCAGACATAGCTGATGGATCCTGGCGCCCTTTACTGCCTGGTGCTGATTCCACCTTAGGAACCGGCTCCGTGGACCCCCACCCTCGCCAGCTGTTGAAAGGCAGTCAGAGGAACAGGTGTTTGTAACTCTTGTTCTAAAAGACGTTGGGAATCATGAGAGGTTAAGGTATCATTTAGGCCAAGAGTAGGGGACAGGCACACACTTAGTCACTGCAGCTTTGTAATGACCCATCTGTCAGACACATTGGTCTGTTTCCAGGTGTCAGTTTTAGGGTTTGGTTTTTGTTTTTACTATTATGTATATGTAAGTTATATAGTTCCAGAGTTAAAGCTATATCAGAAAGATACTTAGGGGTGCCTGGTGGCCCAGTTAAGCATCCAATTCTTGGTTTCAGCTTGGGTCGTGGTCTCATGGTTCCTGAATTTGAGCCCTGCGTCGAGCTCTGAGCTGACAGTGCAGAGGCTGCTTCAGATTCTCTCTCCCCCTCTCTCTCTGCCCTTCTCTCAAAATAAGTAAATAAAACTTAAAAAAAAAAAGAGAGATACTTAGAAATCTCACCTCCGTTCCTTTTTGGGGGAGTCAAGAGTCACATGTAGACTTTTGACGTGCTGGGTGGGTCAGCACCCCTAACCCCTGCGTAGTTCAAAGGTCAAGTCTCTATACAAATATCAAATTGTTATGCTGTACATCTGAAACCAATGCTATGTTATGTCAATTATATCTCAATAAAAAGTTAAGTAAAAAAGTGAGTAACTGAATAAATTCTTTAAAAAGAGTGCACATTTCCCTGCATACTCACCAGCACAGTGTGTGCTCAAACTTTTAGATTCTTGCTAATCATGTGGCTACGAAATAGTATCACGGGGTTGCCTAGGTGGCTCAGTTGGTTGAGCATCTGACTTTGGCTCAGGTCATGATCTCATGGTTCATGGGTTCAAGCCCCACATCGGGCTCTGTGCTGACAGCTCAGAGCCTGGAGCCTGCTTCGGATTCTGTATCTCCCTCTCTCTCTGACCCATCCTCTGCTCATGTTCTGTCTCTCTCTCTCTCTCTCAAAAAATAAATACACATAAAAAAAAAAAAAAAGAATCTAGGGGCAGGGCGCCTGGGTGGCTCAGTTGGTTAAGCATCAGACTTCAGCTCAGGTTATGATCTCACAGTTTGTGAGTTGGAGGCCCACATCGGGCTCTGTGCTAACAGCTCAGAGCCTGGAGCCTGCTTCGGATTCTGTGTCTCCCTCTCTCTCTGCCCCTCCCTGCTCATGTTCTGTCTGTCTCTCTCAAAAATAAATAAACATTAAAAAAAAAAAAAAGAAATAGTACCACAGAGTCGTTGTAATTTCCCCTGTCTTTTTTAAAAAAATATTCTTGTTTTCTCTACGTTTTTCATTTCTCATACAGTTTGATTGCTGTGGTTATAGAAGAAAGCAGGCCCTACCTTTAATGAGCCCTTAGGCTGATCAGGGAGGTAGGTCCCCAGACCAATCATTTCCTTGCAGTATGCTGACACGAGGCAAAACAGGGACCAGAGAATGAGCTGTCTGCCCTGGCAGGCTGGGAGTCATGGGGTGAGGGAGGAAGTGGGGGCTTCTTGGAGAAAGGAGTAGGTAAGGGGACAGGGTCAGTGGGGTGGCTTCTGTGAGGGCTAGTCTAAAGGTGGGACTAGGAGAGATGAGGCGAGGGCTACCCTGGAAGAGCCCGAATCCTGGGCTAACTAAGCCTTTCTTCTGAGGACAACAGGTGCTATAGAATGGTTTAGTGCAGAAGTGACGGGGTCAGATCTGTGCTTTCAGAAGGGACATCTGGAAGTTCTTGGAGGGTAGAGTGGGGTCCAACAGGGAAGCCCGCTGGTAAGTAAGTAGTTGGGGCAACCTCAGCGAGACCCTCTGGAGCAGAGCAGGTAAGCCCCAGCAGGGAGCCAGGGAGCAAGGCTGCAGGACCCCTCAAAGAGACCCCAGCTGTGTCTGTGGAGGGAGGTGTCCTTGGGTAGAGCAAACCACGTCTTCCTGGCAGAGCTGGCCCTCTCCCTGATGTTGGATGGGAATGGCACCCTTTCTTATAGACTCTAAGCTCTGCCCTTGTCTGTGCAGGGAGGCCCTGGGACCCCAGCACAAAGATTGTGAAAGCAGATGAGGGCTTTTATAAAAAAAAAAAAAAAATATTTTATTTTAAAGCTTATTTATTTTTGAGAGAGAGAGAGAAAGCACGTGCTCAAGTGGGGAAGGGGCAGATAGAGAGGGAGACACAGAATCCCAAGCAGGCCCCAGGATCTGAGCTGTTAGCACACAGCCTGATGTGGGGCTCAAACCCACGAACCACGAGTTCATGACCTGAGCTGAATTCGGACGCTTAACCGACTAAGCCACCCAGGCGCTCCTAAAAAATTATTTTACTTTGTCCTTATTTGTTGAGTACTTTTAGGACTTAACGTTCACTCTTTCCTTCAGCAAATAATGATTGAGCACCGACTATGGGCCAGGCACTGTTGTTCTAAGTGCTGGGGACAAAACAGGCAAAAAAGTCTTGCCCCCTCCCCTTCCCCCCAGAGCTTATCCGTACGTTGTAGAAAGTGTGGGAGAGTCTGCGGAGGAAAAAGGAAACAAACCGCCAGCAAGGACAGGCTGCCTGCGTTTCCCTCCGTCTTCTGGTGTGTTTCTTTGTAGGATGGCTTTATGCTTTTTAAAGCCACGTGGCTGTGATCAAACTGGAGTCAGTTTCGTATCCGGCTCTTTGTAAATGCTGCCTCGGGGACCCGTGGAACCTCCCATTGTGTGGATGTACCACGTTTATTTACCCGGCCCCGCACTGTGGATTTCAGATTGTTGCCCATGATTTGCTATTGTAGGTAATAGTGTGACGAACGTCTCTTTGTGCGTGAATCTGTTTCTGTCCTTCCTGTTCTGTTTAGGTTAGATTCCAGGTGAGGAGTTCCTGGGTTCCAGGGCAAGTGCTGGGGGTATTTTCAAGGCTTTTACTGATTATTTTACAGAAGAGGCAAGTCTGTTTAGCCCTCCCCTCAGCGGCATATCAGAGAATGAGGAAACAGTTCTTCCCAGAGCCTTCCTATGCCTTTGGATCTTGACAACAGTCCTGGTAGTGTTGCTGATGAGCAGACTGAGTTCCAGAGAGGACTTGGGGCTTGCCTGACCTCTGCAGGGGCGAGTCAGCAGCAGGGCGAGGCCTCGCCTGCACAGGCCTCCCAGAGGAATACTGCCTCTCCTTTCCCCCTCACCCCCCCGCCCCCCACAGGCTGTTGACCCCTCCTCCGTCGCCTTGGTGACCTTTGGCTCCTCAAAGGAGATGCTGTTCGAAGGAGGTCCCAGACCCTGGGTCCTCGAGCCTTCCAAATTCTTCCGGAACATCACCTCTGAGGACACAGACAGCATCAGTCTGGCTCTCTTTGGGCCCTCTACCTCCCGGAATTACCAGCAACACTGGATCCTCGTGACCTGCCAGGCCTTGGGCGAGCAGGTAAGAACATGGCTGTCCCTAGACCCACCTTGCCCAGAGGGAGAGGGGTGCAGAGTCGTGTTGCCTGAGTACCCTGCTGTGCTCACAGCACCATTTCACAGACAGGCAAACTGAGGATCAGTGAGGTGGAATGACTGAGTAGACACAGGCAGGTTGGTCTGGGGGCAGCAGCTGGGACCCTCCTGACACATGGCGGCTTTGCTAGAGCCAGTCAGTCTCAGCTCCCTCTCCACTAGTGGGGGGACCTCTTGTCTCTCTGGACTGCATCGTTTCCTGCCACCATATCAGAGGATGGGACGAGATCGGGGGTCACAGTCAGAGGCCTCTGGGGTTCAGGCGGATATAAACGAGTGAGGCCTCAGCCCAGATTTGGCAGATTGTTTTTGGTGTTTCAGGATAAGCCAGGAATCCCAGTAGCTTTTCTTCTTTTTTTTTTTTCTGTGAAATCTCTTGATTTTTGTTTTTCACAACGCTGAATGAAAACCGAAAAAATTAGGAGACTGGGTGGACCAAACACAACACAACTGTGGCCGAACTCTCGTGGGGCTAGAGCCACACCAGAGCCCCTGTGTGAAGGACTGGGCTGGACGGGGTGGCAGCTTACCCATCCAGTCCCTGTGCCTGGCCCTCCGGAGGCTCAGGGCTGCCCGCCAATTTGCTTCTAGCAGGGATGTAGCCCTCCATTCACAGGGTGCCCCGGAGCCGGGAAACAGAAAGAGGGTGGGAGGCCAGCGTGACCCAAGAAAGAAGGAGAGGGGCGCCTGGGTGGCTCAGTCGGTTGAGCATCCAACTCTTGATTTTGGCTCAGGTCACGATCCCAGGTTCGTGGGTCAAGCCCCATGTCAGGCTCTGCACGGATCATGGAGCCTGCTTAGATTCTCTTTCTCCCTCTGCCCCTCTCCCCCCACTCTTGTGTCCTCTCTCTCTAAAATAAAATTTAAAAAACATTAAAAAAAAAAAAAAGAAAGAGAACACATGTCTTCAGGGAAGTGGAGAATCCCCTTGCATGTGTAATAGTGTCAGCTGGTGTTAAAACACACATGCACCCTCCCCCCCCAAGGTACCCTTTCATAAGGGTACCCCAAACTTGCCACACGGAGACTCCCTTGGTGTGAGCAGAAAAGATGCACAGTGAAAGACCCTGATTCCCGCTGGCTTTGTCTTTTTTAACTAATAGGTAAAAGAAATGCAAATAATACCATGAGGATAAACCCAGTCCAGAACTAAGCTAGAGAGCTTTCTTCTCCCTGACTCGGCTTGCTCATCCATGTCCCCCCCTGGGCTATAGGGGTTGGGCCTCTGAACAGAGGCGCCTCCGGGACCCTTCCACTCCCATGTGCCTCAGTTCCTTGGGACGTCGGGGTGGAGGCCGAGAGCCTGCAGGGCAGCATGGAAACCGCCCTCCGTCCTGTCTTGGGATCAGGAAGGCTGAGGGGCTCTGGGGCGGACCACGTGTCCTAAAGAAAGTGCGTGTCATTGCAGGGGCCTGGGGCACTCTCTGGGGATGGACCGTTAGCTGCGGTCATAAAACCCGGGCCTGGGCTTGATTTCTGATGCCCCAGCTCTCAAAGCAGACTCAAGCTTCCCTCTTTTCTGGCGCCTTTAATTTTGGCCTCTGCAGTGGCCAGCCGAGCTTCTCTCAAGAAGGAAGTGTGCAGGCCGAGGCCCCCCACAGCCCTTCTCCCGTCCGGCTGCCATGCAGGCCTCTGTCCATTGGCACATGCCCTCCCACACCTGCGCCTTGCTGTGATGAATCCTCCAAAGTCAGTGTGGGCTCCTCCTTTAGAAAACCTACAGGCTTGTGAATTCGCTCAGTCAACTATGAGGTGTTCGCAGGGTCCTGCGCAGCTGCAAGGCGTCACCGATCTGCCTCCTCCCTGGCTCACGGAGCAGGCGGCGTTCGGCCGGCATTCGTAGAGGGCATCAGAGCCCCTGCGGGAAGGCCTTTCGCATGTTAAAAGAGCACGCTGCCACACAAATGTCACTGGACCTTTGTAACCCCCTGGTGGGGTAGCTCTCACCTTCCCATTCTACGGAGCAGCAAACCGAGTCCAAGGTTGCTGGGTGGGGAGGCCAGGCTCACGGTGGAGCAGGCACTCGGACCCTGAGTGCTCCTGTGCCCCGCCAGGTCATTGCCCTCTCGGTGGGGAACAAGCCCAGTGTCACCAACCCCTTCCCCGCGCTGGAGCCCGCCGTGGTGAAGTTCGTCTGCGCCCCGCCCTCCAGGCTCACCTTGACGCCCGTCTACGCCAGCCCCCAGCTGGACCTGTCGTGCCCGCTGCTGCAGCAGAACAAGCAGGTGGTGAGTGGGCAGTTCTCGCGGGGGGCGGCGGGGGCGTGGTGACAAGGACGGGTCAGCACTGTGCCACCTCCCCTCCGTGCACGGGGCCTGCTTTTGTCCGGCTTTTACGTATCGGGGGGCTGTGTTTCAAACGTAAATGTGGGAGGGGGAAGAAAGTCACTCGGGGGTTCTTCTGACGAGCGGGGCTGGAAGGTGAACCCACGGGCCTGGAGCACCTGGGCTTCTGGCCAGTCTAGCCCTCCACGCCAGGACACCCAGAGACCGGGCGACAGATGTGGAGGACTTAGAAGCCCTGCTGTTCAGGATCAGGGGTATGGACATATCATAATATGGGCCCCAGCTCCCAGCCCCTTCACAGAGGCAGAGACTAGGCAGGTTTCTTTCCCTTCATTCCTTCACCGTGTATTTGTTGAGCACCTTCTCAGTGTGAGGCACGGAACTCGGGGTTCTAGAATACAAGAGTGCTCCGGTTGGGGAGACACCTGCCCCACGGAGGTGACAGCAAGAGCAGGAGACCCGCAAACAGTAGGCAAGACAGACAGAAGGTGGGAAGTGCCGTGGAGCAAGTGAGGCAGGGTGCGGGATGGCTGCCACGGGAGGCCGCTTCAGATGGAGCCAGGAAAGGCCTCCGTGAGGAGGGCACATACCGTGTCAGGAGATGCCAGCCGAGAAGAGCTGAAGGAAGGGTGGTCCGGGCAGGTAGAACAGCAAGTGCAAAGGCCCTGAGGTTAGCCTGGGGTCTCTGCATCCCTGCTGCCCACACAGCAATCAGAACCATCGTGTGTTCTCTGACACAGCTCTCACCTGTGTGCCTTATTCCCCATCGCCGGACCATCTGTGAGGTCAGGCTCATTGCATCCCCTTCATGAGTTTGTCCACAAGGCCCGGAGGTGGGCAGGGTCCCAGAGGCCCTACATCCGCCCGGCTCCCAAGTTTAGTGCCCTCTCTTTGGTCCTTGCAGCTGCTTCTCTTCTCCCGGCCCCAGCCCTGTGATCAGCTCCCCCCGCTCCAAGGCATGTCCAGCTGCCCCCTGCCTTGGTGGCTCCTGAGGGCCCCGTTCTGGGGATGGGAGCCCCTCACCTCTTTGCTGCTTGCCCTGAGAGCGCTCAGCGCATCTCCTCTGTGCACCTGACGGAAGCTTTCTGAGGCTGTTTCTGTGGGCAGCCTCTCCCACCACCCGCAGAGAGATTTGGGATTTGGCTCCCCGTGGGTGAAGCAGGAGGATGGCTTTGTGTTTTGTTGAAGTGCATTTCTTTGACGCTCTGCGGGAGGTCCCAGACTCCAGTGTCTAAGACTTGGGACCACTCCTGCCTGTCTGGCATGTGACTCTTGGCCTCCATGTCCCCTGCGAGTTTAGTTGGCTTTTCTTCCTGCTGTTCTGGTGGGCTTCTGTCTTCTCTCAGGCTTTCCTGATTGCTCAGCTCGGAGACACATGGGCGTGTGAGCCCCTCTGCTGCCCCCAGTGCCGGTCCCTTACGGGTCAGTACCTCAACAGCATCAGTTACAAATGAGGACGCTTTGCGCCCAGCGTCGGGGCATTCTCCCACCTACCCCGTGGGGGCCGGGCACCCATGTTCCCTCTTGACAGGTGAGAAGAACTGGCCCCGAGCCTAGAGCCCCTCTGGAGTCTTGTCACCATGACACCTCATTTAGCCCTAGCTCAGGCCTGGGTGTTACTGGAAGGGAGCAGGTGGCTGTCATTCCCAAGCTGAAAATCTGTGTGTTCAGGACTTTTCTGCCTCCTGACTTTGGGGGCTGTCGAGGCGAATGTCCTGAAAGGGTCACATTTTAAAACACTTTTATGTATTTAAAAAAAATTTTTTTTTAATGTTTATTTATTTTTGAGAGAGAGAGAGAGAGAGACAGAGCATGAGCAGGGGAGGGGCAGAGAGAGAGGGAGACACAGAATCTAAAGCAGGCTCCAGGTTCTGAGCCATCAGCACAGAGCCGTATGCCGGGCTTGAACCCACAAGCTGTGAGATCATGACCTGAGCTGAAGTCGGACACTTAACCGACTGAGCCACCCAGGCACCCCAACACTTTTATGTATTAACAAATTACCTCTTTATAAAGAGTATAGTCCTGCTAAGTCTGGACTCTTCTGGAAAAGCCGCTCTGCTGGTCCACCGAGTGTGAGGTCACAAGCCAGACAGCAGCTGACATCAGTAGGAACTGACAGCTGGGCCTGAATTCCTCCTTGAATGACAATGGGTGACAGCGGTCCCCTAGGGTTGTAGGGGAGAAGCGTGAGTGGTAAATGTTACACTTTAACCTTCTCCTCTGCTTAGACCCAGCCAACAGCTTTCCGCTCCCCCAGAGCAAAAGCCAAGCCCCTTTTATAACCCGTAGTCTCTGAGCTCCGGTCCCCATTAATCCACCACCCTGCTCTTCCTGTCCTTGGACACCCTGTCATACCCTGAGCATACCAGAACGTGCCCTGCATGCATCCCGAACTTACTGTCCCTCTGGCTTCTCTCTACTCCTGTGTCCCCAAGCCTCCCTCCCTGCCTCCCTCAGTTTTTTATTCAAATGTTACCCCTTGCAGTTAGGGAGTACTCAGCCTTTAGACCTTACCTAAAGTTTCTCCCTTCCCTCAACATTTCATATTCCAGTTCCCTGTTCCCCTGCCCCCAAGCTCTGCACATCATCTAATGCTGTCGAATTTACATATTTATCTTATTCTCTGCGAGTCTCTAGAAAAGACCTCAGCTCATGCTAGGAGCTCAGTAAATGTGATGGATGAATGAACACAGAAACATGCACACCATGCCAGTGTCCCTGTGCCTTCTGGCCCTGACTCTTGCAGGCTCAAATGTCTGGAGAAGCCAAGCGGGGCACTGCTGAAGAAAGGGGGCTGGGGGTAGGGGGGTGGGTGGTGCAGGCCTGGAGAGCAGGTGCCCCTCCATAGTGACGGTCTGCCCAGCTCGACTCTAGCCCATTGAACCCCAGGCTGGTCAAACGTTCTTATTTTCAAAGAAAAAACCAGGCAGATCTATATGTATCTTCCCTGTCTTTGCACGCCGGGCATTTGCCAAGTGAGCCGTGTCTGGCCGTCTGTTGGCTGTGACCTCTGGGTCAGCGCGGGGTTGTCTCTCTTGACGGAAAGACGACAGTCAAGGCAGCAGAGCACGGATCTGAATTGGCTTGCGTGTGTCGTAGATCCCGCTTGCCAGGAAATAATGGACTTCAAATACAGAATTGCTGTGTGATCCATCAGCCCTGGAGTTCCAGAGCTGTGAGCCAATCGGGCACGGCCCCTGCGATTTATGATCTCACTAGGGGACCTTGAGAAAGCTGTATCCCTGCCATGCATCCTGGGTACAGTATCAATTTAATTTTATACCTCTCCAAAGCCAGAGGCCACCCGAGACGTGTTTGCTGAGTAAATTACTGGCGAGGCCACACACCAGAATGGAGCTGACCAGTCAGAGTGACAAAGTGGAACCAGACTCCGGCCTGACCCCAGCCCTCTGCACGGGTCGTCCTGTGTTCAGCTCACTATGGCTGAGCACCCATCGTGTGCCAGGAGACTGATTAGTGGGGGCTCGGATGGAGCCTGACTGGTGTACCGGGGAGAGGCCTCACGGTCAGGGGAGGTTGCACAGTCACGGGGGAGGCCTGTGCGCTTTAAAACCAGACCAACAGTGTTCCACCCCTAAACCTGTGTGACCTCGGGCAACTTGCTTAATGTCTCTGAGCCTCCGCCTTCCCATTTGTAGAATGGGGATAATGCTGTTCCCTCAGATGCCCACTGGAAGGATCCAAGCATGCTTGGAGCAGACTGTTAACATCCTTCCCTGGGAGCACAGGGGGAGGGAAGGGCATCGGCTTCCCACCCAGGACGCATCTAGGGGAAAGAGTGGGGCCACTCCCGTCCCTGCCCGTGGTTGTAGCTCCTGACCGAAGCCAGCATCCCCAGTTGATTGGGCTGTGACCTGCAGTGAAAATTTGCAGCGTGCTTGGGCTCGGTGTTCTCTGGGGGCAAGAGAGCTAGAAGGACTTGTGGCCGAGCCCTCACGGTGCCGGTCAGTAGTTCGGTGACAGCATCAGTCTGGACAGGCGAGGCGAGGCTGCGGGAACAGACAAGCACAGATCGCGTAATTCACACAGCACGGTTCACTTCTTGCACGTCCTGCGTGTGCACCGTGGTGGCGGGGGGACCCTGCTTCATGTCGCTGTTCCCATCCTTCCAGGGCGTGGTGAACGTGGTTGGGTGCCACTGCAGAGAGAAGGAGGCGGCACTCCCTGGCGGGTTGTGTTCTGGCCGTTAAGGCTTCCCCCCGGAATTGCTGTCAAGTCCCGTTTCACCTTTCACGGGTCAAAGCAAGTGACACGGTCACTCCTAACTTGCAAAGGCCAAAACAGTGCTGTCCTCGCTCCTGGCCCCGTGCGTGCATCAGTGGGTACGCCGGGGGACACTGCGCATGACTGCCCGTGTCCCTGCCTGCACGTTTGTTACAGTGAGCCGACCTCTTGCAAATGGTCTCATACGACCCTTGGTTAAAGCAGAGTCCTGGGAGGTGGGTCCTGTTGTGACTCCCACTGGCTTGCCTGGGGTGGTGACAGGCCGAGCTTCCAGGCCAGGCAGGGGGACGTGGATGCCTGTGTACCTAGGGTCCCTGCTTCACTACCTGCCCCACCTGCCCCCTTGCCAGGAGGCGGGGAGGGTGGGGGATAAACCAGCATCCTGGGAGGAAGGAGGGCGACTTGGCTTGGGTTGCCCAGGGCGGGTTTGCCTGGGGAGCAAGAGGTAATGGTAGAGTGGTTAGTAATTCAGGGTTTGGAGCTGAACCCCGAAGGGTGTGCCACTCATTCTCGGAGTTGCCTTTTATTTGTTCCTTTTCTTCCCTGGAACTCTGCTTCCTCACCCTTTATATAGGGACGACAGCTCCCATCTCATTGGGATATTTAAGGATCAGGTGAGAACTTGGCTCTGCAAGGAGCCTTGTAAGCCGAATGGCTCTGGAACATTTTGGAGGTTGTAACTGGCGTTCCTATGAAACCCAGGTGGGGGCAGCCTTCCTCTTGGAGGGGCTCAGTGGGGCAGGGAGGAGGTAGCAAGGATTTGGAAAGGTGAGGCCAAGAGAGGAAGGAGAGAGCAGCCTGGCTGGGGGAGGGCTCTAGGGCGGGGTGTCTTGACCTTGGCACTCCTGACCTTGAGGGCCAGATCCTTACTTCTTGAGGGCTGTCCTGTGCATTAGAGGGTGTTAGGCAGCATCCCTGACCTCTACCCACTAGATGCCTGTTGCACCCCCACCCAGCTATAAAAATCAAAAATGCTTTCAGATATCGCCAAGCCCTCCTTGAAAGGACAAACCGGTCCCCCCTAGAGGACCGCGGGGTGGACTAAGACACCAGGTTGGACCAGCCTATAAAGCATCTGGACTGCTGCACAGCAGTAGTTAGTGACTTGCCCCCCTCCATCGCCAGGATGCTGGGAGCCCTTCCGAAGGCAGTCAGCCAGGTTCAGGGTGCACCGCATGGTCGAGAGTGGCTGTGCCCAGGCCTGGGCTTGGCCACGACGTCTGACTTTTGCTTCTCGCAGGTTCCAGTCTCCAGCCACCGCAACCCCCTGCTGGACCTGGCCGCCTACGACCAGCAGGGCCGCAGATTCGACAACTTCAGCTCTCTGAACATCCAATGGGAGTCGACCAGGCCGTCGCTGGCCAGCATCAACCTTGACCTGCCCATGCAGCTGGTGGCCCGGGACGATGGGAGCGGCCAGAAGAAGTTGCACGGTGAGCTGGGTGGTGAGCCCGACGACCCAGGTCAGGAGGACAGGGTGTTGTGAAACCCCAGACAGACGAGAGGGGTGCTGAGGAGGGTTGGTGGCTGCTGGGAGCTTTCGTCGAGGACTCCCCTTTATCCAGAACGGAAAGGAAGCAAGTTCACTCCTCTGCTTTGATCCTGCACAGACGTTCTGTGAGGCAGGAACTGGAATCTCTATTTCAGGGATGGGGACACGGGCTCAGGGTGCACGCAGGTGAGTCTCCCATCCCCGGTTGTACGGATCAGCCAGCCTCTGGGACCCGTGCTGCTCTGAGTCATGCTGCCTTCACAGACCCCTCGGCAGCCACACATGGAGTCCCGTGCAGCTCCCCGAAGCTGCACCGTGGGCCTTTTGCTCAGGGCCCGCTAACTCTTATGGTGCATGCAGTTTAAACAGACTCAGTGATGTATGTTTAGGACTATGGAGATTTAAGACTGCAAATCACAGGGAGGCAGGGGGCAAACCCGACACCCGTTTTCCTCTCCCTGGACTCAGGTTTGCAGGCCATCTCGGTGCACGAGGCGTCGGGAACCACAGCCATCTCTGCCACCGCAACTGGCTACCAGCAGTCCCATCTCAGCACGGCCAGAGTGGTGCAGCCGGTACGTCCCCAGGCCCGCCGGTGGCGGGGAGGCCCCCGCGTCTGCCCGCATCCTGTCCGGCCTCCCAGTGTCCTGAGTCCCTTTGCTGGGTCACGCCCTCTGTTCACTAACTCATCCCTGAATCGAGCGCCTTCCCTCTGGCTTCTGGCCGTCAGTACCCCTGCCCCACACGCCTGGCATTCAGGCAGTCTGGCCCTGTCACCTCGAGGCCCCAGCGCACAGCTTTGGGAGCCCTCAGCCTCATCTGTCCAGCCTGTTTCCTGCCCCGCCCCCGACCCGTGGCCCTGACCTCAGACCCCGCCCGAGGTTGTGCCCAGGTGGCTCGGGCTTCTGTGCCTTTGCAGCTCCAGTCCCCGCTGCCTGGAATGCTGTCCCCTCACTCCCTTACTTCCTGTTTGTTAGGCTCAGCCACAGTGTCAGCCTCTGGGAAGCAGTCCCTGAACCCTGGGCACACAGTAGCTGCCCAAGGCCTCAGATCCCCCTGTGCGCCCCCTGGTATGGTACAGACACCCCTGCACATACAGACTGTTGCCATCGTCTGCGTATGCTTGGGTCAAGGCCCGCTGACCCTAGTCTCCCCACCCCGGCATCTCATGGGCCCCCCGCAGAGGCACTGCTCCTGGGTGGCAAATGGGTGCATGGAAGGGCTCCCCAAGAACGGTCCTGCCGAATGATACCCACACCAACGTGGGTTTTGAGTAGGGTGAAAGCAGCAGATAATGGCTGGAAGGAGAGGGTGGGATGGGGTTCCCAGGGACCCTAAGTTCCAGCAGACAGGGCTTGAAATGGGGAGCAAGGGGGTGGAGACCCCAATGGGAGCGGCACTGAGGCTGGCCCTGAAGGAGCACACCTACGCCCCTGGTGGCTTCAGCCCTGGGTTGTCTGTCCCCACCTGCACAGGGAGTCCTTTGGCTGTGGGTGGCCTCGCGGGCCTCCCCCTCCAGGGCATCTGCACTTAGGCTTGTTGGCCTGTGGGCTTTTCTCTAGCAGTACTGCTCACGCCTTCGCTTCTGGGTGTCTGCTCATTTGAGAGTCCCCCCCCCCCCCACCCCTCACCCCTACCTGGCCCTTCGCCGCCTTCACAACCTGTCCTACGCGCTGACACAGGCCATTCGTTTACTGTCCCTTGTAATGTAATCCTGACATTGGATTAAATTTGCATCATTGCCTGAGGACCGCTGTGGAACCCCCAGGGCTAGCACAGGGCTGGGCGGGGGCGGGTGCTGAAGCAGGTGAGTACAGGGCCGGGTTGGGTCCAGCAGTCTCCCTGGAAGCACAGGCAGCAGCTTCGCATACGGATACGGGCAGCACCCAGGGGAGTGAGGGCTGTGCTGCATCCCCCATGAGCCCCCCGTGAGGACACCTCCACGCCTCCTCCTCTCAGCACCTATATGCTGTTTGCCCATGTCCCTGTCCCTCACACAGGGCACTGCAGCAGGTCATCTGCTGTGCACC
Organism: Prionailurus viverrinus; assembly: GCF_022837055.1. Lineage (NCBI taxonomy): Eukaryota > Metazoa > Chordata > Mammalia > Carnivora > Felidae > Prionailurus > Prionailurus viverrinus. Next base: position 55,615,122 of record NC_062562.1, read on the forward strand.
CCCACTTTCCTGGAGTGCGTGGGAATCACCACTCTCATGGGGCCAAGCCACCTGGGGTGGGGCACCGGCCTTGGCAGAATTCTGGTTGCCTCAAAGGAATGTGTCCTCTAAGCTGGGCTTGAAACATGATGGTTTTACTGGGGCTTATGTCCCCAACATAATGAGTGCCCTGGGGGTGACGCCAGGACCTGGGGTTTCTATGTTCCTTCAGGGCAGGGGTTGGTGGGGGGGGCGACCCGCAGACTGGCCAGGGTTGGGCCGTTGCCTTTGGATCTAATAGCACTGCCTCACCCCTTCAGCACGACCCTCTCACGCCTGTGTCGGCCTCCATAGAACTCATCCTGGTGGAGGACGTGAGGGTGAGCCCGGAAGAGGTGACCATCTACAACCACCCCGATGTGCAGGTACGGTCCCTTCTACCTGCCACCTGGGCGTGACCCACGGGGGAGCCTCGCCTTCGACACCCAGGCCCACCCTTCCTTGCAGGCTGAGCTGCACATCAGAGAAGGCTCTGGCTACTTCTTCCTCAACACCAGCACCACAGACATCATCAAGGTGACCTACCAGGAGACCAGGGGCGTGGCCACGGTGAGTACGGGCCCATCCCCACCGTCCTTGTCATCCCTTGTCCGGTGGCCTTGTGGTTATCAGACTGGTTGTGTCAGAAGCAGACTCTCAATCGCAGCAGATGCGACTTGTAACGTCTTCAGAGTCTCTGATTCATTGTTCGCGAAACTTCCATCATTTGTGACTTTTGTTCCTTCTCTGCAAACTACCCACACTCTTAGTTAGCTAATGGTTTCCTGTCAATCAGTCTTTGAATTAAAACATTATCATATAAACACAAGTCTGACAACCGTAAGGAAGATTGCTTTTTTTAAAACAAAGTTTACTGATTTACTTTGAGAGAGGGAGAGAGAAGAGAGAGTGGGAAACAGGCTCTGTACTGTTAGCACAGAGGCCAACACGGGGCTCAGTCCCACGAACTGTGAGATCGTGACCTGAGCCGAAATAAAGAGTTGGACGCTGAACCGACTGAGCCGCCCCAGGCGCCCCAGGAAGATTGCTTTTGAAAGATGTATCTGCTTTTTGTGTTTTTCCATATTCCTTTCTTGACCTTCTTCCTATTCTTGCAAATATTGACTTAGCTCTGCCTGTGATATGGAAGAATTTAGTATTCTGCTTTGGTCACTGGTTACACCCTTAGTATTCCCCCCCCCCCCCCCCCCGTGTTGCTCTGTAGGCTGGCTGATTATTTCTATGCTGTCATTTGTACTTAGCCATTCTCTCTTTGTAGAGCATTTCGGTTGTTTAAATCTCTCTCTCTCTCTCTTTTTTTAAATAGCCCTATAGTTGTAGCAAAGGGTAAAAACAAACACCAGTATCCTAAATGTCTGCATATCTGCACAATGAGTTATCTTTGCAGTTGTGAAAACCGAACTTCCTTTAAAATAAACTCACTACGGAATGTGTCAGAGAACGTATCATACCACTACCAGAAGTCATAAATGTAGGCGGCCAAGAACAAAGACCTGACACCTAAGTCGTGTCATTAAATTGCCACTGTGATGTTGCCTTTGGGTGGCTCCAGAGGTCCTTTTCTCGGTTTGCATTCACTGACCATCTTGACACGGGTGTCACAAAATTATTTGCCTCTGGAGTGGGATAGGTGGAAAGTAAATGAGGGACATGAGCAGGGTTTCCCATGAGGAACGTACCTGGAAGTGTGGGAGAGGCTTAGTTTCAATGTCAGGGAGTAGTAGGGGGTGGTGGGGACTGTGGCAGAGTGGAAAGCAGAGACTGTGTTCTAAGGGACAGCTGCGGTGTGCCTCTAGTGGCCTTTTGTTATTTTTAAAAAGATTTTTATTTTTGTTTTTGAGAGAGAGAAAGCACACAAGGGGGGGTGAGGGACAGAGGAGGAGAGAGAGAGAGAGAATGAATGAATGAATGAATGAATGAATGAATGAATCCCAAGCAGGCTCCATGATCAGTGCAGAGCCCAGGGCAGGGCTCCATCCCACAACCCCGGGATTATGAGCTGAGCTGAAATCAAGAGTCCAACGCTCAACCGCCTGAGCCACCCAGGCACCCCTTTCTGTTGTTTCTTAACAGCAGCTTAATATTGTGGTATAATTCCTATGCCATACCACCCACCTATTTAAAGTTTGCGATTCAGTGGTGTCTAATACATTCCTAGGCAGGTGCAGCCATGACCACAGTCAGTTCTGGGGCGTTTTCATCACCTCAAACAGAAACCCCGGACGGTTGAGCCATCTCCTCCCTGCTTTTACACACACACACACACACACACACACACACACACACACACACACACGAGTGTTGGACTTTGGCAAATGCTCTGTGTCTCTTGAAATATTGATGTGGTTTTTTGTTTTGTATTCTGTTGATATGATGAATGGCGTTAGTTGCCTTTCAGATGTTAAACTAACCTTGCATTCTTGGGACAAGCGCTACTTGTCGTGACATATAGTTCTTTTTATATGGAACTGGGTTCCGTGTGCCAATATTTTGGCGGGTTTGTGTCATTAAGAGTCGGAAGAGATGCTGGTCCGTGCTTTTCTCTTCTGTGATTTCTTTGTCCGGTTTGGGTATCAGGGTAACACTGGCCTCACAGAATGGCTTAGAAGTGTTTCTTCTTATTTTTGGAACAGTTTTGTAGACTTGGTAGTAATTACTCTTTTTAAAAAAAAATAAATATTTATTCATTTTAGAAAGAGAGAGCAGGGGAGGCTCACAGCAAGAGAGGGACAGGGGATCTGAAGCGGGCTCTGAGCTGACAGCAAGTGAGCCCGATGTGGGACTCAAACTCATGAACTGTGAAGTCATGACCTGAGCCAAAGTCGGACGCTCAGCTGACTGAACCACCCAGGCACCCTGCTAATAATTACTCTTAAATGTCTGGTAGGATTAACCGGTGAAGCCACTAGGCCATCATCTTTCCTTCGTGGGTAGTTTTTTGATTATAAATTCAGTCTCTTTGTTTGTTATCGGCCTATTCACATGGTTTCTTTCTGAGTCAGTTTTGGTGACTTGGGTCTTTTGAGGACAGTTGAGGTTTTTTTTTTTTTGTTTTTGTTATTTGTTTTTACATTTTTTTACATTCTTCCAGTGGTCGGCCTTGGTCTTTACCTGTCTGTGGAGAGGACGCTTTTCCCTGGTATGGCCCTTCAGTGAAGGGTGAGGAACCACGTCATAATGTTCTTGTTCCTCTCAGAGGCACAGTCTCACATGGCAGGACCTCTGAGGTGTGTGGCCGTAAATCAGAGCAAGAAAACACGATCTCTCAGCACCTGGGAATAAATGTGTGCTGCTAGAAGCCCTAGATCATAGGAAGCTGTCCCCTGAGCATTTTTGTTCCCTTTATAAAAGAAAGAATAATTCCCTGGCCATCCCTCCTGCCATGTAAATGAGTGTTTGCTGTCACATCCTTCATATTAAAAGGAAAAGCTCAAATCGTAAATAATTCTGACTGCTTGAGATTTGCCTTGCTTTGCTTTACTTCTGGAAACTAAAAACAACTCCCCTGTTATCAGGAAGAGGGAAGTTTCGGGGCCCCTGGGTGGCTCAGTCAGTTGAGTGTCCAACTTTGCCTCAAGTCTCGTAGTGCACTAGTTCGAGCCCCACGTCGGGCTCTGTGCTGGCAGTTCAGAGCCTGGAGCCTGCTTCAGATTCTGTGTCTCCCTCTCTATCTCTGCCCCTCCCCCACTCATGCTTGCTCTCTCTCACTCTCAAAAATAAACATTAAAAAAAATAAAGAGGGAAGTTGCAGTTCAGAAAAATGTGCACAGTGCCAACAATGCTTGGGGACCCCTTTACTCATATTTACCTCGCACCATACGTTTTGAGTAAGCCCTGAGGATAATCCTGCAGCCAGAGAGAGAACTTTCCTCCAAGAACAAATGCTTTGAAGAGCCCGTGTTGGACTGGGCTGCCTCTGTAGGTAGTGAGTGCCCCGTCTCTGGAGGCAACCAAATGGGAGCTGGGACCCTTGTCTGGAAGACTAGAGATGGGATTTCAGCATCAGAGGCAAGTTTCCCCAGGCGACCTGTGAGCCCCTGTTCAGTCCTACAATCCTGCAGTTCCCTGTGCAATCCCCCTCAGCAACAGATGCTAGGATTCTCCAATCAAGACAAATATTGATGTCCCCATTTTATAGATGGTTCTAGTAGAGCTATAGCCCTTCTCTCTTGCCTGGGGACTGGCCCTTTGCTCGCATGTCTCATTGCTTCGTGGCCCTTATGGAATGGGACGCGGTGCCCAGTGCAGACGTCCCACAGGACAAGCCTAGCACACTATGGGACGTACCAGCAGCAGCCCGTGTGACAGGCCCTACGAGAGTCGCTTTTGCCCCAGAAGGTGTCCTGAAGGCACCTTGAGCCCTGGTGTCTCTGCTTCCCATCACCTGTGCAGAGACCTCTGCACCTCGAGGTGGAGATTGGGATCCGGTTCCCCTTGCGTCTTCTGCAACCTGCCGGGGAAGTTTTTCACGGAGCGTTGACAATCTGTGACAAATCCTAGCAGCTTCTCTCAGACGGTTGTTTCTGAAGGACGTTTACACATTTCTTTGGCATTTTCCAGCTGCTAATTAGCAACATTCTCATTTCCCTTAATCACAGAGACAAGAAAGCCCACAGGAGTTTTTCAATTAGCTCATAGAAAATGTTTCTTTCTTTCCTATTGATACACATTCGGGATGCAAGAATGGCTTCTGGGTGTGTTTCGGCTTCTGAGCGTCTGTCTCTGGAAGGCAGCCGCGGAGCTCACGCACCGGGCCCATTGTGGAGGCTATTATGTCCACACAATGCATAGAGGGCTGTGCGGAATTCTGCCCACACCCCCTAAAACTCTGCAAGGGGCCTTCGTTTCAGTTTTAGCTGGGTTGCCCCTAGGAGTGTTTACCCGAGTTAAACTTAGGGTTTCTTTCTTCTCACCGATTCTTTATATTTCAAACCAAGTCGTTCCAACAGAAGGATCTTATAATCATGCGATTATAAGAGCAGCGGGGAAGGCCCTACTGTGCGCCAAGCACTTTGTACCTTTAACTAACGCATTCATCTCGCAAAGATCGGTGCCTGTCGTGGGCCTGGTCCCGGTCTAGGCACTGGGAGTCCGTGGGGAACACCTCATGAGCCACAGTGTTTCTGCCCATTTCCTTGGTCCCGTGATGCATAGCCGATCATGGTGACATTGTACGTCTGTGGAAGCGCGTCAGGAAGGAAGATGAGGCGGGTAGCAGGTGCGAGCCTCAGGGTTTGAACTTGGGTGTGTCCTGCTTTCCCCCTGAGTGTGACCCGTGGACACAGGTACCCGTCCCAGTCCTGGCCCTGCAGGAAGGCATAGGGCTGGCTGGGGTCCCTGGCTGGATTTCCACCCAGCCTCCAAGCCAGGGTTCTTCTCGGTGTCTGTGATCTTCATGGGCTCGTGGTCACCCCCTCGGGGTCTCGATGGCATCCAGTCAGGGGCACAGACCCCAGTGCTTGCGTGGCACGGCCTGACCCACCACACAACATTGACAAGCACGCTATATAATAGGAAGCGGGAGCTGATGGCTCCTGTGACGTGTGGAAATATTTATAGGGTCCTTATTCTTCTATGAATGCTACCCATCAAGGGACAAGTCTGAAGTGTGTGGGGGCCCAGGGAAACGAGGAACCGGGATGATGCGGGCAGACCCTCAGGGCCTGACGGGCGCAAGTAGACGTCACGGCTCCAGCCCACTCACGAGCTGCCTCCGGTGCCACTGACAGTGTCTTAATGAGCAGTAATGCATTCATCGCCTCTGAAAAGATGACAGGACTTTCCTCTGGGCTCAGTGTTCGCTGAAGTTCTCAGGTGGCACCTTCAACACTTGGAAATTAGAATTCACTCTGGGCTTGGATTTTTCTCCTCCTCCTCTCCTTCATACTCGTGCCTCAATGTCGGTCAAGAAGCGAGTGGACCCAGAATGCCTGCAGAAACAGACGTGCACAGTCTAGAGTTTGCAGTGAGGCAGGCCCCCACTCTGCCTCCAGCTGCCTGGCAGGTCCCCCTGCTTCCCCCAGAGCAGCTTCTTCGTCTCCCAAGGGGCCTGGTGAACTCTCTCCCTTAAAGCTTTGTTCAGGGGGGGCGAGGCGAGCTGATGGGTGCCAGCAGGCAGGCCGGCCGGGCCACACAGCATCTCTGCGTCTGTCACCCGGAAGGTGGCCGGACCTCCAGCCTCTGGGAAATCAAGCGGAAGACGAATTGATTTCCCCTCGCCACTTTACGTCTTTGTTTAAAATGTGCAAAATGGTCCTTTTGAAGGAGAGAAAAAAAGAAAACGAGAAAGCTTTCCGTGCATTCCCCTGTGCGGGTCTTTCAGCAGCCAGTGCAACGTGTAATTTCTTCGCGCTGTGAAGGACACGCCAGGTCCTGACAGCAATAACTTCTGCAGGAGGATTAGATCGGAGCCTCGTGTTAGGCTTTCAAAGAAAGCTCTCATTTCTCTCTCAAGTTTTTAAATGAGTTTCCGTTGAGTGAAAGAGAATAAGCCAGGATGAATCGTCCTCGGCAAAACTGGAGGCCCCTGGTTTCCAGACCCCACTCCTTGGCCTGTATTTAATTCCGGACTCGTGTGGCAATGGCTCAAATTGCACAGGCATCGCTTTGGAAGGCGAGTGTGATTTCCGCCATGGGATCTTTGTTAATCGAATCTAAGTCATCGTGTGGAATAACTCAGGCACGCCTCATCCGGGTTGATGTGCCCTTGAGCTCAATGACACCGGCAGGGTTTCCAGCTTGGCCGAGCTTGCTAATGGGGCTGGGGCCTGCCTCAGCTCTGGCCTTTTCCGGCCGGCCCCGCCCTCCTCCCCTGCCCACAGTTCCATTTTGGTTGCTCTGGCAGAGTGTGGCAGAAGGAGCCCTGAACTGGGAGCTTGGGCACCTGGGTTCTCTCCCCAGTGCTGCCCTTCCAAGGCTGGGTTCCCGTCCTGAGTGGGCCTCAGTTTCCCCATATGTGCTTTGAAGGAGTTGGATCACAGCACTTCCCAAAGAGATGAGGGTACATGGGGTTTGCAGACTTTTTTTTTTTCCCTAGAATTTCTAGGTTTTAGCAAAGCAAAAAGTGAAGCTAAGGAAGCAAGCTGGAAAGTCAGGTTTCTTTGCCGTAACTGCAGTGACCTAGAGCTGTGATCCTGCATCTTGACCTGATTGGTACATGTTTTTTGGTACTGTGCCGGGTGCCAGGCTCGACCCTGAGGCTACAGCTGGCGAGAAGACAGCCTGAGGGAGAATGGACACTAGGCCACGGTCTCCGTCATGGCCAAATTATATGCAGTAAAGCTGCACTAGGAGAAGTGAACAGAGGTAGCTCTTAGCTGTCTGGTCAGGGAAGACTTTTCTGAGGAAGGATGCTTGAACAGGGGCCTGAAGGATGAGCAGGAGCCAGCAGGTGAAGACAGGGTGCAGGGGAAGAACCCCAGATCATTAAGATGGACTGTGTGGTCTGCAGGCAAGCAGGCAGGTGCTAGCTGGCTTTGAAGAACAGAGCAGAACTGTGGCTGGAGCCTGACAGTGGTGAGGGATCATGGTTTACAGTGACATTAGAGCCATGGGCAAGGGCCAGCTCGTGCCAGTTTCTTCCAGGATGGGCTAAGGATTTGGACTCACTCTCTGGGCAGTCTTTGAAGGATTTAGAAAAAAAAAATTTTAATGCTTATTTATTTTTGAGAGAGACAGAGAGAGACAGAGTGTGAGCAGGGGAGGGGCAGAGAGAGAGGAAGACACAGAATCCGAAACAGGCTCCAGGCTCCGATCTGTCAGCACAGAGTCTGACGTGGGGCTCAACCCCACAAACCGTGAGATCATGACCTGAGCTGAAGTCAGACACGTAACCAGCTGAGCCGCCCAGGTGCCCCATTTTTTGAAGGATTTTAACCTGGATATGATGTGATCATATTTGGCTATCTCATTAGGGTCAGAAATCTGCTTTTTATTTCCCCCACTGGTTCTTGATATTGAAATTCTAGCTTTGCAAGCACTGAACCATTCACTGTAAACATCCCCTGCCCCCCATGACTGTAACACCACAAGCTGCAGGCAGCAAAGCCAGGGTTAGAGACAGGAAGCACCTCTCTGGATTCACCCACCAGCTCTGTGGCGTACCCCACTTGCCCGGCCCCCAGACCACGTAGTTGAGATACATGCCTAAACAATACGACACATCACTGCAAGTGCATCCACAGCGTGGGAGAGTGATTATGGTGCAGTTTATTTGGGGAGAGATGCTTCTGAACGTGTGGTCCCAGGAAACAGATAGGGAAAGAAGGAGGTTTAAAATTGGGGGTGGGGGGGGTCTTTGCAGTGAAGACCGGAACACAGTAACCCGGGTGTGTCCATCTCCTCGGAATGTTCACAAGGTCTCTACTTCAAGCACGGCTGAGGCAGAGATGAACGAGACTCACAGAGCTAAACCTTGAGACTGTGGTGGCCTCTATGGTCTCTTTGCGGGTTCTGAGGTTCTGCAAGGTCAGGTTAGGACTTCTGAGTAAGAGATTTGTTTGGAAAGAAGCTGTGTCATGCATGACACTCTTCTGTCACCAGAGCTGCAGAGGCGGGTGGCCTGCACAGAAGCTGGGAAATCCCGGGTTGGAATCCTCATTCTACGTCCGAATTGCTCTGTGCCCCGTGGCCATCGACTGCCCTGCTTTAAGCAGCTTCCGTTTTCTCCTTCTCATAAATTGGAGTAAATGCTCTCGGAGATCCATCGCAGTTCCACCATTTTACATTCCAAGCACTTCCCCTGGCTGGCAGTGGGGGCTCATGGCGAGGGGTGGGCAGGGCAATGCTTGGGTTAGGATCTTCCTCTGAGCCCTGGCCCAGTCGTCTCCTGGAGATGGTGTCCCATGGGCAATGGGCTGCTGCCATGAGCAGCTGCAGGACTGAGCCCCACTGCAACCTTCCAGGTGTTCCCTTTGCTCCCGGGCGTGTCGACCATCATGATCCATGACCTGTGCCTGGCCTTCCCGGCCCCGGCGAAGGCCGATGTCTACGTCTCGGACATTCAGGAGCTGTACGTCCGTGTGGTTGACAAGGTCAGTAGCCACTCTCTAAAAGGCCCCTCGCTGCCGATTCACAGAGGCTGGGAGAGCGGTGTTTCTGTGGGAGTTATCTTCCTCATGCCCTGTTTCTGAGTCCCTGTACCCAGCTCCCCCTGCCCCCCCACCCCCACCCCGCCAAGTTGCTTTGAGCTTATGATGTTGTCTCACCTCTGTCGCTCCGCGTGTGTGATGTCAAGCAACCTCTGAGGTTATACTTCTTCCTGCCAGTTGACATCGGTAAAGCTCAATTGCGAATCCCGCCCGACGTCGTCTCCTCGTGAGCCCCGACTTGGGGATTCTCGGTCGCTAGCTGGTGTAGTTACTAACCGGCCAGGCATACCCCTTGCCGATGGTGAATTTTCTCCCTAGCGTGAGGGTTTTGGAATCTCATCAGCAAATGAGTAAAATGAACTATGCCAAGTGCTTTTGCAGAAGGAATGCATAATAGATCTAGGCTTTTCTTTAATGTAAACAGGGAATTTTTATTACTGCGAATACCTGAAGGAGGTGCAGCCAGGCTTATAGAGGGTTGCTGTCAGGTTCCTATCTTCCTGACTGGAGAGAATGGTTAGTAATTAAAAGGGGAATGTTCGAGCAGCTTAGAGTGCTTGAAAAGCCAATATTCTCTCACACCGCCTCAAATGTTCCTTCTGTGGTTTTACTTCCACTGGTAATTTGCTGACCAGAGTTCTACTTCTTCACTAAGCATTTCTGACTCTTGGTATCTTAAAGTTCTTACTGTATGTATTATATGGTGCCAGATGTGAGCTGTTCAGTCAGTGAGCACTTATGGAACTCCTACTGTATGCCATTCTGGCTGTGTCTGTTCACTCTAACTAGATTCTTAATTCTTTAAGAGCGGAGAGCGTAATTTTTGCATTTAAGGATCCCCAAAGCTCTTTGTGTGCAGTAGGCACTTAATTAATTTTCGTCTGTTGATTGGCTGATTGTCCGGAGTTCAAGCTAGGTCTGTGGGTTTAAGGTTGATGACGCTTTCACAGAAAGCCTTAGGGTACAGTAGGTGATGAAACTGGTCATTCAAAGGCTACCCTGAGTTTCTGTCCCCTATGATGCAGGTGGAGATTGGAAAGACGGTCAAGGCATATGTCCGGGTGCTGGACTTTCACAAGAAGCCTTTCCTGGCCAAATACTTCGCCTTCATGGACCTGAAGCTCCGAGCAGCCTCCCAGATCATTACATTGGTGTGAGTCCTCCTAGGGGTCAGAGGAAGGCATCTCAGGGACAGGACTGGCAGGTCCAGGGGAGAAGTCCTAGCCCTTCCCTCTGTTCCAGGGCCCTCGATGAAGCCCTTGATAATTATACCGCCACGTTCCGCGTCCACGGTGTGGCCATTGGCCAGACCAGCCTCACCGCAACCGTGAGTGATAAAGCTGGACAGCGAATCAACTCAGCCCTGCAGCAGATTGAGGTAAAGCTGTTTCCCTTCCCACCTTCCTGTGTGGGATCAGTCCAGCCCTTACTGCATGCGTGCACGGGGTGGGAAGTGTGTCATTTCTGTGGCGGGCCAGGAGTTATGGGGGTAGCCCAGGAAGCTGCCGTGGAGAAACCGTGTTAAAATCTATGCCCTGCGATGTCCCCTGATTAAAAGGGAGCCATCACCAGTCCCAGGGATCTGGGGAGGCAGCTCCAGAGGGAGGGACCTGAGTGATTTTTACCTCCCTCTGGGACAGAGTGGGCAGGATGTGGCTCAGAGAAAGGGAGCCGCTCGTCACACAGCCGGGGAGTGGAAGAACACTCTTGAAACCCTTTGGTGCCAGAAGGGAGCGGCTGGGTAGAAGCCGTGGGCAGATTTAGGCTCCTGTGTGGAAGCCCATCTTGACAGTCGGTCTGAACCCGCCCTTAGAAGCAGTGGGCTTTTGTCGTGAGCTCCTGGAGCAAGCAGGTCCTGAGTGAGGGAGCTCTGGGGCGCCCCGCGGTCATCTCAGTGTGTGACTTGGGACTCGTCTTGTGGCATTAGGTGTTCACACAAGCCTCCCAGACCCCATTGGCCAAAATTTCCCGTCCAAGTTTTTCCATCAGCTGCTTGCCTCCTGCCAGCGTCCTCCACGGGTCTCGTCCACCCAGGGGCGGATAGACTTTATATTAAACTGTGCCAGAGCTGGTGGTTCTGGTTCGTGCCTCTAGAAGGAAGGGCTCCTTTCTTCTGGTGAAGAATTCATTTCTGCTATAAATAGCTCAGCCCTGCGGAGACTAATCCTGATGCACAAAGCAGCCCCTCGGCCAACCGCCACACTCGTTCACTGCACAGGCTCTTCCTGTGCTCCTGCCGGGCGGGCACTGCGGGGGGTGCAGGACGATGGTGTTGGGCTTCTTTGTGCTGCAGAGACCAGGACATCCTTGTCCTTGACCCCCCACACCCCTCTTTCTTCATCTGAGAAGTTCTGAGGGCATCGAAGTAGAGCACTATTCTTAGGCAATTTATCAGTAGAAATTGGAGAAGTTCAGTGAAACGGAACATCTTGAAGGCACTGGAATGTAAACCTTGACGTACATCGGAATCCCCTGGAGGACTTGTTAACACATAGATTTCAGCCCCCCCCTCCCCCCCCCCCCCCCGCCGCCCTGCCTCATTCTGGTTCCATAGACCGGGGTGGGCTGGAGAATGTGTATTTCTAATGATTGCCGGGTGACCCTGGTGCTGCTGGTCAGGGGACCGTGCCGTGAGAACCACTGCTCTACGCAGGGGTCTCACATGAATAAAATTGTCTTTCTTTTCATGGGGTTTCACATCTGGTGACATGAAGCATCGTTGTAAACAACAGAACATGCCCCTGAGAACTACAGATCCTCAGGCCCATGGGCGGGCTGAAATCCTGGGGGGGGGGGGGGGGCGCTCAGGCCCCCCCCCCCCCCCAGAGCTGGTCAGGACCCCAGGCCCTCGCCAGTCCCTTCTAACAGAGGAGGGATGTCCAGGCACCGTGCCTCCCTGAAAATGTTCAGGGGTGAATTCTGTCCAGCTGCGCGAGCTTGGAACACGACGGCCCCCTTCTCTCTTGTGTCTCCACACGCAGGTCTTTCCCCCGTTTAGGTTGATACCCAGGAAGGTGACGCTGATCATCGGGGCTATGATGCAGGTAGGAACCAAAGGCCGCGTGCTCGCCCACCCCCACCCGTGGCCCCTGCCTGGCTCCAGGCTGGCCTGCCCTCCTGGGTGCCAGAGGGCTAAGATGGGGCGCTCCGGGCCCTGAGCTCTGAGGATGAGGCGGGGGCTGATGGGCACTGCTATTTCTCCCTACTCCAGATCACCTCGGAGGGTGGCCCCCAGCCCCAGTCCAACATCCTCTTCTCCATCAGCAATGAGACCGTTGCCGTGGTAAACAGTGCCGGGCTGGTGCGGGGACTGGCCGTTGGCAATGGCACCGTGTCTGGGGTCGTGCAGGCCGTGGACGCTGAGACCGGCAAGCTTGTCATCGTGTCTCAGGTAACGAGCGTGGGCTCCACTGGACGTGGGTGCTTCTGAAGCCTCCCTGGGCATGAGCCCTCTAAGTGCTGGGGTGCACTGCGCCCCTCAAGAGCTGGGGTGCTGCTCAGCTGGGATGGGGAGGAAGTCTGTTAACTGGGTTCTGGCTCTGCTCATGAGGACCACCCCTCTCTGAGGGTCCTGCTTCTGCCCTCTGAGTCCACAGCCCCTGTCTGCCACCTGACTCCCCACCAGGGCCAGCCTAGCCAACTTGGGGCCCCCCAAGATCGCTCAGAATTCTCCAGACTGCGTCTCCCCAAGTGCTCTTTTTTTTTTTAATGTTTGTCTTTGAGAGAGAGAGCACATATGTGGTGGAGGGGGAGAGAGAGAGAGAGAGAGAGAGAGAGAGAGAGAGGATCCAAAGCAGGCTCTGTGCTGACAGCATAGAGCCCAACGTGGGATTTGAACTCACAAACCGTGAGACCATAACCTGAGCTGAAGTCGGATGCTTAACTGACTGAGCCACCCAGGCGCCCCTCCCCAGCTGCTCCTTAAGGGACAGAGCCTGATCTCCAACCCCGTCCCTGCCCTGGGGACATTCCAGTGCATGGTGGTCACGCAGCCTGCAGCCCTCTAGTTCTCTCAGCACCCCTGCCCCAGGGGGTCTATGGCTACCCTGTTTCCAGACGACAGTCCTGAGGCACAGCTAGTGGGCCAGGGCTTGGGGACATTCTGATGGAAAAGGGGTTACTGTTAGTTCCGACACGCTTCATGGATCGCAGTGTGTGTTTTCAGGGGCGTGCGTAGCCAGGCTGCTCCAAGCATGTGGACAATCGGACATCAGTAGTGTTTCAGACCCAGAGTTCTATTTCCAGGAGAGAAGGAGACCCTGAATCACGCACCAATGAACTTAAGTTATCCCCCAAGCCTCTCGGCTGGACTTGGGGACTTTTGCTAAGCGCTTTTCTGGATCAGCAGAGACAATGGAAGGCCGAGCTAGGGGAGTCCTCCCCCCAGGAGGGTCTTCCTGCCCCTCATTAGTGGCACTGACACTAGGCGGGTGAAAGTCGGTTTCTAAGTCTGATAGTTTCCCTTGTTTCCCAGGGGGTAGAGACCTCACCGGGGTCCGAAAGGGAGACGGGAGATGGTTTCCACCTCCTGAGCAGGGCTCAGAGTGCTTGGATTCTCCCTGACGGTGCCCTGTGGAAGCGTCTCAGGGGAGACTGCAGCATGGATGTGACTGTGCCAGAAATCTGGGCTCTAAGAAGAGCATTGTTTTGTGTAACATGACTGTGGACAGCCTTTTCAGAACCCTGTCACCCTGCTCCTTGTCCAGCATTCAGGGCCCCCTGGAAGGAGTCCATGAGCTCCCATGAGCTCATAGCATCTGAACACAGGGCACCCAGGGGAGCTGGCTCTGTGCACTGCCCTGGAGATGTGCCCTTCTTCCCTGCAGCTGACTTTGATCTGACATTGAGTTCATTGATTTACTCCTGTTTGCCGGAGTTTCAGTGTCTCTGCAAGTAACCGGTTAAGCCACAAAGTCCTTTTGCATCGTGGAGGTAGATGCCCTGATTGTACCTATTGATTTTTATAAAGACAAAGTGTCGGGAATGTGAAATCTGCCCTGTGGCATACAGCGGGATTCAGATAGACGTCTTGGAGGAGAAGATGAAGGACCAACGAGGCCTTGCCTTTTTTTTTTTTTTTTCTTTTCTTCTGAAGAAAGGATTAGGGCTTCGGGAACCAGCCTATTTTTCTCCCCCTGGGGGCCCAGGTGGCTGAGATGGCAGCTGGCTGGAACTATGGCCAGAGGAGCTGACGGCCATGCATTTCCCTCCCAGCCACTTCTCTCTCTCTTTTCTTTAAATAATTTTTTTTGAGAGATAAAGTGTGCAATGAGGGGAGGAGCAGAAAGAGAGAGAGAGAGAGAGAGAGAGAGTCCCAAGCAGGCTCCCCACTGTCTGTATGGAGCCCAATGTGGGGCTTGAACCCATCAACTGTGAGATCATGACCCGAGCTGAAACCAAGAGTCGGACGCTCAATTGACTGAGCCACCCAGGCACCCCACTTCTCTTTGTGGTCTGACCTTGCTGGGCCACCTCTCTCTCCGTGTGTCTCTCATCGGGTGGGGTGGGAGAGGAACTGGGGGAGGGTCTGGCACCCCTGGGCAGGTGGAGCGACTTTGCCAGCAGTTCCATCTGAAATCCATCTCCTAGAGCCCAGGCAGGCAGTGGTTCAGCCTGAGGTCCATGTGTCCACAAAGTGTAGGGGGTTCTGCTCAGAAGCTCCCAGTTTATCTGTCTAAACCAGATCATAGAATCAGCACCTATGGCCAAAGCATGGGCCAGGACTGGCAGAAGGAGACTTGGCAGTGAAAAGGACAAAGGCAAGGAAGAGAATGGATGTTTATTGAGTACCTACTATATGCCAGGCATTAGCCCGTATCACAAGACACAGGGTGGGCTCAGTATATAGAAAAGGCTTAAGGGTTTTGGTAGCCTGGGTTCAACAGAGTCAATAGCACTATAAAGAAGCCTGATAAAAAAAAAAATTAAAAAAAAAAAGGGGGTGCAGTTGGTTAAGCGTCCGACTTCAGCCAGGTCACGATCTCGCGGTCCGTGAGTTCGAGCCCCGCGTCAGGCTCTGGGCTGATGGCTCAGAGCCTGGAGCCTATTTCCGATTCTGTGTCTCCCTCTCTCTCTGCCCCTCCCCCGTTCATGCTCTGTCTCTCTCTGTCCCAAAAATAAATAAACGTTGAAAAAAAAATTAAAAAAAAAAAAGCCTGATAAGGTTAATCTTTGACCAGATTAACAAGAGTATAGACTTCAGAATGAAGGAGAGTGTACAGTCTGCTCTAACCAGACTCTATCTGTATCCTGCATTTGTCCCAATACCCTGATCATTGACAGAGAGTAACACATTAGATTTAGGGTCAGGAGCATCTGGAATCCTGTCCTGTGAGGGCCACCCAACCTAGAGAAGAACAGTGTCCAGTGACCGCCCCCTCGTCTCTCTGGTGCTGACCCGGAACAACTCCATCCAATAGGTCTGCGGGCTCAGAGGACAAGGCTGGGAGCCCCAAGGGAACGGGAGGAACGGTGGCCAGATCTGGGTGGGGTGAGCCACCCACAAAACCAGGCTGCCTTGGGAAGAGGAGGGTGGTGCTGGACATCCGTGAGCACCTTCCAGCCATGCAGCTCCCAAGCTGGCCTTGGCAAGAGCCTCCCTGTTTGGAGGGGTCCCTTGGTGAAACACCTGTTGTTGGCTGATAGTACTCCCCTGCCCCAGCCAGCCTGAGCCCAAAGCCCTTTCCCTAGGACCTCGTGGAGGTGGAGGTGCTGCTTCTCCAGGCGGTGAGGATCCGTGCCCCCATCACTCGGATGAGGACGGGAACCCAGGTGAGACGGGCACCCTCCACACCTGCTGCCGGTGTCGCTGTCTGAGCAGCCCCCTGGCGGGTCTCAGGCTCTGAGTTCTGGTTCCGGCTGAGCTTGCGGGGAGTGGAAGTCGCTGCTAGGTCGCTGTTTCCTCTCCTGCTCAACCCCTGCTTATCTCTGGGGTATGACTGAGCTTTAGGAAGGAGCCCTACCGTTTCCTGCTCTAGGCCTCGCAGGCATTCTGTGTGTTCTCGCTCCTGGCGCAAAGCCCTCGTGGGCATAGCATTTACCCTTCTCCAGTTCTGTGTCAGCACAGTTATTGAGTGATGCCTGTGTCTCCCTCCCCCGAGCCTGTCACCCTTCCACACCTGGAATAGCACCTGGCAGGGAACAGGAGCCAACGCTTGGATAGCAGGACCTCAGGGCTTTCTGTGCGGTGACTCATTAGACGCTCATCAACAAGCCGTGAGGTGGCTCCCGGTGTCAGTCTCTATGTTACGGGTGGAGAAATGAAAGCCTAGAAAGCTTACAGCCTCTGCCCAAGGTCGCATGGCTAGTAAGTGCCAGAACTGGAAGTTGACCCAGGCGGCCTGGCATGGAGTCCATTCTTCCCGTTAGCGGTATTGCCTCCCCTGGTGGGCACTCAGGAAGCACGGGTTGAGGGAGCCCGTGAACCCCACCTGTGCCCATTCCACATGAGCAGGGAGCCCCTGGTAGATTGAGAGAGGAGCAGAGGCACGGATGGCAGGGTGGCGTGGGCTGGGCTGCCTGGGGGGCTGCAGGCCCCCTGGGGCTGTAGGGGGCCACGTCACCAAGGGGGTCTGTCAGCCAAGGTGAGACGCCGTGCACAGCTCAAGAAGGACCGCGTGCGGAGGGGCTGGCTCTGTCTCTTGTTTGTTCATTTGCTATTTCACCAGAGCTTCTCGCCCCTGTGCCAGGCCCTTCTCTGGTTAGGGAGGAAGGGCCCCCGTTGCACAAAGGAGACAGGAAAGCGCCTGGGCTGCTGGAGGTGCCCCAGGGTTTGGGGGGGCACTCTTGGTGGTGGGACTCTGCTGGTCACGGGCCTGGCTTCTCTCCTGCAGATGCCTGTTTACATCACTGGGATCACCAACAGCCAGAACCCTTTCTCCTTTGGCAATGCCGTGCCGGGCCTGACCTTCCACTGGTCTGTCACCAAGCGGGACATCCTGGACATCCGGGGGCGGCACCAGGAGGTAACCTCCCCCCCCCCCCCCAGAGTCCCCTGCCCCCTGCGTGCACCGGCGTCCGGAGCTGGGAGGGTTCTCCCCACCTTTCTGCACATGAGCTCTGCCCCCTCCCTCCCAGGCTGGTCCTGGCCCTGCCCTGCTCTCTCTCAGGGCTCGTTGGGACACCTTCTCCCAGACACTGTCCACCCCCCACCCCCAGTGACCTGCCTCCGTTCCCAGTCCTCTCGTGACCAGGAATAGGGGCTCCTAGCTCTCCCTCCTTCCCGGTCCCGGACTGCCTGCAACCCTTTCCACTTTAAGCACGTTCTTGCTAGGCGCCAGAGAGGGGCGTCGCAGGTAACCCGCTTCAGAAGGCAGCCTTGTGGAGAAGTCACAAAAGTTCCAGGCCGTCACAGGGTCTTAGTCAGGGCCCCTAGTCTGTACTTCTGACCTTCTTTCTGAGGCTATGCCTCACAGCCCTGGGGCTTTTTCCAGATTTACCCCAGAGGGCAAACCCGCCTCCCCTTAGCCCTTCTTAGAGCGACCCTGGCCTCTCCTCAGACCTCAGAGCTGGACGAGTAGTTATAACCCCCTTGTTGTGTTGACGAGCCCATACGGAAGGGACATGCCTGTCTGGCCCAGGGAGCCAGTGGGGAAATGGGACAATGGGACCAGGTTCCAGCCCTGGTGACTCTAGTCTGCCCTCCCTGGGTTATGCAGGACTCGAGTGTGGGGTGGTTTTGAGAGGTTTCTTCTTGCCTTGTCTGTGCATCGTGGGGAGGGTCCTGTCTCCAGTGCCAGGGGCTTCCTCAGACTGTTCCCATAACACGGACATCCCAGAATAGAGGGTCCCTTCGCGGAAAACTGCCAGGTCTAGCAAATACCTCTCAGTTCATCACCCACCCCACACGCTAAGGGCTCTGAGAAGCCCCGCCCGCCTGGGTTGGCCCAACATCCCCCACATGCACCCATGAACCTCGTGAAACTCCGCCTTCCGCACCTTTGATGGGTTAGCGGGCCCTGGCTGGAGCGGTGAGGCGACGGCCTTTGAGAACAGGCAGGTGGATGTCAGGGGGACTGGAGCCCCTGGCCCTCCCTGAGAACCTGTTTGGTGTCCGTCCCAGGCTTCGCTCCGGCTCCCGTCACAGTACAACTTTGCCATGAACGTGCACGGCCGGGTGAAAGGCCGGACCGGGCTGAGGGTGGTGGTCAAGGCTCTGGACCCCGCTGCTGGACAGCTGCACGGCCTCGCCAAAGAGCTCACTGACGAGATCCAAATCCAGGTAAAGGACAGGTGGGCAGAAGCCACCGTCAGAGGGAGAGGAGGTGCCAACCCAGCGGCCTCTCCCCCTGGGGACCATTCGGGGGCACATCAGCCCTTCTGCCACCCCACACCTGAGGAGTTCTCGGGCTGCAGGGGAGCCCGGAGATGGGGCTGCCTGAGGGCATAGGGTGGGGGCGGGTGGCTGGCAGGCCAGGAGGTCCGAAATAGCTTGATGTATTCCCCAAAGAGCGGGTAATCCTGAGCTGGGAGTCTGAGGCACTTTCATGGTAGAAAGAAGCCGGAGAACTGTCTGAGTGGGGCATTAATTGAATTGTCTGTGTTTATTTCGCAAACACTCACAGACCACTTACCAGAGGCGGACTTGCCATTCCCCAGTCCCCAGTGTTGCCTCACCCGTGAAGTGCCTCCCGAAGCCTGTGGGGCAGGCGCTGTGGGCGTTGCTGCTTGATGATGAGCCCGAGGCCTTAGGGGGGAGGGGTCAGAGTGTGCCCCCAGGTTGCAGTGAGTGGGTGGTGGGTCCTGAAAGGCCTGGAGGGCTGTGCTGTGTGTACGGCCTGGGAGACGGTGTGACCCATCGATTCACAGATGGAAACCGAGCCTCAGAGAGGGAGGGGGCCTGCTCCAAGCCCCCAGAGGAGCCCCACTGAGTCAGGACCAGGAGCCCAGCAGTTTTTCTCCCGCCCAGGCCTCAGTGCCTGCGTCTCTCTCTCCAGTCTGCCCTCCTCCCTCCCCTGACTGTCAGGGCCCCTCAGTGAAACTAAGGATCTGGGACCTAATAACCTCTGGGATGCCTTAAATGGCAAAGAAAAATTGGGGGTACTTGGGTGGCTCAGTCAGTTAAGCGTCCGACTTCAGCTCAGGTCATGATCTCACGGTTTGTGGGTTCAAGCCCCGCGTCAGGCTCTGAGCTAACAGCCCAGAGCCTGGAGCCTGCTTCGGATTCTGTGTCTCCCTCTCTGTCTGCCCCTCTCCCACTCAGGCCCTGTCCCTCTCTCTCTCTCCCTCTCAAAAATAAACGTTAAAAAAAATTGCAAGAAAAAAATTGAAAGCAGCTCCTGAACGTGAGAAAAGAAACAGATCAGGTCCCCTCTTCAAGAAGAAATAAAGCATTTTCTAACCTAGGCGCCTACCTAGTCAGGGGTAAAGATTTTCAAAGAAAGAAACTGTCATTTACCAACCCCCCTCACCTCAGGCTGCACATGTGTGCATGCACACACACACAGACACAAACACACACAGACACGTAACATACATACACATGCAGAGACACAGACACATATGTATACACAGATAAATACAAACACAGACACGTGCAAATATATCTTCTTCCCAGTTAAAAATGAAAGCATGTCTGGCACCTTCTCACTGGATAAAGACGGGGCTTTGCAGCCTTCGAATTCTGTGACCTTGCGTGAGTCACTGAGCATCTTTGTGCCTCAGTTTCCCTAGCTGATAGCAATTGGAAGTTTGGGTATGTCAGAGACTTAGCGATGCTGGATCCAGCCCACAGATGTATTTGATTTGGCTCATTCTGTGCTCCGAAACCATTTTTATTTGTTGCAAACATTTAAAAATAGGAAGATGTATAAAAATCCAATAGGCAGCTTGTCCTGAAGATACATGGCATTTTTCCACATGTGCCAAAATCAGCAGGAGATGGGAAGCAGCCCCTCCTGGCCCCATTGCCCCCCGCTTCTCCCCGATGGTGAGACCACCTGTCAGTTGCCATTGACCCTGGTGCTTGCATTATTCCTTTTCTTAAACTTGAGTTAACAGGAAAGTAAGATCTCTCTTGCACCTTAATTTACCTCTAAAGAGGGACAATAGGGGCGCCTGGGTGGCTCAGTCACTTAAGCATCTGACTTCGGCTCAGGTCATGATCTTGCAGTTCATGAGTTCAAGCCCTGCGTCGGGCTCTGTGCCGACAGCTCGGAGCCTGGAGCCTGCTTCGGATTCTGTCTCCCTCTCTCTCTGCCCCTCCCCTGCTCATGCTTTGTCCCTCTCTGTCTTTCCCTGAAAAATAAACATTAAAAAAAATAAAGAGGGACAATAAAGAATATGCATTTAAGACAAATAGGAAGTAGGAGGAGACATTTTTTGCATATACTTCCTGTACAGTGGCATGCATCCGAGTCAAAACCAGTCTGCTCCACTCTGGGTGCCATCTGCCTAGTGGAAGGACTCCCCTGATGCCAGAACCCCATCTAGCTCCCAAGGTCATTTATCATTCACCATTTTGGAAGTGCTGCCACACACATTGCTACTAGAATCCTGCGGCTCTTTGAGACAGACATGGCAAGAATTATTAGTTTTAGACCCATTTTACAGATAAAGAAATCTAGACTTACATATATGATCAGAACATAGCAGTGCTGGGAGGGAGGGAGTTTTCTTGGAAAACCGAGCCCTTGGGATCCAGCCAGTCTGATCAGATCAGAAGCCAGTGGGGAGCTCAGAGCTGTGCTCAGCATCCAGGCCCGGATGCCAGGGAAGGTCCTTCCAAGGGTTCCTGGAGAAAGGGACTTGGAAGGGTGGTGGGCAATTAGGGTGCATGTAGGGAGGGGTGTGGAGTGGAGTTACCATAAGTGAAGCAACCATGGGCTGGGGAGCCGTCGAGGGCCCCGGGGCTCCTGGGGAGTGATGATCAGATTCACTCAGACATTACCAGGTTTATCACCTGCCCTGGTTCGCCAACATGCCCTGTACCCACACTGTGCGGATCCCGTGGGAGCATGGCAGGAGGGAGTGAGATGGGGGTTATTCTGAGACGGTCACACTGAGGAGCAGCTGAGCAAGACCCTGGGTCCTGTAACTCTGTACGCTGCCTTCCGTGCCCAGAGAGATGTCCCCACCACCGGGAATCTGGGGAGGGGCCCGTGCTTCCTGGCTCTGTGAAGCAGATGCCGTCGGGGCCTCTCTTAAAAGTCAGCGCTCCCCGTCCCATCCCCAGCCACCTGACAGGTGCTGGCAACAGTGACCCTCCTGTCTTCCTCCCCATTGGTCTCCCTCCCTGGAGGGGAGCTGGTGCCTGGCCGTGACTCCAGTAGCATGACAGGAAACAAAACTCCCTCCATTCTAGGTATTCGAAAAGCTGCTGCTGCTGAGCCCTGAAATAGAAGCAGAGCAAATATTAATGTCGCCCAACTCGTTTATAAAGCTTCAGACAAACAGGTACGTGACTCAGCGCTTGTTTGCAGCTGGGCTGAGACGCTGCGCTCGGCATCCGACGGCTCATTTGTCAAAGTTGTCAGGAGCCGCGGGTGCTTCAAGCGAACGGCATCTTCCTGGGCTTGAAGTGGGTGCGGCTTCTGCATTCCCCCCTCTCTCCGCCATGGATGTCGTCTTCTGCTGCTCCGCATCACGTGTTCCCAAGGGTCCTTCTTATCTTCCCCGTAGCCTCGAAAGGTTTTAATGCCCACTGCTCAAACCCGCTACCTTAAAGGGAAAGAAATGCTACCTTGGAAGAGTTAAATTTTCAAATGCCCCTTTGTCTTCAAGGCTTGCTGTTCAGTGTGAATAATTCCTGACCCAGCAGCATGGGCATCACCTGGGAGCCTGTTAAAATGCAGACCCCAGACCTGCACGTAACAAGACCCCCCACTCGATGGGGATGCACATCATTGTCTACAAGGCACAGGTGTAAAACACGTCTGCAAATGTCATTCCCACCTTGCATTCAAATGGGGCGCCTTTGGTGGCAATGACTTGCACGTGACCTACAGTTGCACGGTGGGGGAGGGGCTGTAAGGACCACAGGAGTGCTCACGTGTTCCGTGGAACGCACACATGTGGTGGTCATTCGTGCACATGTATAGATGCCAGGCTGTGTGCTAGGCTCTTGGAACAGGTGCATGACGTGCTGGTGGGGAAGCGAGAAGTACGGCACGAGAAGGGGACAACGAAACAAGGTATAACGGTTAAGCCAAGGCCCAAAGAAGGGCCTTCTGTGCAAGGATTTAGGGGAGGCCTGTCTGAGATAGTGAGGCTTGAGCTATTAAAGGATGAAGAGGAATTCTGCAGGTTCCCAGCAAGGGGTTACTGATGGGGGAGAAAGTTGAAGCAGAAGCAATAACATTTACTTTAAGGTCATCTGAGGAGGGTCTGTAGGGCTGCACGCAAAGAGCACGGGGAAGGGGACAGGCCCTGAGGGCTGGACACCTTTGCTCCCTGCTGTTTCTTTGTTCTGTAACAAGCCTGAAAGAGAGTATGAAACACTGTGAGATGTGTCTCCCACCCAGCCCAAACCACTTTCTGAGCCAGCAGCCCATTTTCATCCCATTCCCTGCCCTTGGAAACAGGACAGGGCAACACCATTGCTTCCCTTTCACAGCTGGGGAGACCGAGGCCAAGAGAGGAGGCACGCAGCTGTTTGCGGGGCATTGGGACTGCACTCAGCTTCTGCCTGACGATGGTCTTTCACTGTGCCAGGCTGCCTTATGGCAGCAAATGGGGAAGTTTGCCCCAGAAACGATCTTTGACAGCGTATGTCCCATGCAGCTGATGAGAGGAGCTCAGGCCTCAGTCTCTTCTCCCAGAAGCAGCGCCCTCTTTGGAACCATCGGTTTTGCAAATTAAGTTTCCCGTGGGTGACTGATGAGGCTGAAGTTGAGCTGAGCACCCAGGTCCTAATGCACAGTGGGGCTAAGATCAGGCTTTTTCCTTCTCCCAGGAGCCATCGGGAAGCCCAGATGGCTGGATCTCAGGGCAGGGATTTCGGGCCCCTTGCTGCGACCCGCTCCCACACTCTGAAAAACCGAGTCTGTTTTTTTTCCAAAGGGACGGAGCAGCATCTCTGAGCTACCGCGTCCTGGATGGGCCGGAGAAGGTTCCTGTCGTGCATGTTGACGACAAAGGCTGCCTGACGTCAGGGTCCGTGATTGGGATGTCCACAATCCAAGTGACTGCCCAAGAGCCTTTTGGGGCCAACCAGACCATCCTCTTTGCTGTAAAGGTAGGATCATGCTTTCCTGCTTTTTGGAGTAATGAAAGCAATCGTGTCGAGGTAAAAAAAAAAAAAAATCTCCCCTCGCAGGTATAAAATAGATCTATCACTTTCCAGCTCAGAAATTGTAGGTAAGAATTTATTGAAGAATAACTTGGGGGCAGAGGTCCTAGCTGAAAAGTTCTAGCATCTTCTAGATGTCAGAGCGGAAGATCCTTGGAGATTGATTGCAGTGGCCTCATTTCATAGATGGGGAAACTGAGGCCCAGCGAGGCCCATGATTTGCTGGGACCAGCACCCATGTCCTGACTGGGCAGCCGGCACCTGGAACGTGATAGGTGCCTATGCACATTGACTGCATGTGCTGGGCACCCGACACAAAAATGGTTGCATTATACATGTGGCAGCATGTACAGTTCAGTGACCCATTTTACAGGCAAGGACACCGGGACTCACCATGGAAATGACTCGCTCGGTGAGTCACTTCAGTGGTGGAGAGTCAGGGTCTGGTCAGCCGGGCTCAGGTCATGTCATCTGGCCACATCACGGCGCTTCCCATGTCCCTCTGCCCTCCGTGCTCCGTGGTGATGGGAACTTTCTCCTCCTCAAGCATCCTCGGGTCGGGTCCCCGGAATTTCCTTCCACTATCTCGTCATAGCCACTTTCTGAATCCTGGGTGACAGACAAGATACATGACTTCATGTTTGAGATTTTGCCATGGTCACAGATCTGTTTCCTTAATAATGTCTTTTTGTTTCCGTAATTAATGCCTGGCAGGGAACCTTCAGCCTGGTTTTTGAGTTGGTGAAAGCAGCTTCCTGCTCATCCTACCTCAGCAACTATGTAGTGAGCACCAGCTGAGTAGAGGTCGCTGCACCCGCCGATCTTTATCCAAGAAATTGGGTCTTCTGAGCGGAGCTAACTTTCTGGCCAGGATAGATTTTACCCAGAGTTGGAGGGCCAGGGCCGCTCTCCCTGGAGCTCGGGTTTCTGGGCTCCGGGATTCTTTCCCTGGAGCACCTGCCAGCACGTCGTGGCTCCTGGTTAATACTTGCTCTGCCGTCCAAGTGGGCATTACTTCCACTTTAAACACCCAGAGAGCCTGGTTTTCGAAGGAAACTGAACATCGAAAGCCCAGGGGAAATTTTTGCCAATGTGAATAATGATCTAATTTTTCAAAGTCATGGGTTTTGACTCTTGTAGATTGGGGGGTTTTCTTGTAGTGAGGCCAGCCCACTGTGTGGGAAGGTGGGATTCTTGTCGCTAGGTTGGGACGCTTAGCAGACCAAGGCCTTTTCTCTTTCTGTGACCCCTGAGTCAATCAGCCTCCCGATCCCTCCCGAGGCGGGTCCCACTGGGGGCAAGTGACTCCTCCCTGGGAGGCTGGTCCCCAGGGCAGTCATCACCACACCTGCTCACTGTCCCCAGGTATCTCCTGTGTCTTACCTGAGGCTCTCCATGAGCCCCGCCCTGCACACCCAGAACAAGGAGGCTCTGGCAGCCCTGCCTTTGGGAATGACCGTGACCTTCACCGTCCACTTCCACGACAACTCCGGAGACACCTTCCATGCTCACAATTCGGTCCTCAGCTTTGCGACTAACAGGTAGGGTGTGGGTGATGCTCATCTCCCCTGTGAAGATGTGTGTCAGTTGTACTTAGATTTGATGTATGGGGGCGGCTGAGTCCACTAGACCCTCCGTGCCACTGGAAGGGAGCTTTGTTCCCTTCAGTCTTGAGGAGGGAGCGTGTCGTGCTTGCGGGACCACAGGGGGAGCACTGGGCTTGGGCGGGAGGCAGTGGTGAGGGGAAGGCAGGGCACAGAGCCTGTACCACCGCGTGGTGGGAAGCTGCTGGCGATGTCCCGTGGCGGGCCGGAAGCGAGACACAGGTGTTGGGGTTTGTGATAAACTTTGGTGTACCCGTGAAAGCCGGACTGCAGGGGAGACGTAGCCACCCTGGCCATTGCACTGGCCCTGTGATCAGCGGATGCAAATCAGTGATCACAGACGTTATAAAAGTTGGTCAGAGCAAGGCACACACATTCCAATGCTCTGGTGCCGGCGAGGAAGGGGTCTGACCTTCACTGCATCCCCTTGTGTGTGTACAGGCCTTTCCACGTGACGTCTCGCTGACTCCTCACTGCCGCCTGTTTGTAGAGGCCCAGAGAGGTCAAGCCACTTGCTCAGGGTCACGCGGAGTTTGAACACCAGGCTCCACATGCGGTTCATTTTGGCTGGCCCTGTAAATACCCCAACAACCTGGGGTTTCTTTTTAATGTTTATTTTTGAGAGACAGAGCGTGAGTGCGGAGGGGCAGAGAGAGGGGGACACAGAATCCGAAGCAGGCTCCAGGCTCCGAGCTGTCAGCACAGAGCCCGACGCGGGGCTCAAACTCACAAACCGCAAGATCATGACCTGAGCTGAAGTGGGATGCTTAACCCACTGAGCCACCCAGGGGCCCCACCATCAGTCTGTTTTAATTAGACCTCCGGGCGATTCTAAAGGTTGAGAACTACTGCCCCGGGGGCATGCAGACTAGCTCAGAGGAGGAGAGAGAAGCATCAGGCATAGGAAGAAGGACGGCTTGGGCAGGGGTTCTAGGGCCTATGGGGGGCAGAAGATTGTATCCAGGTGTGGGTGACCATTGCAACTTGGCCTCCTCACAGGCCTGCTTAGCACGCCCAGGGCCAGGTGTAGGGGGGGCTTAGCATGGTGGGGGAACTGGGGCTTGGAGTTGCAGCCCGTTCAAGCCCTAGCTCTGGCCTTTGTGGCGCCTTCCCAAACAAGGCGGCTCACCTCTCCAGGCCTCTGTTTCCACACCTGTCATACGGGGAACATGCCTAGTCCTCGGGGCCGGCAGCTGAAGCCATAGTCGTGAAGGCGTCTGGCAAAGTGTGGAGCTCTTTGCACGTTGTATGGGCCATCCATGAGTCTGGGATCTAGGCCACCCTGGAGGAAATGGAGCCAGCTCCTCCCAGCCCCTCAGCTACCCCACAGAAGTCCCGCTGGCCCTTGAGCCTCTCTCCTAGAGACCAGCGGGAGCTCCGAAGAGAGACGGCGTGGCAGAGGAGACGAAGCCAGAGACCCTACCCCTCAGACCTGCCGGTCTGGGCCTTTCCACCAGAGCGACATTGGCTGGTGTTGACCAAGCACTCACTGTGCCAGGCCCTGGTCTCGGTGCTTTATAGCTACCCATGAGGAAGTGGGCAGAGGCCATGCCTCCTGAGAATGTCCTTGTTCCCTGTTGGGAAGGGACCAGCAAGCATCTCGAAGCTCGCCTTGCCCTCTGACCTCAGCTTTCCCTCCTGGGACGTGGGGCATGTGCTGTGGGCCATGGGCTCCTCCCAGGGGAGATGAGATGAGACCAGGTTTGGGCAGCTGCTTGGTAAACTTAAGCTGGAGGAGCGCCCTGGGGCCACCGTTAGCAAGAAGCTTCGTCCAGCAGAGGACTCAGCTATGTTTCTCCCTCCGGAGTTGGGGGCTCTTTCCTGAGACTGAGAGCCCGCATCCCCCTCCTGTGCCTAGAGACGAGTTCGTGCAGATTGGGAAGGGCGTCGCCAACAACACCTGCATCGTCCGGACCATCAGCGTGGGCCTGACGCTGCTCAGCGTGCGGGACACGGAGCACGTGGGCCTGTCCGACTTCGTCCCATTGCCCGTCCTACAGGCCATCTCCCCGGAGCTGTCCGGAGCGGTGGTGGTGGGGGACGTCCTCTGTCTGGCCACAGTTCTGGTCGGCCTGGAAGGTGAGAGAGAGAGAGAGATACTGGCCGGGGTCGGGGTGGGGGGCTTCCTTTTGAGTCCGGGGCAGCCCCAAAGATGGGAGGGGGCTCCTGTCGTGGGGGTGAGACAAGCAGGGCTGGCATGACGTTCAAGAGCAGGAGTCAGAAAACCACCGGCCAAATCCAGCATGCTGTCTCTTTTTGCAAACACAAGTGCCTGGGAACTCTGGCACACCCTCATTTACATGTTGTCAGGGGCCGTTTTTACCCTCCAGCTGCCGGGTTTGAGCGCTGGCATCAGAGACCTCTGGGCCCGCATGGCCCAACAGATGTACCATCTGGCCCTTTGTGGAGGAAGCTGGCCAACCCGTGCGCTCATATAGCCCTGTCCGCTAGAAGTTTCTAGCACTGTGGAAACATCCCATATCTACACTGTCTGACACGGGGCACTCACGATCCAGTACTCTAAATGTGGCTAATGCAACCGAGGAGCTATGTGTTTCATTTTAATTCATCTCGTGCCTAGTGGTTACCATGTATTGCCAACAGCCCACATCTAGAAGGAAATGTAAGGAGAGAACAGCTATCGGGCCTGTTCCCATGCCACCTGTAGATTCACCACCTACGTTACTCAACTTCTTTTTTCAATTTGACTCCCTGTTTTTTTTTTTTACCTAATTAAATTCATTTCAAAAAGACGTTCAACACTGCCCTTAAAAGAAAGCAAATACAATTTGCCAGAAATAGAACGTGGCTGTTGAGTTATTTTGTTGTATCTGTTATATAATGCAATTGGCTTTTAACTAAGAAACGCTCTTGAACCTGACACTTGCTTTGTTTGCACAAAGGGGTTGATAAACAGTCGGGGGTGGGCAGGGGTGGTGCGTGGGGAGGTTCAGCACCCGGGTCATCCCAGGACAAGGAAGTGATCAAGAGATTCCAAGCAGGGAAGCACTGGAGTGAACATAGGGCCAGAGGTTCACTCTGGGCAGGGTCACAGCCGGGCAGAGAGCAGGTGTGCTCCAGGTGGCCGCAGCCAGGAGCCAGGGGAGGTGGGGGGCGGGGGCCAGAGCCAGGGTGCAGAGGCCAGTGGCGTGGATTCTACCCTGAGGGTGATGAGTGAGCTCCCCCGGGAGCAGGGTGGAGCATGGTGGTGGGGCAGTGTCACCCAGGTGACAGGGCTGGGCGGGAATGGCAGACGTGGGAAAGATGAGTGACAGCCAGGGCTTTCTCTCCCAGGCCTCTCTGGAACCTGGAGCTCTTCAGCTCACAGCATCCTCCGCATCGACCCCAGGACGGGCGTGGCTGTGGCCCAAGAGGCAGGGTCTGTGACGGTTTACTACGAGATTGCTGGGCACCTGAGAACCTACAAGGAGGTAGGGCTTCGTGGCATATGTGGCTCACCCTCTTGGGGTAAAAGCCTCGGCTTTCTATCCTGAATGGCACCCTTCCCTTTAAAAAAAAGAAGCACCAGCACCCTGCTAGGCAGTCAGGATCCGGAGTCGTGAGTCTGGGGTCTGCTCCCCACTTCCTCCGGGATTGGAACAGGTGCCCTTTCCTTTCCAGGCCCCTGCCTCCCACGCTCAAAATGGTGTCATGACAAGGGCTGACCTCCCGGGGCCGCCCCCCCCCCCAGCTCCCACGCACGCTGGCGTAAGGGCGGGAGTGTCCCCTGTGGGCGCTTCCCCAGGAGTCTCGGGGCGGGCGGGCCGGCGTGGCCATTTGGCATCACCGGCAAAGTTAAGCCTCCCCGGCAAGTCACTTTTTGAGTCTTTCTGGAGGTGAACAAAACCGTTCTCTCTTCTATTTATCTCCAGCCGAGAATGAATCAATGAGCAGCGTCTGGCTGCGTTCCAAACGTGTCTCATTTTAGAGCCAGCGTGCACGTGATCGAATCCAGCAGTTTAACCTAATAGCTTGCATATTTAGTGCCGGGGCTCTGCAGTGGGTGAGCGGGTTGCAGATAGAGGCACCTTGTGACTAATAAAGCTGTGCTCTCCCAGGAGGAGCCGCGGAGAGTGGGCAGGGGCGGGTGGGAGGGGGGCTGGAGGAGAGGGCACGGCGTAGGCAAAAGTGTGCAGGGCTCAAGAGTCGAGCCCCGATGGCTGGAACATAGGCAGTGGGGGGAGGGTGGAGGCTGGCGTTGCAGTCAGATCGTGTGATGCACATTGTGTTCTGGGTAGTTCCTGGTGAAGCACGTGAGCTCTGGGGCCAGGCTGCCTGGGTTCAAATCCCAGCCAGGCCACTGAGAGGCTGCGTGGCATTGGATAAGTTATTTCACCTCTCTGTGTCTGTAAAATGGAGGTAAGAGGGCTAAGAGGATTAAGAGTTAACCTATGTGAAGCGCTTAGAATGGTACTCAGCACCTAGCAAATGTTCAGTAGGTATTAGCTGCACCTGTTACTATTCCGGAGCAAAGAGGAGAAGCTTATGCCAGACCCAGTAGGGATTTATCAGGGTTTTTGGTTTTTTATTTTATTTTATTTTAATTTTTTTTTAATTTTGTAAAAAAATTTTTAATGTTTATTTATTTGGAGGGAGGGACAGAGAGAGGGGGTGACACAGAATCTGAAACAGGCTCTAGGCTCTGAGCTGTTAGCACGGGGCCCGATGCAGGGCTTGAACCCGGGAACCGTGAGATCATGACCTGAGCCAAAGTCGGACGCTTAACTGACTGAGCCACCCAGGCATCCCTGTCAGAATTTTTTTTTTTTTTTTTTAAGTAAAGAGTGATCACAATCAGAGGTAATGTTTGGAATGAGTATCCAGTGCCTGGTGGAGTCTAAGAGCCCAAGAGATGGGGAGTAGCTGCAGGGGTAGTGAGCCAGGAGACAGGATGGGCGCTCTGCTGGCCCTGTTGGGTGGGCAGAAACTAAGGGAGGGTCGTCAGAGCTTGGTGACCATTTGGAAGTAGGGGTTGAGGGAGAACCCTTTGGGGGATGACCTCCCCGGCATCCGGACTGAGTGACAAGGTGGATGTCGGTCCTTTGCCCTGATGGCGGTAGGGGGTTGCAGAAGGAGGGGCCGGCGCTGGGGAAAGATGATGAGTGGATGGAGGCGTGGCCAGTTGGAGGCGTTTGCAGCTCCTCTAGGTGAGGCGGTGATGAGGCAGCAGGTGTTTCTGGAGCTCCAAGACAGCAAGCTGGAGATGGGGTGGGAGTCCACAGCACAGACGTGGTTCTGGAAGACCTGAGAGTGGACGGGTGCACATACATGCAGCACATACCAGAGCAAGGCCTTGGGCCCCCTCTGCCAGGTGTGGGGGGAGGAGGCAGAGGAAGCAGGGACAAGATGGCAGGCAGCCAGGAGTACAGGAGAAGGTGGGAAGAACCAGGACCCGGATGTGGGTGCCCACCAGTGAGCGTGGAGGTGATGGGGCCAGCCTGACGGCCTGCCTGTGCTCTTGTGTCAGCCACAGGAGCTGCCTGGGCTTTGGGGAGGAGTGAGACCCCATCCCTGCTCTTTACGAGATCACATTCCGCTAGAAATCCTGTGGAAGGCAGGAAGTGCTCAGCGCCTGCCCAGAGGTGGGAGGACAGCCTGCCGGCTGGAGGGGACCATGCTGGAGCTGCGCCTGCGAGGGCCGATGGGGTCAGGCTCTGTGGGGGGAGGGGGGAGGGTGATCCCAGCTTAAGAGGGGCGCACGACTGGGGTGTTTGGGTGCAGCCAGTGCAGGCTGGGCCAAGGGGGGTGAGCAGGGGAAAGTCTGGGAAGACTGGAGTCTGGAGGGGCGTTCAATACCCAGGCTATGTGAGTTGCCTTTTGGTCAGGTTGATTTATTTTGAATAAATGACAGTAAAGTAAAATGGCTCCTTCTCTCATTGCTGAAAGACTAATTAAGCAAACTGATGAACAGAGAAGTGATCTGCCGCTGTCCCAGGAGCCAAACCCCACAGCCCACCCCGGACTGAATGCATTCAGACCTGCTGTTCAGCACCGCACTCCGCTGTTAGGAAAAGCAGCTCGTTCAGAGGGAGGCAGAGTCTGACCCGCCTGGGGTCTAAGCCCAGCTCTGCCACATCTGGCCAAGTCTCAAAAAGACGTGGAGCCTCAGTTTTGTCCCCTGTGCAATGGGCAGTGCCTGCATCCCAGGCAACGGGGTGAGGTCACAAAAATGCCCGTCAACTGAGCCCACACGTGGTCGGTGCTCAGTGCAGCTGCCTCGGCTCCCTCCCCAGATAGCGATCGGTGTCCCTCAAAGGATCGTGGCCCATTCCGTCCGCCCAGGCCAGACCAGCTTCCAGGAGGCCTCCAAAGTGACCGTCACCTTGGGAGACAGAGGCTCTAACCTGAGAGGTAAAGAGTGAGGGGCTTGCTTGGTCTGGGGAGGGGCCCCGCCAGTCGCACGAGCAGGGAGGAGGTTCCCCGTGGCCCTGCTTAAACTCACGCCAAAGGCAGAGAGAGCATTTAACCCCTGCTGGCCCTTTCCTTCCAGCTTTTTCGAAACCCGAGTGTTCTTTCTAAAAGAGCCCGGCACCCAGAAGCTGTCTGTGTCTGAGCTGGAAGTGCCACTTCAGCCCCAGGGCAGCCGAGTAAAGAAAGCCCCAGCTGACTGCTGGTAATCCCAAGAAAGTAATGATTTAGCAGGCCTCGTGGCCGATTTTGATTTTTGTAATTACCTTTTCCAAGTCATGCGTAGAACATCCGACCCTGGCCCTGCCCGTGACAGCCCTGGACAGCAACTGCCAGAAATAAATACATCGATGTGGGCTGGTTTGGTTTTTTTTGTTTTTGTTTTTTTTTAAACCATGTACCCAGTGGAATTAAATACCACTGTTCTTGTTCTGATTGATGAGGTAGCTTTTCTGCATCATATAACCTCTTTTTTCCTACTTCAGGGCACGGGGCCAATACTGCACAATTGCCGAGATGATACTCAGTGTATTAGTGGGAAACTGTTGCCCTCCTGAAGTCCAGAAATAAATTGCCCATTTTCCCCCTGCCGACAGGAACAGACGATGTGCATTAGTGGGCCCGACCCATCTGCTGTGCTGCGGGACGCAGGCTCTGTAGCCCAAATGCTGAAATTCTGATCTGAAATTGCCCACGATTCGGAATGACCCTCCTCCCCCATAGAATTCTCCCCAGCTCTTATAAACTGTGGTGCTGTCACGAAGCTTTGGGCAGCCCTCGGGGGGCCCTGTGTGGAAGGAATGTGGGGCATTTCGCGGCCCGGCTAGCCTGCACCTGGCCTGCTCTTGCTCCCTCGTTTCAGGGCTCTAACAGACGGATGCAGAAGCCTGTGCAGGGGGGCCGGGGTGGGGCGCCTAGTAGGTCTGGCCCATGCCCTTCTCACCCCTTCCCCTCTCCAGGTGAGTGCTCTCCCTCCCAGATGGAAACCATTGAGACTCTGCACCCAGAATCCCTCATTAGCTGCCACCTCCAGTTCAAGCAAGATGTCTTCGATTTCCCAGCGCGTGACGTTTTCACGGCAGAACCAGGATTTGATGCCACTCTGGGTACGTTTGCAAGGGTTTGCATGGGACGACTGGCTTGCGTGGAGGGTTCCTGTTGGCGTGCTGGGCTTATGGCAGCCATCTGTCCGGAAGGGCCATGTCTGTCAGGAGCCCAGCCTGGTGGTCGATGCCACCACTCTGGCCTGTCATTCATTTCGGCCGCTGGGCGGGGTTGGCGGTCCAATGCTGGGCGATGGCTGTCCTCGGCACCCACCTACACGCAGCAGGCAGGACACAGTTCAGAGTTGGAAAGCCTGGGTTTAGGTCCCTTTCTGCTCTTCCTACCTCAGGGCCAGTGGGTGTTAAGGCTGCCTCCCTCTGTGAAATGGGAAGGATGATGCCTTAGAGCTGAGCGCTGCAAGCGAGAGCTGGGCAGAAGGGCCCTTCCTTGTTAACTAGCCAAGGGCCCCACGGTGTGTCCGAACAGAACTTCCACTGCCCGTGATGCCCGCGCCACGGGCTGGAGTGACTGCCTGGCCCCGGGCATGCCGGCCACGTGGTGTGGAGTGTCTGAGAAGGGGGGTGCCCACGTGGGGTGCTTCGAGGGTTCAGTAGGATAGTTCCTGCCATATGCTGAGCACAGTGCCCAGCATACGCCATCGAGTCCTCGACAGGAGCTGCCCAGTGTTATTATGATAATGATTGTCGATGAGCATTTGGACCATTCTTCAGTTCCTTCCAAGAACATGCAGCCCGGTCTTAATTAGGAGGAGTTAGCGAGGGCATGACGCCAGACCATAATAAGCCCAGCCTGCAGCTTGCCATGGCCTGGGGTCAGCACCCAGGCCGCTGCCTAAGATGCAGGAGGTATGTCCTCAGGGCACCTGTGTGGGGCCCAAGTGCAGGGACAGAACAGGCATTTGATGGTCCCGTGCCCTGTTTATTGGCAAATGCGGCCCCATGAGGGGGTGTGAAGTTATTCCCACTTGATCCAAGAAAACCAGGCCAGCAAGGAGGCTGACTCACCCAGGGGCACTTGGCTGGCAAGGGCACGGAGGGGACTCCAGCCCAGGCATCCGGGTTCCAGGTACTTTCCAGGGCATTGCTCAACAGTGTGCATTGAACTCATTTATCTACCCAGGGCCAGCCGTGGAGGGTCCAACAAGCACCAAGGTAGCCCCAATCCACACCTTCAGAGGACTTTCTGCTGTTAGCTGGGGCCACGGGCCATACTGGGAGTCCGCTCCAGCTCAGCCTGTAGCTCAGCATCGGGTCACGGTATCCGTTCATTATTTACTCACCCCCATCCTGAGAGCCAGGATGGCTAGGCCCTGAAATGCAGAGCTGGCCCAGACGTTCCTTCCCCAGGCAACGTCAATGCAGTGGGGATCTGGCGAGCAGAGGATTCTGAGGAGTGAGCGAGAGTGCTGGTCACAGAAAGGGTGTCCAAGCTGGATCAGGGGTGCTGAAGAGGGACATCCCTGGAGGTCCCTGGAGGAGGTGACGCCTCACCTGGGCTCTGAAGGATGCATAGGAGTTTTGCAGTTAGAAGAGCAAGGAGAAAGTGCAGCGTCCGGGCGTGGGTGGGAGAGGGGACAACTCAGAGCTTGCTTGTCTCCACAGGCCGGTACCTCTGCTCAGTCACGATGCACAGGCTGACGGACAAGCAGCTGAAACACCTCAGCATGAAGAAGACGGCGCTGCTGGTCACCGCCTCCATCCCCGGCAGCCACATCTCTGGGGAGCATGTTGGTGCCGAGGTGCCCTTCAGCCCAGGGCTTTACACCGACCAGGCTGAAATCCTTTTGAGCAACCACTTCACCAGCTCTGAGGTCAAGGTCTTTGGTACCGTGGAGATTCTCGAGAACCTGGAGGTGAGTGGCGTCCATGCATGAGCCGGGGGCCTTGGAAAGGACCGGAAGGCAGGGAAGACGAGGTGAAAGGTGGAAGTCGTGGACCACCTCTCTTTAAAAGTGAAAAAAAGATTTTTTAAACGTAAATACCCTTAACCCTTTCTTTTCCCCCATACCATTATCTGTGAGCTTGTATCATTGAATTAGTTACTGGGAATGCTGCCGGACTTCCCCAACCAGGAGCTCGGTATGCGAGGGCAGTACTCAGCACAGAGCGTACCTAGCACATAGTATGTGCTCAGTGAACACTTAGTATGTTCAGTGAATGAAGTCAGTGCAGGAACGTACACTGACATGGGGGAGGAAGAAACGCTGTAATCCCTAACTTATCACCGACGCCCGCACAACTGGGGACGAGTCCCTAGCCCTGGGCCTCAGTTTCCCCATCTGCTGAATGCTGGGTGAACGATGTCCTAGGTCCCGCAGCCCAGCAGGCCGGTAAGAGATCTGGGGTGATGTGGCAAAGGGGTTTTTGGCTCCTCCGTTTGCCGTATCCCTGGTCTCACTGCAGCAAACGTGAACGTGGATGAACGTTCTTGGAGAGAGACGGCGATGAATTCATTGCTGCTGATGGAGGGTCCGCCAGCCCAGGGGTTGAGCTGTTGGCGATCAGCCATTAACAGAGCTCCAGGCTGCTGCCTTGGAAAGTTGGCGTTTGGTGGTAGTTCGTGTTGGTTTAGCATTTTTTTAAAGAGCACTTGATTAGAATTCAATGATATTGATTTGTCCTTTCCTTAAAAACACTCCCAAGTGTAGACAGTATGCTCCTTCCCTGACTTTGCAGATTTCATGCTGTCACTTAGAAGTACCCAGGCGTCATCGCCTACCTAGGAAGGTGGACCAGGGAAGGGTCCCCACCCCTACCGTCTGGGCCCCAGAGGGAAGCACAGCATGTCAGGCGGAAGTGGGGGTGGGGGTGCCGCTCTCCAGCCGCATTGTCTCTCCCAGGTGAAATCAGGGTCCCCAGCTGTGCTGGCCTTTGAGAAGGAAAAGTCTTTGGGGCTCCCCAGCTTCATCACATACACAGTCGGCATCTCGGATCCCACAGCTGGCAGTCAGGGGCCTCTGTCCACCGCCCTGACCTTCTCCAGCCCCATGACTAACCAAGCCCTCACCATTCCGGTCACCGTGGCCTTTGTGATGGATCGCCGAGGGCCTGGTCCTCGTGAGTCATGGGGTGGGACACCGCTGGGATGGACCTGGGCGAGGAGGGCCGGTCCGGGTGGTCTTGGCTGTGGGTGGAAATCTGGGCAGGAGAGCAGGAGGGGGGCGGGTCAAGACCTGGAGGACTCAGAAATGCAGATTGTCCCACAAAGTGAATTTGGCCCATTCGGGTAGCTAGAGGGATCCTGTTGAAATGTGACTGGATTGTACCCCCTCCTCTGCTCAACACTGCTTTGGTGCCCACCTCCCCTGGGGGGTGAAGCCCAAGCCTCTCCAGTGTCTTGAAAGGCTGGCCCCCCATAATCTGCCTCCCCAAACCATTGATGACTTGTCTCCCCGCTTGGGCACCTTGCTACAGCCACGCTGGCCTTCTTCCTACTTTGGGAACACGTGCAACTCCCAGCTAAGCCCTTGGCATACACTGTTCCCTCTGCCTGGGACGCCTCTCCCCCCGATAGCCCCTTGGCCACATCCCCACCTCAGTCAAACCCACCTTTCCTCACACATTCCCTGCTCAGGTATTAGGAAATTCTGAAACTTACTCCCATGTACATCCTTCTCCTTCCATAGCCCTGTTCCCCACTGTCAGCCTAGGGAATAATTAGTACAACTAATTATAATTTCTGCTGGTCTTCCCCAACTGGGAGCTGAGTACTGCATGTGGGGACAGCACTTAGAACAGGGCCTACCAAGCATATACAGTAGGTGCTCAGTAACGGATGCCTCATTTATCCCGCAGTCGTGGACGAGCACCTGTTGCACAGCAGCGCATGTGCTGGGCAGATGCCTGAGAAGCCCCCACCTCAAACAGGGCATGGAATATTACAGACACAGCGAGAAAGGAATGATCCTAAACATGGGGCTCAAGAAGTGGGGGGCACACGGAGCGGGTGATTTTACACCTGCTGGCCTGAGGGTGTGGTTCAAAGGGACTGCTTCCTTCAGGTCTGGAAGGATGAGTAGCCAGGGGGAGGGCCGAGCCGTCAGAAGGGCCCTGGGGTGAGGTGCAAGGTGAGGGGCCAGGCCACGAGGAGCCTCGAACCCCTGGCCAGGGGCTTGGGCTTTTTCTTGAGAGCAGGGAAGTGGCCTGGTCAGGTCTGGAGAGGAACAGCCTGAGGGGCTAAGGCCGATGTCAGGGGCACTTGAAGAGGCCACCTCCTTCCTCCCGTCAAGCAGGGATGTGTCCTGACTCAGGACAGTCCATTTAGGGGAGGAGGAGGGGCCCAGGATGAGGCAGAGGGAGATGCAAGAGGAAGCCACAGTCTGGGCCACCCCGAGCCAGGGCTCCAAAGGAGGAGTGGCTTTGGGGTAGCTGATGCCGGGCTCCCGTGGTGCATGGGCCTCAGTTCTGAGGGCGGCAACATCCCTGTCCAGAGCCTTTGCCCAACCCTGACCTCCGTTTTCATGACGGCAGCTCCTGGCTTGACATCTTCCACACTGCCTTGCCTTTCCGGGCACGTGGCTGACTCCTGGGCCACCCTTACCCTCCAAACTCCCCCAGACAGCTCTGCTCTTCCCCGGAATGGGTATGGAACCTGAACCCTCCTCCCAGCAGGGCCTCAGGTGGACGCAGGTCAGTTCAAGTGGCCCAAGATAGAATAGGACGGAGCGCTGGAGTGATAGCCCCACAGGGCCGGCTGCTGCCCCAGGCCTCAGGCAGGCCGCCTCGCCCTCCGGCCACGCACAGAGACACAAGGGGACTCCACATGGCCGTTTGGTAACTTGTCTTTCCATTGACTACAGATGGAGCCAGCCTTTTCCAGCACTTCCTGGATTCCTACCAGGTCATGTTCTTCACACTTTTTGCCCTGCTGGCTGGGACTGCTGTCATGATCATAGGTGAGGTGGGCTGCATTGTGTCCCCTGGGCTGCCCCCCACCCCTCACCCCAACTCTAACCAGCCATGTTGTCTTGCAGCCTACCACACGGTCTGCACACCCCGGGAGCTCACTGCACCCCCAGGCCTCTCCCCCGGAGCCAGCCCTCGCCACAGCCCCCACTGTGAGTCACCACCCTGCGGATGCAGCCAGGCAGAGCCGGGGCTACGAGGGAGGGTTGTGGGGATCAAGGCCCTGAACCCCAGGTCTCAGAAGCTCTGGCCCCACACAAAAGTGGCAGCTGGGGTGTGAGGCCCAGAAGGCAGATCTGGGAGCTGGTCCTGGGCAAGGAGAGCTTTCCCCCGGCAGAACCGTGGAGGGTGGAAGGCTGGTAGCGGGGGCCGTCTCTGCAGGGGTGCATGTTGGGACTGGTTCTTACCTGCTGGGGCTGCTGCAGAGGGCTCTAAGCTGGGTTGAACTGACTGACTCAGAGGTGAGGATTCTGGACAGTCCTGCTGATGGATCTCCCAGATGATCACAGGAGCCATTCCTCTTCAAGTCCAGTTGTCTCTGGTGACTCTGAGGCCCTGGTGATCCTACACAACTCCAGGGGACACTTCTCTCTGTGAGCGGTGTCCCTTGAACCTTGTGTAGTGCCCAACCTTCACAGCTGCACGTGGTGGCCTTTATATCTTTTCCGTTTGAGGGTTCTCTCCCCTATAGGAGGAATCCTTGAATGGTGTCTGCTGACCCAAAAGGGGCATGGCCAGGCTTCCAAGAGTCTGAAATTTTTTGGAAAAGGATGCAGTTATGTATATAGATACATTTTCCTGGGTAACCAGATCCCACGTGCATCCTGGACCCCTGGAATCATAGTCTTCCACAAATGTCATTCAGCCATCCTTACGACGGGCACTCACCTTTTCTAATCCCATCTTCCAACCCCTCCCTCTGTGTGTCGGAGCCATAGTGGAGTAGTTGTGTTACCTCCTGAACGCTCCAGGCCCTGGAGTCTTTGTTCATGCGGCTTTCTCTGCCCAAGAGGCTGTTCCTGCCCAGATGGACAGGCCCCGCTCCCTGCGTGCCCCACGGACCCACAGACGCGCGCCCATGTGGTTTTAAGACCCACTGCTTGTTCTCACTCCACAGCTGCGGGAGGTCAGGGCTCATGCTCCAAGCCTCTCGGCACGTCCAGCTGTCACCCCTTCCCTGGGTGACCTCACATCACTGGCCCAGGGCTGCCTGGGGGCACGGTCAGGGGGATGGCCAAGCTGGGCAGCAGATGCGTCCTTAGCGGCTATTCCGGTGCAGGCACGGAGGGCTCCCTGCGGAGCGCCGAGCTCTCCCGTATGCTCTGTTGGTCACCTCATCTCTTTCCTCCCTAGATTTTGCTGCCTCATCGCCGACGCCTTTCAACGCACTGCCTCCCATCCGCAGAGCCAGCCCTCCATCGGGGCTGTGGAGCCCCGCGTACCCCTCCCACTAGTCCGCGGGCCGGGCCGGGACGCCCCTGCGCCCCCACGGTGGGCCCGGCCTGGAGCACCCCTGGGCCCCGAGCCCTCAGGCCCGTGTCGCTGCCTGCTGTGTTCTTGTAGACCTGTAGTTTAGGCTGTGCCCACTAGCTCACCCTTCCGTGTAGGGCTTTCTGTTGGCTCTTGTTTTCTGTTCTGTTCTTACTTCAGAATCTTACAAAGGCTAAGACTCTCGCTCATTCCTCTGTGCGCGGTTGTCTAGGGTTTCTGGACAACGTGCACTTAACGCTTTTCCTTCCCTGCAGTCTCTGGAATGACTCCCTTCTCGAGACTTTGAGCAGGCGAAGCTCCCTTCACTAGTGGTCTGTAAGGGATGTTCCTGAAGTGGCCTCAGGGAAAGGACTTTTTGATTTTTTCTTAACATTTGTGGGTTTTTTTTTTCCCCTCCTTGGAAACTTCACTTTTCCCCTACTCCGGCCCCTGCCAGGAAATGAGGGAGCGAGCAGACACGAGTGTCCGAAGCTGGCCCCGTGACTGCACGGAGGCCTCAGGTAGGCGCCAACGGGGCCCAACCCCACGCTGGCTCAGCCTCACCGGGAGACGCCGACGGGCCACAGGAGCCACGAGCCGGGCTGCTCTTTGCCTCCGTGGGGGCCACTGTGAATATAGACGGCGTCCTCTGTGGTTGCTTCCTGCGCGTGGAAGCGTCTCCTGGGCTCGGCCGCAGCTCCATCGAGGTGCTCTTTGGGGTCCGGCTCCTCCTCCCTATCCCGGCTTCTCTACCCACACAGGGACTTCGGAATCGTAGTTAGGAAAACATCCCTGAGCCAGAGACCGGGACCTTTTCTTCTGGTTTGTTTGTTTGTTTGTTTGTTTTGAGAAGCCACTGTGTTCCGCCCGAGCACCAGACCAAAACCCAGTGCTCTCCCTTCCTCCTTTTGTACCACGGTCGTGCACCTCAGCAGCCCTGAGCCTCTGGCCTGCCCCATGTGGGCACCAGTCTCCCCGCGGCAGCCCCCCAGCAGGCCACGGAGCCAGACCCGGCCAGTGAGGAGGGTGGGCCTGCCCTCCAGGAAGGGGCCGGGAAGGAGAAGACGTCTAGAAGATGCCCCCTCGTTCATTCAGCACCCGAGGCCTCCAGATCGCGGCCTCTCCGCCCTGGGCCGAGAGCTGTGCCGCTCTCAGGAAGAACTGGAGGCACACCCCGAGCCCGGCCCACGGGGTCGCTGTGTGGGGGGACCTCTTGGACTCTGAGCCGCAAGCGTGAACCTACCACAGGCCTTTTGGGCCGGGCCGTGCGATTTATTTTTCTAAAGCTGGAGACAGGAAGAATTGTGCCTTGCCTATCACTTGAGCTCAAACTGACGACTTGGATGTAAATAGGTGCGTTTCTACTTGGTTTATTTAATA
Source organism: Prionailurus viverrinus (assembly GCF_022837055.1). NCBI lineage: Eukaryota > Metazoa > Chordata > Mammalia > Carnivora > Felidae > Prionailurus > Prionailurus viverrinus. Next base: position 55,655,308 of record NC_062562.1, read on the forward strand.
AAGCTCTAATTTCTTAAGAGGGGCGTGATCACTGCCAGATCTGCGTGCGTCCTGCCTGGACGTGACCCAGGCTCCGGTGACTTGGCTTCCTTCCGGTTACAGAGATTTGGGGAGCGGGTCTGTTCCGCTGCCCTTCTGTGCCACACCCCCCTCCCACGGGGCCCCCACGGGTGCCGGGGGATGCCGCAGCCCCACCCACACATCACCAGGTATCACCACGTGTCCCACCCCTATCTCTTCCTCTCTCTCTCTCTCTCTCTCTCTCTCTCTCTCTCTCGGGTGCCTCTCACTCTGCAGCTGTCCTTTCCTTGTGTCACTCTGGCCTCTGCACCCACTCTCCGCACCGGCTGACCTCCCTGGTGTCACTGATCCTCTCGCTGACTCTGCAGCCTGGACCTCGCCCCGCTGCTCGCTGGCAGCCGCTCCTGCCTCCCCAGCCCCTCACCCTCCGCCTTCCCCATTCCTGCTCCCCTCGGGGTGGTCCTCTGCCCACCCTCCACAGCCCCCTCGTGCCCTGACTTCTGCCGTCGCCGAGCTCTCATGCAGGCTCACCCCAAGTGCCTGAGTCAGGTTCTCCTGTCCCACGTCGCAGGCAGATGCCTAGAGAGACCAGGTGGCCGCCCAAGGCGGCAGGCTATTGGAAGGTGCCTCTGGCAGAGACCCCCTGTAGCCCACATCATCCACCTTCTTCCTGACTCAGAGCTGGGCAGACAGCGGCCAGAATCCATACGAGGTGTCCCAGCCGTTTTGGCTGCTGGAAGCCAACATGTGACTACGTTTTGGGGACAGAATGTGAGCAGTGGTGTCCCGGGCAGCTCAGGAACTGGACTGACGGGAGGCGGTGCCCTCCGCACCACGTTGTCCCAACCCTGGCTGAGCTGGCTGGGAGGAGGCCACCAGGATGGCTCGGCCCTTGTCCTTGGAGCCTGTGCCCCGCCCAGGATGGCCTCCCTTGACAGGAAGGAAGGACACTCCCAGTGGCTTCCAGTGAGTCTTCTGCCACAGCCGAACCGAATCCCAGCCAATTCAATGGCAACGCCCCAACACGAGCCTGGCAGCCCAGCTCTGTGCCCCCTCTTGTAGCCACACCCCCACATCTGGCCACCACCAGAGCTCTCCCCCCTGCCCCCTCCCCCTGCTGTGGACACACTTGCTCCTGTACGACTTGTGTCCCCCCCTCAGACCTTCCTCTCCCATACCCTTCACGTGGCCAGTCTCCAAGTTCCCATGAATCTGCCCTCCCCACGACCCTCTTCTTGGCCCAGGGAGCCTCCCCTGGGGTGAGGTGCCAGCCTCCGTGTCCCCTGCACCAACCCGCTGCTCACAGATCTGACCGCTCACACCCTCCTGCTTAAACTCTGTTGCAGTCAGCTTGCCCTTGGGGTGGGTGCGGTCCCTTTGTTCACACCAGCTCCCCACCCCCCCAACCTCTTCACCTCTAGTAGAAGCAGCCAACCAGGCCACCCCCGCCCCCGGGTCCTGGGGCTTTGACACCAGCCAGGGTTGGGGCGGTCCTGCACCCACCCTCTCCCACCTGTGTGCTCCTGCTCTGCTCTCTCCCCCACTCTGGGCTTCAGTTTTCTGCTCTGCAAAGTGGGCACGGTGGTGCCATCAGTTACTGTAAACGTAAACCAGAAGCCATGTGTGGGGCCTTCTCTTTGGGCAGCGGGTTGGTGACTAGGGGTGCCTTCCTCTCCCGGAGGGAATGGCAGATCTGACTGTCAGAGGGGACGGCAGGGGAGGGAGAAGCCGAGGGGGAGGGCCCAGCTCCCCGAGGAACGAGGAATGTTCTGTGTGGCAGATCCGGTCCTGAGGGCCCTGGGCAGTGGGGGTGACTGGGCGCAGAAGCGCTTGGGGGACAAGTGACAACTCCAGGGCACTGAAGCCCTTGTGGCCCGCCCACACTGAGAAGTTAATGCCGAAGCTAAAAGGCTAAAAGCGCCGTCACCGCCCTGGGCCTGGTTTCCCTGACTGGAAAATGGGGAGGACGCTTTCCTCATGAGGATCCTGGGAGGACAAAATGAGCTGATAGGAGGTGCTAATCCACATATGCTGCTGTCACTGTTGTTGGGGAAAGCTGGCAGGGGCCCATGAGGAGCCCAGATGGTGGGAGAACATTTGTTTACAGAATGGTGAGATGCAGAGGCAGCAGGTGAGCAGCAGGGAGGGTGCTCCCCAGCCCCCTGGACCTCTGTTGTCATTCCCTGTGCTGTGTCGCCATTGTCTGACCCTGTTATCCCTCCCCAGCTGGGACCTCTTGGAGGCCCGTTCTTCTGTGTCCTCAGGACCTGGCACTTAAGAAGATCTAGAAAGCATTCAATCCATGTCCTACGTTCAGCACAGGGCCTGCCTGGCATGCAGCGCTCAATAATGACAGTATTGCCCCCAGGTAGGTCCCCCTCAGTGATGTAAGATGGCTGCCAAGATCCAGGCATCACAGCATGTCCAGACATGGCAGCATCCAGAAGAAGAAGAGAAGCAGAAGGATAATCTCTTCCTGTCTCCTTCTAAGGACTAAAGATTTCTTTCCTGGAGGGATCCTCAGCGGATGGTTCCCGTCATGTCTATAGCCAGAGTTGGCTCTTCTGGCCATTCCTGCCCCATGGCTAGTGAGGGCAACAGGATGATCACGTCCATGTATGGCAATCCTTCACAGTTGCGTGGAGGTCAGTGTATCAACACGCTCAACTTCTTTCAGATCAAAATAGAAAGGTCTCAGCATCTGCTGGTTTTCTCTGTGATGATGGCATTTTCTTCCCTTTACCCACCTCAGATACTCTAGAGAGAGAGCCAGATACAGGTGAGAGGCCCGGGCTTTCTTCTCCCCAGAGGCGACCACCATTTTAAAGCACATACAAAGGACCGTGAATGCACAGGCTGCCAGAAGCAGGCCCACCTTGCCAGAAGGGAGTGCTTTGACAAAACCAGGGGACGCACAGCACATTCAGCTTTCCGCTCCCAAGCGAACCGCCCAAAGAGTGCCAAAAAATGCTTTTAGCACCATTTAGCGCTAAAAATATAGTATTGCGTATAGGTTTTTTTTTTTTTTCCTCCAGAATTCCTAAGTTTGGGCAAAAATTAACTCTCTGTGTCTGCATCTTCCTGTTCTCTGCGCAGTCTGGAAATGTTACATTTCAAGGTCTGATGGACTGGCTAGAAGAAAGCCTAGGACCCGGGACATCCAGGATGGGCGGCAAAGGTCTAGGTGAGTGGGGAATGAATGAAGCTTAGAGATCAGGTGACCAGGAGTGTAGGCCTACCTTCTGGGGCTGAAGAGAAATCATTTTATCTTTCTGGGCCACAGCAGTCCCCTGTTCTACGAAGTGGCCATGCTGGCATCTGTCCTGCCCATCACCCCAAATGGCTGCCAGCAGGAAGCAGGTGCATTATTATTCCAGGCTCCTCCCTCTCTGCATACACACCCTTTGGCATGTAACTGCAGAACCTCCCACGAGAGGCTAAGTATATTCCCTCCCCGTGGAAGTTGGCCATGGTCCTGTGACTTGCTTTGGCTGGAAGGATGTGGTGGGAGGGACATCAGTTCAGAGCCTGGGACCTGAAGTTTCCACGCACCCTTCTTGTGCTTCTGCCATTGACGTAATAATAAGGAAGCCCAGGTAGCTGCTGGTGCAAGGAGGGAAAAAGACACCTAAAGGGGGACCTGATATGGATCTGCTCATCTTGGAACAACTGACCTGAAGATCCATGACTTGGAATAAATGACAGGTGTGAAAACCCACTGACTTTGGGGACGGTTTGTTAGGCAGCATTACTGTAGCAGTAGGTGGCGGATACAAAGCACGATATGATTCCCTTCTGGCTGAACCATCGAAGGCAAGTTTCCTGCCACTTGTCACAGAGTCTGAATGACATGGCTGAACCCTGAGCTGGGCCCCCTCGGCCCTTCCTGTTGGCACAGGGTTTGCTGGGTGACTCTGGCAAATGACTGGAAGGGTACCAGACCAGGCACCAGAGCCAAGGAAAGATAGCTTGGCAGGTAGCCACCACTTCCTATAGCCAGCCATGGCTCCCTGTGGCCAGCGTGAGCGACGGAAGAGGCCTAGGGCTGCACAGGCGAGCAAAGCTGCTGACATTTACTGCACCCCTCCCCCCCCCCAACCAGGCACATGCCAAGCCCTTTCTAATCTCTAGTTCGCTTCATCCTCACCTCAGCTATTGACAGGTGGGGAAACCGAGGCACACAAGGTTAAGCCTTCTGGCGTCCCATGACTGGCAGGTGGCAGAACCAGAATCCGAATCCACTCAGACTGGTGGCAGGGTTCGCTGTCCCACACCAGTTCCTGCCCCTGCCCACCTGGAGCGGGCAGTGGGGGATCCATCCCAGAGGGGCAGACTGTTGTGCGCAAGGAGCCAGGGCCGGCACCCACACCCCTCCGAGCAGCTCTGCTTCAGGCTGTCTCATGGGTCATTTGATTTTTCACAAGGAAAAAAATTGAATATGGTGGTGGTGTTTAAAAACACAGAAGAGCAAAAAACTAATATGACTTGAATTTCATTTACCTTCTGCCTTCTCCCCCTTCCCTCCCCTCTCAGAGAGGGGCATGTCCTTCCAAAGCAACATTTATTGTTAATAATAAGCATCGGTAAAAAATATATATACATATTGCTGTTTTGTGTGTATTTTTATACATTTGCATGACCTTGGTCATACTTTGTCTCATTCAACTCTTGTTTTTTTCCCTCCTTGTATTATTCTATCATATAGCTTCATTTCAATTGAATTCTTCCTTCCCCTGTTGTTGGACAGAAGCTTATTTCCGAGTTTTGCTATACTGAACAGTGCTGCAGTGAATGTTCCTGTACAAGGCTCCGTGGGCCCAGGGGCTGGAGTTTCCCAAGGCAAAGGGTGTGCCCATTATGAGTTTGCCTCGATGCTACTAAATTGATTTCCAAAGCATTGCACGATTCTCACACCTGCCAGCTGGATATGAGAGATTCGATTTCCCCTATCCTTGCCAGCACATCACATTGTCATATCTATGTATATTTAGTTTTACTGGTTTGATGGGTGACTTTGAATTTGATAAGTTGAATTCAAATTCTCGGATGGCTACGGAAGGTGAACTTTTTTTGTTTATCGGCCATTTATATTTTTCTCTGTCCTCCACCCAAATGTTGACTTTTTTAAAGCTTATTTGTCACTCCAAAAGAGAGATACTATAAGAAACCTATTCATATGCCCAATTTTGTCATCAATGTATCAGTTAGCTATTGCTGTGTAACAAACTCCCCCCCCCCCATTCTCAATGATTTATATCAGCTAACATTAATTATTTCTCATGAATCCAGGGTCAGCTAATCCAGGCTGGGCTCAGCTAGGAGTGACTGTGTCTCTCACCCTCCTTTCAGGACCCACAGGCCAGGTGAGACATGTCCCTCTCAGCGTGACAACCTTGATGTAAGAGAGCAGGTGGAATCACCATACAGCTACTTGAGGGCTAGGCTGGGACTGGCATGCTATCATCTGTGCTTCAGTCTATTGGACCAAACAAGTCACATGTCTGATTCTAGAATCAGGGCTTGGGGAATAGACTCTCCCTTTGATGGGAGGACCTACAAAGCCACAAGGGATAGGGTGTGAATGGAGGGGTGAAGAATCAAGATCATCAATGCAAATTTGTCATGGTTGTCTTTTTTTTGACTCATCAGCAATAGCCCTCTATTCAAGGTACACATTGATAGTTTATATTTTGATATTTTGTCAGAGATCTTCTGCATCTGAAATAAAATTTTGAAACCCGTGTGATTCCTTCATCATACAGATGGGAAAACTGAGGCTGAGACACGGGAAGGGACTCGCCCAGGGTCATACCTGAGTAACACACCATGTTCTAGCCCCTTCCCCTGACATTTAAGGCCCCCACCTGACCATGCTGGCCACCGCAACTAAGACAGTTCATGCGGATGTTTCGATAGATCGTTGTGAGCGTTTTAGCCTATGATGAATTCTCGAGGAGCTGGTTTAGAGCCACAATTTTTACATCCAATAAAGTGAGCAATTCCAAGAGTGAGAAAAAGGAGGAAAACAAAACCCAAGACCACGGGTTTGCCGATCATCTATTATTTTGTTAAGTTTTATGTTGTATGTAATTAGCAGATAAAATTCTGTGGAGGGTTTCATTAGCAGCCTCATCAGGTGACCACTTTCATGTGGGGAGTATTTACTGAAAGCAAATAAAGACCATTTATAAGCACCAGGAAAATGGAATCCTAAAGACCTATTGCTTCACTGCATTAAGGCACAATCACCCCAGGGCAGCAGGGCTCCGTCCCTCCTCCCCCAGAGAGAAGCTGGAGAGCCTGGTGGACAGGGCCCAGACGCTCCTGCTTTTGCCTTCTCACCAGACAGATGACCTTGACCTTGGGTAAGTCACATTGTCTCTCTGAGCCTCGGTTTCTCTGTCTGTAAAATTGGGATTATCATATGACCTCATCCAGCGGTTTGCTTTGTGGGCTTAACGAGCTCCTGCATAGAAACCCCCAGCACGGTGGGAGCAAATAGTTCGTGCTCAAAAACGTGAACTTTTCTTCCTTCCTCTCTCCCTGGGTGGTCCGGGACAGCCACCCTCACTCTCTCAGGGGCCACAACACATACCCTCTGGGAGTCTTTACAGCTGTCCCCTCTGCCACCTGCCAGCTGAGCAAATCGGTGATCAATCCGGGCTTACAAACATGAGTGTGACAGGCCAGGTAGATGATACCCCTGAGGAGCTGGCGGGGGCGGGGGGCAGTGACCTGGAGTGCCCGGCCTCACCCACTTGCTCCAGCTGCCACGTGAGAATAAAGGCCCATGGAGCTATTTTTTGTGGTTTTCTAGAGATTTCCCCAAATCCAATTTTGTGTGTGTGTGTGGGGAGATTGGGGGGTAAAACCTTCCACTTTATAAATAGTGGTAACAAAATTCAAGTTTAAAAAATAGAAAACACAGGGGTGCCTGGGTGGCTCAGTTGGTTAAGCGTCTGACTCTTGATTTTAGCTCACGTCATGTCACGGTTCATGGGTTCGAGCCCCGTGTCAGGTTCTCAGCTGACTGCTGGGAACCTACTTAGGATTCACTCTCCCTCTATCTCTGCCCCTCCCCTGCTCGTTCTCTCTCTCTCTCTCTCTCTCCTCAAAAAAAAATTTTTTTAAATAAGAAAAACAACTTGTGTGGGCCAAAGAAACCTGCCCTCAGACTACCGTTTTTCGATCTTCTCTGAATTTCATCAATGGCAACGTTCTGTGTGTGTATCTCCACATCCCCTTCCGATCACCCTGGCAGGCATTGCTAATTGCTCCTAGCATTCCTTCCCACTCCGCTCCAGCAGGACTTCATCCAGTGTTCTGGGAAGCCATAGCCAGTCATCTGGTGTTGACAGAGGAGCCCTTCGTTTTAGAGGTGGAGAAGGACTGGTTTTAGCTCACCCGTAGCCAAAGATGTGAACGTGTTAGCTTTTTTCTGGCCACTGGCCCGGGATGGACACAGATAGAAGAAGAGACAGAAGAGTGGCTAAAAGCTGCTGTGTATGCTTGGAGGTTTTTTACCCTCGTTCAAAATTATAGGTTTGGAGCTGAAGCATCTTAAAATGCAGAAGGCACAGGCAATGGCTGCAGCCCCAGCTGCCCGCCCCTACTCCCCACAGGCCCCAGAGGCAGTGGGCAAAGGGACTGCAGGGGGGGGGGGGGGCAGGGTGTGCAAATGTATGTAAATGTAATCATTTTGCTGTTTTCAGGAACCACTGAAATGACATTTCCTATTCTTGGAGGGGGGGGGTGGTGCGCGGGGAGAGGGCAGATGGGAGCTCATGATCTAAATCAAAGGACAATTATCAAGGGCTGTTTCTTAGACACCCAGGTTGGAGGCAGATTCATGTTGGTTGCCAAGTCACTAATTTTGTTCCCTAAGCCAGGAAGGTTGAGTTGCTGTTATCACCTCCAAGGGACGTTGGCACCCTTTATCAATGCCCTGCTTGCCCATGTATTTATTCTCTAAACATTTATTAGCTCAGGTTATGTGTTGGCAGCTTCCCAAGGAGCCAGCGGGGATGAGGGGGAGAGGAACAGAGTGTGAGTCAGATGGGGCTTCTTTAGGGAGGGACAGGGAGGGAGACAGATATGCACCTTCCATGGTATGGAAAGTGCTGGAACCTCAGGGAAGGGACTGTTCCAGGTTGGTAGGTCAGAGGAGGGTCCCAGGAAGAGGTAAGTCAGAACCTGTGCTGGGACAATGGACATCTCAGCATAGGAGCCAGTTTGAGCCCAAGGTCAGAAACTCAGGTAGGGACAGCATTGAGCAGTAGGGAGGAACACGTAGTGGCCTGGGTTTGAATCCTCACCTGTTTGGAATGCAGCTGTGGCATGTTGTGCTGGGTATAAAAAGCTCCCAGCCCCCAGACTCGGGATGATGGTGCTGGTTTGGGATGATTGAGATCACTATGTTCAAACTGCAGGCTCCCTGTCTCTTCCAGTCTTGTAACATCCGCTCCTGGGTACGTGTGGCCTGGGTGAAGATGTTCTGAATTCAGGGCAGCCCAAGAGAAGTCAGCAAAAATGATTCTTTCCAATTTCCCCAGACTCTTTTTGAGGTTTCCTGCATTTTATCCATTTTGAGTTACAAAATGGATAAAACCCATCCAATAAAAATTTTGCCTAATTTCAGATCCTGAGGAAGGTATTTAATTTGATTAAAATCTATTTTCTCAAGTCATATCATAAAGTATTCTAACTATGGTAGATCCTCATCACATTTCATCCTGTGAAATGTTTCGTACGTTCTATTTCCTATTAGTGAAAGTATATCTTTAAACATGAGAAGTCATAGATGCTAACTTAGAAAGGTTGAGGGGATGGGGTTCTGTGAAAATTCTGTGAGAGTCAACAAAAAATTGTAAAACCTCTCCCACAGGCAATGGGGAGCCATGGATGGTGCTTGAGCAGGAGCCTGATATGTTGGGGCTAATAAGGGTATCCTGGGGTGAATGTGAGGGTTGAATCGCTTCGGTGGTAGCTGGCGGGGATGACTGGTGAATCAAGGGAGTGGATGGGCTGTATCTGGGGAAAACACTGCCTCGCCTGTGCCCCTTTCTCTTCCCCAGGCTTCCACTTCTGGTCCTTTCTGGCTAGTCCCCTCCTCTGTCCAGGCCTCAGTGTCCCCCTCAGTTCTGATCAGGTGCTCCCAGCTCTGCAGTGCTGAGGGTCCAGTGAAGGAGTAGCCCCAGTGCCCGGGCCCCAGGCTGCCTTCTGAGCCTGGTCCTCAGGCAGCACATTTGCTGTCCTCAAGGGGCTGCCCTGTCCTCCGCAGCAGAGAGGTTAGACAGCAGAGGGATAGCTGAGCTGGGCTGGACAGGCCAGCAGGCCAGCTCCCCGCCAAACCCCGGCCCCATTTACCCAATAATGACCACTGTAAGGGGCTGAAGCCCCTGGCTCTCCCTGCCTGATTCCGGACATCTGAGAGAGAGAGAGAGAGAGAGAGAGAGAGAGAGAGAGACTAGCTCTTAGATTGAGAGCATGGGCGCCACCTGGAGCCCCGCCCCAGACCTGCTGGATCAGAACCTGTGCTTCAACGAGACCCCCCACGGACTCGTATGCACTTTTCTAATTACCGAGTAATCTGAGCTACTTGAAGCAGAAACTATAGATAAGCAAGAAGAAAAGAAACATCCCCTCACAGCCCCTCTGCTGATTGCATTTCGATTTCCTGTTCTTCCTTCCAAGATTTTTTTTCTTTTATATAAATGCCTACAGAGAAATTATGTTTCTTGCAAAAGCATCAGCAAGCAGTAGAGATTTTGTAACCTATGTTCTTCATGCATGTAAATATATCACAGGCATCTTGCCACGTCGGTAAGTGTGGGTCTGTATCCATTAGTGATTCATTAATATAAACATCCTTTCAACAAATATTGAGCACCCACTGTGTGCCAGGCACTGCGCTAGATGGGGAAGTGCAACAGATCAGTTCCTACCTTTGTGGAGCTTACGGTCCAATCGGGGAAAAAGATAAACCAAGAATCACACCAATCCAGGGACCATGGCGCGTATGACAGGTTCCTGGGAGGCCCACATTATTGCGGGATGTGATCTGGGCAGGGAGGGCCCCCACAAGGAAGTGAGGACTGGGTTGGGATTTGAGGAGTGAGTGGTAGTGGCCCAAGCAAGGAAGGGAGGGAGGAGTGATCCGGGCAGGGGGAACAGCCTGAGCAAAGGCTCTAGCTGAAGGGGATGTGGCTATTGTGGCTGACAGAGAACAGGACGAAAACGGTACAAGAGAAACAGCTGATGCAGGCAGAGCCAGTGGCCTGGCATAGATGCAGCACAAGTCAGAAAACCAGTCCCTGGGGAGTGGGCAGCAGCTGGTCTCCGATGTTTTATTTATCATTATAAAAAAACATTTCTTAATGTTCATTTTTGAGGGAGTGAGTGGGGGAGGGGCAGAGAGTGAGGGAGACACAGAATCCGAAGCAGGCTCCAGGCTCCGAGCTGTCAGCACAGAGCCCGGTGTGGGGCTCGAACCCACAAACCGCGAGATCACGACCTGAGCAGAAGTCGGACACTTAACTGACTGAGCCACCCGGCTGCCCCTATACCGTTTTACTGTTATAAATGTTTTCACTGTTTTGCTGGTCCCTGAAATGTCCATCCTCATTCGTCTCTGTGCACCTGATTATTTCCCTAGGATAACTTTCTTTAAAAAAAAAAAATGTTTTAATGTTTGTCTTTCAGAGCGAGTGCATGCAAGCAGGAGAGGGGCAGAGAGAGGGAGGCAGAGGATCTAAAGCGGGCTCCACACTGACAGCAGAGAACCCGATGTGGGGCTCGAACTCAACAAACAGTGAGATCATAACCTGAGCCGAAGGCAGATGCTTAACCAACTGAGCCACCCAGGTGCCCCTCCCTAGGATACCTTTCTAAATTTTTTTTTTCAACGTTTATTTATTTTTGGGATAGAGAGAGACAGAGCATGAACGGGGGAGGGGCAGAGAGAGAGGGAGACACAGAATCGGAAACAGGCTCCAGGCTCTGAGCCATCAGCCCAGAGCCCGACGCGGGGCTCGAACTCACGGACCGCGAGATTGTGACCTGGCTGAAGTCGGACGCTTAACTGACTGCGCCACCCAGGCACCCCTAGGATACCTTTCTAAATATAGGCATGGGCTTTCCTCTGGGTGGGTGTTGAGAGTTGTTGAGCCAAAGTCCCAACCTGGATGTAATTTCGGAAGCCCCTCCATGAACCAGCTGCCCCAACTCAGTGGCTGTCCCTGTTCCAGTTCGACCGGGGGAGTCAGCTCCAGGTGGCCAGGGATAGCCCGAGATGGGAACAAAAGTCCTGCTGAGGACAGAAGGGACAGAAGCAACTGAGGTTCCCTGCTGATGGGAGGGGTAGTGCTCACAGTCCTGAACTTCTATTACCCTCTCAGCCCGGTCTGCACTGGGTGCTGGGGCCCTGGGAGGCCTCCAGCCCACTTCTGCCCTTCCAGAGCTCATGGTCTAGCACGGAGAGAGCCCAGGCTTGGACCAGGGCCTGAGTGGGAGAAGTCCTGAGGAAGCCCCGGAGGAGGCCCCAGCCTAGTGCTGGGAGGGAGGGGATGGTCAGGGAGGGCTGCCTGGAAGAGGGGACGCTTGTCAGACATTTCGATGAAATAGTAAAATGTTTTCTGGTAAACAAGAGAAAGAAGGGTCCCCAAGAAGAGGGGCGGCGGTTGCTAAGTTGACCGGGACAAGACAGGGGATTGCGTGGGCGCTGGGTGGGCGATGGTGGGGGAAGAGAAGTGTCTGGCTGAGGTCGGGAGGGTGTTGAGGTTGTGCGGCGGGGGGCGGGGCTTCTGGGAGTCTGCTGTAAACACGTAAGAGAATGAAGCGAGGGGCTGGGCTGGGCCGCTGTTTTCCATGTGCAGGCTCTGGAATCAGAAGGCCCGGCTTTAGATTCTGACTCCACTTCTCCTGAGCTCTGTGACTGTGAGCACGCGGCTGAATCTCTCTGTGTCTCTGTTGCTTCCACTGGGAAATAGAAGCAGTAGTGGTGCCTCTGTCACCTGGGCTGATTTGAGGTTAAATGAGTCAACCAATGGAAGTCACCCCCCTACTCGGGTTTCTGGTGCTACAGTGTAGACAAAACGAAAGCTCCTTGCAAGGGGGGGGGGGGTAACTTGTACATACTGAACAACATCCAAGATGCAGGCACGTGCCCGGCCCCCTGCTGGGCAGACTCACTTCTCCCGTGGAGCTGACGCCGTGGGGGGAGAGACAGAAAAACACAGACACGTAAGATCACCTCAGAGATCACGCTGAACGCTCCAAGAGGCGTAAGACCAGATCGCGGAAGAGAGGACGATGGCAGTGACGGTGGGATAGTACTTCAGTCTGGTGGTCAGGGAGGATTTCTGCAGCAGTGATGTTTGAGTTGAGAAATCTGCAAAGATGGGGCAGGAAGAGTGTTCCGGACTGAAGGAACAGCACGTGCAAAGGCCCTGAGGTGGGGATGCTAGCAGGTGTGATCGTGGAATAGCACGGGGACAGTGTGGCTGGAACAGGGCTGCCAGATTTAGCAAATACAAACATAGAGCCCCCAGTTACATTTCTGAAATGAGAATTTCAGATAAAGGGCAAAAGAGCTTTTAGTATAAGTATGTCCCCAAATGTGGCGCAGGGCATCCTTATACTAAAAAATCATTTGGTCTCCTTGGGAGATTCCAATGTGGCTGGGCGCCCTGTATTTCCTCTGGCAATCCTAGGCTGGGGGGGAGGGGCAGGAGGGAGAGTTGGAGGAGAGAAGTCAGCAGCAGAGGCTTGGCAGGCCTGGGGAGGCGGCTGGGTTTTATTCTTAGGGTCATGGTTAACAGGGACCGTGGCCTCCAGCCCCCAGCCTGGTCCAGGTGCTAACTGGGTGGGCGTTCTTCACTTAATGGAGGACGCATCCGTCGGGGACCCCAGAACAAGGGATTCGAGTCACCCACGTTACCAAGAGCCCTCCAGAAGGTGATTCATCCCAAGTACCAGACAAGAGAGCTAGGGCCGCACGTGGTCTTTGGAGGCGAAAACATCCCTTGTCGAAGTGACAGGGAGGGTCAGAGGTAGTAGGGCACTGATGTTAAAATTAGAACAACCATGTTCTCTTAATTAGAAATGCAGGCGGTGCCACATGAATCTGTAATGGGCTTCCTCGCAGACTTCTGGAAGGAGGGGAGGCTGGATGGGGTCAGCCGTGTACATATTCATGAGGATCCAGGAGAGGGTCCCTGGGGGACGTAGGCCTGCCTGCTTGCAGGAGAGGCACAGCGGGGAGGCGTGGGTGCTAATCCCTGCTCTGCCACCGATGGGGTGAGCCTCCATGACCTCATGCCTGCCTTGCTCTCTCTGAGCCTCCGTTTCCCCATGTGTACGGGAGGGGCCCTGCACTGGGGGGAGATGGAGGGAGGAATCGAGTTCAGGATGAGATACTAACAGATGAGCACTGGAGGGAGGCAGTGACTCTGAGCGACCACCCAGCAGAATCAGGGACTGTCATGTGGGCTCTGCTGAGTTCGCAGACTCTCGGCTTGCTGGGCGAATGAATGAATGGGTGAATGAATGAATGCAAGTGGACTCCTTGACAAACCTCTTCCTTTGTGTGGGCAGGCCTATCTTAAGGCTTCTGCCAGGTCCTGTTTGGCCCATCCACACCACATCACGTCAAACGTATTAAAAGGCGCCCACATGCCTCATTAAATAGAATTTATATATAACTGTATCAGAGCTGAGTTGAAATGCCATTGACTAGTTGACTAATGTTACGTTCTCTGGACATTTAATTAAACATTCATTCATTTTGACGTGTTCGTCAGTGTGTTTCTTTCCTCCCTTCCCCACTCCCCTTCTCAAACATATTCATGGGCCCCTGAGAGGCTCCTGGCTGAAGACGCCTAGGGGAGAAGGCCTTGTCTCAGGGCCTCAGGCTTCCTGTCTGTAAAAGGGGAGAGATACGCATGCCTCCCGTGGTGGGTGTTGTTAAAGCTGTTCCCCCTCAGATTTATTGCAGCAATGGCAACTCTAAGTCCCTCCCAGGGCGACACTGTGCTAGGCAACTCACGTGTCCCTTCCTTCCTTCCTTCCTTCCTTCCTTCCTTCCTTCTCCCCTCCCCCCTCTCTCTTTGTTGTTTATTTTGAGAGAGAGAGAGAGCACATGAGAGCACAAGTCGGGGAAGGGCAGAGAGAGAGAATCCCAAGCAGGCTCCTCACTGTCAGCGCAGAGCCCGACGTGGGGCTCGATCCCATGAACCATGAGATCATGACCTGGGCCGAAGTCAAGAGTCAGATGCTCAACTGACTGAGCCACTTGAGCGCCCCTATTTCCTCATTTGATTGTATGGCCTCCACCAGCTCTCAGAAGTAGATATTCTTATGTCCATTTTACAGATGAAAGACGGAGACCTGGGGTGGGGTTAGGACCAGCCCTGCGGGGCCCTCATACACCTGAGACCAAGTCCCCAAGGTCGTTTGAGATGTGGACAAAAGCACACCAAACAGCACAGGGTCATAGGGAGAGAAAGGTCTCTCTTCTTCAGTCCCTCTGATTATATGAAGGGAAGGGCTCAGCTATGTGCTACTGGGCCTTTAACACCTCTCTAGCCCTTGTTAATCTAGAAAGAACAGCCGTCAACTCACAGTGTAGAATGACAACACTTTCTATCCAGATACTAACATTTTTTCCATCCTGTTTTATTATATAGATAAACTTCTAATTATGGCAAGTGCTACAAAGCTTTATTTCAAAAAGTTTCTTAATGTTTATTTATTTTTGAGAGAGAGCACGAGTGGGGGAAGGGCAGAGAGAGAGGGAGACACAGACTCCGAAGCAGGCTCCAGGGTCTGAGCTGTCAGCACAGAGTCTGATGCGGGGCTCGAACTCACAGCCCGTGAGACCACAGCCTCAGCCAAAGTTGGATACTTAACCAACTGAGCCACCCACGTGCCCCAACAAAGCTTTATTGCAGACTAAATATGTTTTAGTAACAAAACTTTTAAATTAAAAGTATTTTGTTAAGAAAAGTAAATCAAAGAAAAAAATCAAGAATGCATTTAGGAGTATCTGGTGATGGCAAAATTCACAAAGGCAGCATTAATGACCAAATTTGGGGTTACGTTGAGGGTGGGCTGTGTATCCTCGGACAAGCCACTCCCCCTCTCTGGGCCTCTTCATTTGTCATAAAGGGATTGTTTGCCTAGACAGGCGTTAGTGCTAACAATGTAATTCTGAAGATTCCTTTTTCTGAAGGGAAGATCAAAGGCTTCCATTTAGGCCCAGCAGACAGTGGACCAGGGCACTTAGAACAGGCCTGAGTCCTGATACTATGCTCTGTGCTCACACACTCCAGGAGCTTGGCACTGGGGGTGTCAGACCTCGGGAGGGTCTTCAATCCTACTTGTTGTGGGCAGCTGCTCCCAGGGGTCCTGAAAGCGGTTACCTGTTTGTGAAAGGCGGGACAGCTGAGGGATGAGCATCCTTCTGATTTGCAGAAAAATGATGACTGACAAGGTGACTGCATCCACCAGCAGGCCCTCATCTGGGCTGACCACAAAGTGCTCCCCAGCCCCCCACTGGGCAGGGCCAAATGGCCAAGTTTGAGGATTGGAGGTCTGGAACATCAGCACAGGTGAGGCGGGGGAGGGGGGCAGGAGGCGGGAGCTCCAACCTGGAGGGGGTCTTGTGATGCCTTTCCTCTTGTAAATACAGGCGGCTGGGCATCAGGACAGTCCTGAGAGTCTCACCCTTTTAATAAGGGAGTTGAAAACATTAATGTTTATTGCACTTGTTGATCTGTTTGGACTCATTTGGCCACCTTAGTTTATGTTTTTAATTATAATTTCATTGTTTCATTTGTAAACCAATCAAACTGGTTTTGTTCCATTTCTCCCCCACTACTGCTTTGAAAATCATGCCTTCTTTCTCTATTTTTCTGATGGCTACTTTGATATTTTTAACATATGTACTTAGTTTCCTAATCATGCTTACTGTTTAGTGGTGTCTCTATTCCAACTCCATCTTGGTGACACTGACAAATCAGAGTGTGGAGTGCGGAGATCAGAGTGTGGAGCAGGGGACAATGTACAACATCTACCATGTGCCAGGTTCTTTCTAAGCGTTTCCATACGTGACCCCATTTTGCCGTCAGAGCAGCCTGGAAAGGGGGCTTAGTCTGCCCATTTACAGATGAGGAACGTAAAGTTTAAAGAGACAGTTGAGAGAAGAGTTAAATAGCAAGTTGGTGGCCAAACGGAATTTCTGAGTCCTGATCCACCACTTTTTGTTTGTCTGCCTGTCTGTACTTTCTCCTACTTGTCTGTACTTAATAAAGGGTCAGGCAAAGTAGAGAGTGAAGACAGAAATGCCAAGGGTAGGGATGAGGATGTGCAGGGGGAGGAGGGAGCTTCCTCTCCGATCGTCTGGCCCCTAATTCCTGCCAGCGAGGGTTCAGGGAACCAGGGAGCCCAGCAGAGCTCTGGGAAGGATCCCTGTGCGGATTCAGGTCTGAACTAGGAGCTCAGGGACTGCCCCCGCCTCGTAACACTGCAGGCTTCTCGGTCACTTATTCCCTCCTCCATGCATTCGTTCATTCGTTTGTTCATTCGTTTGTTCTTTATTCATCACATATCTCCTGAGCCCTTCTTTGTGGCAGGATGTGGGAGTGGAGGTACAGGGATTCATCATACATGGTTCCAGCCTGCAGAATGTGGTGGAAATGACAGACAGATGTGCATAGAGAATGCAATGCCCTGAGATTTTTTGTTTTCTGTTGGTTAATTATTATGGCTATGTTTTGAAAAGGCAATACATGTGTGAATGGAAAACGATATCCGACCTCTACGAAAGTCTATAGGGTCAGTCTTCTTCCTGCTGCTAGGCTCTCAACACTTTGTAAAATGGTAAAATATACATGAGGAAGTAGAAAAATTCAGAGGCATCACTTTCAGCACTATCTGGAGTGTATCCTTCTGGAAATAGTCTATACATATTCAAGCACTCAATCTGCATATCCCTTCATATCGTCACACTGCTAGAAACATCCATGTCTACCGTTCCTGTGCCCAACTTTTGTCACTCCCTCTATCCTGAGGTCACTCTCGTCAATCCATAGGGAGCCACCCAATGTCCTCTAAGGCCACAGAAGGTCCTCAGAGCAGACTCTCCATGATTCCTTTGAGCATGCGAGTGAGTTTATCATGGGCTAGGCTTCTAATACTGGAGCTTTCGGGTCAAAGGGTGCATGCATTTGACATCTGGAGGACAGTTCGATTCTCCAGTTGTCCCTCAAGGAGCTTGTGCCAATTGTCACTCCAGCAGTGACTAAGAGTTAGTGCTTGTTTCTCTACAGCCCCATCAAACTGGTAAAGACCATCTTTTAAATATCACGAAGAACCAAAAGGAGCCTTCAAGTGGGCCAGGGAAGAAGTCTGAGAGGGCTTCTGGAGGGAGGTGTCACTTGGATTGGGTCTTGTAGGATGGGTAGGAATTTGCCAGTCTGGGGAGTACGGGAAAGGGAAAGGAGTATCTGGAAGAAGGAACAGCATGTGCAAAAAAGCAAAGGCATTAGAGCATGTGACGTGTCTAATGTGAGGAAATGCAGAATGGTAGAGTGGAGAGGAGGGAATGTGGGTGTCCAGTAATGGGGGGGCACTGGTAGTTGTACCTTGATCCCTTTTCTCTGTCCCCTCTATGATAGAGTATGAAAGAAGGCTTCACTTCAAGGTGAGGTCTTGTGAAATAATAAACCACTGGAAATGGTGCAGGTGGGGGGAAACCATGTATATAGAGCCTGGAGTTCAAGGACAAAACCCTCTGCCTCTAGCCCGCTGGGTGGCCTTGGGCAAGTGACTCTTTTCTTGGGTTTCAACCTCGTCATCCATACCCAGGAATCCATGCTGGGCTTGTTGGCACGGCCCCAGCTAGGGGTGAAGGGAAGGTGGCTGGAGCCAGGGTTTAGCAAGCAGTTGCTGTCCTGGCATGCGGGGACTTCAGCTCTCCTCAGGCTCCACTCATCTTGCCTCCACCTCCAGAGCCCTCTGCGCTCTTCCCATGGCCTTCTACAGTGAGACTCAACTTACCAAGCAGACACTGCGTGTTTCAGCAGGTCCGCTAGCTCCTCACGCTTGCCGGGAGTGGGAAGATGGGACGGGAGCCCCTTGACACAGTGTCCCCCCCGGGTAGGCAGACGGCCGCAGTAGCACCTAACATCATCGTCACCGACGTCAATGGAGGGCATGTGATGACACATGGAAGGCGACTACAACAGAGATTGGTCCTGCCGAGGAGGGGCCGGTTTACGATGCCATCCAGGGGCCCTGGCTGCTGGGGTGTCCTGAGAAAAAGCCCCTTCCCTCATCCCACCACAGTCCTGGCTTCAAGCTGCAGGAAGCGATGGATGTGCCCTTGAAATGAAATGTGAGCCTCACTTACGGAGCCCCTGTTGCACACCTGGTGCCACGTAAGCCACAATTACACCAACGGCCTGATGCTGCCCCCTTCCTGTCTCCACACCCTTGGCGGTGCACGGCTTCTCCCATCCAGGGGCTTCCTTTGAACCTGGCTGGACTCAGGACTTTGGCCAACAGAATGTGTCTGAGTGACAGGCCAGCGATGCTATTTCTTCAACAGGAACACAATGATCTGCGGTTTCTCTGGGCCAGGCCCCTGGCGGGAGGTTGCAGATGTGCACTGGGGTCAGGCAGGCCAGGTCTCCCCCATGGTCACATCGATGTCCCCAACTGGGCAGGGGTTCTGGGAGGGATTCATGCTGAGCCTGCAGAAACTGGTTACCCACCCCTGGCTCCCCACCCCACCACCCTGCACCCCATGGGGACTCTGGAAGAATGGTCAGTCTTCTTAACTAAAGCCATTCTAGTAAATAATCATTTTTTTTTCCTTTTAGCAGCTTCATTGAGGTTCAATTAACATACCACACAGTTCACCCTTTAAAAGTATAC